>NC_069509.1:41872130-42582130 GCF_027579735.1 Bombina bombina
GGCGATGTTAGGGACGGCAGATTAGGGGTTAATAAAATTTAACTAGTGTTTGCGAGGCGGGAGTGCAGCGGTTTAGGGGTTAATATATAAATTAAAGTGGCGCTGATGTCCGGTCGGCAGATTAGGGGTTAAATAATTTTATTATAGTGTTTGCGATGTGGGGGGGGGGCTCTGTTTAGGGGTTAATAGGTAGTTTATGGGTGTACTTTTTAGCACTGTAGTTAAGACTTTTATGTTACGGCGTTAGCCCATAAAACTCTTAACTACTGACTTTTAAATGCGGTACGAGTCTTGACAGGAGAGGGTCTAACTCTCACTTTTTCCAAGACTCGTAATACCAGTGTTAGGCAAATCCCATTGAAAAGATAGGATACGCAATTGACGTAAGGGGATTTGCGGTATTTTCGAGTCGAGGAAAAAAAGTGAGCGGTACACCTGTACCTGCAAGACTCATAATACCAGCAGTAGTTAAAAAGCAGGGTTGGGACCTCTCAACGCTGCTTTTTAAGGCTAACGCAGAACTCGTAATCTAGCCGAATGTTTAAATGGTAATATTTCATGTAAATTATAAGTAAAATGTCCCCTTAACTGTAACCATAAGTAAACATTCTAATTTCTTTAATTATAATAAACTTAAATATTTTGAAAGTGTGATTTAAGACATTTAATTATTTTATTAAAATTAAAACAAAAAATATAATAACACTAGAGATGAGCCAAATTGAATTAGTAAAGACCAGAAATCCTACAAAAAACTGTTAGACAAGTGTTTGCTGATGAGTTAGTTATTGGGGTAGATTTATCATACCCCAGGCGGACATGATTTGCTATAGCGAATCATGTCCGCCCTGCATCGCTGAATGCCGACGGCATACAATGTCGGCATTTAACATTGCAAAAGCAGTTCTGGTGAACTGTTTGTGTAATTACGCCCCCTGACAATTTGTGGCCAATCGGGCGCTAGCAGGAGGTGTCAGTCAACTCGATCATATGAGATCGGGCGGATTGCTGTCCGCCACCTCAGAGGTGGCGGATGAGTTAAGGAGCAGCGGTCTTAGGAGTGGGTCAGAAGCAGCATCTGCTGCTTCATAAATCGACCCCATTGTGCAGCATTTGAAGCCAGTGATATGTGGATGTTCTCTGGGTTTTCTGGTAGATTGGAAATGATTTAAATTTAAAATCTCTGCAACACCAAATATGAAACACTTTGCACAGAAATGTTGATGATTTGAGTGGTTGTCAATGAGCAGAGTTATAAGCAAATAACTATGGCCTAGATTGCAAGTGGAGTGTAAAATAGTAGCGCTATGGTGTACTAACGAATTGTACAAGTGGAATATTAGCACTCAAGTTAAAGCGCTAACATCTAGATCTCAGATTGCACAGCCGCGCTATATCCCTCACCTAATAAACTTCTATGGGGATTGCTGCAAAAACCGAAAGGTGTGCTAAGCTGAAAATGTAATAAGCTACAGGTGCCGCTGCGCAAAAAGTAGAAAAATTAGAGTCCTTCACAAAGTCTTAAAGAGTCATGATTCAAATGCAATTGTATAAAAACTTCTCTAATTTACTTTTATCATCAAATTTTCTTTGTTCCTATGTTGTTCATTCTTGAAAGCTAAACCTAGGTAGGCTCATATGCTAATTTCTAAGACCTTGAAGGACGCCTCTTATCTCAGGGCATTTTTACAATGTTTCACAGCTAGAGGGTGTTCGAGTTCATGTGTGCCATATAGATAACATTGCATTACCTAGGAGCCAGCACTGATTGGCTAAAATGCAAGATCTAAAATAAGGGGGCAGTCTGCAAAGTCTTAGATACAAGTTAATCATAGAGGTAAAAAGTATATTAATATAACCTTGTTTGTAATGCAAAACTGGGGAATGGGTAATAAAGGGATGATCTGTCCTTCTAAACAAAACATTCTGGAGTAGATTGTTCCTTTAAAATATGTTTTAATCTATCTATCTATTTAAGTAACCATCGGCTAGATTTAGAGTTTTGTCGGTAACGACCCGCGTATCTAACGCTGGATTTTTTTTCCCCGCACCTTTTAAATATTGCTGGTATTTAGAGTTCACAGAAGGGCTGCGTTAGGCTCCAAAAAGGGAGCGTATAGCATATTTACCGCCGCTGCAACTCTCAATACCAGCGGTGCTTACGGACGCGGCCAGCTTCAAAAACGTGCTCGTGCACGATTCCCCCATAGAAAACAATGGGGCCGTTTGAGCTGAAAAAAAACCTAACACCTGCAAAAAAGCAGCGTTCAGCTCCTAACGCAGCCCCATTGTTTTCTATGGGGAAACACTTCCTAAGTCTGCACCTAACACTCTAACATGTACCCCGAGTCTAAACACCCCTAGCCTTACACTTATTAACCCCTAATCTGCCGCCCCCGCTATCGCTGACCCCTGCATATATTTTTTAACCCCTAATCTGCCGCTCCGTACCCCGCCGCAACCTACATTATCCCTATGTACCCCTAATCTGCTGCCCCTAACACCGCCGACCCCTATATTATATTTATTAACCCCTAATCTGCCCCCCCAACGTCGCCGCTACCTACCTACACTTATTAACCCCTAATCTGCCGACCGGACCTCACCGCTACTATAATAAAGTTATTAACCCCTAATCCGCCTCACTAACCCTATAATAAATAGTATTAACCCCTAATCTGCCCTCCCTAACATCACCGACACTTAACTTCAAGTATTAACCCCTAATCTGCCGACCGGACCTCACCGCTACTCTAATAAATGTATTAACCCCTAAAGCTAAGTCTAACCTTAACCCTAACACCCCCCTAAGTTAAATATAATTTAAATCTAACGAAATAAATTAACTCTTATTAAATAAATTATTCCTATTTAAAGCTAAATACTTAACTGTAAAATAAACCCTAATATAGCTACAATATAAATAATAATTATATTATAGCTATTTTAGGATTAATATTTATTTTACAGGCAACTTTGTAATTATTTTAACCAGGTACAATAGCTATTAAATAGTTAATAACTATTTAATAGCTACCTAGTTAAAATAATTACAAAATTACCTGTAAAATAAATCCTAACCTAAGTTACAATTAAACCTAACACTACACTATCAATAAATTAATTAAATAAATTACCTACAATTATCTACAATTAAATAAACTAACTAAAGTACAAAAAATAAAAAAGAACTAAGTTACAAAAAATAAAAAATATTTACAAACATTAGAAAAATATTACAACAATTTTAAGCTAATTACACCTACTCTAAGCCCCCTAATAAAATAACAAAGACCCCCAAAATAAAAAAAATGCCCTACCCTATTCTAAAATTAAAATAGAAAAGCTCTTTTACCTTACCAGCCCTTAAAAGGGCCCTTTGCGGGGGATGCCCCAAAGAATTCAGCTCTTTTGCCTGTAAAAAAAAAAACATACAATACCCCCCCCAACATTACAACCCACCACCCACATACCCCTAATCTAACCCAAACCCCCCTTAAATAAACCTAACACTAAGCCCCTGAAGATCTCCCTACCTTGTCTTCACCACACCGGGTTCACCGATCGGTCCAGAAGAGCCTCCAAAGTCTTCATCCAAGCCCAAGCGGGGGCTGAAGAGTGACGTCCATCCTCCGGCTGAAGTCTTGATCCAAGCGGCGGCTGAAGAATTCCATCTTCGGGCAGAAGTCTTCATCCTATCCGGGCAGAAGAGTAGATCCGGACCGGCAAACATCTTCATCCAAGCCGCATCTTCTATGTTCTTCCATCCGATGACGAGCAGCTCCATCTTCAAGACCTCCAGCGCGGATCCATCCTCTTCTTCCGACGTCCTAAAACAGAATGAAGGTTCCTTTAAGGGACCTCATCCAAGATGGCGTCCCTCGAATTCCGATTGGCTGATAGGATTCTATCAGCCAATCGGAATTAAGGTAGGAAAATTCTGATTGGCTGATGGAATCAGCCAATCAGATTCAAGTTCAATCCGATTGGCTGATTGGATCAGCCAATCAGATTGAGCTCGCATTCTATTGGCTGTTCCGATCGGTGAACCCGGTGTGGTGAAGACAAGGTAGGGAGATCTTCAGGGGCTTAGTGTTAGGTTTATTTAAGGGGGGTTTGGGTTAGATTAGGGGTATGTGGGTGTTGGGTTGTAATGTTGGGGGGGGGGGGATTGTATGTTTTCTTATTACAGGCAAAAGAGCTGAATTCTTTGGGGCATGCCCCGCAAAGGGCCCTTTTAAGAGCTGGTAAGGTAAAAGAGCTTTTCTATTTTAATTTTAGAATAGGGTAGGGCATTTTTTTATTTTGGGGGTCTTTGTTATTTTATTAGGGGGCTTAGAGTAGGTGTAATTAGCTTAAAATTGTTGTAATATTTTTCTAATGTTTGTAAATATTTTTTTATTTTTTGTAACTTAGTTCTTTTTTATTTTTTGTACTTTAGTTAGTTTATTTAATTGTATTTATTTGTAGGTATTGTATTTAATTAATTTATTGATAGTGTAGTGTTAGGTTTAATTGTAGATAATTGTAGGTAATTTATTTAATTAATTTATTGATAGTGTAGTGTTAGGTTTAATTGTAACTTAGGTTAGGATTTATTTTACAGGTAATTTTGTAATTATTTTAACTAGGTAGCTATTAAATAGTTATGAACTATTTAATAGCTATTGTACCTGGTTAAAATAATTACAAAGTTGCCTGTAAAATAAATATTAATCCTAAAATAGCTACAATATAATTATAATTTATATTGTAGCTATATTAGGGTTTATTTTACAGGTAAGTATTTAGCTTTAAATAGGAATAATTTATTTAATAAGAGTTAATTTATTTAGTTAGATTTAAATTATATTTAATTTAGGGGGGTGTTAGGGTTAAGGTTAGACTTAGCTTTAGGGGTTAATAACTTTATTATAGTAGCGGTGAGGTCCGGTCGGCAGATTAGGGGTTAATAATTGTAGGTAGGTGGAGGCGACGTTGGGGGTGGCAGATTAGGGGTTAATAAATATAATATAGGGGTCGGCGGTGTTAGGGGCAGCAGATTAGGGGTACATAGGGATAACGTAGGTGGCGGCGGTGTGCGGTCGGCAGATTAGGGGTTAAAAATTTTTAATAGAGTGGCGGCGATGTGGGGGGACCTCGGTTTAGGGGTACATAGGTAGTTTATGGGTGTTAGTGTACTTTAGAGCACAGTAGTTAAGAGCTTTATGAACCGGCGTTAGCCCAGAAAGCTCTTAACTCCTGACTTTTTTCTGCGGCTGGAGTTTTGTCGTTAGATTTCTAATGCTCACTTCAGCCAAGACTCTAAATACCAGCGTTAGAAAGATCCTATTGAAAAGATAGGATACGCAAATGGCGTAGGGGGATCTGCGGTATGGAAAAGTCGCGGCTGCAAAGTGAGCGTTAGACCCTTACCTATAAGACTCTAAATACCAGCGGTAGCCCAAAACCAGCGTTAGGAGCCTCTAACGCTGGTTTTGACGGCTAACGCCAAACTCTAAATCTAGCCGCATGTTATTCCAGTGATTTAAATGCTCAGTAGGAGATGTCACCTCAGAAAGTGTCCTTATAAAAAGACTGTGCAAAATTTGATAATAGAAATAAATGGGAAAGTCTATTAAACTTCTGTTCTAGTTGAATCATCAAAGTTTAATTTTAACGTTAGTGTCCCTTTAAATACAGTAATTGCCAATGACAAAAGTCCTGCATTGGACCTGCATTACTCCTGTATCATTTCATGGGTACTTTAATCCTTTAAAGGGATATTAAACTCAAGAATGTTCTTTTGTGTTTCATACAGACAATACATTTTTTTTTTAAAGTTTCCAAAATCTTATATTACCAATCTTCTTTCCCATTATATTCTTTGTTGAAGGGATACCTAGGTAGGTGTCTGGAGCACTATATTGCAGGAAGTAGTGCTCTCGGATAACATTCTTGTAAAACTGCTGCTCCAGACACCTGCACACTCCTGAGCTAACATTTCTGCTTTTAAATGAAAGATACAAAGAGAATGAAGAAAAATTGATAATATAAATAAATTAGATGGTTATTGAAAAAATTATGTTCAATCTGAATCATGTAAGAGAAATTTCAATTTTTTTCCTTTTTTTCCCACCAAATTCTTTTTAATGTTTAACTATTGCTCTTTCATATACATTTTTAATTCAGTGTCCTTTAGATGTTTACATTTACATAGTGGAAAACACATGGGGGGGACATCTCTTATGGTAAAATGAGTATAGGAATATACCAGTAGATTATGGCCTCTATCTGTAGATAGAGCAAAAACTATTTATGTTCATGTCATTAACTTGTATTTATTTCCTTTGCAGATTTCCCGTGGTGCCCAGAAATTGAGGACATCCCCATAGAAAGTAACTCTAATAGCAACAAACTAAATTATAAAATCACTAAGTATTTTCCGGATGCACTGACAGTAACTTGGTTTAAGAAGGAAGGAAATAAAGACTTAGTGCCGATTTCTACAGATAACACTTATGAAGTACCAGCTATTCACTCGCAGAAGCAGGCAGATGGCACGTTCACATGTAACGCTTGTTTGGTCATTAAAGTTCTGGCAACCCATAAGCAACACGAGCAATTTGTCTGTAGAGTGGAGCACCCAAGTCTGAAGAAACCATTACAGACAGCAATAACTGCACTGCAGGACAATGGTGTGTATGTGTAATGATATGAAATATATGTTTAATTACATAAGAAACTCTAATATGTAATCAGTGTTGCAAATTCTTAACAATGCTTAGAATGATTATTTTTGAGGTTGAGAGAGGTGCTCTGCAAGCAAGATTTTATTATTTCTCCTGTTAAGTGTGATCAGTCCACGGGTCATCATTACTTCTGGGGATATTACTCCTCCCCAACAGGAAGTGCAAGAGGATTCACCCAGCAGAGCTGCCATATAGCTCCTCCCCTCTACGTCACCTCCAGTCATTCTCTTGCACCCAACGACTAGATAGGATGTGTGAGAGGACTATGGTGATTATATTTAGTTTTATACCTTCAATCAAAAGTTTGTTATTTTATGATAGCACCGGAGTGTGTTATTCCTTCTCTGGTAGAATTTGAAGAAGAATCTACCTGAGTTTTTACTATGATTTTAGCCGGCGTAGTTAAGATCATATTGCTGTTTCTCGGCCATCTGAGGAGAGGTAAACTTCAGATCAGGGGACAGCGGGCAGATTAATCTGCAAAGAGGTATGTAGCAGCTTATTATTTTCTGACAATGGAATTGATGAGAAAATTCTGCCATACCGATATAATGTAAAGTCAGCCTTAAATGCAGTAGCAGCAACTGGTATCAGGCTGTCATGTATGTATATTTTACACTTCAGTATTCTGGGGAATGGCACTTCACTGGAATTATACTGTGTGCATAAGACTTTAGCCTAATTTGCAGGGACTAGCAACAGGCTTTTTAATAACACTTAATTTATGTTAAACGTTTTTTGCTGGCATGTAAAATCGTTTCATTTTCTGAGGTACTGGGTGAATAAAATGTTTTGGGCACTATTTTTTCCACTTGGCAGTTGTTTTATTTAATTTATGACAGTTTACTGATCTCTCTCACTGTTGTGTGTGAGGGGGAGGGGCCTTTTTTGGCGCTTTTGCTACGCATCAAAAAATTCAGTCAGAAGCTCATTGTATTTCCTGCATGATCCGGTTCATCTCTACAGAACTCAGGGGTCTTCAAAACTTGTTTTGAGGGAGGTAATCACTCACAGCAGAGCTGTGAGATTGTAGTTGACTGTGATAAAAAACGTTTATTTCTGTAACTTTTTTTCTGCTATCAGGGTTAGTTATCCTTTGCTAATGGGAACAAGCCTTTGCTAAAATTGTGTTTTTTACAAAGATTTGATGCTATAACTTTCAGCTGTCATAACTCTTTCTGTGCTTCTTATAGGCACAGTACGTTTTCATATTATAGTAAATTACTTGAAAAGTATTTCCAAGTTGCTAGTTTATTTGCTAGTGTGTTAAACATGTCTGATTCAGAGGAAGACATCTGTGCTATATGTGCTAATGCCAAAGTGGAGCCCAATAGAAATTTATGTACTAACTGCATTGATGCTACTTTAAATAAAAGTCAATCTGTACAAATTGAACACATTTCACCAAACAACGAGGGGAGAGTTATGCCGACTAACTCGCCTCACGTGTCAGTACCTGCATCTCCCGCTCGGGAGGTGCGTGATATTGTGGCGCCGAGTACATCTGGGCGGCCATTACAAATCACATTACAGGATATGGCTACTGTTATGACTGAAGTTTTGGCTAAATTACCAGAACTAAGAGGTAAGCGTGATCACTCTGGGGTGAGAACAGAGTGCGCTGATAATGTTAGGGCCATGTCAGATACTGCGTCACAACTTGCAGAACATGAGGACGGAGAGCTTCATTCTGCGGCTGACGGTTCTGATCCAAACAGATTGGATTCAGATATTTCAAATTTTAAATTTAAGCTGGAAAACCTCCGTGTATTACTAGGGGAGGTGTTAGCGGCTCTGAATGATTGTAACACAGTTGCAATACCAGAAAAAATGTGTAGGTTGGATAAATATTTTGCGGTACCGTCGAGTACTGACGTTTTTCCTATACCTAAGAGACTTACTGAAATTGTTACTAAGGAGTGGGATAGACCCGGTGTGCCTTTCTCACCCCCTCCGATATTTAGAAAGATGTTTCCAATAGACACCACCACACGGGACTTATGGCAAACGGTCCCTAAGGTGGAGGGAGCAGTTTCTACTTTAGCTAAGCGTACCACTATCCCGGTGGAGGATAGCTGTGCATTTTCAGATCCAATGGATAAAAAGTTAGAGGGTTACCTTAAGAAAATGTTTGTTGAACAAGGTTTTATATTGCAACCCCTTGCATGCATTGCGCCTGTCACGGCTGCAGCAGCATTTTGGTTTGAGTCTCTGGAAGAGACACTTGAATCAGCTCCATTAGATGAGATTACACACAAGCTTAAAGCTCTTAAGTTAGCTAACTCATTTCTTTCAGATGCCGTAGTACATTTAACTAAGCTTACGGCTAAGAATTCCGGATTCGCCATTCAGACGCGCAGAGCACTGTGGCTAAAATCCTGGTCAGCTGACGTTACTTCTAAGTCTAAATTACTTAATATACCTTTCAAAGGGCAGACCTTATTCGGGCCCGGATTGAAAGAAATTATCGCTGACATTACAGGAGGTAAAGGCCATGCCCTGCCTCAAGACAGAGCCAAACCTAAGGCTAGACAGTCTAATTTTTGTTCCTTTCGGAATTTCAAAGCAGGAGCAGCATCAACTTCCTCTGCTCCAAAACAAGAAGGATCTGTTGCTCGCTACAGATAAGGCTGGAGACCTAACCAGTCCTGGAACAAGGGCAAGCAGGCCAGGAAACCTGCTGCTGCCCCTAAAACAGCATGAATTGAGGTCCCCCGATCCGGGAACGGATCTAGTGGGGGGCAGACTTTCTCTCTTCGCCCAGGCTTGGGCAAGAGATGTCCAGGATCCCTGGGCGCTAGAGATAATATCTCAGGGATACCTTCTGGACTTCAAATACTCTCCCCCAAGAGAGAGATTTCATCTGTCAAGGTTGTCAACAAACCAAATAAAGAAAGAGGCGTTTCTACGCTGCGTACAAGAGCTTTTATTAATGGGAGTAATCCATCCAGTTCCACGGTCGGAACAGGGACAAGGGTTTTACTCAAATCTGTTTGTGGTTCCCAAAAAAGAGGGAACTTTCAGGCCAATCCTCGATTTAAAGATCCTAAACAAATTCCTAAGAGTTCCATCGTTCAAAATGGAGACTATTCGGACAATTTTACCCATGATCCAAAAGGGTCAGTACATGACCACAGTGGATTTAAAGATGCTTACCTTCACATACCGATCCACAAAGATCATTACCGGTATCTAAGGTTTGCCTTTCTAGACAGGCATTACCAGTTTGTAGCTCTTCCATTCGGATTGGCTACGGCTCCAAGAATCTTCACAAAGGTTCTGGGTGCTCTTCTGGCGGTACTAAGACCGCGAGGAATTTCGGTAGCTCCGTACCTAGACGACATTCTGATACAAGCTTCAAGCTTTCAAACTGCCAAGTCTCATACAGAGTTAGTGCTGGCATTTCTAAGGTCGCATGGATGGAAGGTGAACGAAAAGAAGAGTTCTCTCTTTCCACTCACAAGAGTTCCCTTCCTGGGGACTCTTATAGATTCTGTAGAAATGAAAATTTACCTGACAGAAGACAGGTTAACAAAACTTCAAAGTGCATGCCGTGTCCTTCATTCCATTCAACACCCGTCAGTGGCTCAATGCATGGAGGTAATCGGCTTAATGGTAGCGGCAATGGACATAGTACCCTTTGCACGCCTACACCTCAGACCGCTGCAATTGTGCATGCTAAGTCAGTGGAATGGGGATTACTCAGATTTGTCCCCTTCTCTGAATCTGGATCAAGAGACCAGAAATTCTCTTCTATGGTGGCTTTCTCGGCCACATCTGTCCAGGGGGATGCCATTCAGCAGGCCAGACTGGACAATTGTAACAACAGACGCCAGCCTACTAGGTTGGGGCGCCGTCTGGAATTCTCTGAAGGCTCAGGGACAATGGAATCAGGAGGAGAGTCTCCTACCAATAAACATTCTGGAATTGAGAGCAGTTCTCAATGCCCTTCTGGCTTGGCCCCAGTTGACAACTCGGGGGTTCATCAGGTTTCAGTCGGACAACATCACGACTGTAGCCTACATCAACCATCAGGGAGGGACAAGAAGCTCCCTAGCAATGATGGAAGTATCAAAGATAATTCGCTGGGCAGAGTCTCACTCTTGCCACCTGTCAGCAATCCACATCCCGGGAGTGGAGAACTGGGAGGCGGATTTTTTAAGTCGTCAAACTTTTCATCCGGGGGAGTGGGAACTTCATCCGGAGGTCTTTGCCCAAATACTTCGACTTTGGGGCAAACCAGAGATAGATCTCATGGCGTCTCGACAGAACGCCAAGCTTCCTTGTTACGGGTCCAGATCCAGGGATCCGGGAGCGGTCCTGATAGATGCCTTGACAGCACCTTGGACCTTCAGGATGGCTTATGTGTTTCCACCCTTCCCGATGCTTCCTCGATTGATTGCCAGAATCAAACAGGAGAGAGCATCAGTTATTCTAATAGCGCCTGCATGGCCACGCAGGACTTGGTATGCAGATCTGGTGGACATGTCATCCTGTCCACCTTGGTCTCTACCTCTGAAACAGGACCTTCTGATACAGGGTCCTTTCAAACATCAAAATCTAACTTCTCTGAAGCTGACTGCTTGGAAATTGAACGCTTGATTTTATCAAAACGTGGTTTTTCTGAGTCAGTTATTGATACCTTAATACAGGCTAGGAAGCCTGTTACCAGAAAGATTTACCATAAAATATGGCGTAAATACCTATATTGGTGCGAATCCAAAGGTTACTCTTGGAGTAAGGTTAGGATTCCTAGGATATTGTCTTTTTTACAAGAAGGTTTAGAAAAGGATTTTTCCGCTAGTTCCTTAAAGGGACAGATCTCAGCTCTGTCCATTCTGTTGCACAAACGTCTGTCAGAAGTTCCAGACGTTCAGGCTTTTTGTCAGGCTTTGGCCAGGATTAAGCCTGTGTTTAAGACTGTTGCTCCGCCATGGAGTTTAAACCTTGTTCTTAACGTTTTACAGGGCGTTCCGTTTGAACCCCTTCATTCCATTGATATAAAGTTGTTATCTTGGAAAGTTCTATTTTTAATGGCTATTTCCTCGGCTCGAAGAGTCTCTGAGTTATCAGCCTTACATTGTGATTCTCCTTATTTGATTTTTCACTCGGATAAGGTAGTTCTGCGTACTAAACCTGGGTTCTTACCTAAGGTAGTCACTAACAGGAATATCAATCAAGAGATTGTTGTTCCATCCTTGTGTCCAAATCCTTCTTCAAGGAAGGAACGACTTCTGCACAATCTGGATGTAGTTCGTGCCATAAAATTTTATTTACAGGCAACTAAAGATTTTCGACAAACGTCTTCCCTGTTTGTCGTTTACTCTGGTCAGAGGAGAGGTCAAAAAGCTTCTGCTACCTCTCTCTCTTTTTGGCTTCGTAGCATAATACGTTTAGCTTATGAGACTGCTGGACAGCAGCCTCCTGAAAGAATTGCAGCTCATTCCACTAGAGCTGTGGCTTCCACTTGGGCCTTTAAGAATGAGGCCTCTGTTGAACAGATTTGCAAGGCTGCAACTTGGTCTTCGCTTCATACTTTTTCCAAATTTTACAAATTTGACACTTTTGCTTCTTCGGAGGCTATTTTTGGGAGAAAGGTTCTTCAGGCAGTGGTTCCTTCTGTATAAAGAGCCTGCCTGTCCCTCCCGTCATCCGTGTACTTTTGCTTTGGTATTGGTATCCCAGAAGTAATGATGACCCGTGGACTGATCACACTTAACAGGAGAAAACATAATTTATGCTTACCTGATAAATTCCTTTCTCCTGTAGTGTGATCAGTCCATGGCCCGCCCTGTTTTTTACGGCAGGTAAATATTTTTTAAATTATACTCCAGTCACCACTACACCCTTTGGCTTCTCCTTTCTCGTTGGTCCTTGGTCGAATGACTGGAGGTGACGTAGAGGGGAGGAGCTATATGGCAGCTCTGCTGGGTGAATCCTCTTGCACTTCCTGTTGGGGAGGAGTAATATCCCCAGAAGTAATGATGACCCGTGGACTGATCACACTACAGGAGAAAGGAATTTATCAGGTAAGCATAAATTATGTTTTTCTACCTAATTATTTGTTTCGTTCTCAGCCCTGACTTGAGACCCAGTACCCCTCTTCCATCTTCACTCAGGGAAGACTTCAGGGTAATTTCTACAAGATTCTGAGTGAAGCAGGGGTAAAGAAATACCTCAGTTATGGCATGTCAGTACTCTCATGGGTAAATCTCTATAATTGTTTGGCTTATGCAGTTAGTGTTTCAGCTCATGATGGATGAGGTTAGTGTTCAGGACACAAGAGGGATAATCGGGGGGTTATTTAATATAATATGTGTATGGTTTGTTTTAGTGTTTTTTCTCACATACTTTTTCCTGAAGATCATTCTGGACATCAGCTCCTCCCCCATTTTGCTCCCATTCTCTCTCCCTCACCAGATCTCCAAGTGACTAAATATTTTCTCTGTGCCTGCTTCCAGTTCTTAAAAGCTATCTGGGTCTAGTTTTTTTTTTAAATATTTTTATTGAGGACTACATGGTAAGTACAGTTACAGTAATAAGATAAGTCAAGTAGCTACACCATAACTGGAAATGTGACACATAAGATAGCATAATGTCCTCCTTTTTGACCCCTTATTGTCCATGGTCACTCTTGGACCTATAAAGTCACAGTAGATCAAGTCCAGGGGTAGATTATACAACTAGACGAAGACAAAAAGAAACAAAAATTGCATCTCTAGCCAATTAATACAAAAGAATGATAACCATATATCAAGCGGAGATGCTGGTCACCAGAACTGCAGGCAATGGTATAAACATAAACAGACTCTTTAATAAACAAGAACAAGACCTATGAGTAGTGTTTTTTAAATATTTCCTATATATGATCAGACCTTATATTACGTCTAACTAAACATATTCATAGGTTAAATACATCTGCTAAAAGTACACAATGAAAAACTTAATGCACCACATTATCATTGTCCTAACATTTAATTATATAATGCCAGCTAAGTGCCCTGTCATTCATGTATAGCAATATAAAGATGGTTATTGGGTCTATTCAGCGTCTTATAAGTGATCAGTTGTAGATCTAGCCCCTCACTAGTTTAATAAGAACAATATAAGTAAGGCGATCCAAACAGCCCACTCTATTAGTGTTATAATTCCTCCAGGCTGTTCCGGCCGTAAGCCTCCAGGAGAGACAGAATATGATATAGTAGGGACTGTTATGCTTTGTGCAGAGTAGGGTATAGGATCGTGAAGAATAAAATTACATGACCAATACACATTAATGGGCCTGGATAAATAGGGAATAATAAGTACTTCTCCATTTGAAGTTAAATAAACATGTAAACACATTGAAGTATAAGTTATAGGCATACTATTGAACAACATTTTTAGAGACTTAGCAGTTATATCGTTAAAGTGTCTGTAGGACAATGCAATATTATGAACAGACTATCCACCCTTAGGACTCAGTAACTCAGGTATGTCCATAAATTTTATTTGGAGACGGTAACCGAATCTCTTCAGCCGACTGTTATGTGTTGAGATCAAGTTGACAGTTATTGCTGCCGTAGGACACGAACCCCCCTCTTGATCATGTAGTGTTATTGGGGTTTTCTCTTGCTGCGTACAGTCCGGGGCGCCTTCCGGACCGCTATCGTGAGGTAAGGGCCACAATATCTCCTTAGTTAAAACCCCCCTGGACCCCCCCCCCCTTACCCCCGGCAGGGCTGATCTACTTCCAAGGACCGGCCCGTTCGTACAGGCAGTCACGCCATTCCGGCCCGGCCTCTCTTTCTTAGGACCGTAGGTGGGTACCCCATCTTACCCAAATGAGCAAGCGTAGTAGTGAGATCCGTGTCCACCGGCTGGCGAAAGACTGATTTCCCCATATAATAGATTGCCGACTGCTGCATGGTGCATTCCGGGTGTAGGGTATCCATCGCTAGGAGGTATAGTGATGTACTTGTATCATTTACCCGACCACTAAAGTATGTCTGCTGTAGCTGCAGTGTTTTGATTGTCAGCGATTTATGTGTCTGTAAGAAGATGTCTGCCGGTGACTCAGGCTGGGCAACTTTCATTACTGTCTGCATAGTTGGTGCAGGTTGATAACTCGTAGGCTGCTTGGCTCTGTTTTCTTCCGATTTGCAGCTATCAAGTCTGTCTATAAGGAGTTGTAGGTCCTGTTCTGAGATCGCCTTATCTATCAGCCTTTGTAACATCATTTCGAGTTTGGCGAGTCCTGAATCCATCTTGTCTGAAAAGTCTGATGCCCACGTGGCATTTTCTGAGTGCAGCCTTATTTCCATGCTTAAGGATCTGTTGTGCAGGCAAATGCTCTGACTCAAATAGGTGTTTAACGTTGTGTAAAGCCTGTTCTGTTATGTCAGGAACTAGAAGCCAACAGTTCTGGTGAAATACCCCGTGTAACCAGGGGGGTGACGCTGCCTGCGAGATTGCTGCCGCTGCAGGTCTCAATTGTCCTGCCCTGGTTTTGGGGTCATCAATACAGCAGTTAATAAAATGCAAGGCACTATATACGTACTAATTTGATCACTTAAGTTGTAGTCTGCTGTAGGATTAGAGCAATAAGCAGCAAATTATTCACTCTTCTCCCGGAGCTCCAGAGAAGTGCGACCGCTCAGAGCCGCTAGTAGGACAAGCCCCCCATCTGGGTCTAGTTTTAACTCTTTTTTTATATATCCAGGAGTTGGGCGAGTTCCTCCCACTAAAAGACAAAACTAAAAAAACACAATTTATGCTTACCTGATAAATTTATTTCTCTTGTGGTGTATCCAGTCCACGGATCATCCATTACTTGTGGGATATTCTCATTCCCAACAGGAAGTTGCAAGAGGACACCCACAGCAGAGCTGTAATATAGCTCCTCCCCTAACTGTCATAGCCAGTCATTCGACCGAAAACAAGCCGAGAAAGGAGGAACCATAGGGTGCAGTGGTTACTGTAGTTTAAATTTAAAAATTACCTGCCTTAAAATGACAGGGCGTGCCGTGGACTGGATACACCACAAGAGAAATAAATTTATCAGGTAAGCATAAATTGTGTTTTCTCTTGTAAGGTGTATCCAGTCCACGGATCATCCATTACTTGTGGGATACCAATACCAAAGCTAAAGTACACGGATGAAGGGAGGGACAAGGCAGGAACTTAAATGGAAGGAACCACTGCCCGTAAAACCTTTCTCCCAAATATAGCCTCCGAAGAAGCAAAAGTATCACATTTGTAAAAATTTTGAAAAAATATGAAGCGAAGACCAAGTCGTCGCCTTGCAAATCTGATCAAAAGAAGCCTCATTTTTAAAGGCCCAAGTGGAAGCCAGAGCTCTAGTGGAATGAGCTGTAATCCTTTCAGGAGGTTGCTGTCCAGCAGTCTCATAGGCTAAGCGGATTAAGCTTCTTAGTCAAAAGAAAAAGAGGTTGCCGAAGCCTTTTGACCTCTCCTCTGTCCAGAGTAGACAACAAACAAAGCATATGTTTGACGAAAATCTTTAGTAGCTTGTAAGTAAAACTTTAAAGCACGGACCACGTCCAAATTGTGTAACACAAGGATGGAACAACAATCTCTTGATTGATATTCTTGTTAGATACCACCTTAGGTAAGAACCCAGGTTTGGTACGCAGGACTACCTTATCCGTATGAAAAATCAGATATGGAGAATCACATTGTAAGGCAGATAGCTCAGAGACTCTACGAGCCAAGGAAATAGCTACCAAAAAAAAGAACTTTCCAAGATAAAAGCTTGATATCTATGGAATGAAGAGGTTCAAACGGAACTCCTTGAAGAACCTTAAGAACCAAGTTTAAGCTCCATGGTGGAGCAACAGGTTTAAACACAGGCTTGATTCTAACTAAAGCCTGACAAAATGCCTGAACGTCTGGAACATCTGCCAGACGCTTAACTAGCTGACAATCCTTTTTCCAAACCTTCTTGGAGAAAAGATAATTTCTCCAACATAGGTGTGTCCGGTCCACGGCGTCATCCTTACTTGTGGGATATTCTCTTCCCCAACAGGAAATGGCAAAGAGCCCAGCAAAGCTGGTCACATGATCCCTCCTAGGCTTCCGCCTTCCCCAGTCATTCTCTTTGCCGTTGTACAGGCAACATCTCCACGGAGATGGCTTAGAGTTTTTTGGTGTTTAAATGTAGTTTTTATTCTTCAATCAAGAGTTTGTTATTTTAAAATAGTGCTGGTATGTACTATTTACTCTGAAACAGAAAAGAGATGAAGATTTCTGTTTGTAAGAGGAAAATGATTTTAGCAACCGTTACTAAAATCGATGGCTGTTTCCACACAGGACTGTTGAGAGGAATTAACTTCAGTTGGGGGAAACAGTGAGCAGACTTTTGCTGCTTGAGGTATGACACATTTCTAACAAGACTTGGTAATGCTGGAAGCTGTCATTTTCCCTATGGGATCCGGTAAGCCATTTTTATTAAATAAGAATAAAAGGGCTTCACAAGGGCTTTAAAGACTGGTAGACATTTTTCTGGGCTAAAACGATTGATTTATAAGCATTTTTAATAGTTTATAGCTTTGAGGAGTTATTTTATTCTTGGGAATTATGTTAAATAACCGGCAGGCACTGTATTGGACACCTTTTTCACTGGGGGCCTTCTCTAATCATAGGCAGAGCCTCATTTTCGCGCCACTAATGCGCAGTTGTTTTTGGGAAGCAAGGCATGCAGATGCATGTGTGAGGAGCTCAGATACATAGAAAAAGCTTACTGAAGGCGTCATTTGGTATCGTATTCCCCTCTGGGCTTGGTTGGGTCTCAGCAAAGCAGATACCAGGGACTGTATAGGGGTTAAATATAAAAACGGCTCCGGTTCCGTTATTTTAAGAGTTAAAGCTTTCAAATTTGGTGTGCAATACTTTTAAGGCTTTAAGACACTGTGGTGAAATTTTGGTGAATTTTGAACAATTCCTTCATACTTTTTCACATATTCAGTAATAAAGTGTGTTCATTTTAAAATTTAAAGTGACAGTAACGGTTTTATTTTAAAACGTTTATGCCTGTTTAACATGTCTGAACTATCAGATAGACTATGTTCTGTATGTGAGGAAGCCAAGGTTCCTTCTCATTTAAATAGATGTGATGTATGTGACACAAAATTTAGAGAAAATGATGCCCAAGATGATTCCTCAAGTGAGGGGAGTAAGCATGGTACTGCATCATCCCCTCCTTCGTCTACGCCAGTCTTGCCCACAAAGGAGGCCCCTAGTACATCTAGTGCGCCAATACTCCTTACTATGCAACAATTAACGGCTGTAATGGATAATTCTATCAAAAACATTTTAGCCAAAATGCCCACTTATCAGCGAAAGCGCGACTGCTCTGTTTTAGAAAATGCCGAAGAGCATGAGGACGCTGATGATAATGGTTCTGACATGCCCCTACACCAGTCTGTGGGGGCCAGGGAGGTTTTGTCTGAGGGAGAAATTTCAGATTCAGGGAAAATTTCTCAACAAGCTGAACCTGATGTGATTACATTCAAATTTAAATTGGAACATCTCCGCGCTCTGCTTAAGGAGGTGTTATCTACTCTGGATGATTGTGACAATTTGGTCATTCCAGAGAAATTATGTAAGATGGACAAGTTCCTAGAGGTCCCGGGGCCCCCCAAAGCTTTTCCTATACCCAAGCGGGTGACGGACATTGTAAACAAAGAATGGGAAAGGCCCGGCAAACCTTTTGTCCCTCCCCCTATATTTAAGAAATTGTTTCCTATGGTCGACCCCAGTAAGGACTTATGGCAGACAGTCCCCAAGGTCGAGGGGGCGGTTTCTACTCTAAACAAACGCACTACTATCCCTATAGAAGATAGTTGTGCTTTCAAAGATCCTATGGATAAAAAATTAGAGGGTTTGCTTAAAAAGATGTTTGTTCAGCAAGGTTACCTTCTACAACCAATTTCATGCATTGTTCCTGTCACTACAGCAGCGTGTTTCTGGTTCGATGAACTAGAAAAGTCGCTCAATAAAGATTCTTCTTATGAGGAGATTATGGACAGAATTCATGCTCTTAAATTGGCTAACTCTTTTACTTTAGACGCCACTTTGCAATTGGCTAGATTAGCGGCGAAAAATTCGGGGTTTGCTATTGTGGCGCGCAGAGCGCTTTGGCTAAAATCTTGGTCAGCGGATGCGTCTTCCAAGAACAAATTGTTTAACATACCTTTCAAGGGGAAAACGCTGTTTGGCCCTGACTTGAAAGAGATTATTTCAGATATCACTGGGGGTAAGGGCCACGCCCTTCCTCAGGATAGGTCTTTTAAGGCTAAAAATAAACCAAATTTTCGTCCCTTTCGCAGAAACGGACCAGCCCCAAGTTCTACATCCTCTAAGCAAGAGGGTAATACTTCTCAAACCAAGCCAGCCTGGAGGCCAATGCAAGGCTGGAACAAAGGTAAGCAGGCCAAGAAACCTGCCACTGCTACCAAGACAGCATGAGATGTTGGCCCCCGATCCGGGACCGGATCTGGTGGGGGGCAGACTTTCTCTCTTCGCTCAGGCTTGGGCAAGAGATGTTCTGGATCCTTGGGCGCTAGAAATAGTCTCCCAAGGTTATCTTCTGGAATTCAAGGAGCTACCCCCAAGGGGGAGGTTCCACAGGTCTCAATTGTCTTCAGACCACATAAAAAGACAGGCATTCTTACATTGTGTAGAAGACCTGTTAAAAATGGGAGTGATTCATCCTGTTCCATTAGGAGAACAAGGGATGGGATTCTACTCCAATCTGTTCATAGTTCCCAAAAAAGAGGGAACATTCAGACCAATCTTAGATCTCAAGATCCTAAACAAATTTCTCAAGGTTCCATCGTTCAAAATGGAAACCATTCGGACAATTCTTCCTACCATCCAGGAAGGTCAATTCATGACCACGGTGGATTTAAAGGATGCGTATCTACATATTCCTATCCACAAGGAACATCATCGGTTCCTAAGGTTCGCCTTTCTGGACAAGCATTACCAGTTTGTGGCACTTCCATTCGGATTAGCCACTGCTCCAAGAATTTTCACAAAGGTACTAGGGTCCCTTCTAGCGGTGCTAAGACCAAGGGGCATTGCAGTAGTACCTTACTTGGACGACATACTGATTCAAGCGTCGTCTCTACCACAAGCAAAGGCTCATACGGACATTGTCCTGGCCTTTCTCAGATCTCACGGGTGGAAAGTGAACGTAGAAAAAAGTTCTCTATCTCCGTCAACAAGAGTTCCCTTCTTGGGAACAATAATAGACTCCTTAGAAATGAGGATTTTTCTGACAGAGGCCAGAAAATCAAAACTTCTAAGCTCTTGTCAAATACTTCATTCTGTTCTTCTTCCTTCCATAGCGCAGTGCATGGAAGTAATAGGTTTGATGGTCGCAGCAATGGACATAGTTCCTTTTGCGCGAATTCATCTAAGACCATTACAACTGTGCATGCTCAGTCAGTGGAATGGGGATTATACAGACTTGTCTCCGACGATACAAGTAGATCAGAGGACCAGAGATTCACTCCGTTGGTGGCTGACCCTGGACAACCTGTCACAAGGGATGAGCTTCCGCAGACCAGAGTGGGTCATTGTCACGACCGACGCCAGTCTGGTGGGCTGGGGCGCGGTCTGGGAACCCCTGAAAGCTCAGGGTCTTTGGTCTCGGGAAGAATCTCTTCTCCCGATAAATATTCTGGAACTGAGAGCGATATTCAATGCTCTCAAGGCTTGGCCTCAGCTAGCAAAGGCCAAATTCATACGGTTTCAATCAGACAACATGACGACTGTTGCGTATATCAACCATCAGGGGGGAACAAGGAGTTCCCTGGCGATGGAAGAAGTGACCAAAATAATTCAATGGGCGGAGACTCACTCCTGCCACTTGTCTGCAATCCACATCCCAGGAGTGGAAAATTGGGAAGCGGATTTTCTGAGTCGTCGGACATTTCATCCGGGGGAGTGGGAACTCCATCCGGAAATCTTTGCCCAAATAATTCAATTGTGGGGCATTCCAGACATGGATCTGATGGCGTCTCGTCAGAACTTCAAGGTTCCTTGCTACGGGTCCAGATCCAGGGATCCCAAGGCGACTCTAGTGGATGCACTAGTAGCATCTTGGAGCTTCAACCTAGCTTATGTGTTCCCACCGTTTCCTCTCATTCCCAGGCTGGTAGCCAGGATCAAACAGGAGAGGGTATCGGTGATCTTGATAGCTCCTGCGTGGCCACGCAGGACTTGGTATGCAGATCTGGTGAATATGTCATCGGCTCCACCATGGAGGCTACCTTTGAGACAGGACCTTCTTGTTCAAGGTCCATTCGAACATCCGAATCTGGCCTCACTCCAACTGACTGCTTGGAGATTGAACGCTTGATTTTATCAAAGCGAGGGTTCTCAGATTCTGTCATTGATACTCTTGTTCAGGCCAGAAAGCCTGTAACTAGAAAAATCTACCATAAAATATGGAAAAAATATATCTGTTGGTGTGAATCTAAAGGATTCCCATGGAACAAGATAAAAATTCCTAAGATTCTATCCTTTCTTCAAGAAGGTTTGGAGAAAGGATTATCTGCAAGTTCTTTGAAGGGACAGATTTCTGCTTTATCTGTTTTACTTCACAAAAACCTGGCGGCTGTGCCAGATGTTCAAGCTTTTGTTCAGGCTCTGGTTAGAATCAAGCCTGTTTACAAACCTTTGACTCCTCCTTGGAGTCTTAATTTAGTTCTTTCAGTTCTTCAGGGGGTTCCGTTTGAACCCCTACATTCCGTTGATATCAAGTTATTATCTTGGAAAGTTTTGTTTTTGGTTGCAATTTCTTCTGCTAGAAGAGTTTCAGAGTTATCTGCTCTGCAGTGTTCTCCTCCTTATCTGGTGTTCCATGCAGATAAGGTGGTTTTGCGTACTAAACCTGGTTTTCTTCCGAAAGTTGTTTCTAACAAAAATATTAACCAGGAGATAGTCGTGCCTTCTTTGTGTCCGAATCCAGTTTCGAAGAAGGAACGTTTGTTGCACAATTTGGATGTAGTTCGTGCTCTAAAATTCTATTTAGAGGCTACAAAGGATTTCAGACAAACATCTTCCTTGTTTGTTGTTTATTCTGGTAAAAGGAGAGGTCAAAAAGCAACTTCTACCTCTCTCTCTTTTTGGCTTAAAAGCATCATCAGATTGGCTTATGAGACTGCCGGACGGCAGCCTCCTGAAAGAATCACAGCTCATTCCACTAGGGCCGTGGCTTCCACATGGGCCTTCAAGAACGAGGCTTCTGTTGATCAGATATGTAAGGCAGCGACTTGGTCTTCACTGCACACTTTTACTAAATTTTACAAATTTGATACTTTTGCTTCTTCTGAGGCTATTTTTGGGAGAAAGGTTTTGCAAGCCGTGGTGCCTTCCATCTAGGTGACCTGATTTGCTCCCTCCCATCATCCGTGTCCTAAAGCTTTGGTATTGGTTCCCACAAGTAAGGATGACGCCGTGGACCGGACACACCTATGTTGGAGAAAACAGAATTTATGTTTACCTGATAAATTACTTTCTCCAACGGTGTGTCCGGTCCACGGCCCGCCCTGGTTTTTTAATCAGGTCTGATGATTTATTTTCTCTAACTACAGTCACCACGGTATCATATGATTTCTCCTATGCAAATATTCCTCCTTTACGTCGGTCGAATGACTGGGGAAGGCGGAGCCTAGGAGGGATCATGTGACCAGCTTTGCTGGGCTCTTTGCCATTTCCTGTTGGGGAAGAGAATATCCCACAAGTAAGGATGACGCCGTGGACCGGACACACCGTTGGAGAAAGTAATTTATCAGGTAAACATAAATTCTGTTATCCTAGCAATCCTGACCTTACTCCATGAGTAACCCTTGGATTCACATCAATAAAGATATCTACGCCATACCTTATGGTAAATTTTCCTGGTGACAGGCTTTCGTGCCTGTCTTAAGGTATCAATAGCTGACTCGGAGAAGCCACGCTTGGATAAAATCAAGCGTTCAATCTCCAGGCAGTCAGCCTCAGAGAAATTAGATTTGGATGGTTGAAAGGACCCTGAAGTAGAAGGTCCTGTTTCAGAGGCAGAGACCATGGTGGAAAGGATGACATGTCCACTAGATCTGCATACCAGGTCCTGCGTGGCCACGCAGGTGCTATCAGAATCACCGATGCTCTCTCCTGCTTGATCTTGGCAATCAGTCGAGGGAGCAGCGGAAACGGTGGAAACACATAAGCCAGGTTGAAAGACCAGGGCGCTGCTAGAGCATCTATCAGTGTCGCCTTGGGATCCCTGGACCTGGATCCGTAACACGGAAGCTTGGCGTTCTGGCGAGACGCCATGAGATCCAGTTCTGGTTTGCCCCAATGATGAATCAGTTGTGCAAATGCCTCCGGATGGAGTTCCCACTCTCCCGGATGAAAAGTCTGACGACTTAGAAAATCCGCCTCCCAGTGCTCTACACCTGGGATATGGATAGCTGATAGGTGACAAGAGTGAATCTCTGCCCAGCGAATTATTTTTGAAACTTCTAACATCTCTAGGGAACTTCTCGTTCCCCCTTGATGGTTGATGTAAGCTACAGTCGTGATGTTGTCCGACTGAAATCTGATGTACCTCAGAGTTGCTAACTGAGGCCAAGCCTGAAGAGCCTTGAATATCGCTCTTAGTTCCAGAATATTTAATGGAAGGAGAGACTCCTCCTGAGTCCACGATCCCTGAGCCTTCAGGGAGTTCCAGACTGCACCCCAACCTAGAAGGCTGGCATCTGTCGTAACAATTGTCCAATCTGGCCTGCGAAAGGTCATACCTTTGGACAGATGGACCCGAGATAGCCACCAGAGAAGAGAATCCCTGGTCTCTTGGTCCAGATTCAGTTGAGGGGACAAATCTGTGTAATCCCCGCTCCACTGACTGAGCATGCATAGTTGCAGCGGTCTGAGATGTAAGCGTGCAAACGGCACTATGTCCATTGCGTGGAATGGAATGAAGAACCCGGCAGGAATTTAGAAGCTTTGATAACCTGGACTCCGTCAGGTGAATTTCCATTTCTACAGAATCTATCAGAGTCCCTAGAAAGGAAACTCTTGTGAGTGGGGATAGATAACTCTTTTCCTCGTTCACTTTCCACCCATGCGACCACATAAATGCCAGTACTACGTCCGTATGAGACTTGGCAATTTGGAAGTTTGACACCTGTATCAGGATGTCGTCTAAATAAGGGGCTACTGCTATGCCCCGCGGCCTTAGGACCGCCATAAGTGACCCTGGTAATGCCTGTCTTAAAAGGCAAACCTGAGAAACCGATGATGATCTTTGTGTATAGGAATGTGAAGATAAGCATCCTTTAGATCCACTGTAGTCATATATTGACCCTCCTGGATCAGTGGTAGGATGGTACGAATAGTTTCCATCTTGAACGATGGAACTTTGAGGAATTTGTTTAAGATCTTTAGATCCAAAATTGGTCTGAAGATTCCCTCTTTTTTGGGAACCACAAACAGATTTGAGTAAAAACCCTGTCCCTGTTCCTCCTTTGGAACTTGATGGATCACTCCCATAACTAGGAGGACTCGTACACAGTGTAAGAATGCCTCTCTCTTTATCTGGTGTGCAGATAATTGTGAAAGGTGAAATCTCCCTTTTGGGGGGAAGCTTTGAAGTCCAGAAGATATCCCTGGGATATAATTTCCAACGCCCAGGGATCCTGAACATCTCTTGCCCACGCCTGGGCAAAGAGTGAAAGTCTGCCCCCTACTAGATCTGTTCCCGGATAGGGGTCCGTTCCTTCATGCTGTCTTAGAGGCAGCAGCAGGCTTTTTTACCTGCTTACCTTTTTTCCATGTCAGGTTTGGTCTCCAGACCGTCTTGGATTGAGCAAAAGTTCCCTCTTGTTTATTATTAGAGGAAATTGATGCTGCACCTGCCTTGAAGTTTTGAAAGGCACGAAAATTAGACTGTTTGGCCCTAGATTTGGACCTGTCCTGAGGAAGGGCATGACCTTTTCCTCCAGTGATATCAGCAATAATCTCCTTCAACCAGGCCCGAATAGGGTCTGCCCCTTGAAGGGAATATTAAGTAGCTTAGATTTTGAAGTCACGTCAGCTGACCATGATCTAAGCCATAGCGCTCTGCGCGCCTGTATAGCAAAACCAGAATTCTTAGCCGTTAGTTTAGTCAAATGAACAATGGCATCAGAATAAAAGAATTGGCTAGCTTAAGTGCTCTAAGTTTGCCAAGTATGTCATCCAATGGAGTCGCTACCTGTAAAGCCTCTTCCAGAGACTCAAACCAGTACGCCGCAGCAGCAGTGACAGGGGCAATGCATGCAAGGGGCTGTAGGATAAAACCTTGTTGAATAAATATTTTCTTAAGGTAACCTCTAATTTTTTATCCATTGGATCTAAAAAAAAAAGCACAACTGTCCTCGACAGGGATAGTAGTACGCTTTACTAGAGTAGAAACTGCTCCCTCCATCTTAGGGACTGTCTGCCATATGTCCCATGTGGTGGCGTCTATTGGAAACATTTTTCTAAAAATAGGAGGGGAAGAGAACGGCACACCTGGTCTATCCCATTCCTTATTAATAATTTCTGTAAACCTTTTAGGTATTTGGAAAAACATCAGTACACACCGGCACTGCAAAGTATTTATCCAGTCTACACAATTTCTCTGGCACTGCAATGGTATCACAGTCATTCAGAGCAGCTAAAACCTCCCTAAGCAACACGCGGAGGTAATCAAGCTTAAATTTAAATGTAGAAATATTAGAATCGGGTATCTTTCCTGAGTCATTAACATCACCCACTGACTAAAGCTCTCTTTCCTCAGCTTCTGCATATTGTGAGGCAGTATCAGACATGGTTCTTAAAGCGTCAGTATGCTCTGCATTTTGTCTCACCCCAGAGCTATCTCGCTTACCTCTAAGTTCAGGTAGTCTGGCTAATACCGCTGACAGTGTATTATCCATGACTGCCGCCATGTCTTGTAAAGTAAACGCTATGGGCGCCCTAGATGTACTTGGCGCCATTTGAGCGTGAGTCCCTTAAGCGGGAGTCAAAGGGTCTGACACGTGGGGAAAGTTAGTCGGCATAACTTCCCCCTCGTCAGATTCCTCTGGTGATACTTTTTTAAAGACAGAAAATGATCTTTATTGCATAAAATGAAATCAGTACATTTGGTACACATTCTAAGAGGGGGTTCCACCATGGCTTTTAAACATAATAAACAAGGAGTTTCTTCTATGTCAGACATGTTTATAAAGAATAGCAATGAGACTAGCAAGCTTGGAAAACACTTTAAATCAAGTTAACAAGCAAATATAAAAAACAGTACTCTGCCTTTAAGAGAAACAAATTTTGTCAGAATTTGAAAAACAGTGAAAAAATGCAGTAAATCAAACAAAATTTTTACAGTGTGTATAATAGGCTAACAGAGCATTGCACCCACTTGCAAATGGATGATTAACCCCTTAGTTCAAAAAACGGATCAAAAAAACGAAATAGACGTTTTTTAACAGTCACAACCAACTGCCACAGCAAGCTGTGGCCCTACCTTCCCCAATAAACGACTTTGGAAAGCCTTTGGGCCCTTTAGAGATGTCCTATAGCATTCAGAGGGCCTTTGAGGGAAGCTGGATGTCACAGTTTGTAATTTTAACTGCACCAACTCTAACTTTTATACTACAACAGTGACTTGTTTCTAGTCAAAATTTAAGCCAGCCATATGGAAAAAACTAGGCCCCAATAAAGTTTTATCACCAAAGCATATATAAAAACGATTAAACATGCCAGCAAACGTTTTATATTGTAAATATCATAAGGGTATTACCCCTGGGAGTAAGCATGATACCAGTCGTTATTAAATCACTGTATTCAGGCTTAACTTACATTAATCCGGTATCAGCAGCATTTTCTCCAACATAGGTGTGTCCGGTCCACGGCGTCATCCTTACTTGTGGGATATTCTCTTCCCCAACAGGAAATGGCAAAGAGCCCAGCAAAGCTGGTCACATGATCCCTCCTAGGCTCCGCCTACCCCAGTCATTCTCTTTGCCGTTGTACAGGCAACATCTCCACGGAGATGGCTTAGAGTTTTTTAGTGTTTAACTGTAGTTTTTATTATTCAATCAAGAGTTTGTTATTTTAAAATAGTGCTGGTATGTACTATTTACTCAGAAACAGAAAAGAGATGAAGATTTCTGTTTGTATGAGGAAAATGATTTTAGCACCGTAACTAAAATCCATGGCTGTTCCACACAGGACTGTTGAGAGCAATTAACTTCAGTTGGGGGAACAGTGTGCAGTCTCTTACTGCTTGAGGTATGACACATTCTAACAAGACGATGTAATGCTGGAAGCTGTCATTTTCCCTATGGGATCCGGTAAGCCATGTTTATTAAGATAGTAAATAAGGGCTTCACAAGGGCTTATTAAGACTGTAGACTTTTTCTGGGCTAAATCGATTCATTATTAACACATATTTAGCCTTGAGGAATCATTTATTCTGGGTATTTTGATATGATTATATCGGCAGGCACTGTTTTAGACACCTTATTCTTTAGGGGCTTTCCCTAATCATAGTCAGAGCCTCATTTTCGCGCCGGTATGGCGCACTTGTTTTTGAGGACAGCATGGCATGCAGCTGCATGTGTGTGGAGCTCTGATACATAGAAAAGTCTTTCTGAAGGCATCATTTGGTATCGTATTCCCCTTTGGGCTTGGTTGGGTCTCAGCAAAGCAGATTCCAGGGACTGTAAAGGGGTTAAATATAAAAACGGCTCCGGTTCCGTTATTTTAAGGGTTAAAGCTTCCAAATTTGGTGTGCAATACTTTTAAGGCTTTAAGACACTGTGGTGAAATTTTGGTGAATTTTGAACAATTCCTTCATACTTTTTCGCAATTGCAGTAATAAAGTGTGTTTAGTTTAAAATTTAAAGTGACAGTAACGGTTTTATTTTAAAACGTTTTTTGTGCTTTGTTATCAAGTTTATGCCTGTTTAACATGTCTGAACTACCAGATAGATTGTGTTCTGACTGTGGGGAAACCAAGGTTCCTTCTCATTTAACTATATGTATTTTATGTCATAAAAATTTTTAGTAAAAATGATGCCCAAGATGATTCCTCAAGTGAGGGGAGTAAGCATGGTACTGCATCATCCCCTCCTTCGTCTACACCAGTCTTGCCCATACAGGAGGCCCCTAGTACATCTAGTGCGCCAATACTCCTTACTATGCAACATTTAACGGCTGTAATGGATAATTCTATCAAAAACATTTTAGCCAATATGCCCACTTATCAGCGAAAGCGCGACTGCTCTGTTTTAGAAAATTCTGTAGAGCATGAGAACGCTGATGATATGGTTTCTGAAGGGCCCCTACACCAGTCTGAGGGGGCCAGGGAGGTTTTGTCTGAGGGAGAAATTTCAGATTCAGGAAACATTTCTCAACAAGCTGAACCTGATGTGATTACTTTTAAATTTAAGTTGGAACATCTCCGCGCTCTGCTTAAGGAGGTGTTATCCAATTTGGATGATTGTGATTATCTGGTCATTCCAGAACCACTATGTAAAATGGAAAAGTTCTTAGAGGCCCCGGGGCCCCCCGAAGCTTTTCCTATATCCAAGCGGGTGGCGTACATTGTTAGTAAAGAATGGGACAGGCCCGGTATACCTTTAGTACCTCCCCCCATATTTATAAAATTGTTTTCCTATAGTCGACCCCAGAAAGGACTGATGGCAGACAGTCCCCAAGGTCGAGGGGGCGGTTTCTACTCTACACAAGCGCGCCACTATACCCATAGAAGATAGTTGTGCTTTCCAAGATCCTATGGATAAAAAATTAGAAGGTCTGCTAAAGATGTTTGTTCAGCAAGTTCCCTTCTACAACCAATTGCATGCATTGTCCCTGTCATTGCAGCCGCGTGTTTCTAGTTTGATGAGCTAGGAAAGGCGATTATTAGTAATTCTTCTTCTTATGAGGAGATTATGGACAGAATTCGTGCTCTTAAATTGGCTAATTCTTTCACCCTAGACGCCACCTTGCAATTGGCTAGGTTAGCGGCGAAAAAATTCTGGGTTTGCTATTGTGGCGCAGAGCGCTTTGGTTAAAATCTTGGGCAGCGGATGCGTCTTCCAAGAACAAATTGCTTGACATTCCTTTCAAGGGGAAAACACTCTTTGGCCCTGACTTGAAAGAGATTATCTCTGATATCACTGGGGGCAAGGGCCACGCCCTTCCTCAGGATAGGTCTTTTCAAGACCAAAAATAAACCTAAGTTTCGTCCCTTTCGCAGAAACGGATCGGCCCCAAGGGCTACGTCCTCTAAGCAGGAAGGTAATACTTCTCAAGCCAATCCAGCCTGGAGACCTATGCAAGGCTGGAACAAAGGAAAGCAGGCCAGGAAACCTGCCACTGCTACCAAGACAGCATGAAATGCGGGCCCCCGATCCGGGACCGGATCTGGTGGGGGGCAGACTCTCTCTCTTCGCTCAGGCTTGGGCAAGAGATGTTCTGGATCCTTGGGCGCTAGAAATAGTCTCCCAAGGTTATTCTCTGGAGTTCAAGGGGCTTCCTCCAAGGGGGAGGTTCCACAGGTCTCAGTTGTCTTCAGACCACATAAGAAGACAGGCATTCTTACATTGGGTAGAAGACCTGCTAAAAATGGGAGTGATTCATCCTGTTCCATTAGGAGAACAAGGGATGGGGTTCTACTCCAATCTGTTCATAGTTCCCAAAAAAGAGGGAACGTTCAGACCAATCTTAGATCTCTAGATCTTGAACAAGTTCTCAAGGTTCCATCGTTCAAGATGGAAACCATTCGAACACTTCTTCCTTCCATCCAGGAAGGTCAATTCATGACCAAGGTGGATTTCAAGGATGCGTATCTACATATTCCTATCCACAAGGAACATCATCGGTTCCTAAGGTTTGCATTCCTGGACAAGCATTTCCAGTTCGTGGCGTTTTCTTTCGGATTAGCCACTGCTCCTAGGATTTTCTCATAGGTACTAGGGTCCCTTCTGGCGGTGCTAAGACCAAGGGGCATTGCTGTAGTACCTTACTTGGACGACATTCTGATTCGAGCGTCGTCCCTTCCTCAAGTAAAGGCTCACACGGACATTGTCCTGGCCTTTCTCAGATCTCACGGATGGAAAGTGAACGTGGAAAAGAGTTCTCTATCTCCGTCAACGAGGGTTCCCTTCTTGGGAACTATAATAGACTCCTTTGAAATGAGGATTTTTCTGACAGAAGCCAGAAAAACAAAACTTCTAGACTCTTGTCGGATACTTCATTCCGTTCCTCTTCCTTCCATAGCGCAGTGCATGGAAGTGATAGGTTTGATGGTAGCGGCAATGGACATAGTTCCTTTTGTGCGCATTCATCTAAGACCATTACAACTGTTCATGCTCAGTCAGTGGTATGGGGACTATTCAGACTTGTCTCCGAAGATACAAGTAAATCAGAGGACCAGAGACTCATTCCGTTGGTGGCTGTCCCTGGACAACCTGTCACAAGGGATGACCTTCCGCAGACCAGAGTGGGTCATTGTCACGACCGACGCCAGTCTGATGGGCTGGGGCGCGGTCTGGGGATCCCTGAAAGCTCAGGGTCTTTGGTCTCGGGTAGAATCTCTTCTACCGATAAATATTCTGGAACTGAGAGCGATATTCAATGCTCTCAAAGCTTGGCCTCAGCTAGCGAGGGCCAAGTTCATACATCAACCATCAGGGGGGAACAAGGAGTTCCCTAGCGATGGAAGAAGTGACCAAAATCATTCTATGGGCGGAGTCTCACTCCTGCCACCTGTCTGCTATCCTCATCCCAGGAGTGGAAAATTGGGAAGCGGATTTTCTGAGTCGTCAGACATTGCATCCGGGGGAGTGGGAACTCCATCCGGAAATCTTTGCCCAAGTCACTCAACCGTGGGGCATTCCAGACATGGATCTGATGGCCTCTCGTCAGAACTTCAGAGTTCCTCACTACGGGTACAGATCCAGGGATCCCAAGGCGGCTCTAGTGGATGCACTAGTAGCACCTTGGACCTTCAAACTAGCTTATGTGTTCCCGCCGTTTCCTCTCATCCCCAGGCTGGTAGCCAGGATCAATCAGGAGAGGGCGTCGGTGATTTTGATAGCTCCTGCGTGGCCACGCAGGACTTGGTATGCAGATCTGGTGAATATGTCATCGGCTCCACCATGGAAGCTACCTTTGAGAGACCTTCTTGTTCTAGGTCCGTTCGACCCACTCCAGCTGACTGCTTGGAGATTGAACGCTTGATCTTATCAAAGCGAGGGTTCTCAGATTCTGTTATTAATACTCTTGTTCAGGCCTGAAAGCCTGTAGCCAGAAAAATTACCACATAATTTGGTATATCTGTTGGTGTGAATCTGCAGGATTCCCTTGGGACAAGGTTAAGATTCCTAAGAGTCTATCCTTCCTTCGAGAAGGATTGGAAAAAGGATTATCTGCAAGTTCCTTGATGGGACAGATTTCTGCCTTGTCTGTGTTACTTCACAAAAAGCTGGCAGCTGTGCCAGATGTTCTAGCCTTTGTTCAGGCTCTGGTTAGAATCAAGCCTGTTTACAAAATTTTGACTCCTCCTTGGAGTCTCAACCTAGTTCTTTACATTCCGTTGATATTAAGTTATTATCTTGGAAAGTTTTGTTTTTGGTTGCAATTTCTTCTGCTAGAAGAGTTTCAGAATTATCTGCTCTGCAGTGTTCTTCTCCTTATCTGGTGTTCCATGCAGATAAGGTGGTTTTGCGTACTAAACCTGGTTTTCTTCCAAAAGTTGTTTCTAACAAAAACATTAACCAGGAGATAGTTGTGCCTTCTTTGTGTCCTAATCCAGTTTCAAAGAAGGAACGTTTGTTGCACAACTTGGATGTAGTTCGTGCTCTCAAATTTTACTTAGCAGCTACTAAGGATTTCAGACAAACTTGTCTTTGTTTGTTGTTTATTCTGGTAAACGGAGAGGTCAAAAAGCAACTTCTACCTCTCTCTCCTTCTGGATTAAAAGCATTATCCGATTGGCTTATGAGACTGCCGGACGGCAGCCTCCTGAAAGAATCACAGCTCACTCCACTAGGGCTGTGGCTTCCACATGGGCCTTCAAGAACGAGGCTTCTGTTGATCAGATATGTAGGGCAGCGACTTGGTCTTCACTGCACACTTTTACCAAATTTTACAAGTTTGATACTTTTGCTTCTTCTGAGGCTATTTTTGGGAGAAAGGTTTTGCAAGCCGTGGTGCCTTCCATTTAGGTGACCTGATTTGCTCCCTCCCTTCATCCGTGTCCTAAAGCTTTGGTATTGGTTCCCACAAGTAAGGATGACGCCGTGGACCGGACACACCTATGTTGGAGAAAACAGAATTTATGTTTACCTGATAAATTACTTTCTCCAACGGTGTGTCCGGTCCACGGCCCGCCCTGGTTTTTTTAATCAGGTCTGATAATTTATTTTCTTTAACTACAGTCACCACGGTAACATATGGTTTCTCCTATGCAAATATTCCTCCTTAACGTCGGTCGAATGACTGGGGTAGGCGGAGCCTAGGAGGGATCATGTGACCAGCTTTGCTGGGCTCTTTGCCATTTCCTGTTGGGGAAGAGAATATCCCACAAGTAAGGATGACGCTGTGGACCGGACACACCGTTGGAGAAAGTAATTTATCAGGTAAACATAAATTCTGTTTTCTAGTGTTTTCCATCTCTAGAAAAAATTATAACTGCACATACCTGATAGCAGAATAAACTGCACACCATTCTCTCGCTGAAGTTACCTCATCTGTGTAATCCCCTCAGACATATGTGAGAATAGCAATGGATCTTAGTTACAACCTGCTAAGATCATAGAAACCTCAGGCAGATTCTTCTTCTATTTACTGTTTGAGATAAAATAGCACAACACCGGTACTATTTAAAAATAACAAACTTTTGATTGAAGAAAATAAACTAGCTATATTTAACCACTCTCTTCTACAACGTCCTAGCTTGTTGAGAGTTGCAAGAGAATGACTGGCTATGACAGTTAGGGGAGGAGCTATATTACAGCTCTGCTGTGGGTGTCCTCTTGCAACTTCCTGTTGGGAATGAGAATATCCCACAAGTAATGGATGATCCGTGGACTGGATACACCTTACAAGAGAAAAATCTTTTTATGAGGGAAATTCTTTGGCTTTTTTTTCTCTGTCTTCTGTGTTCTGAGATATTTATTATATGCTGATAATATACAGTTTTGGAATATACCTTTATTTCCAATTACCTACAGGTTTGCTTATTATATTGCATGTCTGTACCCCCACTTAATTTGACTGAACCATTAGAAAGATCCTCTAGGGAACATACTGCAGCCCAAAAACTTTCTGCAGTTCATTTTTCTGTTAATTATGCAAAACTGTTCCAGTGGGCCAAATTAACCAGTTACTTGCTAATTGTGTCAAACATCTCCAATTTACAAGGCATAATCCTGTCAGTATTACACCTGGCAGAAAATTAGTGCCCATGTCTGTTTTTGTGGCCCAGGGGGATTCCACTGACTTTTCTCCAGAGTTTAAATCCAGTCTTCAAAAGACTTTGACAGAAATTTTAGCAGCTATCCCCAAACCAAGTAAGTGTAAGCAAATATGAGGAGATTAACCTTACACTACCTGTAATACACAGGGTCCTATCCCCCATCTCAGTTACCACCAACCTTACAAAACTCTGACTTGGCTAAGTCTCTGAGGCCTACTTATCAAGCCGTCAACTTACTTGCATTTGACGGCACCAATACGCTTGCCTGACATCGCCTAACAACGCTGCTGCGGACCTGAATACGTTCTCCAAAATTGCATCAGCCAATAGGATTTTTTCAACCTTAATTCCGATTGACTGATAGAATTCTATCAGCCAATCGGAATCTAATGGACGCCTTCTTGGATGACGTCACTTAAAGGAACCTTCATTTGTCGGGAGTCGTCAGAAGAAGAGGATGCTCCGCGCCGGATGTCTTGAAGATGGACCCGCTCCTCGCCGGATGGATGAATATAGAAGATGCCATCTGGGTGAAGACTTCTGCGGGCTTGGATGAAGACTTCAGCCACTTGGATGAAGACTTCTCCCGGCTTTGATGAGGACTTCTCCCGGCTTCTTGGAGGATGGATGTCGGATCTTCAAAACTGTAAGTGAATCTTCAGGGGTTAATGTTTAGGATTTTTTAAGGGTGTATTGGGTGGGTTTTATTTTTAGATTAGGGGTTTGGGCTGCAATAGAGCTAAATGCCCTTTTAAGGGCAATGCCCATACAAATGCCCTTTTTAGGGCAATGGGGAGCTTAGGTTTTTTTGTTAGGTTTTTATTTGGGGGGGTTGGTTGTGTGGGTGGTGGGTTTTACTGTTGGGGGGTTGTTTGTATTTTTTTTTATATGTAAAAGAGCTGATTTCTTTGGGGCAATTCCCCTGCAAAAGGCCCTTTTAAGGGCTATTTGTAGATTATTGTAGGTTAGGGTTTTTTATGGGGGGGGGGGCTTTTTTTATTTTCATAGGGCCCTTAGATTAGATGTAATTAGTTTAAATCTTTGATAATTTCTTTTTTTATTTTGTGTAACTTTATGTAATTTTAAGATAATAGTTAGGGTAGGTTAATTAATATTTTAAGAAAGTTTAATGTAATTTAGTATAATAGTTAGGGTAGATTAATTAATAATTGAATATAGTTTAATTTAAATATAAAGATAAGTTTAAATTAATTAGAAGATAGGGATGAGTTAATATTTAATGTACAGTTAGCGTGTTGTTAGGTTTAGGGGTTAATAGGTTAATTTAGTTTATGGCGATGTGATTGGCTGGCGGTTTAGGGGTTAATAGGTTTAGTAAGTGGTAGTGATGTGAGAGGCCAGGGGTTTAGGGGTTAATACCTTTAGTTAGTTGCGGTGGGCTCTGGGAGTGGTCGGATAGGGGTTAATAACTTTTAATTAGGTGGCGGCGGTGTAGGGGGCGGCAGATTAGGGGTTAATAAGTATAATGTAGGTGGCAGCAGTGGCGGGACGGCAGATTAGGGGTTAATAAGTATAATGTAGGTGGCTGCGGTGTCGGGGCGACAGATTAGGGGTGTTTAGACTCTGAGTTATGTTAGGGTGTTAGGTGTAAACATAACTTTTATTCTCCCATAGGAATCAATGGGATATCGGGCAGCAGCGAACATAAGCTTTCGCTGCTTTCAGACTCCCATTGATTCCTATGGCATCCGCCGCCTTCAGGGCGGCGGATTGAAAACCAGGTACGCTGGGCCGGAATAGTGGCGAGCGTACCTGTTAGACATTTGTTAACTAGCAAAAGTAGTCAGATATTGCTGAATTTGTATTCTGAACATCTGTAGTGAGGTAAGCATCGATCGGTGTCGGACTGAGCCCGGCGGATAATATGTTACGTCACAGATTTCAACTTTTGCCGGTCAGTAGGTTTTGATAACTAAGGTAAATCAAGCTCGCAACAATTACGCTGCGGAATTCCAGCGTATTTGCGGTTGACGGCTTGATAAGTAGGGGCCTCTGTCTGAGGGTTCTGAGGGTGAAGTCTCCTCTGAGGACCTTGATCCTTTGTCTGAGCCTGAGGCTGATCATATCCGCTTCCTACTTCAGGAAGTTTTGAATACCTAGCAATTATTGGAACCAAATCCAGAGTATTGCAAACCTGTAAATAAGTAAAATCAAGTTTTTACTCATCAGGGTTTGTTTCCTGAAATGTTGTGTCTTTATTTGACTCAGCTATGATACATTAAAGGTCTTTTAAAAGAGTTGGACAGTGCTGCTGGACTCTATTTTTGGCTGAACCTGCTGCTAGTGGTACCAGTGACATTAAAGGTTATATGGTGGGGCACTGTTGGTGTGCATAGTAACATTATGTTGTGTTTTTTTTTTTAAACATTGTTGCAAATACAGGTATATTGCAAAAATGCTTCTAATGGAGTTTTAAAATCAGGTGTATTCCCCTTTAATAGAAACACAGTTTGAAAACCAAGAATTTAAGAATAATAAATAAGACCAGTCAAACCCATCTATTGTGGCTGTAACCCTAATAATAATAATAATAATAATAACTATAATACTTTTTATATATTTAGGCATTGTTGACAAATATATTAGTAACTATGGGGCCGATTTATTATATGGCGGGCGGTCATGATTCGCTGTAGCGAATCATGTGAAATGCTTGTGCAATGCTGCAAATTCGTGGCCAAACGGACGCTAGCAGGGATTGTCAATCATCCTGATCTTATGACCGCTGCTTCTAAACTCCTGATTCTGGCGAGCCGGAATGAGCAGCATACGCTGTTTAAAGGGATACTAAACCCAAATTTTGTCTTTCATGATTCAGGTACAGCATGCAATTTTAAGCAACTTTCTTATTCACTCCTATTATCAATTTTTCCTCGTTCTCATGCTATCTTGATTTTAAAAAGCTAGACTGTATTCTTAAGAGCCGTCCCATTTTTGGTTCAGCACCTGGGTAGCACTTGCTGATTGGTGGCTAAATGTAGCAAACCAATCAGCAAGCGCTTCCCAGGTGCTGAAGCAAAAATGGGCCGGCTCCTAACCTTACATTACTGCTATTTCAAATAAACAAGAGAACAAAGAAAATTTGATAATAGGAGCAAATGAGAAAGTTGCTTAAAATTGCATGCTCTATCTGAATCATGAAAGAAAAAATGTGGGTTTAGTGTCCCTTTAATAAATGGGCCCCTATGTGTCATAGGGAAATGGCCTTATTTCCAGCACAATTTACAACAAAGTATAATATTTTTACATCTATTTATGGTATAATATTGCTTTACAGAAACATTCAAAGTCAGTAACATCCATGGACCTAAGAAGTGGATTGATGGTGAAAAGGTCACATTATATTGCACAGCCTCCTATTGCCCAGAGGACGTCCAGGTGACGTGGGTTATAACAGAGCATGACGGAACTGTGCGAGAGGTCTCAGAGCTTGCACAAGGAAAGGACAATAAAGGAGGGAAAGTTGTACCCACTGGATATGTTGCAAACAGGGAGAGAACAGAGACATCAGATAAAGAGGGACTTACAGACTTTACTACTTCGCTGAGCTTCACACCATCTATAGCAAAACACAAAGACATCACCCTAATCTGCAGATTTGTCTGTGGTGGGACATCCAAGGAGAAACAGTTTCAACTTGAGTCACTTTTTGGTGAGTAAATCATAACTGTTACATTATATTTCTGTTTCCTTTTTATAATAAACTGAAGCACAAATGCATAAAATGAACTCAGCAATATAATTGTTCTACATCAGTGAACCAAATTAGGTGATGTTCAACCTTTATAGATCACTTATAGCTCAGCAAGGAAGCAAACATCATGTGATAAACTGTGCCCTTGATCTAGTAAATAACCTTTATATGTTCAGTGTATATGACAATAGATTAAAGGGACATGAAACCATAAATTGTTATTTCATGATACAGACAGAACATGTTGTTTTAATCAACTTTCTAATTTAATTCTATTATCAAATGTTCTTCATTCTCTCTGTATCTTTTGTGCAAAGTCAGGCAACATAAGCTCAGGAGCGTGCATGTGTCTAGAGCATTATATGGCAGCGTTATTCATTTGCTAGAGCACTAGATGGCAGCACTATTTCCTGTTGTGTAGAGCTCCAGACACCTACCTAGCTATCTCTTCAACAAAGAATACCAAGGGAATAAAGCAAATTTGTTAATATAAGTAAATTAAAAGCTTTTTGTTTAAATTGTATGCTCCGAGTGACTACAATAAGTTTTTGAGTTTCATATCCCTTTAATAGTGTGTTATTTTCTCTGTATACTGTGCTATTGCTGTGATTACCTTATGATGTTAAAGTTAGAGCATTTGAAAGAAGTCTTATTGTCTATATGATGAGGCTTTTTAGAGATGAAAGTCTTTGTTAAAATGCAATAGTTATGTAATTTTGTAGAGATCTTCTGATCTGCGGGCTAAGAACAAATGCAACCATCCAGTACTACACTACAGCAAACATAATACAATGAAACAATGCTTGGGACACTATAAACCAACAATAAGGAATTTACTTGACGGGCACTATACAGTTGTAACAACACATACTGGGCTACATTACAAGTGAAGTGCTAATTTATTACGCGCCTGTGGCTGGTTATTGCTACAGCGATCTCTGGTTAATTTTATAAATGTGCCGCAATTGGCCACAATTGTAATTTTTTTTTTTAATAAAATAACTGCACCAGGCAGTTTTTGGGGGCTAAACTTGGCGGGTGTGGGGTGTTAGAAAAAAAAAAACAGCACTGAAGAGTACCTTTTAACTGCATATATATTTACAATTTGCTGCCATCGCTGCATGACTTACCCCCTTCGCTGTGCTAATTCTCATGCTATGTCTGATGGTATGAGAATGAGGCTTCAATTGGAGCCTATGGAAGCGCAATGCGAGCTCACTTTCACGTTGCTGTCAACTTGTAATACCAACACTCATTAGTGTGCACTGGTATTACTCAGTGAAACGCAAATATTGCTTTCACAAAAGCGATATTTAGCGCTCCACTTGTAATCCGGCCCACTATGGGTAAGATTACAAGTAGCACTTTATGAGTTTTCTGCATGCGATGTGGTCCTTTAGCAGTCAATGTCCATTGCCGAGGTATTACAGTTTTGCGCAACTTAAAAGTTTAACGAAATACTTCAAAAATACATTACAAAGTACAGTTACACTCATTTTAACACTGTCTAATAAAATTGATCAAAAAAATGTATTGCACACAAAAGTTATGTGATCAAAGATAAGAGCTGGTGTTAGAAAAAAAAAAAGCAGACGCAGGGATTTTACATTGACATATATGATATATATATATATATATATATATATATATACACACAGTATCTCACAAAAGTGAGTACACCCCTCACATTTTTGAAAATATTTTATTATATCTTTTCATGTAACAACACTGAAGAAAAGACACTTTGACACAATGTAAAGTAGTGAGTGTACAGCCTGTGTAACAGTGTAAATTTGCTGTCACCTCAAAATAACTTAACACACAGCCATTAATGTCTAAACCGTTGGCAACAAAAGTGAGTACACCCCTAAGTGGAAATGTCCAAATTGGGCCCAATTTGCCATTTTCCCTCCCGGTGTCATGTGACTTGTTAGTGTTACAAGTCTCAGGTGTGAATGGGGAGCTGGTGTGTTAAATTTGGTGTTACCGCTCCCATACTCTCTCATACTGGTCAGTGAAAGTTCAACATGGCACCTCATGGCAAAGAACTCTCTGAGGATCTGAAAAAAAGAATTGTTGCTTTACATAAAGATGGCCTAGGCTATAAGAAGATTGCCAAGACCCTGAAACTGAGCTGCAGTGTGGTGGGCAAGACCATACAGCGGTTTCACAGGACAGGTTCCACTCAGAACAGGCCTTGCCATGGTCGACCAAAGAAGTTGAGTGTACATGCTCAGTGTCATATCCAGAGGTTGTCTTTGGGAAATAGAAGTATGAGTGCTGCCAGCATTGCTGCAGAGGTTGAAGGGGTTGGGGGTCAGCCTGTCAGTGCCCAGACCATATGCCGCACCCTGCATCAAATTGGTCTGCATGGCTGTCATCCCGAAGGAATCCTCTTCTAAAGATGATGCACAAGAAAGCCCGCAAACAGTTTGTTGTCCTGTGGTCTGATGAGACCAAGATAAACTTATTTGGTTCAGATGGTGTCAAGCGTGTGTGGCGGCAACCAGGTGAGGAGTACAAAGACAAGTGTGTCTTCCCAACAGTCAAGCTTGGTGGTAGGAGTGCCATGGTCTGGGCCTGCATGAGTACTGCAAGCACTGGGAAGCTACAGTTCATCGAGGGAACCATGAATTCCAACATGTACTGTGACATACTGAAGCAGAGCATGATCCCCTCCCTTCAAAGACTGGGCCGCAGGGCAGTTTTCCAACATGATAATGACCCCAAACTCACCTCTAAGACGACCACTGCCTTGCTAAAGAAGCTGAGGGTAAAGGTGATGGACCGGTCAAGCATGTCTCCAGACCTAAACCCTATTCAACATCTGTGGGGCAGAAGGTGGGGGAGTGCAAGGTCTCTAGCATCCACCAGCTCCGTGATATCGGCATGGAGGAGTGGAAGAGGACTTCATTGGCAACCTGTGAAGCTCTGGTGAACTCCATGCCCAAGAGGGTTAAGGCCGTGCTGGAAAATAATGGTGGCCACACAAAATATTGACACTTTTGGCCCAATGTTGACATTTCCACTTAGGGGTGTACTCACTTTTGTTGCCAACAGTTTAGACATTAATGACTGTGTGTTGAGTTATTTTGAGGGGACAGCAACTTTACACTGTTATACAGGCTGTACACTTACTGCTTTACATTGTGTCAAAGTGTCATTTCTTCAGTGTTGTCACATGAAAAGATATAATAAAATATTTACAAAAATGTGAGGGGTGTACTCACTTTTGTGAGATACTGTGTGTGTGTGTATATATATATATATATAACATACAGATAAGTTTAACTAAGGAGATAACGAAAATATTTCACATTACCGTCTTGTGCACGTTAAACAATACATAGACATATATATATATATATATATATATATACATAGACATATATATATATATATATATATATATGTGTGTGTGTATATATATATATATATATATATATATTTTCATATAAATTTCTCACTATAAATAGATATATCACTACCGATGTAGTCGATCATGTCCGTCTGACATCGCTAAATGCCAACAGCATACTCTGTTGTCATTTAACATTGCACAAGAATTTCTGGTGCAATGCTGCCCCCTGCACATTCGCAGCCAATCGGCCGCTAGCAGGGGGTGTCAATCATCCCGAGCGTATCCGATAGAGATAATTGCTGGATGAGTTAAGGAGCAGCGATCTTATGACCATGCCATCTTACAACCGCTGCTTCGTAACTTTTTTGTTTCCAACGAGCCTGAAGGCTCGCGCGGAAATAGCTGCATCTGCAGCATGATAAATCTACCCCCAAAAATCATTACTTATATAGAGAAATACATTATTGGGACCTAGCTGTTGATTGGCTACTGTACATGTATGCCTCTTGTTATTGTCTCACTAGATGTGTTCAGCTAGCTCCAGAGCCTACCTAGGTTTATTTCTTAACGAACTATACCATGAGAACAAAGCACATTTGAAAATAAAATTGGAAAGTTTTTTAAAATTGCATTTTCTATGGACGTTTAGATTTTGACAATGTTGTCCCTTTATGCATCATTATCATTTGCAAAAAAGGTGCTGCATTTTTCTCCATAAACTTTTCTGAATATTTTTGTGAGATGTATTTAGTAATGAAATCATTTGTGGTACTTGAGCTTTTAAATGCTGTATTCATGGTATATCAGATATAATATAACTTACATGTTTACTAGATAATCACACAAATAGCTCTATACAATATAGGAGACATTTTATGCAGAATTAATTCAGATTTGTATCTCAGTATTTTTTTTTTTTTTAGCAAAACCCAAGGTCCTGGAGCCTATAAAACTGTCACTGAGCAGTACTGGGGAGGTACTTTGCTCTTTCATTGTGAAGGAGTTTTATCCAAAGAATATTCAGATAAACTGGAGTTACGGAGGGAAGAATCACCAAGAAAACAAAACATCAAATGAGACTTTCACAGAACATAATCTCACCTGGAATGTTCAGACTAAATGCAAAGTTCCTGGTCACCTTTTTAAAGATAAAGATTTTACAGTGATTCTGAAATGGAAACACAAATCTATGGATGGCTGTAAAACAAAACAGATATCTGTAAGAGGTAAATGTAAAAATAAATAAATAAATAAATAAATAAGGTTTTAGTTATGGAATGCCCTTTCTCTTCAATACATTTTAAGGGACATGATACCCATTTTATTATTTCATGATTCAGATAGAACATACAATATTTAAATGATGGTAAACTTAAAGGGACATTAAACCCAAATTTCTCTTGTAAAGGTGTATCCAGTCCATGGGTTCATCCATTACTTGTGGGATATTCTCCTTCCCAACAGGAAGCTGCAAGAGGGCACCCACAGCAGAGCTGTCTATATAGCTCCTCCCCTAACTGCCACCCCCAGTCATTCTCTTGCAGCTCTCGACAAGAAAGGAAGTATCAAGAGAGATGTGGTGACTTAGTGTAGTTTTTACCTTCAATCAAAAGTTTGTTATTTTTAAATGGTACCAGCGTTGTACTGTTTTTACTCTCAGGCAGAAATTGGAAGAAGACTTCTGCCTGGAGGTTTGATGATCTTAGCGGTTTGTAACTAAGGTCCATTGCTGTTCTCACACATAACTGAAGAGTATGGAAAGAAAACTTCAGTTGGGGAGACGGTCTGCAGATTGCCTGCTTTGAGGTATGTTCAGTATATTTTTTTCTATAGAGATGATAAGGTCTAGAAAATGCTGACAGTGCCTGGTATATTTAAGGTAAGCCTGATATAGTGATTTAACAACAACTGGGATCATGCTTGCAAAAAGGGATAATATTCATGTTAATACCTATATTACTTAGTGTAAAAACGTTTGCATGATTTATAAATAAAAACGTTTTTCTCTTGCAAGGTGTATCCAGTCCACGGATTCATCCTTTACTTGTGGGATATTCTCATTCCCTACAGGAAGTGGCAAAGAGAGCACACAGCAGAGCTGTCCATATAGCTCCCCCTCTAGCTCCACCCCCCAGTCATTCTCTTTGCCGGCTCTAAGCACTAGGGTCTCTCTCGGGAGGGTAAAGTGAATATGGACTGAGGGCGATATTCAACGCTCTTCAGGCATGGCCTCAACTGGCTGCGGCCAAATTCATCAGATTTCAGTCGGACAACATCACGACTGTAGCTTACGTCAATCATCAGGGGGAACAAAGAGTTCCCTAGCGATGACGGAAGTAACCAAAATAATCAGGTGGGCAGAGGACCACTCCTGCCATCTCTCAGCAAGTCACATCCCAGGAGTAGACAACTGGGAGGCGGATTTTCTAAGTCGTCAGACTTTTCACCCGGGGGAGTGGGAACTCCACCCGGAGGTATTTGCTCAGCTGACTCAGCTATGGGGCACTCCAGAATTGGATCTGATGGCGTCCCGTCAGAACGCCAAACTTCCTCTCTACGGGTCCAGGTCCCGGGACCCCAAGGCGGTATTGATAGATGCTCTAGCAGCATCCTTCAATCTGGCTTATGTTTTTCCACCGTTACCTCTCCTCCCGCTTCTGGTCACCAGAATCAAGCAGGAGAAGGCTTCGGTGATTCTGATAGCGCCTGCGTGGCCACGCAGGACTTGGTATGCAGACCTAGTGGCCATGTCATCTGTCCCACCATGGACACTGCCAATGAGGCAGGATCTTCTAATACAGGGTCCGTTCAAGCACCCAAATTTAGTTTCTCTACGTCTGACTGCTTGGAGATTGAACGCTTAATTCTATCAAAGCGTGGGTTCTCAGAGTCAGTTATAGATACTCTGATTCAGGCTAGAAAGCCTGTCACCAGGAAAATCTACCATAAGATATGGCGGAAATATCTTTGTTGGTGTGAATCCAAGGGTTACTCATGGAGTAAGATTAGGATTCCCAGGATATTGTCCTTTCTCCAAGAAGGATTGGAGAAAGGATTGTAAGCTAGTTCCTTAAAGGGACAAATATCTGCTTTGTCTATCCTGTTACACAAGCGTCTGGCAGAAGTACCAGACGTTCAAGCGTTTGCTCAGGCTTTAGTCAGAATCAAGCCTGTCTATAAACCTGTGGCTCCGCCATGGAGTTTGAATCTAGTTCTTTTAGTTCTTCAAGGGGTTCCGTTTGAACCTTTACATTCCATAGACATTAAGTTGTTATCTTGGAAAGTTCTGTTTTTGGTAGCTATCTCTTCTGCTCAAAGAGTTTCAGAATTATCTGCCTTACAGTGTGATTCACCTTACCTGGTGTTCCACGCAGATAAGGTAGTTTTGCGTACCAAGCCTGGTTTTCTTCCTAAAGTTGTTTCTAACAAGAATATTAACCAGGAAATAGTTGTTCCTTCTCTGTGTCCTAATCTATCTTCGAAGAAGGAACGTCTTTTACACAATCTTGATGTAGTTCGTGCTTTAAAGTTCTATTTACAAGCAACTAAGGATTTCAGACAAACATCTTCCTTGTTTGTTATCTATTCTGGTAAGAGGAGAGGTCAGAAAGCGACTGCTACCTCTCTTTCCTTTTGGCTGAAAAGCATCATCCGTTTGGCCTATGAGACTGCTGGCCAGCAGCCTCCTGAAAGAATTACTGCTCATTCTACCAGAGCAGTGGCTTCCACATGGGCTTTCAAAAATTAGGCTTCTGTTGAACAGATTTGTAAGGCAGCGACTTGGTCTTCACTGCATACTTTTGCCAAATTTTACAAATTTGATACTTTTGCTTCTTTGGAGGCTATTTTTGGGAGAAAGGTTTTGCAAGCAGTGGTGCCTTCCGTTTATGGTACCTGTCTTGTTCCCTCCCTTCATCTGTGTCCTAAAGCTTTGGTATTGGTATCCCACAAGTAAAGGATGAATCAGTGGACTGGATACACCTTGCAAGAGAAAACAGAATTTATGCTTACCTGATAAATTACTTTCTCTTGCGGTGTATCCAGTCCACGGCCCGCCCTGGCATTTAAGTCAGGTAAAAATTTTTTTGTTTAAACTACAGTCACCACTGCACCCTATGGTTTCTCCTTTTTCTTCCTAACCTTTGGTCGAATGACAAGGGGGTGGAGCTAGAGGGGGAGCTATATGGACAGCTCTGCTGTGTGCTCTCTTTGCCACTTCCTGTAGGGAATGAGAATATCCCACAAGTAAAGGATGAATCCGTGGACTGGATACACTGCAAGAGAAAGTAATTTATCAGGTAAGCATAAATTCTGTTTTTCTCTGAGGGTGATAAATCTTTATTTGGGGCCTAGTTTCCACATGGCTTGTTAGATTACTCCTAGGAGTACTTTTTTAAGGCCCTCTGACTTTGAGTGCATGGTGGGAGGGGCCTATTTTCGTTTTCAGTCTGAGACATCCAGCTTCCCTGAAGGAGTCCTCTGGCTTATAGGACCTTTATAGAGGGTTTTGTTCCTGCAAAAATCGTTTTTAAGGGCAGGTAGGAGCTACAGCAGAGCTGTGGCAGTGTGTTTGACTGTTTGTTAACAGGTTTAATGTTTTTCTAATTCGTTTTTGGGCCTGAGGGGTTAATCATCCATTTGCAAGTGGGTGCAATGCTGCTTTAGTCCCTTATACACACTGTAAAAATGTTGTAGAGTTTACTACTTTTTTTCACTGTTTTGCAGTTTATGTGGTAGTTTTTTTCTCTTAAAGGCACAGTACCGTTTTTTATTATTGCTTTTTTCACATTTATTAAAGTGTTTTCCAAGCTTGCTGGTCTCATTACTAGTCTGTTAAACATGTCTGACATAGAGGAAACTCCTTGTTCATTATGTTTAGAAGCCATTGTGGAACCCCCTCTTAGAATGTGTATCAAATGCACTGACCTTTCTATAAGTTATAAAGACCATATTATGGCTTTTAAAGATTAATCACCTGAGGTTTCTGAGACTGACAAAAGGGAGGTTATGCCATCTAGCTCTCCCCACGTGTCAGAACCTATAACTCCCACTCAAGGGATGCCAAGTACATCTAGCGCGTCCAATGCGTTTACTTTACAAGACATGGCGGCAGTTATGAATCATACCCTCACAGAGGTATTGTCCAAACTGCCAGGGTTACAAGGAAAGCGGGACAGCTCTGGGGCTAGAACAAATACAGAGCTCTCTGACGCTTTAGTAGCTATGTCTGATATACCCTCACAATGTGCAGAAGTTGAAGCAGGAGAGCTTCTATCTGTGGGTGACTTCTCTGATTCAGGGAAGGCGTTACTTCAGTCTGACTCTGAAATGACAGCATTTAAATTTAAGCTTGAACACCTCCTCGTGTTGCTCAGGGAGGTTTTAGCGACTCTGGATGACTGTGACACCATTGTAGTCCCAAAGAAATTGTGTAAAATGGACAAATACTTTGCAGTGCCTGTTTACACTGATGTTTTTCCAATCCCTAAGAGGTTTTCAGAAATTATTACTAAGGAATGGGATAGACCAGGTGTGTCGTTCTCTCCCCCTCCTGCTTTTAAGAAAATATTTCCTATAGATGCCGCTTCACGGGACTTGTGGCAGACGGTCCCTAAGGTGGAGGGAGCAGTCTCTACCCTAGCTAAGCGTACAACTATTCCTGTCGAGGACAGTTGTGCTTTCCTAGATCTTTATACAACAAGGTTTTATTCTCCAGCCTCTTGCATGCATTGCCCCAGTCACTGCTGCAGTGGCTTTCTGGTTCGAGTCTCTGGAGGAGGCTTTACAGGTAGAGACCCCGTTGGATGATATCCTTGACAGGCTTAAAGCTCTTAAGTTAGCCAATTCATTTATTTCTGACGCCGTTTTTCATTTAACCAAGCTAACGGCTAAAAATTCAGGTTTTGCCATTCAGGCAAGTAGGGCGCTATGGCTTAAATCCTGGTCAGCTGATGTCACTTCAAAGTCTAAACTTCTCAAGATCCCCTTCAAAGGGCAGACCCTATTTGGGCCTGGACTGAAGGAGATCATTTCTGATATTACTGGAGGAAAAGGCCACGCCCTTCCCCAGGATAGGCCCAACAAGTTAAGGACCAAACAGACTAATTTTCGTTCCTTTCGAAACTTCAAGAGTGACGCAGCTTCATCTTCCTCTTCTACAAAACAAGAGGGAAATTCCAAGCCAGTCTGGAGACCTAACCAGGCTTGGAACAAGGGGAAACAGACCAAAAAGCCTGCTGCTGCCTCTAAGACAGCATGAAGGAGTAGCTCCCGATTCAGGACCGGATCTAGTGGGGGGCAGACTTTCTCTCTTCGCCCAGGCTTGGGCAAGAGACGTCCAGGATCCCTGGGCTCTGGAGATTGTTTCCCAGGGATATCTTCTGGATTTCAAAGCTTTATCTCCAAAGGGGAGATTTCATCTCTCACAATTATCTGCAAACCAGATAAAGAGAGAGGCATTCTTACATTGCTACTGTAATACTAGTACCTACTAGTTATGGGAGTGATCCACCCAGTTCCAAAGGAGGAACAGGGGCAGGGCTTCTATTCAAATCTGTTCAAATTTCTCAGGGTCCCATCCTTCAAGATGGAGACTATTCGAACCATCCTACCTATGATCCAGGAGGGTCAATATATGACTACCGTGGATTTAAAGGATGCTTATCTACATATTCCGATACACAGGGATCATCATCAGTTTCTCAGGTTCGCCTTCCTAGACAGGCATTACCAGTTTGTGGCTCTTCCCTTCGGGTTAGCCACGGCACCAAGAATCTTTACAAAGGTTCTAGGGTCCCTTCTGGCGGTTCTAAGACCGCGGGGTATAGCAGTAGCCCCTTACATAGACAACATCCTGATACAGGCATCAACTTTTCATATCGCCAGGTCCCATACGGACATTGTTCTGGCATTCCAAAGGTCTCACGGGTGGAAGGTGAACGAAGGAAAGAGTTCTCTCTCACCTCTCACAAGAGTTTGCTTCCTAGGAACTCTGACAGTTTCAGTAGAAATGAAGATTTATCTGACAGAGGTCAGGTTGTCAAAACTTCTAACTTCCTGCCATGCTCTTTATTCCATTTCTCGTCCGTCAGTGGCTCAGTGTATGGAGGTAATCAAATTAATGGTAGCGGCAATGGACATAGTTCCATTTGCCCGCCTACATCTCAGACCACTGCAACTTTGCATGCTCAATCAGTGGAATGGGGATTACACAGATTTGTCCCCTCTACTAAATCTGGATCAAGAGACCAGGCATTCTCTTCTCTGGTGGCTATCTCGGGTCCATCTGTCCAAGGGAATGAGTTTCTGCAGGCCAGAATGGACTATAGTAACGACAGATGCCAGCCTTCTGGGCTGGGGTGCAGTCTGGAACTCCCTGAAGGCTCAGGGTTCGTGGACTCAGGAGGAGGTCCTCCTTCCGATAAACATTCTGGAACTAAGAGCGATATTCAATGCTCTTCAGGCTTGGCCTCAGCTAGCTGTGGTCAGGTTCATCAGATTTCAGTCGGACAACATCACGACTGTAGCCTATATCAACCATCAGGGGGTAACAAGAAGCCCCCTGGCAATGTTGGAGGTTTCAAAGATAATTCTATGGGCAGAGGTTCACTCTTGCCATCTCTCAGCTATCCATATCCCAGGAGTAGAGAACTGGGAGGCGGCTTTCTAAGCCGGCAGACTTTTCATCCGGGGGAGTGGGCGCTCCATCCGGAGGTATTTGCCCAGTTGATCCAACTTTAGGGCAAACCAGAACTGGATCTCATGGCGTCTCGTCAGAACGCCAAGCTTCCTTGTTACGGGTCCAGGTCCAGGGATCCCAAGGTAGCGCTGATAGATGCTCTAGCAGCGCCCTGGTCCTTCAACCAGGCTTATGTGTTTCCACTGTTTCCTCTGCTCCCTCGTCTGATTGCCAAGATCAAGCAGGAGAGAGCTTCTGTGATCTTAATAGCCCCTGCGTGGCCACTCAGGACTTGGTATGCAGATCTGGTGGACATGTCATCCTTTCCACCATGGACTCTGCCGCTAAGGCAGGACCTTCTACTTCAAGGCTCAAAAGCCTGTCACCAGGAAAATCTATCATAAGATATGGTGTAAATATCTTCATTGGTGTGAATCCAAGGGTTACTCATGGAGTAAGGTCAGGATTCCTAGAATATTATCTTTTCTCCAAGAAGGATTGGAGAAGGGATTGTCAGATAGTTCCTTAAAGGGACAGATTTCTGCTCTGTCTATTCTTTTGCACAAACGTCTGGCTGAGGTTCCAGACGTTCAGGCGTTTTGTCAGGCTTTAGTTAGAATCAAGCCTGTGTTTAAACCTGTTGCTCCGCCATGGAGTTTAAATTTAGTTCTTAAAGTTCTTCAAGGGGTTCCGTTTGAACCTTTGCATTCCATAGATATTAAGCTTTTATCTTGGAAAGTTCTATGTTTAGTAGCTATCTCCTCGGCTCGAAGAGTTTCGGAGTTATCTGCTTTACAGTGTGATTCCACTTATCTGATTTTCCATGCAGATAAGGTAGTGTTATGTACCAAACCTGGGTTTCTGCCTAAGGCGGTATCTAATAAGAATTTCAATCAGGAGATTGTTGTTCCTTCCCTATGTATTAATCCTTTTTCAAAGAAGGAACGTCTATTACACAATCTTGATGTGATTCCTGCTTTAAAGTTTTATTTACAAGCTACGAAAGATTTTCGTCAAACATCTGCTTTGTTTGTTGTCTACTCTGGACTTTCATGATTCAGATAGAGAATACAATTTTAAACAACTTTCTAATTTACTCCTATTATCTAACTTTAGCAAATGGTGTAGAGTATAGGGCCCGTAATGAATGTGATAACTTCCATTGGAAATCCAAAAGCTTCCAGGACCACCCATTACTAGTTCCTTTTGACCCTGTCAAATGCCTTCTTAGCATCTAATGACAAGGCCAGCATGGAAGTCTTTAATGTCTTAGCTTCTGAAAACATATTCAGTCTTTGCCTACCAAAAGTAAAACTGACTTGGTCAGTATGAAGCAGAGAGGGTAGAATAGTGCAGAGTCTATTTGCCCACAATCTTGAATATATTTCTTTCCAATGGCATGGAGAGTCCACAAATCAATTCAATTACAAGTGGGATTCAACTCTTGGCCACCAGGGGGAGGTAAAGAACAAGCAAAGCTGTTAAGTATCACTCCCACTTCCCATAAACCCCCAGTTATTCTTTGCCTCATTCATTAGGGTGGATGTGCAAAGATGGTGTCTGAAGAAAATCTAATGGTTAATTTTTATATGGGTACTTTTCCCTGCAAGCAAGGATTGGGGCAATGCTGTGTCCATGTAATTCTCTTTAGTAAGAGTAATGCTGGCTATTAGCTGTTGGAGGTCGGTGAGGTAGTCCTTACTTGAACTCCAACAATGTATGATGCCCCTGATATAGAAAACCAGGGTTGGTTACTCTGATTTTCTTGTATCTTGTGATCATATGAGGTTAACACACCTAGAAGTGCTGTGACTGCTCCACAGCTGAAGACCCTGGAGGGTAAAGTCTTTAATTCATATTCAGAAGGACTGGGACAATCAGGGACCTAGTGGGACCTGCTACCTCCAGATGGGGTTTATCTGTTAATAATATATCTGATATTTTTTAGATATGTTACGGCAGAGCAGTATTATGATTAGGGATTTGCCGCTTCCATGGCCGAGCATTCCTATAGGGACCCAGCCTGTATGGTATGTGGGGACCGGCTCTCTTTTAGAGGTTATATACCACTTTATTTCCCTGCACGGTCTGTTTGTTTCAAATATGGGTAATATGTTTTAAATATTTGTAAGGGCATTTAATTATTTGTATTTGGGTCTTATCACTTTACCTCTGCTGAGGGACCGGGCCATTAAAGGGACAGTCTAGTCCAAAATAAACTTTCATGATTCAGATAGGGCATGTCATTTTAAACAATTTTCCAATTTACTTTTATCACCAATTTTGCTTTGTTCTCTTGGTATTCTTAGTTGAAAGCTAAACCTAGGAGGTTCATATGCTAATTTCTTAGACCTTGAAGGCCGCCTCTTTTCTAAATACATTTTGACAGTTTTTCACCACTAGAGGGTGTTAGTTCATGTGTTTCATAAAGATAACACTGTGGTCATGCACAGGCATATTTGTAAGGGTATTTTATTTATGTATGGGGTCTTCTCTCCCTCTGTTGATTGATCGGACCGTTGATGGCGCAGTTAGCCTGCTTATTTATTTAATTGATTTAGCAGTATGCTTATATTACATAGGCTGTTTTGTCATGTCATCGTAGTCTCCTCCCCTGCATGTTTGTGTTCGCGGCAGTGAGGCCGTTTCGCCTACTAGAAGCAAGAGGTAAATCCTAATTGGACTTGTGTTTTCGCCACGCCATGGGGTTTTTCTGGTCCTGATCTCTTGCTAGGTATGTTCCGCTATTGTGGGCGGTCACACAACGCCACTTTGCTAGTTTTTGGTGTGCTCTACATATGTTGGCACTTGTCAGGAGGGATCTCTTACATGGAGATCGTAGACTTTATGAATGTTAGTATTGCATTCTGTTTTTGAATTATTTAGGATTTTTATGTTTATTCGGCACCTCCTTTCCGCCATTGTGGGCGGTTTCAATAGCGCCGCTGTACTAGTTTTTGGTACATTCTGCATATGTCGGCTCTTGTCAGGAAGAATCTCTTACAGGAGATCGTAGGCTTTCTGAACTATTGCGTTCTGCTCTGCTTTACTGAGTATTTTATGTTTATACGGCACCTCTTTTTTTTCCCTTGGCAGTTGAGGGAAGATCTGCGGGCCGCAGACATTTATTGTTTCATCAGCTCTGCTATATAGACCTGGAGTTCTAGGTTAATACCTGAAATGGCTGGTCACTGATCAGATTCTGAGTGTATAGTATGCTTCTTCTGTTTAGTCAGAATATGGCTATTTATATGTGTAGAAATGTTATTTGCACAAAGACTAATGTTATAATATTATTTTTGTTGAGAGGGGATCCTTTTCTTAAAGATCCAATATGTCAGCACCTTTATTTTCAGATGTGTTTTTCTCTGAATTATATTGCGTTTTCCATCATTTTTTTTTTTTATTAAGATTCATAATAAGGCATACAAAGCTGAAATGTCAGCGCAAAGTAAACAAAGAAATAGTTACAAAACAGTCAAACCATAAACAGATTTAGACACGGAAATAGAAAGTACATGACATTAGTATACACAGGATGTGAAAATTATGCCCTGTCAACTAAACACCCTCTAAATGATCAATAAGGCCTCTCTTGGAGCGCTCAGAGTCTTAGGACAAGCTATTTAGCTAAAGAGGGCTATTAAAAACTTTTAGAGACCACTCTTGGATCCCAATTAGTGAATCTTATTTTTTCTTTTTACAAGGGATGGAATAAACAATTTTCACTATGGTTGAACAAATATTTTAAAACTAAGTAATATAGAAAATAAAATGGGGATGAATTTTAATCCTTCAGAGAAAGCTATAATATCGGAGCCTGATAACCTGACAAGTTGTTATAGGTGCTATATTATAGTAGTTCAGTAAGATGCAAAACTATACAATACAAGATATGAGATGAAATCTCCACAGACAGTTGTGCGAATTGATCTATCCAGATATATGACTGCTAGATTTCTAGAGTAATGTAGTTAAGTTCTAGGAAGTTAGAATCATAGGGAGCTCAGTGTAACATATAATCATATCCATAACTAGCTGCCTAGCTCTCTTAATAACAGTGAGTATTTAATGATGATACTCTACACAAAAATATAGGTAGAACAAACACAATCAGTTATAATTCGCATCTACAACCCCCATAACAATTATACATAGAGCTATAAATCTCATGGTCTATCCTCAGTCGCCCTATATCGTTGGGGTTGAAGCTATACTACCAAACTTGTAAGGTACTATTATAACAAATAACTATATACCCCTCTTATACAATCAGACTAGGAGCTCTATTCACATGTGCTGGGTAAAACCTCTGAAAAATAAAATATGTGGGTGCTAGAATTATTATTACATATCAGCTAATTATTAATTTACAGAACTCCAGCTTATCTAACCCCACATGATATAAGCACTTAATAATGTGTGATTTCCTGTAGCTAGTAATTTTGATGGACTCTCTGGATAAGGCTAGGGGCATGCTACCCCGGCCGCGGATAGCATACCAACAGAACATAATATGTAAATACCCCAGCCTGCATTAGGAAAATAAAGAAATACATAGTGAAAGGATATACACTACTTCTAATATAAATATCATACAAAGTACAGTTCAAATCTGATATTCTAGAGATAGCATTCTATGGGGTTAGGTCTTTAATGTCACTGTAGCTCTTGCAAGGTAGCGTTGTGAGGCAAGACTATAGGTTGCTGCATCTACAAGCAGAAATTATGCTCTGAGTGTGAAGTAATAGCCGTTAGAAAAACAAAGCGAGTATTTAATAGAAGACCTATACTGTGTTTCACTTATTGGTCATCTTATGGAACCAGCTCCAATCAAACCTAAACATTAAACATTGTGGAGGCTACAGAATATGAATACATCATTAGTGGAGGGGGGAGGGGGGAAATGATACCAACAAAACTGAACCAGTGAGCAAAAATTATATGTATACTTATAGGAGCCTATCTCTGATTCATATAAGACACATGCAAAGTATATACATCATACCCAGAGGGAAAAACGTCTAAAATACAGGACAGTTTGCAGCCATTAGTACACATTCAGACTAGAAGTCCTCATAAATATGGCAGTCTTATGTCTAAGCCTTTACCGCTCAAATTAGTTTGGATAATACCCCCTCTTCCTTGTTATATGCAGGCTCAATATAACAAACCAGGACTTCTTGGCTACTGCAGTGGTTAATAAGGTGTCCTTATGTATATTATAGTGAGAAGGACCTGATTCTTATGTCTCTTTTTCAGCCCACTCCGTGCCGTTCAGTGCTAGGGACATTAAATATAATATTGTACCCCAAGAGAGTGAGTTGCCAGCTCCTTAGCCCCAATGTTTTCACGGAATGAACATAAGGGTAGCAAGACAACTCTTTCCAGAAATAAAAGTCGAGGGACTGAGCTGGAGCTACCTGTGAGCGTCTCACCCTAATCCTCACAGTTTGTGTCGCAGAGATGTAAGAGGCCATGTGTGATTAATTATCGGCATAAGGCTGTATCTGTAAGGTAGAGTCCTCAGCTGCTGCTTGGATAATGATATGGTAGCTATCAAGGACTTTTGCAGCCGAATCATCCAGTACCCTATCCAGTCGGCTCTCTGTGACCAACAGAAGAGGTCTTACCCCTCCGTCCACTCCAAGAATGCCATCCACTGTGCTCCGCGCAACTGCATTGCACTCCATCTCAGTCTCCTCGAGAAAGATGTGCGGGCTGCCTCCGGGAAGAGTTGAGTCCTCTGTATGCTGATCAGAGTCATCAGCTGTGGCGGCCCGATCCAAGGGCCACATTGTCACGGAACCTTGCTCAGGAGGCGGGTCACAGGCAGCTGGAGGCACCGCTGATGACTGTGTCCTCCTGGCAGCCGAGCCGCACTCAACCCTCAAAGCGCTCCATTCCTCTTTGAAAACCCTAGTGAGTTGTTCAAAGTGAGCTGTAAGTAGTGCTTCCACTTCCTGTAGTTTCAGCTTAACGGCTGGCTCCATTTTAGGTAGGCCGATGCGTGGCTGTTGCTGGGGTTTTTCTCTTTTCTCCTCTCCACCTGCCTTCACTGCTCTGCGCATAAGAGAGGCTGTAGAACAGACTCCGATTTCTATCCCCACAGTTCCAATCGCTGCAGTTTCCAGAACTGCTTTACCCGGAGAACCGGGGGGGGGGGGGGGGTGTCAAAGAGAATGTAATGTGGCCGCCGCCTTCCCTCTGACGGTCCAGACTTGGGCTTCAATTTAGGCTAATCTGGCAAAAGTAGTATCAGTCTGTAGAGCAGTGTGTTATAAGTCCATAACTGTAGACAAACAAAACAGATGGGTCACATAGCCTTTGATAATCGGCGGATTATGCTGATGTTGTGCAGAGCTCCAAGTATTGCAGCCTTTCATGACTGCCGCCCGGACACGCCCCGTTTTCCATCATTTTTGCTGCTATCTGGTGGTAGTTTTAAAAATGATCATGCTTATGGCCCTTCTATTATAAGCTTTTTCCCTATCTCTCAAACTGACAGCATTTTCGGTATTGTTGGGTCAAATATTGATAGTATCATGTACTATATATTTTTACTTATCAAAGTTTCCTTTTTACATAAAGGGAAATATGTATATTATCTCCCTAATCTGAGGTGATATTGTTCTAATGTCTGTAACATGTAGGTTATCAGATTTAACAGGGGCTTATGTTAATCTTTCTGTTTACTTATTTTATTCTCTCTCTTATGAGGTGAATTTTTACTCTACCTGTGACATGTCTGTAGTTCTATTTTATAAATAGGGAATATATTAATCTCTCTTGTGGAGGTGATTTCTATTTCGGGTTAAACAATGTATGAGGTCCTATTTTATTTAAAGGGTCTTATGTTTACCTCTCTTATTGAAAATGCCTACAGCATATATGTTGTCCTATTATTGTATAGGAACTTATATTTATCTCTCTTATTGAGGGGATCTTTTTCTTATGTCTGTGACAGGCATGGTTATAGGACTCTAATATATATCTTTCTATAGAAATCCTTCACATTTTGAATGGATAATTTCTAAAATTTGTGACATTCCGTATCCCTTTATTGTCTTGACATCATAAGAGTCTGATGCTATTTATTATTCTAAGCATTCTAAGCATTCTAAGTTTGCTTATTATATCCCTTTCTAGGGGCATATATATATTGGGTGTTTTTAGGGATTTAATATCCCTAACTTATATAGTAGAAGTATGTCTTGATATTGTTATCACAGTATCTCTGTTTGTTTCCTCTTCTACTGTAAATAGTCAAATCTTTTCCCTCTCTGTCTTCAGTAGAGGTTTATACTAATATCGCTTTTAGCATTACCCTTATGCTTTTATTATTTTAATGTTAACATTGGCATGTTTCATTCCTATCTGTTTCTCAGTAGGAATTTATCTGGATATGTTATAAGCTTTAGGTTTTCTTATCATATGTTAATGTAGAGGGATTTAAACATTTCTTGTTTTATCCTTACTTTCTATATATAGAATACGTATATCTGATTCGTTTCTTTTGTATCTCTGGTTCTTCAGATCATATAAACCTTTCACCGGTTGCTTAAACCGGGCATTGTAAAGTGTTCCTTCATTCTGTCCTACTTCTTATCATAAGGAGTTTCCGTTGCATAACCTGGATGTTGTGTATGTTCTGCAGTTCTATCTGCAGGCAACTAGAGATTTTTGACTCTTTTGTTGTACTCTTTGGAGCATGTAAGGGTCAGAAGGTCTCTTCTTCTTCACATTCTTTTTGGTTGAGAAGTGTTATTCGGTTGGCTGTTGAGGCTACTGAACATCAGCCTCCTAGGAGGATTATGGCTCTTTCCACGAGGGCTGTCTCTTCTGCCTGGGCCTTTAACAATAAGGCTTGTGTGGAACAGATCTGCAAGGGGACCACTTGGTCCTCGTTGCATTTTAGATGTTTTTTTCTTCGGCTGAGGCTTCTTTAGGAGGAAAGTTCTTCAAGTGGTGGTGCCTTCTGTTTCGATACACCTATCTTGTTCTCCCTCCCTTCCATTCTGTGAACTCTAGCTTGGGTATTGGTTCCCACTAGTAATTAAATGGATTTGTGGACTCTCCATGCTATTGGAAATAAAATAAAATTTATGTTTACCTGATAAATTCTTTTCTTTCCTGGCTTTGAGAGTCTATGACCCGCCCTTAATATTTTTTTAAGATGGCGTTTGTCTTTTTTTTTTTTTTAAACCAAAGGCACCTCTATACCCTTGTGTCCTCTTCTATTTTCGTATTCCCTCGGCTGAATGACTGGAGGTTTGTGGGAAGTGGGAGTGATACCAACACCTTTGCTGGGGTGTTCTTTGTCTCCCCCTGGTGGCCAGGAGTTGAATTCCCACTAGTAATTGAATGGATTTGTGGACTCTCCATGCCAGGAAAGAAAAGAATATCAGACAAGCATCAATTTTATTTTTCACGTCCAAGTTTATCAAAGAGATGAGTCTATAACTACCGCATTGAGTTGGATCCTTTCCCGCATTTCAGGATCATCAAAATAGTTGGTTCTAAAAATTCTTAACGGAAGGAACCTTGATCTCTAGGCTCTGCAAATACCGATAACAGAAGTCGGTTAAATAATTTTGGAACCCTTTGTAGAAGGTTGCGGTGAAACCGTTGGGGCCTTATTTCTCTTTAGCTGTTTAATAACTTTGGTTTATAATATTTGACTTTTTAAATAAAGGGACCTGAAAGTCAACATTAAATTGTAGAAACAAAAGGTCCCAATTTACTTCTATGGTAAAAAATTTACTTATTTTCTGTTGTATCGTTTGTTCAAAGTTTCCAAGAGAGCATACATAGGTAGGCTCATGATCTTGAGGGTAGCATTGTTTATAATAATGTTATGTTATACATATAGTGCTCAAGACATATGCATGTTCCTGAGCCTACCTCAGTATGCTTTAATGGAACAGAAGGATACAAAGAGAAAGCAATACATTTCAAGTAAAATATAACATTGTTTTTCTTTAATTGTACACTCTATGTAAAATAATGAAACTTTGACTTACATGTCCATATAAAGGGACATCTTAGTAATGCTTGAAATGCACAGAAGTAATATTAAGTGACACAATCCTCCCCAACCCTAAATGGAACATTGTGGTTTTTGTCAATAACAAAGCTTTATTAAAAAAACTAATATTTAATTTCTTCTTGCTACAAAAATACAAATTGTAAAATAAATATAGCTAACATTCTCAGACAGGTATATTTTAGAAAAAGTATTTGTTCCTGTCATTGAGAAATATACTTAATTATACCCCTTAGAGAGCCACAAAATAATAAATTTCCAGCAGAATTTGTTGGAGTGTCTCCAAGACCCAAAAAATATTTTACTGAATCTAGTCCATTATGATAGAAACAAACAAACAAACATAGCGACAGGGATGGGGAAGGCCACCAAACACAACTCAAAAAGAGCATATTTGAAAAAGTTGGAGAGAGATTTCTTAGCAACGTTTGGATTGGTTTACATACATTCCCCTTGAAATGTCTTGTGGGTATATTTATCTTATAAATTAGCTCCTGCACGGATCAAGTATTGCGTGCATGTTTTTGCACTATCCATTCCTCTCCTGCCTCTGTGATGGCAGAGGGAAACCTACAGTTCTCAGAGATAAATGATCAATTAGTAGACATTGTAAAGCTTTTGGCTTCTAGTTATCAAGCCGTCTACTTACCTGCCTTCGCTGGCCCCAATACGCCCGCCTAAGCTCGCCTCACATCGCCGCCGCGGACCTGAATATGCTCGCCAAAGTTATCAAAAAAGCTGTCAAAAAGCCGCGCACCAAGTACGGGGCGATGAGCAGCGGACTGTGATAGTTATCACTCATCCGATCTCGCTGCTCTTCGGCTTTTTCCCAGCTTTATTGATAAGCTGTCACTAAGCACCCACACTAAACTACACTGTTCTACCCCCTATACCGGCGCCCCCGGAGCCCCCCGCAACTAAATAAAGTTATTAACCCCTAAACCGCCGCTCCTAGACCCTGCCGCAACTATAATAAATGTATTAACCCCTAAACCGCTGCTCCCGGACCCCGCCGCCACCTACATAATACCTATTAACCCCTATCCTTGTCTTTATTTTAACTAGGTAGCAATTAAATAGTTAATAACTATTTAATAGCTATTGTGCCTAGCTAAAATAAATTGAAATTTGCCTGTAAAATAAAAATAAATCCTAAAATAGCTACAATATAATTATTAGTTATATTGTAGCTATATTAGGGTTTATTTTATAAGTAAGTATTTAGTTTTTTTTATTTAGATTTATTAAAATAATATTTAAGTTAGGGGGGTGTTAGTGTTAGACTTATGTTTAGGGGTTAATTAGTTTAATATAGATGGCGGCGGTATAGGGGGGCAGGATAGGGGTTAATAAATTTATTATAGGTGGCGACGGTGTAGGGGGCAGATTAGGGGTTAATAAGTTTAATATAGGTGGCGGCGGGGTCCGGGACTGGCGGTTTAGGGTTAAACAATTTATTTAGTTGCGGCGGGGTACGGGATCGGCAGGATAGGGGTTAATAAATTTATTATAGGTGGCGGCGGTATAGGGGGGGCAGGATAGGGGTTAATAGGTATTATGTAGGTGGCGGCGGGGTCCGGGAGCAGCGGTTTAGGGGTTAATCAGTTTATTAGAGTGGCGGTGGGCTCCGGGAGCGGCGGTTTATGGGTTACCATCTTTAATATAGGTGGCGGCGGTGTAGGGGGGCAGATTAGGGGTGTTTAGAGTCGAGGTACATGTTAGGGTGTTAGGTGTAGACAGCTCCCATAGGAATCAATGGGATGTCAGGCAGCAGCGAACATGAACTTTCGCTATGGTCAGACTCCCATTGATTCCTATGGGATCCGCCGCCTCCAGGGCGGCGGATTGAAAACCAGGTAAGCTGGGCCGGAAAAGTGCAGAGCGTACCTGGTAGTCATTTGATAACTTCCAAAAGTAGTCAGATTGTGCCGAACTTGCGTTCGGAACATCTGGAGTGACGTAAGAATCGATCTGTGTCGGACTGAGTCCGGCGGATTGAAGCTTACGTCACATAATTCTACTTTTACTGGGCAGCAGGGCTTGATAAATTAGGCGAATCAGCCTTGCCACAAATACGCTGCAGAATTCCAGCGTATTTGAGGTTGACGGCTTGATAACTAGAGGCCTTTGTGTTCTTTGTTTTACATCCATAGTTAAACGTGTATATTTTTAATTGAATGTCATTTTAAATTATCTCACTGTTTGTTTTTATATTTTTAGATTTCCCTTGGGAACCTGAAATTAGGGAAATACCAATACCCAGTATTTTTAACAATAAACCAGCGACTCTGATGTGTACAGTTTCTAATGTATTTCCTGATAGTCTGACTGTGAAGTGGTTAAGAAAAGAAAGGCAGAGTAACAAATCTGTTCCTTTATCTGACTGTGACAAATATAAGATTCCGGATAACCAGCGAGAGAAGCATAAAGATGGCACATTTATCTATAAATCACGGTTAACTTTTATTCCATCTGTGAAGACTGATCAAGGGGCTGAGTTTATCTGTAAAGTGGATCATCCTAAATTAAAAAAGAAACAAACAAAATCAACAGGGCCCCTCCAAATAACAGGTACAAAAGCCGCACTAGTATATAGCAAACTTGTTCTTATTGTGAATAAAAAATATACATATCGCACCAAATTAAACATTTTTAAATGTTTTTAAAGGGACAGAACGGTCCAAATTGAAATGTGTGTTGGTGCATTTCAGTTTTAAATAAAAGCATGTTTGCAATATACATCCATTAGCAACAACACTTCTAGTAAACGTTATTACTGTTTCAGTGGCATACGGACATATGCTACATGCAACTAGAGGATCAGGATTCAAACACCATGAGTGCTGGCGGTGGTGTGTATTGCGGCAGTGAAGACTTAATTTGCGTCATCGTCATGCAAGTCATCACTGACTTTATGAGAAGGTATACCATTTGACCGTTGGTGCACGTGGCACTCACAACATATGTGTGTATGCAGCTGACAGAAATACCTTTTACTAGAAGCATGTTTGCTAATGGAAGTAAAATGCAAAAATGGTTCTTTTTGAATTGAAATGCACAGATCCACATTTCAGTTGAAGCATTTTTATCCCCTTTAAACCTGCTATACATGGGGTAAAAATGATAGAGAGTGAATAAATTAGAGAACACTGCTACATAGGAAACATCTGAGGGCTGTGTAGAAACAAAAGGGGGGGGGGTAGCTTGCAAGCCAAGCTGGCTGTATATCTGGGTCTGTTATTCATTTTAAGACTAAAAGAACTGCTCTTAGATGTAAGTTTAACTGTATGAGGCTAGAGAGGTAGGTTTTGTAGTTTTTGAGGGAAGAATTAAAGCTGCACAAACTTTCTGACATTTTCTTTTCTTTTGAATGAACTGTAATTTAAGAATTACCATTTTAATGAGAGCCTTTGGTGGTCTATAGTCAGCATTGATAACTGTGGGGGAGGGGCGCTTCAGAAAGTGAGTGGTCCAGTTGTTGTGTCTTTAGTGATAAAGATACAACTTTTGGAATTGTTCTGCAAATGGATGGAGCAGGATTTGGCAAAAGAGTACATTTTGGGAGTAAAGGACAGCACAGGGTTGAGTATTTCATAAAAGAGTGAAATTGAGGTGCAGGAGTGAGTGGGGAGTTGTCTACAATTATAGATATTTCTGGTGTTGGTGATGATAGGTGTACTCAGCAGGAAGAGATGTTAGTGAGACAGCCAGTGACATAACATGAATAATAGGTTAGGAGAAGATACATAGGTATCTGTGTCATCAACATAGAGGTTGTATTGGAGGTGTATCAATTTGTATTGTCCACATCTCTGCTAATATTTTACTATATTGTATTGTGCATGAATGTATAAACGTCAGGTATTATGTATCCTTTGTACATGTGCTCAGTATTACTTAAAGGGACAGTGTATTTGATTTTCTTTATTGTTTAAAAAGATAGATAACCTCTTCAGTACCCACTCCATAGCTTTGCATATCATTGTTTTATTAAGGTACGTTTTAACCTATAAGTTTGCATGTTTCGAAGCCCCTGCAGGTCGCCCCTTATCTCAATGCTTTTTCTTTTTTTTCTTTTCACAATCTTGCACTACTGTGTGCCATACAGATAACATTGTGCACACTCCTGTGGAGAATGATAATGGATTCACAAGAACCGGCACTAATTGGCTATAATCCAAGATTGTAAAAAGCTAAATAAAATACAATGAGATAAGGAGCAGTCCGCAGAGGCTTAGATACAGGTAATCATAGAGGTACAAACATATTTTAATATAACCGTGTTGGTTATACAAAACTGGGGAATGGGTAATAAAGGGATTATGTATCTTTTTATACAATAAATTTTTTCAAGTAGACTGTCCCTTTAATATGTCAGAGATATATGAATAAAAGATAGCAGTACATAATAAATGTGTCTCTCATAATTAAGTAGACAAATATATATACACATTAACAAGTTAGCATGGATTAATTTGATATCCTACAATGGACTGCGTTTAGAATTTTTTTTTTTTTTTTTCCGTTTTAATGAACCGTAATTAAAGTGATGGTAAACTCAACCCTTTTTAAAATCATATCCGGAATGTTAGCGATATTTTAGATGTAGTTTAATTCATCAGTTGTAATGAAGATGCGCTGTAACTTACTTTTTGACATAGATATGAAATTGAAATACTCTGCGCTCCGCAGCTCACATCAAAAGTAAATTTTTCTGTGAGATAACAGTTTGAAATGTTGTCCAATCAGCGCTCTCCTCATATGGCACTTTTGTTGTAGCTGAGTAGAGAACAATTCAAACCATTAGCTCACAGAAAAATTGACTTTTGAAGTGGGCAGCGGAGCGCATGGAATTTGAGTTTTATATCTATATTAAAAAGTAACTAATAGCGTTTTCGTTACACCTGATTAACCCCTTAATGACCACAGCACTTTTCCATTTTCTGTCCGTTTGGGACCAAGGCTATTTTTACATTTTTGCGGTGTTTGTGTTTAGCTGTAATTTTCCTCTTACTCATTTACTGTACCCACACATATTATATACCGTTTTTCTCGCCATTAAATGGACTTTCTAAAGATACAATTATTTTCATCATATCTTATAATTTACTATAAAAAAATTATAAAATATGAGGAAAAAATGGAAAAAAACACACTTTTTCTAACTTTGACCCCCAAAATCTGTTACACATCTACAACCATCAAAAAACAACCATGCTAAATAGTTTCTAAATTTTGTCCTGAGTTTAGAAATACCCAATGTTTACATCTTCTTTGCTTTTTTTGTAAGTTATAGGGAAATAAATACAAGTAGCACTTTGCTATTTCCAAGCCATTATTTTTCAAAATTAGCTCTAGTTACATTAGAACACTAATATCTTTCAGGAATCTCTGAATGTCCATTGACATGTATATATTTTTTTTAGTAGACATCCCAAAGTATTCATCTAGGCCCATTTTGTTATATTTCATGCCACCATTTCACCGCCAAATGCGATTAAATACAAAAAATCGTTCACTTTTTCACTAATTTTTTCACAAACTTTTGGTTTCTCACTGAAATTATTTACAAACAGCTTGTGCAATTATGGGTTAAATGGTTGTAAATTCTTCTCTGGGATCCCCTTTGTTCAGAAATAGCAGACTTATATGGCTTTGGCGTTGCTTTTTAGTAATTAGAAGGCTGCTAAATGCCACTGCGCACTACACGTGTATTATGCCCAGCAGTGAAGGGGTTAATTAGGGAGCATGTAGGGAGCTTTTAGGGGTAATTTTAGCTTTAGTGTAGTGTAGTAGACAACCCCAAGTATTGATCTAGGCCAATTTTGGTATATTTCATGCCACCATTTCACCACCAAATGCGATCAAATTAAAAAAAAACGTTACATTTTTCACAAACTTTAGGTTTCTCACTGAAATTGTTTGCAAACAGCTTGTGCAATTATGGCACAAATGGTTGTAAATGCTTCTCTGGGATCCCCTTTGTTCAGAAATAGCAGACATATATGGCTTTGGCGTTGCTTTTTGGTAATTAGAAGGCCGCCAAATGCCGCTGCGCATCACACGTGTATTATGGCTAGCAGGGAAGGGGTTAATTATGTAGCTTGTAGGGAGCTTGCAGGGTTAATTTTAGCTTTAGTATAGAGCTCAGCCTCCCACCTGAAACATCAGACCCCCTGATCCCTCCCAAACAGCTCTCTTCCCTCCCCCACCCCACAATTGTCCCCGCCATCTTAAGTACTGGCAGAAACTCTGCCAGTACTAAAATAAAAGCTATATTTGGGCCTTTTTTTTAAAGCATATTTACATATGCTGCTGTGTAGGATCCCCCCTTAGCCCCCAACCTTACTGATCCCCCACCAAACAGCTGCCAGTACCCAATTTAGTTAAAAAAAGTATGCTGTTTTTTTTTAATTGCCCTTTTCTGTAGTGTAGCTTCCCCCCCCCCCAGACCAACCCCCCACCCCTTCCAGATCCCTTAGATGCTTAGATGCAATTTGTAAATACATTTTTTTTTTACTTTTATCAACTTTGTTTTTCTGCAGTGTAGCGGTTCCCTCCCGCTCCCACCCCGTGCACGCGCCCGCCCGCCGCCCCCCCCGTGCACACGCGCGCCCATGCGCGCCCCCGTCTGTCCCGCCCCCGATCCTGCACCCCTCCACTCCACTCGGCCCATCGATGGCGCCCACCCGCCTCCCAGACTGGCTCCCACCCACCAATGATACCTTCCACCGATGTCCGGTGCAGAGAGGGCCACAGAGTGGCTCTCTGCATCGGATGGCCAAGGGGGGTTATTGCAGGATGCCTCGATATCGAGGCATCACTGCAATAACCGGAAAGCAGCTGGAAGCAAGCAGGATCGCTTCCAGCTGCTTTCCAGACCGAGGACCGATTAACTGTATTTTTTTGAGGATGTATGGCGTACGTCCTTGGTCGTTAAGGGGTTAATGAAACTTTAACTAAAATATTGCTAACATTCTGGATATGATTTTAAAAAGCGGAGAGTTTACCATCATTTAAAATAATTACTTACTATTTTGATGAGAGAGCCTGGGGTGTAACATATTCATCTCTGTTAGCTGTTAGGGTATTTCTGTGCAGATGCATGGAGCACACATACACACTTTCTATGCACAGCAAAAGCTATCACTGAAACTACTAATTTTTACTAGAAACAAATTTGATAATACATATGTATAGCACAAATTGCATTAAAAACTAAAACACATTAAGATACCTTTGTGCAGAAATTGATTTTTTTTAAAGAGGGGAAGGTTTGGAAATTCCAGAAAATGACAGTTTGTGACATTAATTTCTTAGCACACAGCTGAAGTCTTTACACCAATTTAAATGTATTTTTAGCATTACCAGATGTGAAGAATATTTGTAATCCTGAAGATGGGATATTTACATTGGAAGTTGACAGTTTTTACCCTGAAAACATTACAATTTCATGGAAACTGACTCTGGACTCAACAAAAGAAGAGAATATTACACATAACTCCTCTGTTAAATCTGATATGTATGACAATGGCAGCTTCAGAGCTATAAGCACCTGTGACTTGAGGAAAAATGATTTAATTGAGGGTAAATCATATGGTGTAATAGCCACGGTGGAACATGAGACGCTGGACTCTCCTATTCATAAATCATTTAATATGGAAAGAGGTAACATATATTTTTTTAATTCTCAACAATATTTAGTAAATTCTTGTATTTCTACATAAATACTCTTAATAAAATTGCTTAAATTCAGTGTAAAGTTGTCTCCAGTAAAACAGATTCTGCAGTATAATGAAATGAGATTTTTTTCCTGTTGTTAATGCAAAAGATTCATGCCTAGATTACAAGTGGAGCGTATAAATGAAAGCATTATGCTGCGCTAACATTGCTAGAGCACAATCCATAGCGTACCCATTTTTACTAACATATTACAAGTGGAAAGTAAAATGTTAGCACTTAAGCAAGAGCCTTAGGCACGCTAACATCTGGGTATTGCGGTCTCAGTAAATCTCTCAGCTAATAGACTTCTATGGGGCAAGCTAAAAAACTCAGCTCTTGCTTTCACTTAAAGTAATGGCAAATCTTAGGCCTAGATTTAGAGTTCGGCGGTAGCCGTCAAAACCAGCGTTAGAGGCTCCTAACGCTGGTTTTGGCCGCCCGCTGGTATTTGGAGTCAGTGATTAAAGGGTCTAACGCTCACTTTGCAGCCGCGACTTTTCCATACCGCAGATCCCCCTACGCCATTTGCGTAGCCTATCTTTTCAATGGGATCTTTCTAACGCTGGTATTTAGAGTCGTTTCTGCAGTGAGCGTTAGAGCTCTAACGACAAAATTCCAGCCGCCTGAAAATAGCAGGAGTTAAGAGCTTTCTGGCTAACGCCGGTTTATAAAGCTCTTAACTACTGTACCCTAAAGTACACTAACACCCATAAACTACCTATGTACCCCTAAACCGAGCTCCCCCCACATCGCCGCCACTCGATTAAAATTTTTAACCCCTAATCTGCCGACCGCCACCTACGTTATACTTATGTACCCCTAATCTGCCCCCCACAACATCGCCGCCAGCTACTTAAAATAATTAACCCCTAATCTTCCGACCGCAAAGCGCCGCCACCTACGTTATCCCTATGTACCCCTAATCTGCTGCCCCTAACACCGCCGACCCCTATATTATATTTATTAACCCCTAATCTGCCCCCCTCAACGTCGCCGACACCTACCTACACTTATTAACTCCTAATCTGCCGAGCGGACCTGAGCGCTACTATAATAAAGTTATTAACCCCTAATCCGCATCACTAACCCTATAATAAATAGTATTAACCCCTAATCTGCCCTCCCTAACATCGCCGACACCTACCTTCAATTATTAACCCCTAATCTTCCGATCGGAGCTCACCGCTATTCTAATAAATGTATTAACCCCTAAAGCTAAGTCTAACCCTAACACTAACACCCCCCTAACTTAAATATAATTTACATCTAACGAAATAAATTAACTCTTATTAAATAAATTAATCCTATTTAAAGCTAAATACTTACCTGTAAAATAAACCCTAATATAGCTACAATATAAATTATAATTATATTATAGCTATTTTAGGATTAATATTTATTTTACAGGCAACTTGGTATTTATTTTAACTAGGTACAATAGCTATTAAATAGTTAAGAACTATTTAATAGTTACCTAGTTAAAATAATAACAAATTTACCTGTAAAATAAATCCTAACCTAAGATATAATTAAACCTAACACTACCCTATCAATAAAATAATTAAATAAACTACCTACAATTACCTACAATTAACCTAACACTACACTATCAATAAATTAAATAAACACAATTGCTACAAATAAATACAATTAAATAAACTAGCTAAAGTACAAAAAATAAAAAAGAACTAAGTTACAGAAAATAAAAAAATATTTACAAACATAAGAAAAATATTACAACAATTTTAAACTAATTACACCTACTCTAAGCCCCCTAATAAAATAACAAAGCCCCCCAAAATAAAAAATTCCCTACCCTATTCTAAATTAAAAAAGTTACAAGCTCTTTTACCTTACCAGCCCTGAACAGGGCCCTTTGCGGGGCATGCCCCAAGAAGTTCAGCTCTTTTGCCTGTAAAAAAAAACATACAATACCCCCCCCAACATTACAACCCACCACCCACATACCCCTAATCTAACCCAAACCCCCCTTAAATAAACCTAACACTAATCCCCTGAAGATCTTCCTACCTTGTCTTCACCATCCAGGTATCACCGATCGGTCCTGGCTCCGATATCTTCATCCAACCCAAGCGGGGGCTAGACATCCACTGAAGAAGTCCAGAAGAGGGTCCAAAGTCTTCCTCCTATCCGGCAAGAAGAGGACATCCGGACCGGCAAACATCTTCTCCAAGCGGCATCTTCGATCTTCTTCCATCCGGAGCGAAGCGGCAGGATCCTGAAGACCCCCAGCGCGGAACATCCATCCGGACCGACGACTGAACAACGAATGACTGTTCCTTTAAGGGACGTCATCCAAGATGGCGTCCCTCGAATTCCGATTGGCTGATAGGATTCTATCAGCCAATCGGAATTAAGGTAGGAATATTCTGATTGGCTGATGGAATCAGCCAATCAGAATCTAGTTCAATCCGATTGGCTGATCCAATCAGCCAATCAGATTGAGCTCGCATTCTATTGGCTGATCGGAACAGCCAATAGAATGCGAGCTCAATCTGATTGGCTGATTGGATCAGCCAATCGGATTGAACTTGATTCTGATTGGCTGATTCCATCAGCCAATCAGAAAATTCCTACCTTAATTCCGATTGGCTGATAGAATCCTATCAGCCAATCGGAATTCGAGGGACGCCATCTTGGATGACGTCCCTTAAAGGAACCGTCATTCGTCGTTCAGTCGTCGGTCCGGATGGATGTTCCGCGCTGGGGGTCTTCAGGATCCTGCCGCTTCGCTCCGGATGGAAGAAGATCGAAGATGCCGCTTGGAGAAGATGTTTGCCGGTCCGGATGTCCTCTTCTTGCCGGATAGGAGGAAGACTTTGGACCCTCTTCTGGACTTCTTCAGTGGATGTCTAGCCCCCGCTTGGGTTGGATGAAGATATCGGAGCCAGGACCGATCGGTGATACCTGGATGGTGAAGACAAGGTAGGAAGATCTTCAGGGGATTAGTGTTAGGTTTATTTAAGGGGGGTTTGGGTTAGATTAGGGGTATGTGGGTGGTGGGTTGTAATGTTGGGGGGGGGGGTATTGTATGTTTTTTTTTACAGGCAAAAGAGCTGAACTTCTTGGGGCATGCCCCGCAAAGGGCCCTGTTCAGGGCTGGTAAGGTAAAAGAGCTTGTAACTTTTTTAATTTAGAATAGGGTAGGGAATTTTTTATTTTGGGGGGCTTTGTTATTTTATTAGGGGGCTTAGAGTAGGTGTAATTAGTTTAAAATTGTTGTAATATTTTTCTTATGTTTGTAAATATTTTTTTATTTTCTGTAACTTAGTTCTTTTTTATTTTTTGTACTTTAGCTAGTTTATTTAATTGTATTTATTTGTAGCAATTGTGTTTATTTAATTTATTGATAGTGTAGTGTTAGGTTAATTGTAGGTAATTGTAGGTAGTTTATTTAATTATTTTATTGATAGGGTAGTGTTAGGTTTAATTATATCTTAGGTTAGGATTTATTTTACAGGTAAATTTGTTATTATTTTAACTAGGTAACTATTAAATAGTTCTTAACTATTTAATAGCTATTGTACCTAGTTAAAATAAATACCAAGTTGCCTGTAAAATAAATATTAATCCTAAAATAGCTATAATATAATTATAATTTATATTGTAGCTATATTAGGGTTTATTTTACAGGTAAGTATTTAGCTTTAAATAGGATTAATTTATTTAATAAGAGTTAATTTATTTCGTTAGATGTAAATTATATTTAAGTTAGGGGGGTGTTAGTGTTAGGGTTAGACTTAGCTTTAGGGGTTAATACATTTATTAGAATAGCGGTGAGCTCCGATCGGAAGATTAGGGGTTAATAATTGAAGGTAGGTGTCGGCGATGTTAGGGAGGGCAGATTAGGGGTTAATACTATTTATGATAGGGTTAGTGAGGCGGATTAGGGGTTAATAACTTTATTATAGTAGCGCTCAGGTCCGCTCGGCAGATTAGGGGTTAATAAGTGTAGGTAGGTGTCGGCGACGTTGTGGGGGGCAGATTAGGGGTTAATAAATATAACATAGGGGTCGGCGATGTTAGGGCAGCAGATTAGGGGTACATAGGGATAACGTAGGTTGCGGCGGTTTACGGAGCGGAAGATTAGGGGTTAATAATATAATGCAGGGGTCAGCGATAGCGGGGGCGGCAGATTAGGGGTTAATAAGTGTAAGGCTAGGGGTGTTTAGACTCGGGGTACATGTTAGGGTGTTAGGTGCAGACGTAGGAAGTGTTTCCCCATAGGAAACAATGGGGCTGCGTTAGGAGCTGAACGCGGCTTTTTTGCAGGTGTTAGGTTTTTTTTCAGCTCAAACAGCCCCATTGTTTCCTATGGGGGAATCGTGCACGAGCACGTTTTTGATGCCGGCCGCGTCCGTAAGCAACTCTGGTATCGAGAGTTGCATTTGCGGTAAAAATGCTCTACGCTCCTTTTTTGGAGCCTAACGCAGCATTTGTTTGAACTCTCGATACCAGAGTTAATTTTATGGTGCGGCCAGAAAAAAGCCCGCGGATCGTTAACAGCCCTTTTACCGCCGAACTCTAAATCTAGGCCTTAGTGTTTTTATAACACTAAGTTGTATCTATGCAATAAATAAAATAGACCTTAATTCATGATGTTTAAGTGATCTTTTTTTTAGAGTTGACATTTCTACCTCTTTTCCAATAGCTATGCTAGCCATATGGCACTGTGCCGTATGTTACATTTTTATTGTATAATCACTTAAACATCATGGGGTAGATTTATTAAATGCTGGTAGTACATGATTCGCTGATCAGGATGATTGCAGTCCCCCACCTAAAAGGTAGCGGATAAGTTAAGGAGCAGCAGTCTTACGACCGCTGCTTCTTAACTTCTGTTTCCTGCGAGCCGGAAACTGCGGGCATAGATTATATATATTGCGTGTATACAGTCTAGCATTTCAAAAACGTTAACATTTCCCATCACATTAAACACTAAGGTGAAGGTGCCCTATGGGTTTGCAAAAAAAGAAGAAATAATGTTCTTCACAAAGTCTTAAACAATCTTTTAAATGAATCTATCAAGAGAGAGAAAGTTGTATTGATAAGTGTTGTACCATTGATATGAATGGATATAGTATATGACAAGGTGTTGGACTGGGAAGGGCTGATATATATATATATATATATATATATATATATACATACATATACAAAACAGGGGAGGGATCAGCACTCTCAGGCCGGACCGGGTACAAATCCTATGACCCTGTAACATGCACAGCCCTGGGTTCAAAACAGCACTCTCAGGAAGCTTCACTGTCACCAGAGTCACAGGCAGTTAACCCCAGGCAGGCCTGGGTGCAAGGCCCAAACAGGGAAAATTACAAAAAAATAATACATTAATATAGCACACAGAGAAAGTCCAGCACTCACTCACAAGCTCTCAACTAAGATAAAAAGCAGCTCTTCCATTGCTGATTTTTATCTTAGTTGAGAGCTTGTGAGTGAGTGCTGGACTTTCTCTGTATGCTATATTAATATATCATAGGTCTGAGGAAGGGGATACGGTCCCCGAAACGTCACATAATAAATTATTCATTTAAAGGACCAGAGAGTGCTGCCATCTGTTCATTGCTATATATATATATATATATATATATATATATATACAGGGCTAAAAATTTCAGGTTGTAAGCTACTAGCCAGGCCAAAAGGTTACTCGCCACTTCTGATCCTACCCACACTACACCCACTACCTACTCCAACCCCTCTTTGCATATGTTTAGCCATTGTGAAACACATTATTGTGCAGTCAGTTGTAATATTTTTTAATTTATACCTTAAAGGGACAGTCTAGGCCAAAATAAACTTTCATGATTCAGATAGGGCATGTAATTTTAAACAATTTTCCAATTTACTTTAATCACCAATTTTGCTTTGTTCTCTTGGTATTCTTAGTTGAAAGCTTAACCTAGGAGGTTCATATGCTAATTTCTTAGACCTTGAAGGCCACCTCTTTTCAGAATGCATTTTAACAGTTTTTCACCACTAGAGGGTGTTAGTTCACATATTTCATATAGATAACACTGTGTTTGTGCACGTGAAGTTACCTGGGAGCCAGCACTGATTGGCTAAACCGTAAGTCTGTCAAAAGAACTGAAATAAAGGGGCAGTTTGCAGAGGCTAAGATACAAGATAATCACAGAGGTTAAAAGTGTATTATTATAACTGTGTTGATTATGCAAAACTGGGGAATGGGTAATAAAGGGATTATCTATCTTTTAAGACAATAACAATTCTGGTGTAGACTGTACCTTTAACAAATTAAATAATGCTACATACAGTAATAGATTAAAAATAAGTGCATAGTAGTTAGCAACATTAACTTGGTGGTTCTGGGTAAGACAACAGCTAGTTAGAAATAGGAAGTTGTTGAAGTGAGAGAGTGCTGACAGTCATGGAAAGTCATAGCAGACCTGGAGATTTTCTTGTAAGAATTATCTTTCCCTTCTCTCTCTCTTAAATATCTTTCTCCCCTCCCTCCTCTCTTCAATCTTTCTTTTTACCCTCCCCTTTCTCTCTCTCAGGCCATATGTTCTCTTTTCTCTTTCTTTCCTTCTCTCGTATCTTTTTCCTCTCTTTTTTTCCCTCCAATCTCTCTTAAAGCTATCTTCTTGTTCTCCAATTTCACTTTTCCTCTCCAATCTCTCTCTCTCGGCCCCTGTTTACCCTCTCAGAAGTAATAGTCTAAGCACTAATGGTGGTCCTACCTGAGCTAGAGGAATAATATATCCTTGCCCTTTCTAGGATATATAATAATATTCCTTCAGATAATCATTTTAGCAGATAGCCCAAAATGTGTGTTTGTCAATGCTGCAATAGGAGTGTACATTTTGCAAATGTGCTAACTTTTCTACTTACAACACCATTCACACACTAACTTTCACTTGCCACGTTTAAATTTCCACTCGCCAATGGCTAGTGAAGAGTGGCATTTTTGAGCCGCCCTGTGTATATATATATGTATATATATATATATAAATCTCTACTGTGCAGCTGGAGAAAAAAGCAGGCGACTCAGGATGCTTCACAAAAAAGCCATTTAATCCATATGTGAAAGCAACAAGGGCCTTAACCCATAATGTTTCGGTTCAGCTTTGAACCCTTTTTAAATGGAGCACATCAGTGACATACCCCAGTCCCAACTAAACCCCCCTTATATACCCTAAGTGATTACAAAATTACCTAAGTGAATAATAGAACTGGAAAAGCGCCAAACCGCCAGCCAGCGTCCTCTCCATACACGCTACCGGAACTCCGTGTGCAACCGCACAGCGTGATGATGTCATCCGCCACCACCACTGGAGTAACAGACAGGGTGGAGGTTGTCATGACAACCAATAACAACAAAGTGTAGCGATAAGATGCTGGCAAGGCAGAGCGGCTATCAGATGATAGAAAAATTGTATTTAAAGTTAAAAACATTAATTGTTATAATGGATGTATAAAACATTATAACCTAATAAAAGTAAAACATGTTTCTAAACACAAGTGAACTACCCTATTCCAAATGAATAGATTCTAAACTAGAGGGGATTAATAGTGCACAAAACATTAGTAGTCTTGTAGATTTAAGTTTAACACTAGCCCCATAAGTCCCATCTATACTCGTGGTATCAAGGGAATACTACAAATAAAGCACACTCCACCTCTAAAATAAAATCCATGCCTAAGGAGTAGGGAGAAATTTTTAAGTCAGTTGGAGGGGATTCCCACAGGTATGATCATTTATACCAGCAGCCAAAGTCAATCATTGTATTTAGGCCCTTTGGTGTGACAGTGTCCAGATCAAAGATCCATTTGGCCTCAAGGCGCAATAGGGCCAGTGCCCTATCACCCCCACGTCTCAGTCGAGGAACATGGTTAAGGAGAATTACTCTTAGCATTGATACTGAATGCCCAGCTTGCATGAAATGTCTTGCGACCGGTTGATCAGAGCTGCCCTTGTTAATAGCCTGACGTATGGCTGATTTAAGGTTCGCCAGGCGTTCTCTAAAGGTGGTCACCGTTTTACCTATGTAGTATAGGGAACATGGACAGATGATCGCATAAACCACAAATTCAGATGTGCACGTTTAACTGTGCTTTATTTAAAAAAAATTTGTTTGGTATGTGGATGATGAAAACTGCTGCAAGTCATCATGTTGTTACAGGTGACACAATTGCCACATCTATAGCAGCCCTGTTTGGCCTTAGGTAGCCAGGATTGCCGTTCATAACAATGCACTGGATCATTTAGAACTTATGGGGCTAGTGTTAAACTTAAATCTACATGTCCCCTTATGAGTATGTAAAAGACTACTAATGTTTTGTGCACTATTAATCCCCTCTAGTTTAGAATCTATTCATTTGGAATAGGGTAGTTCACTTGTGTTTAGAAACATGTTTTACTTTTATTAGGTTATAATGTTTTATGCATCCATTATAACAATTAATGTTTTTTACTTTAAATACAATTTTTCTATCATCTGATCCCTGCTCTGCCTTGCCAGCGTCTTATCGCTACACTTTGTTGTTATTGATTGTCATGACAACCTTCACCCTGTCTGTTACTCCGGTGGCGGTGGTGGATGACATCATCATGCTGTGCGGTTGCACACGGAGTTCCGGTAGCGTGTATGGAGAGGACGCTGGCTGGCGGTATGGCACTTTTTCAGTTCTATTATTCACTTAGGTAATTTTGTTATCACTTAGGGTATATAAGGTGGGTTTGGTTGGGACCGGGGTATGTCACTGATGGGCTCCATTTAAAAAGGTTCAAAGCTCAAAGCTGAACCGAAACGTTATGGGTTAAGGCCCTTGTTGTTTTCACATATGGATTAAATGGCTTTTTTGTGAAGCATCCTGAGTCGCCTGCTTTTTTCTCCAGCTGCACAGTATATCTTTGGCCAAGTTTGTTCTTCAGGAATTGTGTATATATATATAAATAACACAGAGAAAGTCCAGCACTCACTTGCAAGCACTATCAATCAAACAAACTGGGAACAAGTCAAGGGTTCCCAGACTTATGTAATCACCCTGGACATATACATATACAAAACACGGAAGGTGACTGCCCTCTCGGGTAGATTTATTAAATGTCGGACGGACATCGCTAAATGCCAACAGCATACGCTGTCGGCATTTAATATTGCATAAGCATTTGTAGTAATGCCCCCCAGCACGCTTGCAAGAGGTGTCAATCATCTCGATTGTATCTGATCAGGATGATTGCAGTCCCCCACCATAGAGGTGGCGGATGAGTTAAGGAGACCGCTGCTTATTAACTTAAGTTTCCGGCGATCCGGAAACTTCGGGGGTAGATTGCAGCATCTGCTGCTTGATAAATCTACCTCTCAAACTAGTTCCTAAAAAAAAGAACACAGTGAAAGTTAAAAAACACATATATTATATAACATACTCTAAATACATAATATATACTTTACAGTGTAATTCATGCATATAACATACTATTTACACATATACATTATATAACCACAATCTCCCAGCTCATGTAGGTGTACTATTCATGTGCTAGTTTCACTATTATATTGTAACAAAAGAAGTTGCATTTTGGTTCACACATGTAAAATGTATTGTCATTCAATATTGTGTAAAGGGATTATTAACATTAAGGGGCCGATTTATCAAGCTCCATTCTGAGCTTGAAGCCCCGTGTTTCTGGCGAGCCATGAGGCTCGCTATAAACACAAGTTATGAAGCAGTGGTCTAAAGACCGCTAACCTGTCCGCCTGCTCTGAGGAGGTGGACAGACATTGCCAGAAATCAACCCGATCCAATACGATCGGGTTGTTTGACACCCCCTGCTAGTAGCCGATTGGCATTTATCGATCTGCAGCGGACTTGATCCGCAATATTAATATTTTAATAAATAGGCCCCTGAACCTTCATTGTAGAGGGTGATGCTGCTTTTAACCAGTGGCAGAGAAATATTGCCTCCCACAATAAAGTATTGTAAAATACCTCTTGGTGACTATAGTGACAATCCTTTTAACATAGGACCCAATACTTTACTTATGTGTTTAACCCCTACATGGTAAACTTGGTAAGGGTGTATTTTTTTACATTTGAATGTTGTTTTACATTTTAACCATTTTAGCCACTACTGGTTCTTCTCTGTTGTACATTCAAATGTAGCCTGTGGATAGAATTATAAAATAAATGAAAGTTACATCTCGTGTAAACACTGTAAATGTTCTTGCTTAACACTGTTCATACATTTAAAATATATTTCTGTATATTACTAACTGACTTGTTTTGGTCTTTAGCAATGACTCTACCTTCTCCAGTTGACCAAAAACAGAACCAAGAATGTACCACCCCAACCATGCAAGACAATGTGAATCTTTCAATCCAACCAACAGGTATGTAGTATCGGTAGGTACGACAGTGCTGATATATTTACACATATTAATTATATTATTGTGAGTTGTCATATTTTAAGTTTACATGTGACCCTAACTATCAACTCTAATCCCAACCTGCAACCTAATACTAAACCTCTTATTTTGTCTGTAACTCTGTTCCCAGTGCTGGTAATAATTACATTTTATTTACTATTTGATTGATATTAATTGCAAATATTTGTTTCTTTGTCAAACGAGCCCTCATATGAAGAACCAGCATTAATTTAGTAATTTGCATGTATCATGCTCATTATGCTATCCCCTGCAAGCTATTGGCTTGATCCTATTAAAGCCTCTATATGGAACTGTTATGAGAAATGTTTATAACTGCAGCTTTTTCATAGCAGCAACTTTTTATTGACTGCTTCATACTCACACTGCTATAGAATAATACTGGTACACAATGACTGGTGCTATAATCAGTTATCAGGGAATCTCTGACCTTAGTCACTATAATAATTTTATTACCTACACACCAGTGTTATAGCTCATTACACTTAACACTTATCAACCTACTGCATTTTTACTCACAACTGTCACTCATTAAAACTCATCATATTTTTGTATTTTTTTTTCTCTCTGTCTTTCCCGTTCCTCCCCCCATCTTGCATAACTTAATATCAGTAGTCTAATGATAATGATATGAACAAATTTACTATACTGTCTTGGAATGTTGGAGAAATTTCCTCCCCGGCCAAGCGTAAACTCATTATTAGACATCTGGCTAAGGACAAGCCAGATGTGGTATTACTTCAAGAGACACACCTGACTAAGTTAGAATCTGAAAAACATAAGATCAAATGGGTATGAAGGGTTATTGCGGCACCTTCTACTTATAGAAAATGTGGCTTAGCAATACTATTTGATAAAAATTTAACATATTCTATTATTAATATTGATTCAGACCCAGATGCGCGGTTTATTATTGTACAGGTAGTAATCCACAATACCAAATATACTTTATGTAACATTTATGGCCCGAACAGGATTTCTCCCGAATTCTGGAAAAAAATTGGAAATTTTGGTTAACGAAAATATTATAATCGGGGGGGGGGGGGGGGTTAATCTAACTCCCTGCCCAGTACTTGATAGGCTCTCGGATAAAAATCTAAAAAATTATAATAGAGCTGCCAAAAATTTTAAAAAGATGTGTTATAAACTTAAATTGACCGATATTTGGAGACTTAGGAACCCTGATTCTCAGGCATTTACCTGCAAATCTAAATCTTTTAAAACTTTTTCCAGAATTTATTTATTTTTAATTTCAGAATCTTTATCTATCAAAAAATTATCTATGGCTATCAATGATATCTCAATATCTGACCATGCGTTTATTTCTCTTACATTTATGTCCTCACATAGAACTAACAATAGAACAGCAAGATTCTTTTTCCCACGATTCTTGCTCTATAATGTTTAATTCACGCTCTGGTTAAAACAGAGGTGGAAAGATTTTTCAAACATTAATATTGAGTATTTTAATAAAATAGAGATTTTTTGGGAAACCGCGAAAGCAGTACTTCGAGGTGAAATAAAGGCATGTATGAGTATTTTGAATAAAAAAAATTGTGCGGCAGAAACTCAACATACTAACCAAGTGAGAAATGCCTATAGAAAATATCTGACTGAACAATCAAGTTCTAACTGGAATACAAATGTTGAAACTAGAAAAGAGCGAGATATCTTCTTTAAACAAAAATCATTAGAGCAAGAAGCAAAAACCAATATCCATTTCAGTGGGTTTCATGGCTCTTCTGCGAAGCACCTTGCTAGACTTACAAAAAAATAGAAAAAAAAGAAATTATATTCCAGCTATCCAAAAAGGTGAGGATAGATACATTGAAACTGAACAGATTAGCAAAGTTTTTTTTTTATTTTGATCAATAACTGTATTCTAATATAGTCAGCAACCCTGATAGCCAGGAGAATTTTTGGTGGAGCATACAGACACCTCAGATTTCGGAGGAAGATTGTTTAACTCTAAATACTCCAATTACGGATCAAGAAATCTGTACAGCAGTAGATAATCTCAATAAAGCGGCAGGGCCGGATGGTAACCCGGCAGAATTCTATAAGATATTAATACAAGAGTTAAAGATCCCACTATGTAAACTATTTCATTTTTATTTTCTTTCTAAAGACCCCATGTCTACATACGTTTCTGCAGCAAATATCTCTTTAATATTGAAGAAAGGGAGAACATCAGAAGACCTGGCCTCGTATAGACCGATCTCTGTATTGAATACGGATTATAAGCTTTTATCATCTATCATTGCCTAGAGGCTTGCTGTGCCGCTTGAGAATATTATCCACAAGAATCAAGTGGGCTTTATGTTATCTAGAAATTCTACTAAACATATACGGAGTGTGATTACTTTTTTAGATTACTGTTGGAATATGGATAAAATTGATAAGGATAAGAACCAGGATATAGTAATTCTTACCCTAGATGCCGAAAAGGGATTACCTTTTTAATGCCTTGATCAAGTTTGGATTTAAATTTTTTTTTTTACATTTTGTTCAGAAACTGTATAGCTCCCCAATATCTTGCCTATTGATCAATAATGATCTTTCCCATAATATTATATTGAAACGAGGAACGCGGCAAGGGTGCCTTTGTCACCCATCCTATTTAATATTGCCCTTGAACCATTAGCTATTAAATTAAGAGAGAAAATTACAGGCATTGTATTGGAATCTCAGACATTAACATTGTTACTTTATGCTGATGATCTACTGCTGTTTCGTAATAACACACGACAATCCATTCCTCTGATCTTGAATTGTCTTCAAGAGTTTAGTGTCTTTTCAGGTTATAGGGTTAATTATCATAAAAGCGAATTGCTCTGGATTAAAAAATCTCCTGGCAGCTTTCAAGAACATCCATTTAGTATAGTAGATACCATTAAGTACCTAGGTATATGTTTGCATACAAATCCTAAAAAATGGTATGGTTTGAATTTTTACCCATAACTAGATAAGATAAAATCTGATTTGGAATTATGGTTATCTTTTCCTCTTTCAGTAATGGCCCGGGTTAATCTTATAAAAACAATTATTTTCCAACATCTTCTTTATCCTTTGCAAAATCTACCTATATTTATTCTCAATAAAGATTAAAACAAACTTAATTCGTGGATGTCTAGGTTTATTGCGGGTGGTAAAAAAAACTTGGATCTCTTTGCACAGAATGATGTTAAAGAAGGAGATAGAAGGATTATCTTTACCCAATTTTAAATTGTATAATTCGACAGCTATGATTAAGATAGCTTTATACTGGATTACAGAGTCCAATATATTCTCTTCGTATGACATTGAAAGTTTCTTTTCTAATCCATTTTCATTAAAAGCAATTTTACATTGCCCTATTAAAATATTACCTGCTAATATTCAGTGTTTGGTTACATTTAAGAATATAATCGTGGCTTGGCAGAAATGCTGCATCCTGCTAGAAATAGATCCAAGTTTTTCAGATTTTTCACATTGTAACTACCTAAATTAAAGTATTAACCCCTAATCGGCCATCCCCCCTGCCTTACTAAAACTAAATAAAGCTATTAACCTCTAAACCGCCGATCCCCCACATCACAACTCCCTAAATAAGCCTATTAACCCCTAAACCGCCGGCCCTCCACATTGCAACAAACTAAGTTCAACTATTAACCCCTAAACCTAACACCCCCTAACTTTAAATTAAAGGTACAATATAACTACCTTAAATAAATAAAAACTTACCTGTGAAATAAAACAAATCTAAGCTTAAACTATAAATAAACCTAACATTATTATTTTAAAATAATACCAAAAATAAAAAACCTAAATTACAAAATTAAAAAATCCTAACACTATGAAAAAATAACAAACTCTAAAATTAAACAAAATAACAAACTCTAAAATTACAAAAAATCTAAGATTACAGAAAATAATAATCAAAATTATCCAAAATAAAAAAATAAATAAACCTAATCTAATACCCCTATAAAAACAAAAAAGCCACCCAAAACAAAAACACCCCCTAAACTAACACTAAACTACCAATAGCCCTAAAACGTGCCTTTTGTAGGACATTGCCCTAAATTTAACAGCTCTTATACTTTAAAAAAATACAAAGTACCCCCTAACAGTACAAAAAACCCCACCCACCCAACCCCTCAAAATAAAAAAGACCTAACTCTAAAAAAATCTAAGCTACCCATTGCACCTAAAGGGGCATTTGTATGGGCATTGCCTTTAAAAGGGCAATCCGCTCTTTTACTGCCCATCTTCAATCTTCATCCTGGTGTCGCAGAGCCATCTTCAATCTTGATCTTAAGGTCGCGGAGCAGGACACTGGCGTGGACATCCAACATGGAGACTTCTCTTCACGGGATTGTCCGCCGCACACTGAAGATTGCATGCAAGGTACCCCTTTTATATTGGGGTACCTTGCATTCCTATTGGCTGAAAAATTTAAATCAGCCAATAGGATGAGAGCTACTTAAATCCTATTGACTGTTCAAATCAGCCAATAGGATTTAAACAGCTCTCATCCTATTGGCTAATTTCAAATTTTGTTTTTTTATGTTTGGTATTTTTTAAAATAGTAATGTTAGGTTTTGTTATAGTTTAAAGGGACAGTACACTGTAAAATTGGTTTTATCTAAATGTAATTTTAATGACTTGTTATACCAGCTGCAGAGTATAAAATTTATGAGAAATTGCATTTTTCTGTTTATTTGTGTTATATGAAGTAGCTGGTTTTGTGCTTTTAAACCACAGCCTAATACAATGGGTTGAGCTTCAGGTAATATCAAATCTTATTATGTTATCATTTTTATGTACATAGACTTGCTTCCTTATCTTATATTTGTCTAGAAAACCAAAGCTCAATACTTAGAGAGAACAATGGAAAATTATCTTAACTATCATGCCCCCCAGTGAGAATGTAATCTCTTCTGCTGGCTGTGTTTACTTAGGCTATTCAATAGAATATGCTCCAGTATAGAGACTTTCAGTATAGGTTGGGATACAACAGGCTAAATCAGCTATTTCAAATGCCAAAATAGGGGTAAAGGAGTTACTTGTAAACAATTTAAAACACTCCAGCAGGTAAAATGAATCCTTGGGAACAATTTAAAGGGGGGAACATTTTTGGGTGAACTGTCCCTTTAAGCTTAGTTTTTTTTTTTTCATTTCACAGGGAAGTTTTTATTTATTTTAAGGTAGTTATATTGTAACTTTAATTTAAAGTTAGGAGGCGTTAGGTTTTGGGGTTAATAGTTTAATTTAGTTTGTTGTGATGTGGGGGGCCGGCGGTTTAGGGGTTAATAGCTTTATTTTATTATTTGCAATGTGGGGGGCCGGCAGTTTAGGGGTTAATAGCTTTATTTAGGGAGTCGCAATGTGGGGTGGACGGCAGTTTGGGGTTTATAGTTTTATTTAGTGTTGGTGATGTGGGGGGACGGTGGTTTAGGGGTTATTAGACTAAGGGCTTATGTTAGGGTGTTAGGTTTTTAAACAACTTTCTTTCCATCTTAATCTGAGGAGAGTCCATGGATTCATTCATTACTTGTGGGAATACAGAACCTGGCCACCAGGAGGAGGCAAAGACACCCCAGCCAAAGGCTCAAATACCTCCCCCACTCCCCTCATCCCACAGTCATTCTTTGCCTTTCGTCACAGGAGGATGGCAGAGAAGTGTCAGAAATTCGGAGTAGTCTCTTATGGAGGGTAGTACTCTTCAAAATGGAACTGGAGTTTTAAGTAGTCCTGTCAGCCTCTCAGTGAGAGCATTGATGCAGGTTAGAGTCCGGAGATGCAGGCAGAGTCTTTCTGCGAAACCATCCCGACTCGTATTAACAGCTCCGTAAGCCATCAGTGTTGACAAGTTTCACTGCCTGCTTTACCACTCAAGTCCATGTCAGGAGCAATGCTACAACACTGTCAAACTTGAGAGGTCTTGTTCCTGTTCCACGGCATAGATTCTGTTTGTATAGCCTGAGGAAACAGCCTCTGAAGGGCTGAGAAACGCGTTGCTTTGTTTTTAAATAGAATAGATGTTTTTATGATACACTTGCTGTTTCCTGGGTCTTTTTTGGGACCTTACATCGCAGGGTGCTGAGGGGATCCTGCCAAATGCCTGAGCACAGTCTGCTGGGCGATTGAGAGGCCCCTTGCTTTTATTGCACCTGGTGGTGCGCCACATCTTGTAAGTGCAATCATTACTTGTGATTATTCAGCTTGTCTCCACTGTACTAGGCTATGGTAACTATGTTTTATCGAGGCAAGCAGGCAGGTCCATACCCCTTGCCTGCTGACCATTCGATTGAGTGCTTGAAGGCTGGCACACAGTGAGCTGGGCCACTGATATTGATCCATTCCGCCCCATTTGCACCATTGGGCGCTTCTCGTTTGTGAGTACCTTTCTGCATCATACTTACTTATCCATTTTTACAGACGTTACTAGGCCATATTGGCGCCTCTGTGTTCCTTCCTTTTTCTTACCTCGTGGCTTACATCAACCATCAGGGGGAACGACAAGCTCCCTAGCCATGAGGGAAGTATCTCAGATTATGGAAAGGGCGGAGGCCCACAACTGCTTGCTGTCAGCGATCCACATTCCAGGTGTGGACAACTGGGAAGCGGACTTTCTCAGGAGACAATCAGTTCATCCGGGGGAATGGTCTCTCCATCCCGAGGTGTTTACGGAGATCTGCAACAGATGGGGACGCCAGAGATAGATCTCAAGGTGTCCAGACTTAATTCCAAGCTGCCCAGATACGGGTCACAGTCCAGGGATCCCCAGGCAGAACTGATAGATACCTTAGCAGTTCCTTGGGGGGTTCAACCTAGCTTACGTATTGCCACTGCTACCTCTTCTTCCTCAAGTAGTGGCCCGCATCAAGCAGGAGCAAGCATCAACTATTCTGATTGCTCTATTGTGGCCGCGCAGGATGTGGTTTGCGGATCTGGTGGGGATGTTGTCTCCTCCGTGGAGGTTAAATTGTCGCAGGGATCTGCTGGTACAGGGTCCCTTTGTTCATCAAAATCTAAATTCTCTGAGGCTTACTGCGTGAAGATTGAACGCTTAGTCCTAGCCAAGAGAGGGTTCTCTGAGAGAGTGATTGATACTCTCATAAAAGCCAGAAAGCCGGTTACTCGTTGCATCTACAATAAGGTGTGGAGGACCTACTTATTCTGATGTGAAGAACATGGATTCCCTTGGCATAAGGTCAAGGTATCCATAATTATTTCCTTTCTCCAAGATAGTTTGTAGAAGGGACTTGCCGCTAGTTCCTTAAGGGGACAGATTTCGGCTCTATCTGTGTTATTACACAAGAGGCTCACTGAGCTTCCTGGTATTCAGTCTAGAATCAGGCCTGTGTTTCGACATTCCGCTCCTCCTTGGAGTCTAAATTTGGTTCTTAAGGTTTTGCAGAGTGCTCTGTTTGAGCCCATGCACTTGGTTGACATTAAATTACTGTCTTGGAAGGTTATTTTTCTACTGGCTATTGTCTCAGCACGCAGAGTCTCTGAGATAGTGGCCTTGCAATATGAGCCTCCTTACCTAGTTTTTCATGCTGATAAGGCTGTTCTTCGTACTGGGTTGAGTTTTCTCCCCAAGGTTGTGTCTGATCGCAACATCAATCAGGAGATTGTGGTTCCTTCCTTGTGTCCTAATCCTTCTTCGAAAGGAACGATTACTTCACAATCTGGATGTGGTTCGGGCTTTGAAGTTATATCTTCAGGCCACAAAGGATTTTAGATGGACTTCATCTTTGTTGTTTATTCTGGGAAGCGTAGAGGGCAGAAGGCTTCTTCTACTTCCCTATATGTTTGGTTGAGAACATCATCCGTTTAGCATATGAAACTGCGGGACATAAGCCTCCTCAGAGGATTACGGCTTATTCAACTAGAGCAGTGGCTTCTTCTTGGGCCTTTAAAAATGAGGCCTCTATGGAGCAGATTTGTAGGGCGGCTACCTGGTCCTCTTTACATACTTTTTCAAAGTTTTACAAATTTTGGGAGAAAGGTTTTGCAGGCTGTGGTGCCCTGAGAATGGGGTCCACCTCTTTACCCTCCCGTTTTTTTATTCAGTGTACTCTAGAGCTTGGGTATTTGTTTCCCACAAGTAATACATGAAGCCGTGGACTCTCCTGAGATGAAGATGAAAAACATAATTTATGCTTATTAGATCATTTAATTTCCATCTGTCTGAGGAGAGTCCACGGCTCTCGCCCGTTGCTCCTCTGGACAGACCTAAATTGTTGTTTTTCTTCTGTCACCATTTGTACCCTGATATTTCTCATACTGTCCCTTGTTCCCTTAGCAGAATGACTGAGGGATAAAGGGATTGGGGGAAAGTATTTAAGCCTTTGGCTGGGGTGTCTTTGCCTCCTCCTAGTGGCCAGGTTCTGTATTCCCACAAGTAATGAATGAAGCCGTGGACTCTCCTCAGTCCAATGGAAATGAAATTATCAGGTGAGCATAATTTATGTTTTTCTCCATAGACTTTAATGGGGAATGCGTTAATGCGATCGCCATTTTGAGATTGCAGGTGTTAGTTTTTTTTTCTAGATTTTTTCTCTATTGATCTCTATATGGAAAATCATGCACGAGCACGCTAAGTCGGAACTTTCTTATTGTGCAGTATGGGGCTTACCGCTCCATATCGCACAACAAAATAAAGTTTTATGGTGACTTTGTAATACTGGCAAGCTCGCGGTAGCAATAACCAGCCACTTGTAATGGCTGGTTATCACGTGGTGCGCGATAAATTAGCGCTCCACTTCAAAACCTAGCCCTTAATATATATTTTAATTATAAACAATTTAAAAGTTTATTATGCCCACCCTCATTATCTTTAAACAACACAAATGCTGGACTATGGCCCCTCTGTAAAAATTATTATTGAATTAAGACAGTGACTTATATACAGGAGTGACTGTTTATTCAATATTATTATTTTAATTCCCAAATTAGATATTGGCATTAGCGCATATAGCATATAATTAACACAGGCATATAGTATTTAAATATAATAAATGATTAGAATTTTTATCAAGTCAATAATGTAAAAACATAGAATCAATACTGTTTGCAATATTTAATCAATCAATTAATAATCAACAGTTCCTATTACATAACATTTACCATACATTAAATCGGGTATATATCATGTAGCATGTACAGTTACAGGCAATGTTCTCAAATAGAAACTACTGACAAATCTTTCATTTATAGATTATTCTATCAAAATATGACACCATTCTATATCCCAAATAAATATGCCACTATAATGCAAAGCTTCTGATTGTTACAGTTTGGCTACTCACAATACTTTATCAAGGAAATAATAAAGTTAAAAATATTTAATATCTAAATATAATCACATTCAGATTTATACTACGTTAGGTTGCATGTATTAAGAGTAGGATGTTGTGAATATATACTACAATTATGAAGATAACATTTAATATCTCCTAAAGCGTAGACCTGTGACCCCTTCTGCAGTTAGGGTTAGAGGTTTGCTCTATTCTATGTTATTCTCAAAATTGAGACAGAATTCAATAGGCCCAACTCGCCACATTGCCTATAGCAATATATATACATATACACACATAGATATATTTAGATACAATTAAATTTAACACTTATACATTACCCTCCAATAGAGGTATGATTAGTATTGGATTCCCCATACCTTCCCTTCAACAATAATGGTGTATAGAGGTTTCAGCCTGTCTCTCTGAAGTTCTGTCCTGATGTCAGCCTCCTTTCCCCTTGTTTCTCTCTCTGTCACTTTTTCTCTATCTTCTGTGTGACTTGTTTCCCTCCAAATATCCCTCCTTCAGCACTCAGCTATTGTTGATGTATTTGTAAATTGGAGTATCAGTTTTTCATTGGAGGAGGGGCCCACCCCCTGGTGAAACATTAACAACCAATTCCTATCTTGTTCTCTACAACTATTAGGTGGTGATAATATCAGAAGTGGGCAGCAGGTGGATTTTTGGGAGTCAAAAGGAACATTTTCTATCTGTGAAGATATGGGTTGATAGTACATATACAGACATATACACTCACTGGCCACTTTATTAGGTACGCCTTGCTAGTACCGGGTTGGACCCCCTTTTCCCTTCAGAACTGCCTTATTTCTTTGTGGCATAGATTCAACAAGGTGTTGGAAACATTCGTCAGACATTTTAGTTCATATTGACATGATAGCATCACGCAGTTGTTGCAGATTTTTCGGCTGCACACCCATAATGCAAATCTCCCATTCCCCCACATCCCAAAGGTGCTCTATTGGATTGAGATCTGGTGACTGTTGAGGTCATTAGAGTAAAGTGAAGTCATTGTCATGTTCAAGAAACCAGTTTAAGATGATTTGAGCTGTGTGACATGGTGCATTATGCTGCTGGAAGTAGCCATCAGAAGATGGATCCACTGTAGTCATAAAGGGATGGACATGGTCAACAACAATATTCAGATAGGCCATGGCGTTTAAACAATGTTCAATTGGTACTAAAGGGCCCAAAGTGTGCCAAGAAAATATCCCCCACACCATTATACCACCTTCACGAACCTGAACCGTTGATACAAGGCAGGATGGATCCATGCTTTCATGTGGTTTACACCAAATTCTGACCCTACCATCTGAATGTCGTAGATGAAATAGTCATCAGACCAAGCAACGTTTTTCCAATCTTCTATTGTCTACGTTTGGGTAGCCTGTGCGAATTGTAGCCTCAGTTTCCTGTTCTTAGCTGACAGGAGTGTGGTCTTCTGCTGCTGTAGCCCATCTGCTTCAAGGTTCAATGTGTTGTGCGCTCAGAGATGGTATTCTGCATACCTTGGTTGTAACGAGTGGTTATTTGAGTTACTGTTGCCTTTCTGTCATCTCAAACCAGTCTGTCCATTCTCCTCTGCCCTCTGACATCAACAAGGCATTTTTGTCCACACAACTTCCGCTCACTGGATATTTTCTCTTTTTCTGACAATTCTCTGTAAACCCTAGAGCAGTTTTTGAAATGCTCAGACCAGCCCATCTGTACTAACAACCACATTCAAAGTCACTTAAATCCCCTTTCTTTCCTATGGCATGGAGAGTCCACGGCGTCATTCCAATTACTAGTGGGATATTCAACTCCTGGCCAGCAGGAGGAGGCAAAGAGCACCCCAGCAAAGCTGTTTAGTGTAACTTCCCTTACCTATAATCCCCAGTCATTCTCTTGTCAATGGAGGATGTGAGAAGTTGGTGTCTGAAGATATTTAATTATTTTATGGGTACTTTTCCCTGCAAGCAAGGATTTGGGGCTATGCTGTGCCCATGTCATTCTCTTTAGTAAGAGTAATGGTGGCTATTTAGCAGTTAGAAAGCGGCGAGGTTGTCTTTGCTTTATTTCTAACATTATTGTTACCCTTTCATGGAAAACCAGGGTTTGTTACTCTGCTTTTTCTTTTTTTTTTAGGTCCCTGATAGAGAGTGGAGTGTCTATCACACCTAAGGAAGCTGTTCCTGCCCTGCAGCTGGATCCACAGGTAAGTGCATTCGCCTTCTAGGTCCTGAAGGACAGCACTTTGGAGGTTAATTAATCTAGTGGATTATCATATAGGACATATTACGACCTTTAGGGGTTAACTCTTGGGCAGCTTGGTAGGCATTATTTTTAATGAGGCTGAAAGTAAATGTTAAGGGTTAATTCACCCTTTTTTATTTGAGAGACTGGCTGAAGGAATTTTTTAAGAGGGTCTATAGCACATGTGAAAAACATAACGGTCTGTACTTTGTTTTTGATTGGGCTATCAGTGCAGAGTTGAGACTTAGAGATTTTTTTTTCTGCTCTGTGTATAAACGATAGCATGTTCGGGCTCTAATAATTCTCTACCGATCCGGATTCAGCTTTCCAGGGCTGAAAGCCATCCTGGACAGTGGATTTGCAGTTTGTGAGAGACTTATCCTTTTACTAGTGTAAACTCCGGTTTCTGCTTGGTAAGATCTCCTCAGCTAGTTTGAGGTATAGAGGTGTGAGGATTTTTTTTATTGTAAACTGCTTAAATATCTTTGAGTTTACTTTGAAAGATTTTGAGTATTTGTCCCTATTTTTTCTTAAAGTCACATAACGGTTCCATTTTATTTTTCTATACTATTGGGAACTATTTCAGCTATGGACACTGATCAAGATTCTGTTTCTCTGGACAAATGTCTATTATGTTTAGAGGCCCAAATTGTTTTGCCTATGCAATTTTGTTACTCATGTTTAGCTAAGACTCTAAAATTAAAAGATAAAGTACTTCCTTCTAAGCCATTAGTTCTCACATACAGTGCCCTGCGGTTCCTCTCAACCTCCTGTGGGTATTTATTTGCCAGGAGATTTTGCTGCACAGGTTACCTCTGCGGTGTGTGCAGCTTTAGCTGCTTTTCCCTCTTCGGGAAAGCGTAAGAGGAAATCTAGACATATTTCTGCTAGTAAGGTTTCTGACCCCTCTAAATCTGTGCTGGTCAACCTTTCCAAGATGTCTGATGAGGAAGATACTTCAGTAGCTTCTGAAGGTGAGATCTGAGACTCTGATACTATGGGGGGAAATTTTTCTGAATCAGAAGAAGTTAATTTTAGATGTAAGCTTAAAACATCTCCAGTTACTACTGAAAGAGGTTCTAGCTACCTTGGATGACTCTGAACCTTCAGTTGCTGTCAAACCTAATAAGTCTTCTAAACTTAACAGAGTTTATGATTCCGCCTCTTCTGAGGATGTTTTTCCTGTTCCAGACAAGATGTCTGAAATCATAGCTCAGGAATGGGATAAGCCAGGGGTTTCTTTCTCCTCTTCCGCTGTCTTTAAAAAGATGTTTCCTGTTGCTGTCTACATTCGGGACTCATGGTGCACGGTGCCTAAAGTAGAAGGATTATATCTACCATTCTTATAGAGGATAGTTGTTCTTTTAAAGATCCCATGGATAAGAAAATAGAGACTTACTTAAAAAAGATGAACATCCATCAGGGTTTACAGTGGCAACCTACGGCAAGTATTGATATGGTTGCGGGTGCAACTTCTTACTGGCGCAATGTCCTGTCTGATCTCAGAGGAGACTACGATTGAGGAGATCCAAGATAGGATCAAGGCTCTTAAATTAGCAAACCTTTATCTGCGATGCCAACATGCAGATAATTAGACTGGGAGCTAAGATGTCTAGCTTCACTGTTCTAGCTCATAGAGCTCTCTGGTTAAAATTTTGGTTGGCTGATATTCAAAGGCCAAGCTATTGGCTTTACCTTATAACGGTAAGATCCTATTCGGTACGGGTCTGGCGGAAATCATTTCAGAGATTACGGGTGGAAAGGGATCTTTCCTACCTCAGGACAAGAAGAATAGACCTAAGGGTCGACAGACTTCTAATTTTTTGTTCCTTTCACAACTTTAAGGGAGAGAAGTCTTCCTCTTCTTCCAAACCAGACCAATCCGGGTCCTCTTGGAAGTCCAGCCAGCCTTGAAATAAGGGAAAACAAAACAAAAAGCCTTCCACTGTCTCTAAATCAGCATGAATGTTTCCCCCCATTCCAATTTTTGGATCAAGTGGGAGGCAGGCTTTCCTTTTCTCCAACATTGGTGTGTCCGGTCCACGGCGTCATCCTTACTTGTGGGATATTCTCTTCCCCAACAGGAAATGGCAAAGAGTCCCAGCAAAGCTGGTCACATGATCCCTCATAGGCTCCGCCCACCCCAGTCATTCTCTTTGCCGTTGCACAGGCAACATCTCCACGGAGATGGTTAAGAGTTTTTTTTTGGTGTTTAAATGTAGTTTTTATTCTTCTATCAAGTGTTTGTTATTTTAAAATAGTGCTGGTATGTACTATTTACTCTGAAACGGAAAAAGGATGAAGATTTCTGTTTGTAAGAGGAAGATGATTTTAGCAGACAGTTACTAAAATCGATTGCTGTTTCCACACAGGACTGTTGAGATGAAGTAACTTCAGTTGGGGGAAACAGTTAGCAGACCTTTCTGCTTAAGGTATGACTAGCCATATTTCTAACAAGACCATGTAATGCTGGAAGGCTGTCATTTCCCCTCATGGGGACCGGTAAGCCATTTTTCTTAGTTAAACATAAAAGAATAAAGGGCTTCAAAAAGGGCTTCAAAAACTGGTAGACATTTTTCTGGGCTAAAACGATTGCTTTACTAGGCATATTATGCAGATTCTAACTAATAATGGTTATTATAATCTTGGGGATTGTTTAGAAAAACGGCAGGCACTGTGTTGGACACCTTTTTCAGATGGGGGCCTTTTCTAGTTATATAGCTGGGACTGTATAGGGGTTAAATGTAAAAACGGCTCCGGTTTCGTTATTTTAAGGGTTAAAGCTCTGAAATTTGGTGTGCAATACTTTTAATGCTTTAAGACACTGTGATGAAATTTTGGTGAATTTTGAACAATTCCTTCATACTTTTTCACATATTCAGTAATAAAGTGTTTTCAGTTTGAAATTTAAAGTGACAGTAACGGTTTTATTTTAAAACGTTTTTTGTGCTTTGTTGACAAGTTTAAGCCTGTTTAACATGTCTGTACCATCAAATAAGCTATGTTCTATATGTATGAAAGCCAATGTGTCTCCCCATTTAAATTTATGTGATAATTGTGCCATAGTGTCCAAACAAAGTAAGGACAGTAATGCCACAGATAATGATATTGCCCAAGATGATTCCTCAAATGAGGGGAGTAAACATGATACTACATCATCCCCTACTGTGTCTACACCAGTTATGCCCACACAGGAGGCCCCTAGTACATCTAGTGCGCCAATACTTATTACCATGCAACAATTAACGGCTGTAATGGATAACTCTATAGCAAATCTTTTATCCAAAATGCCTACTTATCAGAGAAAGCGCGATTGCTCTGTTTTAAACACTGAAGAGCAAGAGGACGCTGATGATAATTGTTCTGTCATACCCTCACACCAATCTGAAGGGGCCATGAGGGAGGTTTTGTCTGAGGGAGAAATTTCAGATTCAGGAAAGATTTCTCATCAAGCTGAACCTGATGTTGTGACATTTAAATTTAAATTAGAACATCTCCGCGCACTGCTTAAGGATGTATTATCTACTCTGGATGATTGTGACAATTTGGTCATTCCAGAGAAGTTATGTAAGATGGACAAGTTCCTAGAGGTTCCGGTGCCCCCCGACGCTTTTCCTATACCCAAGCGGGTAGCGGACATAGTAAATAAAGAGTGGGAAAGGCCCGGCATACCTTTTGTCCCCCCCCCTATATTTAAGAAATTATTTCCTATAGTCGACCCCAGAAAGGACTTATGGCAGACAGTCCCCAAGGTCGAGGGGGCGGTTTCTACTCTAAACAAACGCACTACTATTCCTATCGAAGATAGTTGTGCTTTCAAAGATCCTATGGATAAAAAATTAGAGGGTTTGCTTAAAAAGATTTTTGTTCAGCAAGGTTACCTTCTACAACCAATTTCATGCATTGTTCCTGTCACTACGGCAGCGTGTTTCTGGTTCGAGGAACTAGAAAAGTCGCTCAATAAAGAATCTTCGTATGAGGAGGTTATGGACAGAGTTCAAGCACTTAAATTGGCTAACTCTTTTATTTTAGATGCCGCTTTGCAATTAGCTAGATTAGCGGCGAGAAATTCAGGGTTTGCTATCGTGGCGCGCAGAGCGCTTTGGCTAAAGTCTTGGTTAGCGGATGTGTCTTCCAAGACAAAATTGCTTAACATTCCTTTCAAGGGTAAAACATTATTTGGACCTGATTTGAAAGAGATTATTTCAGACATCACTGGGGGAAAGGGCCACGCCCTCCCACAGGATAGGTCTTTTAAGGCTAAAAATAAGCCTAATTTTCGTCCCTTTCGCAGAAACGGACCAGCCTCTAATTCTACATCCTCTAAGCAAGAGGGTAATACTTCACAACCCAAACCAGCCTGGAAACCAATGCAAGGCTGGAACAAGGGTAAGCAGGCCAAGAAGCCTACCACTGCTACCAAAACAGCATGAAGGGATAGCCCCCGATCCGGGACCGGATCTGGTGGGGGGCAGACTTTCTCTCTTTGCTCAGGCTTGGGCAAGAGATGTTCAGGATCCTTGGGCGCTAGAAATAGTTTCTCAAGGTTATCTCCTGGAATTCAAGGAACTACCCCCAAGGGGAAGGTTCCACAGGTCTCAATTATCTTCAAACCAAATAAAAAGACAGGCATTCTTACATTGTGTAGAAGACCTGTTAAAGATGGGAGTGATTCATCCAGTTCCAATAAGAGAACAAGGGATGGGTTTTTATTCCAACCTGTTCATAGTTCCCAAAAAAGAGGGAACATTCAGACCAATTTTGGATCTCAAGATCCTAAAAAAATTTCTCAGGGTACCATCGTTCAAAATGGAAACTATTCGAACGATCCTACCTACTATCCAGGAAAATCAATTTATGACTACCGTGGATTTAAAGGATGCGTACCTACATATTCCTATCCACAAGGAACATCATCAGTTCCTAAGGTTCGCTTTTCTGGACAAGCATTACCAGTTTGTGGCACTTCCATTCGGATTAGCCACTGCTCCAAGGATTTTCACAAAGGTACTAGGGTCCCTTCTAGCGGTTCTAAGACCAAGGGGCATTGCAGTAGTACCTTACTTGGACAACATCCTGATTCAAGCGTAGTCTCTGTCAAAAGCAAAGGCTCATACGGACATCGTCCTAGCCTTTCTCAGATCTCACGGATGGAAGGTGAACAAAGAAAAAAGTTCTCTGTCCCCGTCAACAAGAGTTCCCTTCTTGGGAACAATAATAGATTCCTTAGAAATGAGGATTTTTCTGACAGAGGTCAGAAAATCAAAAATTCTAAGCTCTTGTCAAGTACTTCATTCTGTTCTTCGTCCTTCCATAGCGCAGTGCATGGAAGTAATAGGATTGATGTTTGCAACAATGGACATAGTTCCTTTTGCACGAATTCATCTAAGACCATTACAACTGTGCATGCTCAGACAGTGGAATGGGGATTATACAGACTTGTCTCCGACGATTCAAGTAGATCAAAAGACCAGAGATTCACTCTGTTGGTGGCTGACCCTGGACAATCTGTCACAGGGAATGAGCTTCCGCAGACCAGAGTGGGTCATTGTCACGACCGACGCCAGCCTGGTGGGCTGGGGCGCGGTCTGGGAACCCCTGAAAGCTCAGGGTCTATGGTCTCGGGAAGAATCTCTTCTCCCGATAAACATTCTGGAACTGAGAGCGATATTCAATGCTCTCAAAGCTTGGCCTCAACTAGCAAAGGCCAAATTCATAAGGTTTCAATCAGACAACATGACGACTGTTGCATATATCAATCATCAGGGGGGAACAAGGAGTTCCCTGGCGATGGAAGAAGTGACCAAAATAATTCAATGGGCGGAGGATCACTCCTGCCACTTGTCTGCGATCCACATCCCAGGAGTGGAAAATTGGGAAGCGGATTTTCTGAGTCGTCAGACATTCCATCTGGGGGAGTGGGAACTCCATCCGGAAATCTTTGCCCAAATAACTCAATTATGGGGCATTCCAGACATGGATCTGATGGCGTCTCGTCAGAACTTCAAGGTTCCTTGCTACGGGTCCAGATCCAGGGATCCCAAGGCGACTCTAGTAGATGCACTAGTAGCACCTTGGACCTTCAACCTAGCTTATGTATTCCCACCGTTTCCTCTCATTCCCAGGCTGGTAGCCAGGATCAATCAGGAGAGGGCTTCGGTGATCTTGATAGCTCCTGCGTGGCCACGCAGGACTTGGTATGCAGACCTGGTGAATATGTCATCGGCTCCACCATGGAAGCTACCTTTGAGACAGGACCTTCTTGTTCAAGGTCCATTCGAACATCCGAATCTGGTTTCCCTCCAGCTGACGGCTTGGAGATTGAACGCTTGATTTTATCAAAGCGTGGGTTTTCAGATTCTGTAATAGATACTCTGATTCAGGCTAGAAAGCCTGTAACTAGAAAAATTTACCATAAAATATGGAAAAAATATATCTGTTGGTGTGAATCCAAAGGATTGCCATGGAACAAGATAAAGATTCCTAAGATTCTATCCTTTCTACAAGAAGGTTTGGAGAAAGGATTATCTGCAAGTTCTCTAAAGGGACAGATTTCTGCTTTATCTGTCTTACTACACAAACGACTGGCAGCTATGCCAGATGTTCAAGCATTTGTTCAGGCTCTGGTTAGGATCAAGCCTGTTTACAGACCTTTGACTCCTCCCTGGAGTTTAAATCTAGTTCTTTCAGTTCTTCAAGGGGTTCCGTTTGAACCCTTACATTCCGTAGATATTAAGTTACTATCTTGGAAAGTTTTGTTTTTGGTTGCAATCTCTTCTGCTAGAAGAGTTTCAGAGTTATCTGCTCTGCAGTGTTCTCCTCCTTATCTGGTGTTCCATGCAGATAAGGTGGTTTTGCGTACTAAGCCTGGTTTTCTTCCTAAAGTTGTTTCTAACAAAAATATTAACCAGGAGATAGTTGTACCTTCTTTGTGTCCGAATCCAGTTTCAAAGAAGGAGCGTTTGTTACACAATTTGGACGTTGTCCGTGCTCTAAAATTCTATTTAGAGGCTACTAAAGATTTCAGACAAACATCATCCTTGTTTGCTGTTTATTCTGGTAAAAGGAGAGGTCAAAAAGCGACTTCCACCTCTCTTTCCCTTTGGCTTAAAAACATTATCCGTTTGGCTTATGAGACTGCCGGACGGCAGCCTCCTGAACGAATCACAGCTCACTCCACTAGGGCTGTGGCTTCCACATGGGCCTTCAAGAACGAGGCTTCTGTTGATCAGATATGTAAGGCAGCGACTTGGTCTTCACTGCACACTTTTGCCAAATTTTACAAATTTGATACTTTTGCTTCTTCGGAGGCTATTTTTGGGAGAAAGGTTTTGCAAGCTGTGGTGCCTTCCGTTTAGGTGACCTGATTTGCTCCCTCCCTTCATCCGTGTCCTAAAGCTTTGGTATTGGTTCCCACAAGTAAGGATGACGCCGTGGACCGGACACACCAATGTTGGAGAAAACAGAATTTATGCTTACCTGATAAATTACTTTCTCCAACGGTGTGTCCGGTCCACGGCCCGCCCTGGTTTTTTTAATCAGGTCTGATGAATTATTTTCTCTAACTACAGTCACCACGGTATCATATGATTTCTCCTATATATATTTCCTCCTGTCCGTCGGTCGAATGACTGGGGTGGGCGGAGCCTAGGAGGGATCATGTGACCAGCTTTGCTGGGACTCTTTGCCATTTCCTGTTGGGGAAGAGAATATCCCACAAGTAAGGATGACGCCGTGGACCGGACACACCGTTGGAGAAAGTAATTTATCAGGTAAGCATAAATTCTGTTTTTTCGACAGACTTGGATATGCGATGTCCCAGATCTGTGGGCTGTGGACATAGCATCTCAGGGTTACAAAATAGGACTCAAGTCTTGCCCTCCAAGGGGCAGCTTTCTCCTGTCAAGACTATTCTCAAACCAGGTAAAAGGGAGGCCTTCTTAAATTGTGTAGAGGACCTATCCTCCCTGGGAGTTATTGTACCAGTCTCTCTAGAGTAACAGGGTCAAGGATTTTATTCAAATCTATTTGTGGTTCCCAAAAAGAAGGGAACATTCCATCCAATCCTAGACTCATCAATTTCCTCAGGGTTCCGTCCTTCAAAATGGAAACTATTTGTTCCATTCTTCCATTTGTTCTGAAAGGTCAATTCATGACGACTATAGACCTAAAGGATGCATATTTACATGTTTCCATTCACAAGGATCATCACCAGTTTAAAAGGTTTGCCTTTCTTGACAAACATTTCCAGTTTGTTGCACTTCCGTTTGGTCTTGCCACGGCTCCCAGAATATTCACAAAGGTTCTGGGGGCTCTATTGGCAGTTATCAGATCCCAAGGTATTGCTGTTGCGCCTTATATAGACGATATCTTGGTTCAGGCGTCATCTTTTCAACTAGCAAAATCTCATACATAGATGTTGTTGTCTTTTCTACATTCTCATGGGTGGAAGGTGAATCTGGAAAAGAATTCTCTAGTTCCAGCTACAAGAGTGTGTTTCCTAAGGACAGTCATAAATTCCCTGTCCATGAAGATTTTCCTGACGGACGTCAGAAAATCCAAGCTTCTTGCTTCTTGCCTTTCTCTCCAGTCTGCTATTCGTCCTTCAGTGGCCCAATGCATGAAGGTGATTGGTCTAATGGTGGCTTCCATGGACATCATTCCCTTTGACCGGTTCCACATGTGAAGGGTGTAGAGAGCATAAAATATTTTTTGGAAAAACATGATCACTTATCAAAGAATCTAGAAGATTTTTTGTTGGATTCGATCGATTTTATTTTAAAAAATAACTATTTTTTGTTCCAAAAAGAATATTTTCTACAAATTGGGGGCACTGCGATGGGCACACGCTTTGCCCCCAATTATGCAAATTTATACATGGGCTTCTGGGAGGATCTGCATATTTGGGAAAATAATCCTTTTAAAGATAATATCATTTTATGGAAGCGCTTTATCGACGACATTGTGGTCGTTTGGAAGGGTGATGAGAATTTGATAGAAATTTTTTTCCAGTATGTGAACAACAGTATCTTCAATCTGATATTCACAAAAAAGAGTGATTACATAAAGATATAATTTTTGGATATTATTTTGACCCATGAAGATGGAAATATAGTGACTACACTATATAGAAAGGAGACAGACTCAAACAGTTATCTTCATGCACAAAGTGGTCACCACAAGGCCTGGAAAAATAATATTCCGTATGGCCAGTTTCAACGTGTGCAAAGAAACTGTTCGTTCGAATTAGAATCAGATAAATTAAAAACAAAATTTAGGGCAAATGGTTATTTAAATACAACTATAGAGGATGGTTATATATGAGCTAAGCAACTAGATAGATCTACCTTACTAAAGACACAAAAACCAAAATACCATCAAACTCCAGTCAATCTGTTTTTGACGAAATATAATAATGCAGCCAGATACATAAAGCAAGCTTTAGAGGGGGCGGAGCCGGAACGCCGTTTAAGATGGCTGTACCTTTCTGATGCTCCTGATAGTGGAGAGTTGTAAGGCTACAAATTCTATATTCCCAGCAACTGTTTGGGCTTGAGAGAGGGAAGAAAATTTTGCTGGTAGAGTGACACAAAAATTGCAACTCTCAGCCGACCAGACACCTACGATAAAACGCCGCAGACATCACTGCCTATATGGAGTGAGCTCTAAAGAAATGGCTGCCGTCTGAATTTTGGAGGAGAAGCTTGTGATGCACAGGCCAGAGGACTCAATCGGGTAAGCGATCACACAGCCTACATGCTGCTATCATAGCCCAGAACCTTATAACTACAAATGCTCCCGGTTCTCACTCTATAAATCATACTGAGCAATAAATATATGACGCACATGTCCCACACAAACAAAAAGAAAATGTGACTCAGCACTTTAACAAAGAGTTACATCCTCAGGGCCCTGAGTCTAATCAGCTCCGATTATTCTAGATATCTTGCAGATATAAAGAGAGAATTTATTAAGAACAAGGGGCCAACCTGTCTCCTAGACACATGCACCACTGTTGCAGCTGCAAGTTCAGTGTAACACACTGAGAGTTAAGGATACTTATATATTAAGCTAACGGCTCCTCTTTTTAGACATGTCAACTAGGAGATTAACCAAACAAGATAAACAACTGAAGGCAAACTCAGGCAGCGTAAATACCTTTTTTAAAAATATGGATAAACAGAAACCTGCTGAAGACACCTCAGCCCACACATCAGACACCACGCAAATCATCAACGGCCTAGGATTAATACCCCCTGACAGAGACACAGAACCAGATAAAGAAGGCCCTGTCACTCTTAAAGTAATGGAATCACTAATAAATCAAGTGAAATCTTGTATCAAAGAGGAGTGTGCGGACCTCAAGAAAGAGCTAAAGGACCTGGGCATGAGAGTGGAAACTCTTGAAGGGGATAGAGAAGAAATAACATCTGAAATACTACTAATGGCTAATAAGATGCGTAATCAACAAACGCAAATACTGGACTTAGAATCAAAACTAGATGACATTAAGAATAGGACTAGACGTAGTAATATACGTATAAAAGGAATACCCTAAACCGTCCTAGGCCCTCATTTACGCAATTATCTAGAAGGTTTGTTCAGATCACTCCTAGGGGACGAGTACCCAAATTCTTCTCCTATTCAGATGGAAAGGGTTCATCGCTCCCTAAAACCAAAACCCGCAGACGACAACTCACCCAGAGATGTGGTAATCTCTTTTACAAAATTCCAGGAGAAGGAACTAATCCTTCAACAAGAACGTAAACAACAGTCTTTTCAATATCAGGGAGAAAAGGTCAATTTTTTTGCAGACCTATCAATAAGAACATTGCTCTCACTTTACACCTTTGTAACTTAAACATACCCTATAGATGGGGGTTTCCTGTTCAGGTCCAGGTTATTAAAAATGTAAGAAGGTTTGATTGTACTCAGCCAGAAGACATTATCACCTTCTGCAATAGGCTGGACATTGGTCAACCAAATACTATATAAAAAAAAACACTCCATTACCTCCGAGATCGAAAAGCCTATCACCACAATCCTCCAGCCACAAAACTTGGAGTGACATAGCTAAAAATTCACCTAACAAGAGACACCAACCTCATGATCTACATCAACCTAACCAGGTGCCTTAATATCAGCTCCCAACACAAGAAGACAGATATCAATCCGAGACGTTTCTACAGGTTGATAGCCCTACTCTTTTTCATAGGTTCTAAGGTCCTTGAGCTATTACCAACTGGCAAACACTGAAGATATACTTGAAGTGACCTCAACCTCAGCTACTCTATTGAATCCTTTATGAGAAATACACTCAGTCCTATTAAAAAAAGACACTCGGCTAGATTACGAGTTCTGCGTTAGCTTTAAAAAGCAGTGTTGAGAGGTCCCAACGCTGCTTTTTAACGCCCGCTGGTATTACAAGTCTGGCAGCTACAGGTCTACCGCTCACTTATTTTTTTCTGCGACTTGAGCATACTGCAAATCCCCTTACGTCAATTGCGTATCCTATCTTTTTAATGGGATTTGCCTAATGCCGGTATTACGAGTCTTGGACAAAGTGAGAGATAGACCCTCTCCTGTCAAGACTCCTACCGCATTTAAAAGTCAGTAGTTAAGAGTTTTATGGGCTAACACCGGAACATAAAACTCTTAACTAAAGTGCTAAAAAGTACACTAACACCCATAAACTACCTAGTAACCCCTAAACCGAGGCCCCCCACATCGTAAACACTATAATAAAATGTTTTATCCCCTAATCTGCCGACTGGACATCGCTGCCACTTTAATAAATGTATTAACCCCTAAACCGCCGCACTCCCGCCTTGCAAACACTAGTTAAATTTTATTAACCCCTATTCTGCCGTCCCTAACATCGCCGACACCTACCTACATTTATTAACCCCTAATCTGCCGCACCCAACATCGCCGACACTATAATAAAGTTATTAACCCCTAAATCTAACCCTAACACCCCCTAACTTAAATATAATTTAAATAAATCTAAATAAAATTACTATCATTAACTAAATTATTGCTATTTAAAACTAAATACTTACCTATAAAATAAAGCCTAATATAGCTACAATATTAACAAAAAATTACATTGTAGCTATTTTCGGATTTATTTTTATTTTACAGGCAACTTTGTATTTATTTTAACTAGGTATAATAATAAACCTTAACCTAAGTTACAATTACACCTAACACTACTCTATAATTAAATTAATTACCTAAACTAACTACAATTAATTACAATTAAATTAAATAAACTAAATTAGGGGAAAAAAAAACACTAAATTACAGAAAATAAAAAAATAAGTACAATTTTTTAAAACTAATTACACCTAATCTAATCCCCCTAATAAAATAAAAAAGCCTCACAAAATAATAAAATTCCCTACCCTATACTAAATTACAAATAGCCCTTAAAAGGGTCTTTTGCGGGTCATTGCCCCAAAGTAATCAGCTCTTTTACCTGTAAAAAAACAAAAAAAACAATACACCCCCCAACATTACAACCCACCACCCACACACCCCTACTTTAAAACCCACCCAATCCCCCCTTAAAAAAACCTAACACTAACCCCCTGAAGATCACCCTACCTTGAGCCGTTTTAACCCAGCTGGGCACAAGTGGTCCTCCAGAGGGGCAGAAGTCTTCATCCGATCGGGGCAGAAGAGGTCCTCCAGACGGCAGAAGTCTTCATCCAGGCGACATCTTCTATCTTCATCCTTCCAGAGCAGAGCGGGTCCATCTTGAAGACATCTGACGCGGAGCATCCTCTTCTTCCGACGGGCGACGACTGAATGAAGGTTCCTTTAAGTGACGTCATCCAAGATGGCAACCCTTGAATTCCGATTGGCTGATAGAATCCTATCAGCCAATCGGAATTAAGGTAGGAAAAATCCTATTGGCTGATGCAATCAGCCAATCGGATTGAACTTCAATCCGATTGGCTGATCCAATCAGCCAAAAGGATTAACCTCGCATTCTATTGCCTGTTCGGATGAAGAGGATGCTCCACATCGGATGTCTTGAAAATGGACCCGCTCCACGCCGGATGTATGAAGATAGAAGATGCCGCCTGGATGAAGACTTCTGCCCATCTGGAGGACCACTTCTGCCAGGTTGGATGAAGACTACTCCTGGCTTTGTTGAGGACTTCGGCCTGGTTGGGTGAAGACCTCTCCCGGTAAGGTGATCTTCAAGGGGTTAGTGTTAGGTTTTATTAAGGGGGTATTGGGTGGGTTTTAGAGTAGGGTTGGCTGTGTGGGTGGTGGGTTTTAATGTTGGGGGGGTAATGTACTTTTTTTTACAGGTAAAAGAGCTGATTACTTTGGGGCAATGCCCCGCAAAAAGCCCTTTTAAGGGCTATTTGTAATTTAGTATAGGGTAGGGCTTTTTATTATTTTGGGGGCTTTTTTATTTTATTAGGGGATTAGATTAGGTGTAATTAGTTTAAAAATCTTGTAATTATTTTATTGTTTTCTGTAATTTAGTATTTTATTTCCCCGTACTTTAGATAATTGTATTTAATTGTATTTAATTGTAGTTAATTTAGGGAATTAATTTAATTATAGTGTAGTGTTAGGTGTAATTGTAACTTAGGTTAGGTTTTATTTTACAGGTCAATTTGTATTTATTTTAACTAGGTAGCTATTAAATAATTAATAACTATTTAATAACTATTCTACCTAGTTAAAATAAATACAAAGTTGCCTGTAAAATAAAAATAAACCCTAAGCTAGCTACAATGTAACTATTAGTTATATTGTAGCTATCTTAGGGTTTATTTTATAGGTAAGTATTTAGTTTTAAATAGGAATAATTTAGTTAATTGTAGTAATTTGATTTAGATTTATTTAAATTATATTTCTCTTGCAAGGTGTATCCAGTCCACGGATTCATCCTTTACTTGTGGGATATTCTCCTTCCCTACAGGAAGTGGCAAAGAGAGCACACAGCAGAGCTGTCCATATAGCTCCCCCTCTAGCTCCACCCCCCAGTCATACTCTTTGCTGGCTCTTAGCACTAGGGTCTCTCTCGGGAGGGTAAAGTGAATGTGGTGTTAGAATTGTAGTTTTTATTATCTTCAATCAAAAGTTTGTTATTTTAAATGGTACTGGTTTGTACTATTTACTCCCTAGCAGAAAAGGGATGAAGATTTCTGCTGAGAGGAAAATGATTTTAGCATGTTGTAAATAAAATCCACTGCTGTTCCCACACAGGACTGAGGAGTACCAGGAAACTTCAGTTGGGGGGAACAGTTTGCAGGGTGAACTGCAATAAGGTATGTTCAGTCATTTATTTCTAGACAAGACTGAGATAATGCTAGAAGAGACTGACAATATCCCCATGAGGGGAGGGTAAGCTATGTTCACAGACTTAGTAAGGAATTGAATGCTTACATAACAGGGCAAATTATGCTGGTTGACACTTATTTAGGGCAATCGATTGCTTAGCAAGGAAAATATCGTTTGCAGGACACTTTGAAAGCACTTTTGGGTTCTTTCTGGGGTTATTACCCACATGGCTATTTTTTATTCACTTAGGAGTGATTTCTTAGGCCTCACAGCTCCGGAATAGAGTGGGAGGGGCCTAATTTTGCGCCTCAGATGCGCACTTAGAATTGCAGAGAAGTTCATGCTGCTTCACATGGAGGGTCCTGCTGCTGTTTGAGGGCCTTAAAGAAGCTATATTCCCCCAAATCTGATCCCTAAGGGCAGGTAGGGCCACAGCAAGGCTGTGGCAAGGTGCTGTAGTAATTTTAACCGGGTGTTGGCTTTAGGCTGCTCCGGTTTGGGCATTAAGGGGTTAATCGTTTTGCAACTTGGGGTGTAATCTTATTAAGGCTTTAGGTACATACTGTGAAATTTTCAAAAGGATTGCTGCATTTTTCACTGTTTTGGAAAATTGTGTGCTCTTTTTATCTCTTAGAGGCACAGTAACGTTTTTTCAAATTGTGTTTTTCATTTGATTAAAGTGATTTCCAAGCTTGCTTGTGTATACTACTAGTCTGTTAAACATGTCTGACACTAAGGAAAATCCTTGTTCAATGTGTTTAGAAGCCATGGTGGAACCCCCTCTCAGAATGTGTCCCACTTGTACTGATATGTCTATACACTTTAAAGATCATATTGTTGCACTTAAGAATGTGGCCCAAGATGATTCTCAGACTGAAGGTAACGAGGGTAGCCCGTCTGCCTCTCCCCAAGTGTCACAACCAGTTACGCCCGCGCAAGCGACGCCTAGTACCTCTAGTGCGTCTAACCCTTTTACATTACAAGATTTAGCGGCAGTCATGGATAATTCTCTTACAGTCTTTTTATCTAAACTGCCCGTGTTACCTGCAAAGCGTGATAGCTCCGTTTTAAGAACAGATTATGAGCATCCTGACGCTTTGGTAGCCATATCCGATATACCCTCACAACACTCTGAAGTGGGAGCGAGGGATTTGATGTCTGAGGGAGAAGTCTCTGATTCAGGAAGGGTCCCTCCTCAGACAGAGTCAGATACATTGGCTTTTAAATTTAAACTAGAACACCTCTGCGTTTTGCTTAGGGAGGTATTAGCTACTCTGGATGACTGCGATCCTTTGGTGATCCCAGAGAAATTGTGTAAAATGGACAAGTACCTAGAGGTCCCTGTTTACACGGATGCGTTTCCGGTCCCTAAGAGGATTGCGGATATCGTTACTAGGGAGTGGGATAGACCAGGTGTTCCCTTTGTTCCCCCTCCTGTTTTTAAGAAAATATTCCCCATATCTGACCCTGTGCGGGACTCGTGGCAGACGGTCCCTAAGGTGGAGGGGGCTGTTTCTTTACTTGCTAAACGCACAACCATACCAATTGAAGACAGTTGTGCTTTTAAAGACCCTATGGATAAGAAGTTAGAGGGTTTACTTAAGAAAATTTTTGTTCAACAAGGTTTTCTTCTCCAGCCTATTGCCTGCATTATTCCTGTAACTACTGCAGCCGCTTTCTGGTTTGAGGCGCTGGAAGACTCGCTCCAGACAGAGACCTCATATGAGGAAATTATGGATAGAATTAAGGCTCTAAAGCTAGCTAATTCTTTTATCACTGACGCCGCTTTCCCAAGAGCTAAGTTAGCGGCAAAAAATTCAGGTTTCGCTATTTTGGCGCGCAGGGCGCTATGGCTAAAGTCCTGGTCGGCCGATGTGTCGTCTAAATCCAAGCTTTTGAACATCCCTTTCAAAGGAAAGACCCTCTTCGGGCCTGAATTGAAAGAGATTATTTCAGAAATCACCGGGGGAAAAGGCCATGCTCTCCCTCAGGACAAGCCCTTAAAGACAAAGAACAAAGCTAATTTTCGTTCCTTTCGTAATTTCAGGAACGGCCCCGCTTCAGCCTCTCCGGCTGCAAAGCAAGAGGGTAACGCTTCACAGCCCAAGGCAACCTGGAAACCTTACCAGGCCTCACCAAGACAGCATGAAGGGGTAGCCCCCGATCCGGGACCAGATCTAGTAGGGGGCAGACTCTCTCTCTTCGCTCAGGCCTGGGCAAGAGATGTACACGATCCTTGGGCATTAGAGATTGTATCCCAGGGATATCTTCTAGAATTCAAGGACTCTCCTCCAAGGGGAAGGTTCCACATTTCTCGTCTGTCTACAGATCAGACAAAGAAAGAGGCGTTTTTACGCTGCGTAGAAGATCTACATACCATGGGAGTGATCCACCCAGTTCCAATGGCAGAACAAGGGTTGGGTTTTTACTCAAACCTGTTTGTGGTTCCCAAAAAAGAGGGAACTTTCAGACCCATCCTGGATCTAAAAATTCTAAACAGATTCCTCAGAGTCCCATAATTCAAAATGGAGACCATTCGGACAATATTACCAATGATCCAGGAAGGTCAATATATGACTACCGTGGATCTAAAGGATGCATACCTACACATTCCTATCCACAAAGATCATCACCAGTTTCTCAGGTTCGCTTTTCTGGACAAGCATTACCAGTTTGTGGCTCTTCCTTTCTGCTTAGCCACTGCTCCCAGAATTTTCACAAAGGTGCTAGGTTCCCTCCTGGCGGTTCTAAGACCGCGGGGCATAGCAGTGGCGCCTTACCTAGACGACATCAGGCGCCGTCTTTCCAAAGAGCCAAGTCTCACACGGAGATTGTATTGGCCTTTCTGAGGTCTCACGGGTGGAAGGTGAACGTCAAAAAGACGTTCCCCTCTCACAAGGATTCCCTTCCTAGGGACTCTAATAGACTCGGTAGAAATGAAAATATTTCTGACGGAGGTTAGAAAATTAAAACTTTTAACTACTTGCCGAGTTCTTCATTCCATTCCCCGGCCATCTGTGGCTCAGTGCATGTAGACAATCGGATTAATGGTAGCGGCAATGGACATAGTCCCTTTTGCTCGAATACACCTCAGACCACTGCAACTATGCATGCTCAAACAGTGGAATGGGGATTATGCAGATTTGTCTCCTCAAATACAGTTGGACCAGGAGTCCAGAGATTCTCTTCTCTGGTGGTTGTCTCAGGATCACCTTTCTCAGGGAATATGTTTCCGCAGACCAGAGTGGATCATTGTAACGACCGACGCCAGTCTGTTAGGCTGGGGTGCAGTCTGGGACTCCCTGAAAGCTCAGGGCTTATGGTCTCGGGAAGAAAAGCTTCTCCCGATAAACATTCTGGACCTGAGGGCGATATTCAACGCTCTTCAGGCATGGCCTCAACTAGCTGCGGCCAAATTCATCAGATTTCAGTCGGACAACATCACGACTGTAGCCTATGTCAATCATCAGGGGGAACAAAGAGTTTCCTAGCGATGATGGAGGTAACCAAAATAATAAGGTGGGCGGAGGATCACTCCTGAAAGCTGTCAGCAATCCACATCCCAGGAGTAGACAACTGGGAGGCGGATTTCCTAAGTCGTCAGACTTTTCACCCGGGGGAGTGGGAACTCCATCCGGAGGTGTTTGCCCAGCTGACTCAGCTATGGGGCACTCCAGAGTTGGATCTGATGGCGTCCCGTCAGAACACCAAACTTCCTCTCTACGGGTCACGGTCCCGGGACCCCAAGGCGGTATTGATAGATGCTCTAGCAGGGCCTTGGTCCTTCAACCTGGCTTATGTTTTTCCACCGTTTCCCCTTCTCCCTCGCCTGGTCGCCAGAATCAAGCAGGAGAAGGCTTCGGTGATTCTGATAGCGCCTGCGTGGCCACCCAGGACTTGGTATGCAGACCTAGTGGACATGTCATCTGTCCCACCATGGACACTGCCAATGAGGCAGGATCTTCTAATACAGGGTCCGTTCAAGCATCCAAATCTAGTTTCTCTATGTCTGACTGCTTGGAGATTGAACGCTTAATTCTATCAAAGCGTGGTTTCTCTGAGTCAGTTATAGATACTCTGATTCAGGCTAGAAAGCCTGTGACAAGGAAAATCTACCATAAGATATGGCGGAAATATCTGGGTTGGTGTGAATCCAAGGGTTACTCATGGAGTAAGATTAGGATTCCCAGGATATTGTCTTTCCTCCAAGAAGGATTGGAGAAAGGATTGTCAGCTAGTTCCCTAAAGGGACAGATATCTGCTCTGTCTATCATTTTGCACAAGCGTCTGGCAGAGGTACCAGACGTTCAAGCGTTTGCTCAGGCTTTAGTCAGAATCAAGCCTGTCTATAAACCTGTGGCTCCACCATGGAGTCTAAATCTAGTTCTTTCTGTTCTTCACGGGGTTCCGTTTGAACCTTTACATTCCATAGATATTAAGTTGTTATCTTGGAAAGTTTTGTTTTCGGTAGCTATCTCTTCTGCTCGAAGAGTTTCAGAATTATCTGCCTTACAGTGTGATTCACCTTACCTGGTGTTCCACACAGATAAGGTAGTTTTGCGTACCAAGCCTGGTTTTCTTCCTAAAGTTGTTTCTAACAAGAATATTAACCAGGAAATAGTTGTTCCTTCTCTGTGTCCTAATCCTTCTTCGAAGAAGGAACGTCTGTTACACAATCTTGATGTAGTTCGTGCTTTAAAGTTCTATTTACAAGCAACTAAGGATTTCAGACAAACATCCTCCTTGTTTGTTATCTATTCTGGTAAGAGGAGAGGTCAGAAAGCGACTGCTACCTCTCTTTCCTTTTGGCTGAAAAGCATCATCCGTTTGGCCTATGAGACTGCTGGACAGCAGCCTCCTGAAACAATTACTGCTCATTCTACCAGAGCAGTGGCTTCCACATGGGCTTTTAAACATGAGGCTTCTGTTGAACAGATTTGTAAGGCTGCGACTTGGTCTTCGCTGCATACTTTTTCCAAATTTTACAAATTTGAGGCTATTTTTGGGAGAAAGGTTTTACAAGCAGTGGTGCCTTCCGTTTAAGGTACCTGTCTTGTTCCCTCCCTTCATCTGTGTCCTAAAGCTTTGGTATTGGTATCCCACAAGTAAAGGATGAATCCGTGGACTGGATACACCTTGCAAGAGAAAACAGAATTTATACTTACCTGATAAATTACTTTCTCTTGCAGTGTATCCAGTCCACGGCCCCCCCCTGGCATTTAAGTTAGGTAAAAAAATTTTTGTTTAAACTACAGTCACCACTGCACCCTATGGTTTCTCCTTTTTCTTCCTAACCTTTGGTCGAATGACTGGGGGGTGGAGCTAGAGGGGGAGGTATATGGACAGCTCTGCTGTGTGCTCTCTTTGCCACTTCCTGTAGGTAATGAGAATATCCCACAAGTAAAGGATGAATCCGTGGACTGGATACACCGCAAGAGAAAGTAATTTATCAGGTAAGTATAAATTCTGTTTTGTTAGGGGGGGTTAGGGTAAGACTTAGGTTGAGGGGTTAAGAACTTTAATATAGTGGCGACAACGTTGGGGGCGGCAGATTAGGGTTTAATAAGTGCAAGTAGGTGGCGGCGACATTGGGGACAGCAGAGTAGGGGTTAATAAATTTAATGTAGGTGTCGGTGATGTTGGGGGCAGCAGATTTGGGGTTCATAAGTATAATGTAGGTGGCGGCGGTGTCCGGAGCAGCAGATTAGGAGTTAATAATATAATGTAGGTGTCGGCGATGTCGGGGGCGGCAGATAAGGAGTTAATAAGTGTAAGATTAGGAGTGTTTAGACTTGAGGTTCATGTTAGGGTGTTAGGTGTAGACATAACTTTTCTTTCCCCATAGGAATCAATGGGGCTGCGTTAGGAGCTGAACGCTGCTTTTTTGCAGGTGTTAGGTGTTTTTTCAGCCGGCTCTCTCCCATTGATTCCTATGGGGAAATCGTGCACAAGCACGTTTTACCAGCTCACCGCTAACGTAAGTAGCGCTGGTATTACAGTGAGATGTGGAGTAAAATTTTGCTCTCCGCTCACTTTTCTGCGGCTAAAGCCGGGTTTGTAAAAACCCGTAATACCAGCGTTGTCTGTAGGTGAGCGGTGAGCATAAACTGCTCGTTAGCACCGCACCCCTGTTACCGCAAAACTCTTAATCTAGGCGTAAGTCTATTAATTTGTGATATTTTCATATTTCATTACTCTTGTCCCTTCCTATTAATATTTTTAGTAGTAGATTCCATCACATAGTATAATCTAAGACAATGTATACATATAATCAGTGGATCTATAATTTCATGTCTATCTTCAATGTCTGTTTTTAACAATCCTAGATACATGATATTTCAATCAGTATGTTAACTTTTTTTTAAATTTACAATTGATTACACTATTTACATCTAAAGGGGAAGAGAGTCCACTGCTTCATTCATTACTTTTGGGAATTAAGAACCTGGCCACCAGGAGGAGGCAAAGAAACCCCAGCCAAAGGCTTAAATACCTTCCGCACTTCCCCCATCCCCCAGTCATTTTTTGCCTTTCGTCACAGGAGGTGGCAGAGAGGTGCCAAAGATTCGGAGGTCTCTTATGGAGGGTAGTACTCTTCGCAATGGGACGGGAGTTTTAAGTAGCCCTGTCAGCCTCTCATTGAGAGCATGGGTGAAAGTTTGAGTCCGGAGATGCAGGGAGAGTCTTTCTGCGTAACCATCACAACTCATATTAACAGCTCTTCCAGCAATCGGTGTTGACGAGTTTCGCTGCCTGCTTTCTACTCTCAAGTCCATGTCAGGGGCGATGCTACTACCTGTCACACTTGAAGGGCCGTGTTCCTGTTCCACAGCGTAGATTCTGGTAAGATTGTTTCATTTTTTATTACATAATGATAACACAGAAGACAGGGTCACAGTGTGGCGCCTTTTATCTTTATAGAATCAAGGGTTAATATTCCTAGTAAGGGGATTATTGAACAGGGGGGGTTTATACATGATATTGTTTATTGTTTAATTGCTGTGTTATGTGTGAGATGAGGCTCTGGCAATGTGTGGAACTGTCGGGTTCACTTTTTGCTTTTTGCTCGGCCTTTTTTGGAGCATCTTCTCCTTAATGCAGGTGCGGTCCTGCGAGGCATTCAATGTGACCGGGTGGGGCTTCTCCACTTCCTGTCTGATCTGCGGAGGAGGACACAAAGCGGTTTCTGTAGTCAGAGTCATAGGAGGTGGTGAGTGCCCCGGCCATTGGAGGTTATAAAGATGCCTGTTTATTAAACTATCTAGTCCTTCATAAAAGCGCAAGCTATGGAGGATTCTGATGCGTTAGAGGGTACTCCCTCTTTAACAAAGTCTCATACCTGTGTTTATTGTGAAGCTCAGGTAGACCAACCTGTTCAACTATGTTCCACATACCTTGATAGAGTTGTGACATCTAAAAATAAGAGGATTTCTAGTACTACTGAGCCGTCCACCTCTGAGGGTTCTCCGTCCCGTGAGGTGCATTCCCTGCTTGCATCTCCCATTGCACATGCAGTGCCCCGGGGTCCAACCATTGCTCCTACGGGAGAGATTTGTTGGCTGCCAGATTTTGCGGATCAACTGCCTTTGTCTATGCCTATGGAAAATCCTGAGGGGTTATACGATGACGAGGCCCACTCCGACTCTTCGGAGTCGGAATCCGTGTCTTCTAAAGGAGCCTGGCTTTAGGTTTAAAATGGATCATTTGCGCTTTTTGCTGAAGCAAGTGCTTGTTACTCTGGAGGTTCCGGAACCGAAGCTTCCGTAAGAACCTTCCATTTCTAAGCTGGATAAGGTATATGAGGACAGGGTGGTGCCACAAACCTTCCCGGGTTCCTGTTAAGTTGGCAAATATTATCAAGAATGAATGGGAGCATTTAGGTTCTTCCTTTTCCCCTTCCTCTTCTTTTAAAAAAATGTTCCAGTCCCGGACTCTCAGCTTGAGCTGTGGGGGACCATTCCTAAGGTGGATGGCGCTATCTCCACGCTCACGGACCGGACAGCTATTCCCCTAGAAGATAGTTTGTCGTTTAAAGAGCCCATGGATAAAAAGTTGGAAAACATGTTAAGAAAGATGTTTCAGCACACAGGGTTTGTTTTTCAACCGGCAGCGGCCGTAGCTGCGGTTGCCGGTGCTGCGACATATCGGTCTGAATACCTGTGTAAGATGATCGAGGAGGAGACTTCTATCGACCAGATACAGTATAAGATAAAGGCGCTGAAGGTATCCAATTCTTTTATCTGTGACGCCAATATGCAGATGTAACATTACTGCTCCTTTAAGTGTTTTGCATTCAACCTCACTTTCAATTTCTCCTCCCTTTATAACCCTCATTTGTACTTGGCTCATTGTTTTGTATTATGTAGCTGACTTTGTGTCAAATAGCCTAGCCTCTTATCTTTTTGTCCCAGTACTTCTCTAACAACCATTTGCAGGTTTTCGTTAAGGTTATCATCACCTCCTTGTCTCCAACCTGAGGATTCATCTCCTACAACCTCTTACTGGATTCTCTGTAAGGTTTACCAGGATCGCAACTATCTTCCCTTCTATTCATCCGATCTCAGCTGATCTGTTGGTGACGTCACGAGCGGCCGCTCCATCTGCTTCCGCATACACCACACTGTCAGTGTTAACACAGCTCCGTCTCAACCAGCTCCACGCTGCAACATCACAGTGCTCCAAAACGCCATTACTATCAGCCGGACATCTACTTTAAATTGAGGTATATCCTTTTCGAACATCTACTTAATCCTGAGGTATATCCTTTTGCTACTAAAGGGGATAACTTTAATATTACCTGTGTTACCTTATTGGCCAAATTTATTGAGAGTTAACGAATTGTATTTATTTACGATCTATCTTAAGTTTTCATATACATATGTATTACTCTATTACTGGAGGTCATTACTATTTAACAATATATACTAGTAGTACTCCATTTATCAAGATCAAAAGGCTTATTCAGATTAGTTATTGTTTAAAGCAGTTGAACACTAATGTCTGGAAAAGCAACAACCTTAATCAAAACCAATTAAGAGATATAAACAAACAAAATAGAATTTTTATTTAAGCAGCTAAAGGTTTATTCAATTTTAGTAATAACATTATTCTGGGTTATTACAGCAGATCATTCGCCTGAATTCTAAGGTGTCAGGTTTTTCTGTTTTAGCCCGCAGGGCGCTGTGGCTAAAATATTGGTCTGTGGACATGACTTCTAAGTTGAGGCTGTTGTCCCTGCCTTTTCAAGGAAAGATCCTGTTCGGTCATGGACTGGATTTGATCATATCCACGGTTACGGGAGGCGAGGGAGCTTTCCTGCCGCAGGATAAGAAGGTTAAACCTAAGGGATTTTATTTTTGTCCCTTTCATGCGGACAAGGCCCAGCGCCAGCAGCCCGCCGTGAAAGTGGACCAGTCTAAGGGAATTTGGAAACCTTCTCAGTCTTGGAACAAGTCCAAGCAGAACAAGAAGCACGCCGAGACAAAGTCGGCATGAAGGGGCGGCCCCCGACAGGTCTCTGAACTGAGTAGGGGGCAGGTTGTCTCTATTCTCTGAAGCCTGGTTGCAGGATATTCAGGACCCTTGGGTTCTGGAGGTTGTCGTCCAGGGTTGCAGAATAGGGTTCAGGTCCCTTCCACCCAGGGGCAGATTTCTCTTGTCAAACCTGTCTTTAAGACCAGAAAAGAAAAAAGGCCTTTCTAGAATGTGTGAGGGATCTCTCCTCTCTAGGAGTTATCGTACCAGTACCCCAAGCAGAAAGGGGTCTAGGGTACTATTCAAATCTGTTCCAAAGAAACAGGGCACGTTCCTCCCGATTCTGGACCTAAAGTGTTTAAACAAGTTTCTGGCTGTTCCATCGTTCAAAATGGAAACGATCAGATCCATTTTACCATTTATCCATTTTACCCCTATTTCAAGAGGGGCAGTTCATGACGATAATAGACTTGAAGGATGCCTACCTTCATGTTCCAATTTACAGGGACCACTTCTAGTTCCTAAGATTTGCGTTTCTGGACCAACACCTCCAGTTTGTGGCCCTTGCTTTTGGTCTGGCGTCAGCCCCGAGAGTCTTCACAAAGGTTCTGGGGGCGCTTCTTGCAGTGGCCAGATCCAGGGTCATTGCTGTGGTGCCCTACCTGGATGACATCCTTGTTCAGGCGCCGTCATTCAGTCTTGCAGAGGACCGGTTGGAAGATCAACTCAGGAAAGAGTTCCCTGGTTCCCAGCAACAGGGTGGAGTTCCTGGGCACGAAAATAGACTCTATGTCCATGAAGATATTTCTCACAGATCAGCAACGAAGGAAAATTGTGTCCTTCTGTCTTGCCCTTCAGCCCTCCGCAAACCCTTTAGTGGCCCAGTATATGGAGGTGATCGGGCTCATGGTAGTCATACCATTCGCCAGGTTCCATCTCAGACCTATTCAATTGTGTATGTTTAGTCAGTGGAACAGGGATCATTCATATCTTTTACAGCTGATATCCATGGATGCACAGACTCGGAACTCCCTTTCTTGGTGGATCCGCCCGGAGCAACTGTCCATGGGGACATCCTTCTTGAGACCGTCCTGGGAGATTGTGACCACGGACGCGAGTCTGGCGGGTTGGGGGGTTGTTTGGAGTGCCAGGATGGCACAAGGAAAATGGTCTCAGGAGGAGTCTCTCCTTACGATAAATATCCTTGAACTCAGAGCGATCTACAATGCTCTGAAGGCATGGCCCCCTCTGGGGTCGTTCAACTTCATAAGGTTCCAGACAGACAACATTACCTCGGTGGCTTACATCAACCATCAGGGGGGCACGAGGAGCTCTCTAGCAATGAGGGAGGTGTCTCAGATTCTGGAGTGGGCGGAGTTCCACAGCTGCTCACTCTCAGTGATCCACATTCCGGGTGTGGACAACTGGGAAGCAGACTTTCTCAGCAGGCAAACCTTCCATCTGGGGGAATGGTCTCTTCACCCTGAGGTGTTTGCAGAGATTTGTCTCAGATGGGGGATGCCAGCAATAGATCTCACGGCGTCCATACTCAATTGCAAACTGCCCGAAATGGGTCGAGGGATCCCCAGGCAGAGCTAATAGATGCATTAGCGGTGCCTTGGGGGTTTAGCCTAGTTTACATATTTCCTCCGTTACCACTTCTACCTCGTATAGTGGCACGTATAAAACAGGAGAGAGTGTCGACCATTCTGATTGCTCCTTCATGGCCGCAGAGGACGTGGTTTGCGTATCTGGTAAGGATGTCATCCTCTCCACCGTGGAGGTTACCCTGTCGCAGGGATCTGTTGGAACAGGGTCCTTTTCAAAATCAAAATCTCGATTCTCTGCGGTTGACTGCCTGGAGATTAAACGCTTAATCTTAGCCAAGAGAGGTTTTTCTGAAAGTCTGATTGATACTCTAGTTCAGACAAGGAAGTCAGTCACTCGTTGCATCTACCATAATGTGTGGAGGACGCACTTGTCCTGGTGTGAGAGACATGGATATCCTTGGCACAAGGTGAAGGTATCCAGGATTCTGTCTTTTCTCCAAGATGGTTTTGACAAGGGACTTGCCTCTAGTTCCTTAAAGGGACATATTTCGGCTTTATCAGTTCTGCTGCATAGTAGACTCGCTGAGCTCCCTGACATTCAATATTTTGTTCAGGCTCTGTCTAGAATTAGGCCTGTCTTTAGGAAGTCTGCTCCACAATGGAGCTTAAACTTGGTCCTTAAGGTTCTGCAGAAGGTTCCGTTTGAGCTTATGCATTCTCTTGACATTAAGATTCTGTCCTGATAGGTTCTCTTCCTGTTGGCTATTGCATCGACACACAGAGTATCTGAACTGGCTGCCTTGCAACATGAGCCTCCTTATTTGGTTTTTCATGCGGATAAGGCTGTTCTTTGCACGGGCTTGGGTTTTCTTCCCAAGGTGGTGTCTAACCGTATTATCAATCAGGAAATAGTCATTCCTTCTTTGTGTCCTAATCCTTCTTCTTCTAAGGAGAGGTTACTTCATAATCTGGATGTAGTTCGTGCCTTAAAGTTCTATCTTCAGACTACAAAGGATTTTAGACAATCTACATCTCTTTTTGTGGTGTATTCAGGGAAGCGCAGGGGACAGATGACTTCTGCTACTTCTTTGTTCTTTTGGCTCAGGAGCTTGATCCGCCTGGCCTATGAGACAGTGGGACATAAGCCTCCTCAGAGGATAACGGCTCATTCCACTAGAGTGGTGGCTTTGTCTTGGGCCTTCAAGAATGAGGCCTCTATGGAGTAGATTTGTAAGGCAGCTACTTGGTCCTCCTTACGCACTTTTAGAAAGTTTTACAAATTTGAAGTTTTTGCTTCTGCGGAAGCTGTTTTTGGGAGAAAGGTTCTACAGGCTGTGGTGCCCTCAGATTAAGGGTCTGCCTTTTTACCCACCCAGTTTCATTCAGTGTCCTCTAAAGCTTGGGTATATGTTTCCCAAAAGTAATGAATGAAGCTGTGGACTCTCCTTCCCTTTAGATGGAAAACATAAATTATGCTTACCTGATAATTTAATTTCCATCGTGGGGAGGAGAGTCCACGGCTCCCAACCGTAACTCCGGTGGGCGGACCTAAAAATTTTTTTCTGGCACCATTTATACCCTGATATTTCTCCTACTTTTCCTTGTTCCCTCGGCAGAATGACTGGGGGATGAGGGGAGTGGGGGAGGTATTTAAGCCTTTGACTGGGGTGTCTTTGCCTCCTCCTGGTGGCCAGGTTCTTAGTTCCCAAAATTAATGTATGAAGCTGTAGACTCTCCTCCCCACAATGAAAATTAAATTATCAGGTAAGCATAATTTATGTTTTTTATAAAGCCAGGAATTCATATGTCTTGGTTATTTGTTAACGAGTCCAGTCCAAATCCATTTGTCCATAAAAGTTAGACAGGATTGTGTATTCAATCTCAATAACACTATTTCCGTTCTCATTGGCTAGCTATTGTTTTAGTGTTGTGGATGTAAATAGCCCAGATAGAATATTCGTCTACAGGGCCATATAACACATCTATCTTTATTGTTTTAGCTCTGCCAATGTGGAGTTTTAATCCTGATGATTGCTGAATCAAAGAATTTCAAGAAAATCAAATCATTTTAACTCTGATTGTTCTGATTTAAGTAGTCATTTTGTCAGTTGTCTGGAAATAATATTTATATTTTAGAAAATATATGTTTGATGGCTTTTGCACACAAAAGTTCGGACATACCCTAATCCTCTGTTCCAACACCACCGCCACAATTACCCTAACCCCTCTGTACCAACCCCACCTCCACAAATACCCTAACCACTCTGTACCAAACTCTACCACCACAAATACCCTAACCCCTCTGTACCAACCCCACCACCACAAATACCCTAACTCTTCTGTACTAACCCCCACCGCCACAAATACCCTGACTATTCTGTACCAACCGCCAGTACCACAAATACCATAACCCCTCTGTACCAACCCCCACCTCCACATAAACCCTAACCCCTCTGCACCAACCCCCACTGCCACAGATACCCCAACCCCCTGTACCAACCCCACTGCCACAAATACCCTAACCCCTCTGTACCAACCCCTACTGCCACAAATATCCTAACCCCTCTGTACTAACTCCCACTGCCACAAATACCCTAACCCCTCTATACCAATCCCCACCGCCACAAATACCCTAACCCCTCTGTACCAAATGCTACCACCACAAATACCTTAACTCCACTGCCCCAACTCCACCACCCCAAAAACCCTAACCACTCTGGTCCAAACTCTACCACCACAATTACCCTAACCCCTCTGTCCCATCCCCACCACCACAAATACCCTAACCATTCTTTTCTAACACTACCACACAAATACCTTAACCACTCTGTTTCACCACTACTGCTACAAATACATCTAACCCCTCTGTACCAAACTCTACACCAACAAACACCCTAACCCCTCTGTACCAAATGCTACCACCACAAATTACCTTAACTCCTCTGCCCCAACCCCACCATTACAATTACCATAACTACTATGTACCAATCACTACCACCACAAATACCCTAACCCCTCTGTCCAATCTCCACCACCACAAATAACCTAACCACTCTGTTCCAACATTACCACACAAATACCTTAACCATTCTATCTCAATCCAACCATCACAGACATATCCTAAATACTCTGTTCTAACACTACCGCACAAATATCTTAACCACTCTGTTCCAACACTACTGCCACAAATACATCTAACCACTCTGTTCCAACACCACCATCACAAATACCTTAACCACTCTGTTCCAACTCTACTGACACAAATACATCTAACCACTCTGTTACAACACCACCAACACAAATACCTTAATCACTCTGTTCTCAACCCCACTACTACAAGTACCCTAACCACTCTATGCCAACTTCCACCACCATATGTACCAAAACTACTCTGTCCCAATGGCACCACCACAAATATCCTAACCCCTCTGTCCCAAACTCCACCACCACAAGTACCCAAACTACTCTGTCCCAATGGCACCACCACAAATACCCTAACCACTCTGTCTCAAACCCCACTACCAAAAATACCCTAACCCCTCTGTACCAAACTCTACCACCACAAATACCCTAACCCCTCTGTCTCAAACCCCACTACCAAAAATACCCTAACCCCTCTGTACCAAACTCTACCACCACAAATACCCTAACCCCTCTGTACCAAACTCTACCACCACAAATATCCTAACCCCTCTGTACCATGCTCTACCACCACGAATACCCTAACCCCTTTGTCCCAAACTCCACCACCACAAGTACCCATACTACTCTGTCCCAATGGCACCACCACAAATACCTTAACCACTCTGTTTCACCACTACTGCTACAAATACATCTAACCTCTCTGTACCAAACTCTACACCAACAAACACCCTAACCCCTCTGTACCAAATGCTACCACCACAAATTACCTTAACTCCTCTGCCCCAACCCCACCATTACAATTACCATAACTACTCTGTACCAATCACTACCACCACAAATACCCTAACCCCTCTGTCCAATCTCCACCACCACAAATAACCTAACCACTCTGTTCCAACATTACCACACAAATACCTTAACCATTCTATCTCAATCCAACCATCACAGACATATCCTAAATACTCTGTTCTAACACTACCGCACAAATATCTTAACCACTCTGTTCCAACACTACTTCCACAAATACATCTAACCACTCTGTTCAAACACCACCATCACAAATACCTTAACCACTCTGTTCCAACTCTACTGACACAAATACATCTAACCACTCTGTTCCAACACCACCAACACAAATACCTTAATCACTCTGTTCTCAACCCCACTACTACAAGTACCCTAACCACTCTATGCCAACTTCCACCACCATATGTACCAAAACTACTCTGTCCCAATGGCACCACCACGAATATCCTAACCCCTCTGTCCCAAACTCCACCACCACAAGTACCCAAACTACTCTGTCCCAATGGCACCACCACAAATACCCTAACCCCTCTGTACCAAACTCTACCACCACAAATACCCTAACCCCTCTGTACCAAACTATACCACCACAAATATCCTAACCCCTCTGTACCATGCTCTACCACCACGAATACCCTAACCCCTTTGTCCCAAACTCCACCACCACAAGTACCCATACTACTCTGTCCCAATGGCACCACCACAAATACCCTAACCACTCTGTCTCAAAGCCCACTACCAAAAATACCCTAACCCCTCTGTACCAAACTCTACCACCTCAAATATCCTAACCCCTCTGTACCAAGCTCTACCACCACGAATACCCTAACCCCTTTGTACGAAACTCTACCACCACAAATACCCCAACCCCTCTGTCCCAAACCCACCACCACAAACCTGAACCCTCTACAAATAGTAAAATAAAACTTCAACCTTGCCAACTGCAGTACCCTATAATGACTGAACCAATCCCTCAACTGCAATTAACTGACTGCTTTTATGCTCCTCCAGCTATAATGACTTTCATGAACTTTCCCACTGCAATATCCAACTTTCAAGACAAAGTAAATGAAAATTGTCCATGATAAAGAAGTAAGCATGCTGACTTAAAGGATGCAAAATCCACAAAGCTTTATTTGATGATTCCGAAAGAACATACACTTTTAAACAACTTCCAATTTTACCTATATTATTAAATTTGCTTCAGTCTCTTGGTATCCTTTGTTAGGTCAGGAGCAGCAGTGCACTACCTGGGAGCTAGCTGCTGATTGGTGGCTGCACATATATGCTTCTTGTCATTGACTCACCCAAAGTATTCATATAGCTACCACATTGCCGCTCCATTTAACAAAATATACCAATAAAATGAAGCAAAGTTGATAATTGAAGTAAATTGGAAAGTTGTTTAAAATTGCAATGCTCTTTTTGAATCATGAAAGAATAAAATTGTGTTTTATGTCCCTTTAATATCAAATATATATACAACCATGGCGAATTGATTATACATTAATTATAATTATTTTATTAAATGAATATGCTTTATTATATTTCTACAGGGAAATGAAAAATACAATTATTAATCTTTTACATTAAAAGGATAGTATACTTGATTTTGTATTGTTTATAAAGAGAGATAATATCTTTACTAACCATTCCCCAGCTTTGTACAACAAACATCACTGTCTGTAGAGGCTTAGAGATAAATTAAAGTTAAATATTTTGTTCCTACAGATCACCAGAGGTCCATTATTAATGCTATACAGGGACCTCAGGTTTGGACCAATGGAGAAAAAGTTTGTCTGTATTTAACAGCCTCTTACTGCACTAAGGATGTGATGGTGACCTGGATTATAACAGAGAGAGATGGCAGCGTATGGGAAATACCTGACACAGTAACAGAACAGACCAGCAATACAAATAGATTGTCTAGTGGATATGAAGCAACAAGGGAAAGCACAGATAAGTCAGACAAAGAGGGGCTTCTAGACATTGTGAGTTGTCTGACAGTTGTACCCTCTGTGTCTAAACATTCAGCAATGACTCTGGCATGTAAAGTCATCTGTGAAGGAGAAGTGAAGGAAAAACAATATACATTACAATCTATTCATGGTAAGTATCATGTATTCACTAACCAACCTACTGAAATGTGCAAAATCAAAACTGTCTAGTTGTATAAATAAACAACTTGCTTTTTTTCTAAGAGGAGACAGGATTTAAAGGGACATGAAAGTCAAAATCAACTCTTAGGGGGTCTATTTATTATTGTGCGGACGAACATGATACAATGTAGCGTACCATGTCCGCCACACATCAATAAATGCAGACAGCATACGCTGTCTACATTTATCATTGCACCAACAGTTCATGTGCAATGCTGCCCCTGCAAATTTTGCAGTTGCTTTTAACTTGTTTTAAAAATTGCTCTTGACAAAGACGTTTACAGACGTTGAAACGCGTAGAGCTAAATAAAATCTTAATTTGGAATATTTTTTCCTTTTTTGCTGTGACAGCCGGTAGTCGAATATTAATGAAGTAAGTTACTACTTATTTTGTTATCTTCATTTGGATACACTGTTTATGGAGTTTTCATTTCACTCCCAGTCCATTTAAGCACCAGGAGAGGATACCTGAGGGAGACACTCCTAACAAGTGGATATCATGCAACTTAAGGAGTGAGTATACTGCACCATATTCACTGAGTCTTAATACATACAAGTCTCCTTCTCTTTGTTATCAGAGGAAACGATATATTCCAGAGACCAGCGCCATCTACCTTTGTTTTGTTCTACTATCATACAGTCCTTGGGGAGAGACTGAAAGAAGGCAGCGGTCATTCTATATAAGGAGAGTATTGGTTCTCAGTCCATTTGTGACAGATATTTGTTTACCATCTCTGTACACACTTTTTTCTGTATCTTTTTCTATTGTCCATATTAAAAGCGCAAGCTATGGAGGACTCTGATACGTTAGCGGGTACTTCCTCTTTGTCTAAATCTCATGCCTGTGTTTATTGTGAGGAGGCTACGGTATACCTGCCTGCTCAATTATGTTCCACATGCCTTGATAAAATAGTGATATCTGAAAAGAACAAGATGTTAAGTACCACTGAGCCGTCCACCTCTGAGGGGTCTCCGTCCCGCGACGTGCGTTCCCTACATGCATTTCCAATTACACATGCAGCTCCCCAGTGCACTACTAATTCTCCTGCGGGAGGGGCCCTGTGGCTGCCAGTTTTTGCTGATCATTTGCAAACAGCGGTGTCTGCGGCCTTCAGTGCTTTACCTTGCTCGGCCAAATGCAAGCGAAAGGTTAAACATTACTATCCTTCCCAGGGGTCATCTACTCCGTTGGATGTATCTGATAGATTATCCGATGATGAAGAGGATTCCGAGACTTCAGAAGACTCTCTCTCTGGGTCGGAATCTGCAGCCTCTAAACCTCCGGCTGCGGAGGAACCAGACTTTAGGTTTAGGATGGAGTACTTACGCTTTTTATTAAAGGAGGTGTTGGCTACTCTTGATGTTCTGGAACAGGAGTTACCCGCAGAACCTTCTATCCCTAAACTTGATAAAGTTTATGAGGACAGGGTAGTCCCCTAGACTTTCCCGGTTCCCGTTAAGATGGCAAATATAATTAAGAATGAATGGGAGAGGCTTGGTTCTTCTTTCGCCCCTTCTTCTTCGTTTTAAAAATTGTTTCCGGTTCCTGACTCTCAGCTAGAATTGTGAGGGTCTGTCCCTAAGGTGGATTGAGCTATCTCCACGCTCGCTAAGCGCACCACTATCCCGCTAGAGGATAGTTTGTCATTTAAGGAGCCCATGGATAACAAATTAAAGACCCTGTTAAGAAAGATGTTTCAGCACACAGGGTTTTTGTTTCAGCCTGCAGCTGCGGTCGCTGCGGTAGCGGGATCCGCTACCTATTGGTGTGACTCTCTGTCAGATATGATCAAGGTGGAAACTCTCCTCGATCAGATACAAGAAAGAATTGAGGCCCTGAGGGTAGCTAATTCGTTCATCTGTGATGCAAATATGCAGATTATTCGCTTGAATGCCAAGACATCAGGCTTTTCTGTTCTGGCCCAGAGGGCTCTGTGGTTGAAGTTGTGGTCTGCTCACATGACGTCTAAATCTAGATTACTTTCCCTTCCTTTTAAGGGGAAGGTTCTTTTCAGTCCAGGCTTGGACTCCATCACATCCACGGTCAAAGGGGGCAAGGGTGCCTTCCTACCGCAGGATAAGAAGAATAAGCCTAAGGGTCCTAATTTTCCTCCCTTTCACTCGGACAAGTCCCAACAACAGCAGCTTGCCGCAAAGTCCAAGCAGTCCAAGGGATCTTGGAAGCCATCTCAGTCTTGGAGTAAAGCCAAGCAGAACAAGAAGCCCGCCGAGACAAAATCGGCATGAAGGGACAGCCCCCGATCCGTCTCTGGATCGCGTAGGGGGCAGATTATTTATTTTCGCTGAGGTTTGGATGGAAAACGTACAGGATCCTTGGGTTCTGGAAGTCATTGCCCAAGGTTACAGGATAGAATTCAAAACTCACCCTCCCAGGGGCAGATTCCTCTTGTCAAATCTATCGTCAAGACCAGAGAAATGAGATGCCTTTCTAGAGTGTGTGAGGGATCTCTACTCTCTAGGAATAGTTGTTTCTGTACCTCTAGCAAAGAGAGGTCTAGGGTACTATTCAAATCTTGTTGTGGTCCCAAAGAAGAAGGGCATGTTTCGCCCAATTCTAGACCTAAAGTGCTTAAACAAGTTTCTGTCAGTCCCATCGTTCAAGATGGAGACGTTAAGGTCTATTCTGCCCTTGGTTCAAGAGGGACAGTTCATGCCCACGATAGACTTGAAGGACACTTATCTTCATGTGCCAATACACAAGGATCACTTCAAGTTCCTAAGATTCGCTTTTCTGGACCAGCACTTCCAGTTTGTAGCTCTTCCATTTGGTCTGGCTACTGCCCCAAGAGTCTTTACGAAGGTTCTGGGAGCTCTGCTTGCGGTGGCGAGTTCCAGAGGTATTACAGTATCACCATATCTAGACGACATCCTGGACCAGGCTCCGTCCTGCCGGCTGGTAGAGGACCATTCGAGAGCTCTTCTACTTAGATCTCATGGATGGAAGATAAACTCAGGAAAGAGTTCCCTGATTCCCAGTACCAGAGTGGAGTTCCTGGGCACGATAATAGTGTCCATATCCATAAAGATATTCCTGATAGACCATAGAAGCTGCAAGATTGCCTCCTGCTGTCTGACCCTTCTGACCTCCTCAAGGCTATCTGTGGCCTGGTGTATGGAGGTGATTGGGCTCATGGTCCCCAGCAGAGATGTAATTCCATACGCCAGGTTCCGTCTCAGACCTCTTCAGTTGTGCATGCTGAGACAATAGAATGGCGATCACTCAGATCTATCCCAACAGATCTCTCTGGACACACGGGCGAGAGAACCCCTCTCTTGGTGGCTGTGTCCGGATTGGCAGTTCCAGGGGACATCCTTCCTGAGAACAACATCCTGGGAGATTGTGATGACGGACGTGAGCCTTTCAGGATGGGGAGCTGTTTTGTGGTGCCAGGAAGGCACCGGGCAGGTGGAATCTAGAGGAGTCGCTTCTCCTGATCAACATCGTGGAACTTCACGCAATCTTAAATGCTCTGAGGGCTTGGCCCCTTCTGGGTTCATCCCAGTTCATCAAATTCCAGTCGGACAACATTACCTTGGTGGCTTACATCAACCATCAGGGGGAAACGAGAAGCTCCCTAGCCATGAGGGAAGTTTCTCAGATTGTAGAATGATCAGACACCCACAACTGCTCGCTTTCAGTGATCCACATTCCGGGTGTGGACAACTGAGAAGCGGATTTTGTCAGCAGACAATCCTTTCATCCGGGGGAATGGTCTCTCCATCCAGAGGTGTTTGCGGAAATCTGCAACAGATGGGGGACGCCGGAGATAGATCTCATGGCATACAGACTCAATTCCAAGCTACTCAGATAAGGGTCGCAGTCCAGGGATCCCCAATCAGCGCTGGTAGATGCCTTAGCAGTGCCTTGGGGGGGTTCATCCTAGTTTACATATTTCCACCGCTACCACTTCTTCCTTGAGGAGTGGCCCGCATCAAGCAAGAGCAATCATCGACTATTCTGGTTGCTCCATCGTGACCGCGCAGAATCTGGTTTGCAGATCTGGTGGGGATATCGTCTCCACCATGGAGGTTACCTTGTTGCAGGGATCTTCTGGTACAGGGTCATTTTGTTCATCAAAATCTAGATTCTCTGAGGCTGACTGCGTGAAGATTGAACACTTAGTCCTAGCCAAGAGAGGGTTCCCTGAGAGAGTGATTGATACTCTCATTCAAGCCAGCAAGTCGGTTACTCGTTGCATCTACTATAAGGTGTGGAGGACCTACTTATTCTGGTGTGAAGAACATGGATTCCCTTGGCATAAAGTCAAGGTATCCAGAATTCTTTCTTTTCTCCAAGATGGTTTGGAGAAGGGACTTGCCTCTAGTTCCTTAAGGGGACAGATTTCAGCTCTATCTGTTTTACTACACAAGAGGCTCAATGAGCTTCCTGATGTACAGTATTTTGTTCAGGCAGGTAAAGTTTTGCAGAGAGCTCCGTTTGAGCCTATGCATTTAGTTGACATTAAATTACTGTCTTGGAAGTTTCTTTTCCTACTGGCTATTGCTTCAGCACGCAGAGTCTCTGAAATGGCGGTCTTGTAATTTGAGCCTCTTTACCTAGTTTTTCATGCTGATAAGGCTGTTCTTCGTACTGGGTTGGGTTTTCTCTCCAAGGTTGTGTCTGATCCCAACATCAATCAGGAGAGTGTGGTTCCTTCCTTGTGTCCTAATCCTTCTTCGTCGAAGGAACGATTGCTTCACAATCTGGATGTGGTTCGGGCCTTGAAGTTCTATCTTCAGGCCACAAAGGATTTTAGACAGACTTCGGCATTGTTTGTTGTCTACTCTGGCAAGCGTAGAGCACAGAAGGCTTCTTCCACTTCCCTTTCTTTTTAGTTGAGGAGCATCATCCGTTTAGCTTATGAGTGCGGGACATAAGCCTCCTCAAAGGATTACTGCTCATTCCACTAGAGCTGTGGCTTCTTTTTGGGTCTTCAAAAATGAGGCCTCTATGAAGCAGATTTGTAGGGTGGCTACCTGGTCCTCCTTGCATACTTTTTCAAAGTTTTACAAATTTGATGTTTTTGCTTCGGCAGAAGCAGCTTTTGGGAGAGGTTTTGCAGGGTGTGGTGCTTTCAGAATAGGGTCCGCCTCTTTTACCCTCCAATTTTTTTCATTCAGTGTACTCTAGTGCTTGGGTATTTGTTTCCCACAAGTAATGAATGAAGCCGTTCACTCTCCTCAGATTAAGATGGAAAACATAAATTATGCTTACCTGATAATTTAATTTCCATCTGTCTGAGGAGAGTCCACAGCTCCCGTCCCTTGCTCTGATGGATGGACCTACATTTTTGTTATTTCTTCTGGCACCTTTAATACTCTACTGTTCCTTGTTCCCTCGGCAGAATGACTGGGGGATGAGGGGAGTGGGGGAGGTATTTAAGCCTTTGGCTGGGGTGTCTTTGCCTCCTCCTGGTGGCCAGGTTCTGTATTCCCACAAGTAATGAATGAAGCTGTGCACTCTCTCCTCAGACAGATGGAAATTAAATTATTAGATAAGCATAATTTATGTTTTTGGGTATTCAATTAATCAGTTGGACAACTTTGGATTAATTAGAAATTAAATTGGGAAATAATTTACTTTAAAACCTCTTGTTGTTGTTTTCTTACTATTTTGAACAGGTAGGCGCAGATATGATTGGTCTAATTCGATCACATGGGTCTGCCCTCCTGTGAGTACTTAAGATATTATTGCCCCTAAACTGTTAGTCATTCTCTGGTGAACAATAAGTTCTCAATGTAAGGGTCAGGTGATTGTTTTGAAGAAAATAAAAAAAATGAAAGATTATAAAATAGTCAAATTAAATATCTATTTCTAATAGTGGTGAGAGTCTATGAAAATCCTTACTGTTAGGAATTAATCTCCTGGCCAGCAGGAGGAGGCAAAGACACCCTAGATTAAAATGCTTAACTATCTCTCCTACTTCCTGTACCCTCCCATTAGTTATTTGCCTTGTCAATGAGAATGCAAGGTTGGAGGTTCATTTTTGTACCATATAGCAAGTCTCCTTTCAGGGTCTCAGAAAGTCATTGTGGCTTGGTGGATATCACATGGGAAAACTGGTTCTATCCGTCTTCAGATACTACAGTTCGGAGGCATGTTCTTTCTGAGGAGTCTTTCTAGCAGTTGGTGTGTCTCTGAGTATTTCCAGATTTGATCTGGATGGCATCCTCCCTATATCACTACCTCACAAGGGGGCTCAGGATTGAGAAATCCTCTAGCAGATTTTATGGATGCTTCAGCAGTGATGTGCTCTTTTATCTGGTTTGTTTTATTTCCTTGAGAATGTGCAAACAATTTCAATTGCTTCTGTTGACCCTTGGCAGGATGTTTTTTGTGTTGATCTAGTTTAGATGCTCAGCACTTACTTGTGACGTCTCTTAGCGTTAAGATCTGTTATCTTAGGACATTTATCCAAGATATTCTATCTCTTACTTTGTCTGCCGCTTTTCAGAATTGGACTTGCAAGTCTGTCTCTAGGTATATTTACCACTAGTATCATATGTGTATCTTTTTGGTGTTAAATTGACAGTTTGCATAAGAATTTTTATTGTTTTAAACAGATAAATAATCCCTTTATTACTCATTCCCCAGTTTTGCACAACCAACACAGTGGAGTATGGAATACTTCATCTGGCCACCAGGAGGAGGCAAAGACGCCCCAAACAGAGCATTGAAATATCCCTCCCACTTCCCCTACCCTCGCAGTAGTTATTTGCCTCGTTTCATTGAGGTAGGCAGGGAGAGATGCTCTGCTGAAGATTCTGATTTTAATGCTTTCAATGGATTGTTTCCTTCAAAAGAGAGCAGAGGAGTTGTGGAATACAATGTAATGCTCTGAGTAGAGTTTTGGTGTGTGCTAGCTGCTGGAAGTCACAGGGAAGTTCATATGCCTCTTCCAGCTTAACAAGGCTATCCTCCCTTTTCAGGTGTCTGGTGTTAGTAACACTATTTTCCCTCTGTGTTTCAGGATTCTCCAGGCAGAAACGGGGAAAGTCCTCACTGAACTTTATGCAATTTCATCTCTCATGTCTTGTTGCCTAACAGAGACAAACTTTATTCTGAGATTTCTAATAGTCAGGTAGGGTTTTTTACTACAGCAAACATGTCCTTCCGACATTTGATAAATCGACCCCATAGTTTCAGAATCGGCACCGGTTCCTCTGACTGGACCTGCCGTTCAGACCCAGTGCATGCTGAGACAGCTGTTGTGAGTTTAAAAAAATTCAGCTACAAGAACTGAACAAAAATAGCGATACTGAATAATCACTCAAAATCACCCCTTGTATATATAGTATTGTATTAGGGAGTGTATGTCATAAGTGATTAAAACATAAATGTTTATTGGGAAAATCTTTAAAAAGTGTGGGGGGGAGGGGGGGGGGGAAGAAAACTTAAATGCTAGCGAAAACTAGGCTCAAATGTATATCAACTGCATATTATACCTAAAAGTATAAGGATATTATTAATAAAATCGCCACTGAGTTCAATAAGTTGTGAAAGTATCAAAAATCACAACTTGGTGTTACTTCAGTGCAGAAATATTGGGAAATTATGTAGTAATCACCTTCTACCAAATAATGGTTGCAGCTAGAGAAAAACTGTATAATCCACAGCAAACTACCTGCAGTCTAAAGTAGTTTGATTACTACTTTATGGTTAACAGAAAAGCTGTAAAGTACAGCGATTACCGCTTTAAAAAGTGTTCCAATGTTTTTTGTACCTTTTTATTTTTAGTAATGTATTAATTTCAACATATTATATTTAGCATACAGTAATCTGTTCAGGTTATAGTAATATCCTTTATAGTTTTCTTTTTTTTTTTTCTTTTCTCTTGTAAGATGTATCGCGTCCACGGATTCATCCATACTTGTGGGATATTCTCCTTCCTTACAGGAAGTGGCAAAGAGAGCACCCACAGCAGAGCTGTCAATATTACTCCTCCCTTAGCTCCACCCCCAGTCATTCTCTTTGCCTACTCTAAGTACTAGGAAGGGTAAAGTGAGTGTGGTGACAAAAATGTTAGTTTTTATTTTCTCAAGCAAAAGTTTGTTATTTTAAATGGTACCGGTGTGTACTATTTACTCTCTGGCAGAAAAGGGATGAAGATTTCTGCAAGGAGGATGATGATCTTAGCACTTTATAACTAAGATCCACTGCTGTTCTCACAAGAGCTGAAGAGTACAGGAAAACTTCAGTTGGGGGAACGGTTTGCAAGCTAAACTGCCTTGAGGTATCTTCAGTCTATTTTTTTCTACACAGACTGTGATAATTCTAGAAAAGGCTGGCAATATCCCCATGATGGAAGGGTAAGCTGTATTCAGACACTTAGTAGGAATCCCAGCTTGCATAAAGGGCTCATTAGTTACTGGTGACACTGATAGGAAAAAACGTTTTTTTATTGCAAATATAATGTTTTTTGAGGGACTTTAAGGGGTCATTGTGGCTTGTTTAGGGGTTATTAACCCACATGGCTAGTTAAGAAACACTCTGTTATGTTTCTTTTAGGCCCCATAACATCGAGTGAGGTGGGATGTTTTTCGCGCCTCAGTTGCGCAGTTTCTTTTCCTCAGAGACATCCAGCTCCTTCTCCAGAGGTTCCTACTGTGTTTGAGGGCTTTAAAGAAGTTTTTTTCCCCACAAGTCGTTCCTAAAGGGCAGGTAGGCACCACAGCAGAGCCGTGGCAAGGTGCTGAACGTTTTTTACCGTTTTTTGACGTTTTGTCAATCCAGTTTTTACATTAAGGGGTTAATTGTTTATTTGCATAGCTGTGCAAAGTTACTAAGGCTTTATGATGCTACTGTAAAAATTTCGTTGAGTTTACTGCTTTTTTACACTGTTTTGCAGAGTTTGTGCAGCTTTTTTTCTCTTAAAGGCACAGTACCGTTTTTTTCTAAGTGTTATTTGCTTTGATTAAAGTGTTTTCCAAGCTTGCTTGTTGCATTACTAGCCTGTCTAACATGTCTGATATCAAGGAAAATCCTTGTTCAATGTGTTTAGAAGCCATTGTGGAACCCCCTCTTAGAATGTGTCCCACTTGCACTGATATGGCTATAAATTATAAAGAGCATATTTCTCTTGTAAGATGTATCGAGTCCACGGATTCATCCTTTACTTGTGGGATATTCTCCTTCCCAACAGGAAGTGGCAAAGAGAGCACACAGCAGAGCTGTACATATAGCTCCCCCTCCAGCTCCACCCCCCAGTCATTCTCTTTGCCGGCTCTAAGCAATCGGAAGGGTAAAGTGAATGTGGTAGAAAAATTGTAGTTTTTATTTTCAACAAGCAAGATTTTGTTATTTTAAATGGTACCGGTGTGTACTATTTACTCTCTGTCAGAAAGGAGATGAAGATTTCTGCATGGAGCAAGATGATTTTAGCATGTTGTAACTAAAATCCACTGCTGTTCCCACACAGGACTGAGGAGTGCAAGAAAACTTCAGTTGGGAGGAACGGTTTGCAGGTTAGGCTGCAATAAGGTATGTTCAGTCTTTTTTTCTTCTAGACAAGACTGTGATAATGCTAGAGGAGACTGATAATATCCCCATGAGGGAAGGGTAAGCTGTATTCAGAGACTAAGTATGGAATTTCAAGCTTACATAACAGGGCTAGTTTATGCTGGTTGACACTACTTTCAAGGCAAACGGGTTTTATTGAAAATATCGTTTTTTTTAGACACTTTGAAGGTTCCTTTGGGTTTCTTTCAGGGGTTGTTACCCACATGGCTAATATTAAAACACTTTGGAGTGTTTCTTTAGGCCTCACAAGCACCGTAGTGAGGTGGGAGGGGCCGAATGCGCAGTTATATTTGACTAGAAGTTCAGGCTGTTTCACATGGAGGGTCCTGCTGCAGTTTGAGGGCCTATAAGAAATCTGGTTCCTAAGGGAAGTTAGGGCCACAGCAGAGCTGTGGCAAGGTGCTGAACGTTTTTTAACCGTTTTTTTTGGCTTACTGTCGATCCGGTTTGGGCATTAAGGGGTTAATCGTTTTTATTGCTAGTGGTGCAATCTTACTAATGCTTTAGGTACATACTGTAAAAATTTCGAAAAGTTTGCTGCATTTTTTCACTGTTTTGCAAAATTGTGTGCCTTTTTTATCTCTTAAAGGCACAGTAACATTTTTTTCAAAGTGTGTTTTTACTTGATTAAAGTGATTTCCAAGCCTGCTTGTTTTACTACTAGTCTGTTAAACATGTCTGACACCAAGGAAAATCCTTGTTCAATGTGTTTAGAAGCCATGGTGGAACCCCCTCTCAGAATGTGTCCCACTTGTACTGATATGTCTATACACTTTAAAGAACATATTGTTGCACTTAAAAATGTGGCCCAAGATGATTCTCAGACAGAAGGTAACGAGGTTAGCCCATCAACCTCTCCCCAAGTGTCACAACCAGTTACGCCCGCTCAAACGACGCCTAGCACCTCTAGTGCGTCTAACTCTTTTACCTTGCAAGACTTGGCGGCAGTTATGAATAATACCCTCTCAGAGTTCTTATCTAAACTGCCCGTGTTACCTGCAAAGCGTGATAGCTCTGTTTTAAGAACAGATAATGAGCATTCTGACGCTTTAGTAGCCGTATCCGATATACCCTCACAACGCTCTGAAGTTGGGGTGAGGGATGTGCTGTCTGAGGGAGAAATTTCCGATTCAGGAAAGGTTTCTCCTCAGACAGATTCAGATATATTGGCTTTTGAATTTAAACTAGAACACCTCCGCTTATTGCTCAGGGAGGTATTAGTTACTCTGGATGACTGCGACCCTATGGTGGTTCCAGAGAAATTGTGTAAAATGGACAAGTACCTGGAAGTTCCTGTTTACACTGATGTGTTTCCGGTCCCTAAGAGGATTGCGGATATCTTACTAGGGAGTGGGATAGACCAGGTATTCCCTTCGTTCCCCCTCCTGTTTTTAAGAAAATGTTCCCCATATCTAACCCCATGCGGGACTCGTGGCAGACGGTCCCTAAGGTGGAGGGGGCTATTTCTTCACTTGCTAAACGCACAACCATACCAATTGAAGACAGTTGTGCTTTCGAAGACCCTATGAATAAAAAATTAGAGGGTTTACTTAAGAAAATTTGTGTTAAACAAGGTTTTCTTCTCCAACCCATTGCGTGCATTGTTCCTGTAACTACTGCAGCTGCTTTCTGGTTCGAGGCGCTGGAAGATGCGCTCCAGACGGAGACCTCATATGAGGACATTATGGACAGAATTAAGGCTCTTAAGCTGGCTAATTCTTTTATCACAGATGCCGCTTTCCAACTAGCTAAGTTAGCAGCAAAGAATTCAGGTTTCGCCATTTTAGCGTGCAGGGCGCTATGGCTAAAGTCCTGGTCGGCCGATGTGTCGTCAAAATCCAAACTCCTGAACATCACTTTCAAAGGAAAGACCCTCTTCGGGCCTAAATTGAAAGAGATTATTTCAGAAATCACTGGGGGAAAAGGCCATGCTCTCCCTCAGGACAAGTCCTTCAAGATAAAGAACAAACAAAATAATTTTCGTTCCTTTCGGAATTTCAGGAGCGGTCTCGCTTCATCCTCCCCTGCTGCAAAGCAAGAGGGTAACGCTTCGCAACCCAGGTCAGCCTGGAAACCTTACCAGGGCTGGAACAAGGGTAAACAGGCCAAGAAGCCTGCAGCTGCCTCCAAGACAGCATGAAGGGGTAGCCCCAGATCCGGGACCGGATCTAGTAGGGGGCAGACTCTCTCTCTTCACTCAGGCCTGGGAAAGAGATGTACTCGATCCCTGGGACTTAGAGATTGTATCCCAGGGATATCTTCTAGAATTCAAGGACTCCCCTCCAAGGGGAAGGTTCCACATTTATCGTCTGTCTACAGACATGACAAAGAAAGAGGCGTTCTTACGCTGTGTAGAAGACCTACATACAATGGGAGTGATCCACCCAGTTCCAATTGCGGAACAAGGGCTGGGTTTTTACTCAAACCTGTTTGTGGTTCCCAAGAAAGAAGGAACTTTCAGACCAATCCTGGATCTCAAAATTCTAAACAAATTCCTCAGAGTCCCATCATTCAAGATGGAGACCATTCGGACAATCTTACCAATGATCCAGGAGGGTCAATATATGACCACCGTGGATTTAAAGGATGCGTATCTGCACATTCCTATCCACAAAGATCATCACCAGTTTCTCAGGTTCGCCTTTCTGGACAAGCATTACCAGTTTGTGGCTCTTCCTTTCGGGTTGGCCACTGCTCCCAGAATTTTCACAAAGGGGCTAGGGTCCCTCCTGGCGGTTCTAAGACCGCGGGGCATAGCAGTGGCGCCTTATCTAGACGACATCTTAATTCAGGCGTCGACTTTCCAAAGAGCCAAGTCTCACACGGAAATTGTATTGGCCTTTCTGAGGTCTTACGAGTGGAAGGTGAACATCAAAAAGAGTTCTCTCTCCCTCCTCACAAGAGTTTCCTTCCTAGGAACTCTGATAGACTCGGTAGAAATGAAAATATTTCTGACGGAGTTGTCTCCTCAAATAATGCTGGACCAGGGGACCAGAGAGTCTCTTCTCTGGTGGTTGTCTCAGGATCAGCTGTCTCAGGGAATGTGTTTCCGCAGACCAGAGTGGATCATCGTAACGACCGACGCCAGTCTGTTGGGCTGGGGTGCAGTCTGGGACTCCCTGAAAGCTCAGGGCTTGTGGTCTCTGGAATAAGCTCTTCTCCCGATAAACATTCTGGAACTGAGGGCGATATTCAACAAGCTTCAGGCATGGCCTCAGCTAGCCGCGGCCAAATTCATCAGATTTCAGTCGGACAACATCACGACTGTAGTTTACGTCAATCATCAAGGAGGAACAAGGAGTTCCCTAGCAATGACGGAAGTAACCAAAATAATCAGGTGGGCGGAGGATCACTCCTGCCATCTCTCAGCAATTCACATCCCAGGAGTAGACAACTTGGAGGTGGATTTTCTAAGTCGTCAGACTTTTCACCCGGAGGAGTGGGAACTCCACCCGGAGGTATTTGCCCAGCTGACTCAGCTATGGGGCACTCCAAAATTGGATCTGATGGCGTCCTGTCAGAACACCAAACTTCCTCTTTACGGGTCCAGGTCCCGGGATCCCCAGGCGGTGCTGATAGATGCTCTAGCAGCGCCTTGGTCTTTCAATCTGGCCTATGTTTTTCCACAGTTTCCTCTCCTCCCTCATCTGGTTGCCAGAATCAAGCAGGAGAGGGCTTCAGTAATTCTGATAGCACCTGCGTGGCCACGCAGGACCTGGTATGCAGACCTAGTGGACATGTCATCTGTCCCACCATGGACACTACCAATGAGGCAGGACCTTCTAATACAAGGTCCTTTCAAGCATCCTAATCTAATTTCTCTGCGTCTGACTGCTTGGAGATTGAACGCCTAATTCTATCAAAGCGTGCTTTCTCTGAGTCGGTTATTGATACCCTGATTCAGGCTAGAAAGCCTGTCACCAGGAAATCTACCATAAGATTTGGCGAAAATATATTTTTTGGTGTGAATCCAAGGGTTACTCATGGAGTAAGATTAGGATTCCCAGGATCTTGTCTTTTCTCCAAGAAGGATTGGAGAAAGGATTATCAGCTAGTTCCTTAAAAGGACAGATATCTGCTTTGTCCTATTCTTTTACACAAACGTCTGGCAGAGGTACCAGACGTTCAAGCGTTTAGTCAGGCTTTAGTCAGAGTCAAGCCTGTTTATAGACCGGTTGGCTCTGCCATGGAGTCTGAATTTAGTTCTTTCAGTTCTGCAAGGGATTCCGTTTGAACCTTTACATTCCATAGATATTAAGCTTTTATCTTGGAAAGTTTTGTTTTTGGTTAGCTATCTCTTCTGCTCGAAGAGTTTCAGAGCTATCTGCTTTACAGTGTGATTCACCTTACCTGGTTTTCCATGCAGATAAGGTAGTTTTGCGTACTAAACCCGGGTTTTCTTCCTAAGGTTGTGTCTAATAAGAATATTAACCAGGAAATTGTTGTTCCTTCTCTGTGTCTTAATCCTTCTTCGAAGAAGGAACGTCTGTTACACAATCTTGATGTGGTTTGTGCTTTAAAGTTTCTATTTACAAGCAACTAAGGATTTCAGACAAACACCTTCATTGTTTGTTATCTATTCTGGTAAGAGGAGAGGTCAGAAGGCGACTGCTACCTCTCTTTCTTTTTGGCTGAAAAAGCAGCATCCGTTTGGCCTATGAGACTGCTGGCCAGCAGCCCTCCCGAAACAATTACTGCTCATTCTACCAGAGCAGTGGCTTCCACATGGGCTTTTAAAAATGAGGCTTCTGTTGAACAGATTTGTAAGGCAGCAACTTGGTCTTCGCTGCATAATTTTTCAAAATTTTCCAAATTCGATACTTTTGCTTCTTCTGAGGCTATTTTTGGGGAGAAAGGTTTTACAAGCAGTGGTGCCTTCCGTTTAAGATACCTGTCTTGTTCCCTCCCTTCATCCGTGTCCTAAAGCTTTAGTATTGGTATCCCACAAGTAAAGGATGAATCCGTGGACTCGATACATCTTACAAGAGGAAAACAGAATTTATGCTTACCTGATAAATTACTTTCTCTTATGATGTATCGAGTCCACGGGCCCGCCCTGGCTCTTAAGTCAGGTAGCTTTTTTGTTTAAACTACAGTCACCACTGCACCCTATGGTTTCTCCTTTGTCTTCCTAACCTTCGGTTCGAATGACTGGGGGGTGGAGCTGGAGGGGGAGCTATATGGACAGCTCTGCTGTGTGCTCTCTTTGCCACTTCCTGTTGGGAAGGAGAAATATCCCACAAGTAAAGGATGAATCCGTGGACTCGATACATCACAAGAGAAAGTAATTTATCAGGTAAGCATAAATTCTGTTTTTAGCACTTAAAATATTGCAATAGATGATTCTCAGACAGAAGGAAATGAGGGTTTGCCATCTAGCTCTCCCCAAGTGTCACAACCAGTAACGCCCGCACAAGTGACGTCAAGTACCTCTAGTGCGTCAAATTCATTTACTTTACAAGACAAGGCCACAGTTATGAATACAACCCTCACAGAGGTTTTATCTAAACTGCCTGATTTACAAGGAAAGCGTGACAGCTCTGGGTTAAGAACAAATGCTGAGCCGTCTGACGCTTTAGTAGCCGTATTGATATACCCTCACAATGTTCTGAAGTAGGGGTAAGGGTTTTGTTATCTGAGGGAGAAATTTCTGAATCAGGAAAGACGCTCCCTCAGACAGATTCTGATATGACGGCCTTTAACTTTAAGCTTGAACACCTCCGCTTATTGCTCAGGGAGGTATTAGCGACTCTAGATGATTGTGACCCTATAGTGGTCCCAGAGAAATTGTGTAAAATGGACAAATACTTAGAGGTTCCTGTTTACACTGATGTTTTTCCAGTCCCTAAGAGGATTGTGAATATTGTTACTAAGGAATGGGATAGACCAGGTATTCCGTTCGCTCCCCCTCCTATTTTTAAGAAAATGTTTCCCATATCTGACACCATGCGGGACTCGTGGCAGACGGTTCCTAAGGTGGAGGGAGCTATTTCTACTCTTGCTAAGCGTACAACTATACCTATCAAAGACAGTTGTGCTTTCAAAGATCCTATGGATAAAAAATTAGAGGGTCTCCTGAAAAATGTTTTTGTTCATCAAGGTTTTCTTCTCCAACCTATTGCGTGCATTGTAACTGTAACTACTGCAGCTGCTTTCTGGTTCGAGGCTCTAGAAGAGGCTCTTCAGATGGAGACTCCATTAGAAGACATTATGGATAGAATTAAGGCCTTTAAGTTGGCTAATTCTTTCATTACAGATGCCGCTTTTCAGTTGGCTAAATTAGCGGCAAAGAATTCAGGTTTTGCCATTTTAGCACACAGGGCATTATGGCTTAAGTCCTGGTCTGCTGATGTGTCATCAAAATCTAAACTTTTGAACATCCCTTTCAAAGGAAAGACCCTATTCTGGCCTGAACTGAAAGAGATTATCTCAGACATCACTGGAGGGAAAGGCCATGTCATCCCTCAGGATAAAACAAATAAAATGAGGACTAAACAAAATAATTTTTGTTCCTTTCGGCACTTCAAGGGTGGTCCCGCTTCAGCTTCCCCTGCTGCAAAGCAAGAGGGGAATTTTTCCCAATCCAAGTCAGTCTGGAGACCTAACCAGGCTTGGAACAAGGGTAAACAGGCCAAGAAGCCTGCAGCTGCCTCTAAGACAGCATGAAGGGGTAGCCCCCAATCCGGGACCGGTTCTATTAGGGGGCAGACTCTCTCTCTTCGCTCAGGCTTGGGCAAGAGATGTTCACGATGTCCCAGGGATATCTTCTGGACTTCAAAGACTCCCCCCCCAAGGGGGAGATTTCACATTTCTCAATTGTCTGCAAACCAGACAAAGAGAGAGGCATTCTTACGCTGTGTAGAAGACCTACATACCATGGGAGTGATCCACCCAGTTCCAAAAGAGGAACAAGGGCTAAGGTTTTTACTCAAACCTGTTTGTGGTTCCCAAAAAAGAGGGAACTTTCAGACCAATCTTGGATCTCAAAATTCTAAACAAATTCCTCAGAGTACCATCATTCAAGATGGAGACTATTCGGACTATTCTACCGTTGATCCAGGAGGGTCAATATATGACTACCGTGGGCTTACAGGATGCGTATCTACACATCCCTATTCACAGAGATCATCATCATCAATTCCTCAGATTCTCCTTTCTGGACAGGCATTACCAGTTTGTGGCCCTTCCCTTCGGGTTGGCCACAGCTCCCATAATTTTCACAAAGGTGCTAGGGTCCCTTTTGGCGGTTCTAAGACTACGGGGCATAGCAGTAGAGCCTTATCTAGACGACATCTTAATTCAGGCGTCAACTTTCCAGCTAGCCAAGTCTCACACGGACATCGTGTTGGCTTTTCTGAGATCTCACGGGTGGAAGGTGAACTTAAAAAAGAGTTCTCTCTTCCCTCTCACAAGAGTTTCCTTCCTAGGGACTCTGATAGACTTGGTAGAAATGAAAATATTTCTGACGGAGGTCAGAAAATCAAAACTCTTAACCACTTGCCGAGCTCTTCATTCCATTCCTCGGCCGTCAGTGGCTCAGTGTATGGAGGTAATCGGACTCATGGTAGCGGCAATGGACATAGTTCCTTTTGCCCGCCTACACCTCAGACCACTGCAACTATGCATGCTCAAACAGTGGAATGGGGATTATGCAGATTTATCTCCTCAGCTGCATCTGGACCAGGAGACCAGAGATTCTCTTCTCTGGTGGTTATCTCAGGACCACCTGTCTCAGGGAATGTGTTTCCGCAGGCCAGAGTGGCTCATAGTAACGACAGATGCCAGCCTACTAGGCTGGGGTGCAGTCTGGAACTCCCTGAAAGCACAGGGCTTATGGTCTCAGGAGGAAACTCTCCTCCCGATAAACATTCTAGAACTGAGAGTGATATTCAATGCGCTTTAGGCGTGGCCTCAACTAGCTGCGGCCAAATTCATCAGATTTCAGTCGGACAACATCACGACTGTAGCTTATATCAATCATCAAGGAGGAACACGGAGTTCCCTAGCGATGATGGAGGTAACCAAAATAATCTGATGGGCGGAGGATCACTACCGCCATCTCTCAGCAATCCATATCCCAGGGGTAGAGAACTGGGAGGCGGATTTCCTAAGTCGTCAGACTTTTCATCCGGGGGAGTGGGAGCTCCATCCGGAGGTATTTGCCCAGCTGACTCAGCTATGGGGCACACCAGAATTGGATCTGATGGCGTCCCGTCAGAACGCGAAGCTTCAGTGTTACGGGTCCAGGTCCCGGGATCCCCAGGCGGTACTGATAGATGCTCTAGCAGTGCTCTGGTCCTTCAATCTGGCCTATGTATTTCCACTGTTTCCTCTCCTCCCACGTCTGGTTGCCAGAATCAAGCAGGAGAGAGCTTCTGTGATTCTGATAGCACCTGCGTGGCCACACAGGACTTGATATGCAGACCTAGTGGACATGTCATCCGTGGACTCTGCCAATGAGGCAGGACCTTCTAATCCAAGGTCTGTTCCAGCATCCAAATCTAACTTCTCTGCGTCTGACTGCTTGGAGATTGAACGCTTGATTCTATCAAAGCATGGTTTCTCTGAGTCGGTCATATATACCCTGATTCAAGCGAGAAAGCCTGTCACCAGGAAAATCTATCATAAGATATGGCGCAAATATCTTTATTGGTGTGAATCCAAGGGTTACTCATGGAGTAAGATTAGGATTCCTAGAATATTGTCTTTTCTCCAAGAAGGATTGGAGAAGGGATTATCTCCTAGCTCCTTAGAAGGACAGATATCTGCTTTGTCTATTCTTTTGCACAAACGTCTGGCAGATGTCCCAGACGTTCAGGCGTTTAGTCAGGCTTTAGTCAGAATCAACCCTGTTTTTAAAACCGTTGCTCCGCCATGGAGCCTAAACTTAGTTCTTAAAGGGACATTATACACTCATTTTTTCTTTGCATAAATGTTTTGTAGATTATCTATTTATATAGCCCATAAAGTTGTTTTTTTTATAAAATGTATAGTTTTGCTTATTTTTAAATAACATTGCTCTGATTTTCAGACTCCTAACCAAGCCCCAAAGTTTTATGTGAATACCGTCAGCTACCTTCTCCAGCTTGTTCCTGTTTGTGTAAAGAGTCTTTTCATATGCAAAAGAAGGGGGGAGTGTCTGATATTTACCACTTGCAGTGGGCTTTCCAAAAACCTTTTAAACAGAGCTAAACTGAGAGCTTCTAAGTAAGTTTTTAAACTGTTTTATACTGGATTTTTATATTAGTATCTGTGCATCTTATCCTTTATAGTAGTGTCTATTACATGCAGTTATATGAAAATGAGTGTATACTGTCCCTTTAACGTTCTTCAAGTGTTTCCGTTTGAACCTATGCATTCTATAGATATTAAGCTTCTATCTTGGAAAGTTCTGTTTTTAGTAGCTATCTCTTCGGCTCGAGCTATCTGCTTTGCAGTGTGCCTCACCTTATCTTGTTTTCCATGCAGATAAGGTGGTTTTGCGTACCAAACCTGGATTCCTTCCTAAGGTTGTTTCTAATAGGAATATCAATCAGGAAATTGTTGTTCCTTCGCTGTGTCCTAATCCTTCTTCAAAGAAGGAACGTTTTTTGCACAATCTTAATGTGGTTCGTGCTTTAAAGTTCTACTTACAAGCAACTAAAGATTTCCGTCAAACATCTCCTTTGTTTGTTGTTTACTCTGGTAAGCGGAGAGGTCAAAAGGCTACGGCTACCTCTCTTTCTTTTTGGCTGAAAAGCATCATCCGTTTGGCTTATGAGACTGCTGTCCAGCAGCCTCCTGAAAGGATTACTGCTCATTCTACTAGAGCAGTGGCTTCCACATGGGCTTTTAAAAATTAGGCTTCTGTTGAACAGATTTGTAAGGCGGCGACTTGGTCTTCGCTTCATACTTTTTCTAAATTTTACAAATTCTATACTTTTGCTTCTTCGGAGGCTATTTTTGGGAGAAAGGTTCTACAAGCAATGGTGCCTTCCGTTTAAGGTACCTGTCTTGTCCCTCCCTTCATCCGTGTCCTAAAGCTTTGGTATTGGTATCCCACAAGTATGGATGAATCCGTGGACTCGATACATCTTACAAGAGAAAACATCATTTATGCTTACCTGATAAATTTATTTATCTTGTGATGTATCGAGTCCACGGCCCGCCCTGTTTATTTAAGACAGGTAGTATATTTTTATTTAAAAGAACTTCAGTCACCTCTGCACCCTATAGTTTCTCATTTTTCTTCCTAGCCTTCGGAGGGTGGAGCTAAGGGAGGAGCTATATAGACAGCTCTGCTGTGGGTGCTCTCTTTGCCACTTCCTGTAAGGAAGGAGAATATCCTACAAGTATGGATGAATCCGTGGACTTGATACATCACAAGATAAATACATTTTTCAGGTAAGCATAAATTATGTTTGTTTTTTTTTGAGATTTGAAATAAGGCATACAAACAATGCAGAATAGTGTAACACATTAGCAATATCGGAATACAGACAGCATGTGACATAGCATTATAATTGGCAATATGCATTCCTGGAAGAAGAAAAGTAAAGGTATATAATGTGCAGATAGTATGTCTAATAATCTAGTCACCTCCAAAAAGATCAGTGAGGTCACTCTTGGACCTCCATGCTAAATAAACAGGTTATTGGAGGCTGATACAAACAAGGTAGACCACTTTTGGATCTCAACTGAAAAAAAAAATCTCATTTTCTATTTTTACTGTGATATAAACATAATAAAGACAAACTATATAGATGAACTGTAGAAAAGATAATAAGGAAATATATATTTTGTGGTCACTCTTGGATTGCTATATTAGTATATGATAAAAATACAATATATAGTAAGTATTCTTTTATGTCAGAAAGGTCCAAGCTGTGGGTGGTGGAGATGCAGATAGCGTATATATAATGTACGGTTGTATGTTGTTAAATGAGATTCCCTAAATGCTTATAACACATAGTTCAAAAGTTAAGTACATAAGAATTATGATAATATACCTAGGACACATGGTATATGGAAAAAGCTAAATGAAATGGTATATCAGCCACATTTGGTATAAAGCTGGTAACCTCCCCTGGAATATAGTATCCCCTCAAGGTATCTACTGGGTCTACTAAGGAGGAGGGCGTAACTGTATTTTCTTCCTAATGGGAAAGAGTCCACAGCCACATTCATTACTTATGGGAAATAAGAACCTGACCAACAGGAGGAGGTAAAGACCTACCAGCCAAAGGCTTAAATACTCCTCACTCTTCCCGTATACCCCAGTCATTCTTTGCCTTTCGTCCCAGGAGGTTGGCAGAGAAGTGTCAGAAGTTTTTCTTTTAATTTATTATACTTTTATTTAATTTTCATTCGTCTCTTATGGAGGGTGCTACCCTTCGACATGGGACAGGAGTTTTAAGAAGTCCTGTCAGTCTCTCGTCGGGGGCCTGGGCGAAAGTGAGAGTCCGGAGATGCATTGGGAGCTTCCCCTGCGACACCATCCGGACTCGTATTCACAGCTTCTCTCCGCACTTGGCGTTGCCAAACTTCGTTTCGCTACCTGCTGTCTTCTCTTAAGTCCATGGCGGAGGCAATGCTACTATTCGTCACACTTGAAGGGCCGTGTTCCTGTTCCACGGTGTAGATTCCGGTAAGGTCGTTTCATTTTATTACGTCGCCTGTAATGTGATTTATTATGACAGTTAAGTATGGCCCTCACTGAGGCACCTTCTGCTTCAATCTAGGAACCAAGGGATATTTCCTCCTTAGGAGAATTTGTGAACGGGGAAGGTTTTTTTTATCATGTTTTTTATGTGATCAACCTGCTTGTGTTTGGCAGTTTGGGCTCTGAGGCCGAGATACATAATTTCTCTATGTGGTACATAGTGGCTTGTTCTTGGGTTTGTGGTTTGCACGCCTAGAACTACTCCTTTGAGTTATGCGGCTCCTTGTTAGACTTGCTTAGTTGTTTATGTGGGCCTAGTTTTGCTGCCATTAGGTGGCGCGCTTTTTGGACTTTGCGGGGCATCTGGTGATTGTGCGTGTTTATGCTTGGGTGGTTCTTCTTCCCCTTCCTCATTTCCGACCGAGTGGTGAGGGAGGAAAGAGTCTGCTCCGCTGAGGTCTAGTCATAAGAGGTGGTGAGTGCACCAGCCATTGTGGTGTCAGGTGCCAGTCGTTTTCCAAAGTGTGCTTTTTTTGGTAGTCTTAGCCATGCAGGATTCTAATGCCGGGACTATTGTAATTTCTGATTCTGAGTCGTCCTCGAATGAGGACTGTTATTTGGTCCTGTTATCACAAGTTTGCCACTCTTGTCTATCGTGCCTGCATGGTTTTCCAGGTCCCTCGGGATCGGGGGACCTTGGACCTACCGAGCCATTGGCCTCTGGGGACTCTGTTCCTCAAGAGGCACCTTCCAAATTGCACACTCCTTTTACTTTCGCGGGTGACCCCGATGTTAATGTCTCCTCCGCACAGTGTGGATTTCTTTTGCATGATGTACCGAGTCCACGGATTAATCCTTACTTGTGGGATATTATCCTTCCTAACAGGAAGTGGCAAAGAGAGCACCACAGCAGAGCTGTCTATATAGCTCCCCCCTGAACTCCACCCCCCAGTTATTCTCTTTGCCGGCTCTAAGCAGGAAGGGTAAAGTGACAGAGGTGCTAAACTGTTAGTTTTATTTTATCTTCAATCAAGAGTTTGTTGTTTAAATTGTACCGGTGTTGTACTATTTATCTCAGGCAGGACATAGATGAAGATTTCTGCCTGGAGGATGATGATCTTAGCATTTGTAACTAAGGTCCACTGCTGTTCCCACAGAAGCTAAGGAGTACAGGAAAACTTCAGTGTGAGGAACGGTTTCTTGCTAGACAGCAATGAGGTATGTTCAGTCATTTTTTCTGCAGAGACTTTGTTAACTTAGAAAGGCTGACAGTATCCCCATTAGGGGAAGGGTAAGCAGTAATCCTAGTTTGATAAGAGGCATTACTAACTTGCATAAAGGGCTAATTTTTTGGCACTCAGTTTGTTTATAAAATATTGGGCAAACGATTGTGTGTTTCTGGGAGTAACATTTTTTATTCTGATGGGACGTTTGTTTGAGGGTTCATTTGGCTTATTTAAGGGTTTTTATAACCCACATGGTTTACAAACTAGGTTTGATGGATTTTGTATAAGCCCCAGCAACATCGAGTGAGGTGGGTAGGGCCTATTTTCGTGCCTCAGTTGCGCAGTTAGTTTATGCAGACAAGCAGCAAGCAACTTCTCCAGAGGCCCTGATACTCTTCTAAGGCCTAATCGAAGCTTTTTCCTCATATTATCGTTCCCTAAGGGCAGGTAGGGCCACAGCAGACATTTATTAATCTGGTTTTGTCATTTGGGGGTTTATTGCTTATTTACTTGTGGTGCAATCCTCCTAAAGCTTAATGAGTACACTGTTAAAATTTCAGAAAATTTGAAGCAATTTTAACCTGTTTTGCAGTTTGTGTATGCCTTTTTTTCTCTTAAAGGCACAGTACCGTTTTTGCAAATTGTGTTTTTTTCATTAAATAAAGTGTTTTCCAAGCTTGCTTGCCTCATTACTAGCCTGTTAAACATGTCTGACACTGAGGAAACTCATTGTTCAATATGTTTAGAAGCCATTGTGGAACCCCCTCTTAGAATGTGTCCCACTTGTACTGATATGTCTATAAATTGCAAACAGCATATTTTGACTTATAAAAGTTTGGCATTAGATGATTCTCAGACAGAAGGAAATCAGGTTTTGCCATCTAGTTCTCCCCAAGTGTCACAACCAGTAACGCCCGCACAAGCGACGCCAAGTACTTCTAGTGAGTCTAATTCTTTCACCTTGCAAGATATGGCTTCAGTTATGAATACTACCCTCACAGAGGTTTTTATCTAAACTGCCAGGGTTGCAAGGGAAGCGCAGTAGCTCTGGGTTAAGAACAAATGCTGAGCCTTCTGACGCTTTAGTAGCCGTATCCGATATTCCCTCACAATGTTCTGAGGTAGGGATGAGGGATTTGCTATCTGAGGGAGAGATTTCTGATTCAGGAAGGATGTTCCCTCAGACAGATTCAGATATGACGGCATTTAAATTTAAGCTAGAACACCTCCGCTTATTGCTCAGGGAGGTTTTAGCGACTCTGGATGATTGTGACCCTATTGTAGTTCCAGAGAAATTGTTTTAAAATGGATAAATATTTAGAGGTTCCCGTTTACACTGATGTTTTTCCGGTCCCTAAGAGGATTGCGGACATTGTCACTAAGGAGTGGGATAGACCAGGTATTCCGTTCGCTCCCCCTCTTGTTTTTAAGAAAATGTTTCCCATATCTGACACCATAAAGGACTCATGGCAGACAGTCCCTAAGGTGGAGGGAGCTATTTCTACTCTGGCTAAGCGTACAACTATACCTATTAAAGACAGTTGTGCTTTCATTGATCCTATGGATAAAAAATTAGAGGGTCTCCTAAAGAAAATTTTTGTTCATCAAGGTTTTCTTCTTCAACCTATAGCTTGCATTGTTCCTGTAACCACTGCAGCTGCCTTTTGGTTTGAGGCTCTAGAAGAGGCTCTTCAAATGGAGACTCCACTAGAGGATATTCTGGACAGAATTAAGGCTCTTAAGCTAGCTAATTCTTTTATTACAGATGCCGCTTTTCATCTTGCTAAGTTAGCGGAAAAGAATTCAGGTTTTGCCATTTTAGCGCGTAGAGTGTTATGGCTTAAGTCCTGGTCAGCTGATGTGTCATCTAAATCTAAGCTTTTGACCATCCCTTTCAAAGGTAAGACCCTATTCGGGCCTGCACTGAAAGAGATCAGTTCAGACATCACTGGAGGGAAGGGCCATGCCCTCCCTCAGGATAAGTCAAATAAGGCACGGACCAAACAAAATAATTTTCGTTCCTTTCGAAACTTCAAGTGGTCCCACTGCTTCTTCCTCTGCTGCAATGCAAGAGGGGAACTTTGCTCAATCCAAGCCAACCTGGAGACCTAATCAGGCTTGGAACAAGGGTAAACAGGCCAAAAAGCCTGCTGCTGCCACCAAGACAGCATGAAGGGGTACCCCCCGATCCAGGACCGGATCTAGTAGGGGGCAGACGCTCTCTCTTTGCTCAGGCCTGGGCAAGAGACGTTCAGGATTCCTGGGCAGTAGAAATTGTTACCCAGGGATATCTTTTAGATTTCAAGGATTCTCCTCCAAGGGGGAGGTTCCATCTTTCTCAATTGTCTGTAAACCCGACAAAAAGAGAGGCGTTCTTACGCTGTGTCGAAGACCTTTTTACCATGGGAGTGATCTGCCCTGTTCCGAAAGCAGAACAGGGGCAGGGGTTCTACTCCAATCTGTTTGTGGTTCCCAAAAAAGAGGGAACTTTCAGACCAATTCTAGATCTCAAGATCCTAAACCTATTCCTAAGAGTCCCATCTTTCAAGATGGAGACCATTTGGACTATTCTACCAATGATCCAGGAGGGTCAATATATGACCACCGTGGACTTAAAGGATGCGTATTTACACATTCCTATCCACAAAGATCATCACCAGTTCCTCAGGTTCGCCTTCCTGTACAAGCATTACCAGTTTGTGGCTCTTCCCTTCGGGTTGGCCACGGCGCCACAAATTTTCACAAAGGTGCTAGGGTCCCTTCTGGCGGTTCTAAGATCACGGGGCATAGCAGTGGCGCCTTATCTAGATGACATCCTAATTCAGGCGTCATCTTTCCAATTAGCCAAGTCTCACACAGACTTAGTTTTGGCCTTTATAAGATCTCACGGGTGGAAGGTGAACGTAAAAAAGAGTTCTCTTTCCCCTCTCACAAGAGTTTCATTTCTAGGGACTCTGATAGACTCAGTGAACATGAAAATATTTCTGACGGAGGTCAGGAAATCAAAAATATTGTCCACCTGCCGAGCTCTTCATTCCATTCCTTGACCGTCAGTGGCTCAGTGTATGGAAGTAATCGGTCTAATGGTAGCGGCAATGGACATAGTTCCGTTTGCTCGCTTGCATCTCAGACCACTGCAACTATGCATGCTCAATCAGTGGAATGGGGATTATGTGGATTTATCTCCTCAGATAAATCTGGATCAAGAGACAAGAAACTCTCTTCTTTGGTGGTTGGCACAGGATCATCTGTCCCAGGGAATGTGTTTCCGCAGGCCAGATTGGGTTATAGTGACGACAGACGCCAGCCTTCTGGGCTGGGGTGAAGTCTGGAATTCCCTGAAAGCTCAGGGTTTGTGGACTCGGGAGGAGGGCCTCCTACCGATAAATATTCTGGAATTAAGAGCGATATTCAATGCTCTTCAGGCATGGCCTCAGCTGGCTTCGGCCAGATTCATCAGATTTCATTCGGACAAAATCACAACTGCAGCTTATATCAATCATCAGGGGGGAACAAGGAGTTCTTTAGCGATGATAGAAGTTTCAAGAATAATCCGTTGGGCAGAGGCTCACTCTTGCCATCTGTCAGCGATCTATATCCCAGGGGTAGAGAACTGGGAGGCAGATTTTCTAAGTCATCAGACTTTTCATCCGGGGGAGTGGGAACTCCATCCAGAGGTGTTTGCTCAACTGGTTCAGCTATGGGGCACACCAGAAGTGGATCTGATGGCGTCTCGTCAGAAGGCCACACTTCCTCATTACGGATCCAGGTCAAGGGATCCTAAGGCAGTACTGATAGATGCTCTAGCAGTACCCTGGTCGTTCAACCTGGCTTATGTGTTTCCACCTTTCCCTCTCCTTCCACTTCTGATTGCCAGAATCAAACAGGAGAGAGCATCAGTGATTTTGATAGCGCCTGCGTGGCCACGCAGGACTTGGTATGCAGACCTGGTGGACATGTCATCTCTTCCACCATGGTCTCTGCCACTGAGACAGGACCTTCTGATTCAAGGTCCATTCAAGCATCCAAATCTAATTTCTCTGCAACTGACTGCTTGGAGATTGAACGCTTGATTCTATCTAAGCAGGGTTTCTCTGAATCGGTCATAGATATCTTGATTCAGGCTCGAAAGCCTGCTACCAGGAAAATTTATCATAAGATATACGTAAATATCTTTTTTGGTGCAAATCCAAAGGCTACTCCTGGAATAAAATCAGGATTCCTAGGATTTTGTCTTTTCTCCAAGAGGTGAGGAAGAAGGAAGGCTGAGTCCAAGTGTCAATAAAAAGGTTTATTGCAAAGTAGGCTTTCTGGATGCAAGGTAAGCTCCAATCTTACGCGTTTCGCGCATGAGCACATGCGCTTCATCAGAGATCAAGAGGGATTGGAGAAAGGATTGTCAGCTAGTTCCTTAAAAGGACAGATATCTGCTCTGTCTATTCTGTTGCACAAGCGTCTGGCAGATATTCCAGACGTTCTGGCTTTTTGTCAGGCTTTAGCTAGAATTAAGCCTGTGTTTAAACCTGTTGCTCCGCCATGGAGCCTAATTTTAGTTCTTAAAGTTCTTCAGGGGGTTCCGTTTGAACCCATGCATTCCATAGATATTAAGCTTTTATCTTGGAAAGTTTTGTTCCTAGTTGCTATTGCTTGAAAAGTTTCTGAACTATCTGCATTACAATGTGACTCGCCTTATCTTGTTTTCCATGCTGATAAGGTGGTTTTGCGTACTAAGCCTGGGTTTCTACCTAAGATTGTTACCAACAGGAATATGAATCAGGAAATTGTTGTTCCTTCTCTGTGTCCTAATCCTTCTTCTAAGAAGGAACGTCTGTTGCACAACTTAGACGTGGTTTGTGCTTTGAAATTTTATTTGCAGGCAACCAAAGAATTTTCGTCAAACATCTTTGTTTGTTGTCTATTCTGGAAAGCGTAGGGGTCAAAAGGCTACTGCGACTTCTCTTTCCTTTTGGCTGAAAAGCATCATCCGTTTGGCTTATGAGACTGCTGGACTGCAGCCTCCTGAAAGGATTACAGCTCATTCTACTAGAGCAGTAGCTTCCACATGGGCTTTTAAAAATGATGCTTCTGCTGAACAGATTTGTAAGGCTGCGACTTGGTCTTTGCTTCATACCTTTTCAAAATTTTACAAATTTGATACTTTTGCTTCTTCGGAGGCTATTTTTGGGAGAAAGGTTTTGCAAGCAGTGGTGCCTTCTGTTTAGTTTCCTTTCTTGTCCCTCCCTTCATCTGTGTCCTAAAGTTTTGGTATTGGTATCCCACAAGTAAGGATGAATCCGTGGACTTGGTACATCATGCAAAAGAAAACAAAATTTATGCTTACCTGATAAATTTCTTTCTTTTGCGATGTACCGAGTCCACGGCCCGCCCTGTCTATTCAAGACAGATGGTATTTTTTATTAAAAACTTCAGTCACCTCTGCACCTTATAGTTTCTCCTTTTTCTTCCTTGGCCTTCGGTCGAATGACTGGGGGGTGGAGTTAAGGGGGGAGCTATATAGACAGCTCTGCTGTGGTGCTCTCTTTGCCACTTCCTGTTAGGAAGGATAATATCCCACAAGTAAGGATGAATCCGTGGACTCGGTACATCGCAAAAGAAAGAAATTTATCAGGTAAGCATAAATTTTGTTTTTTTCCCCCGGAGATGGCGGAACATTTTCTTTTTAATGGCACTGATTCACCTGCAGTTATGTGCCTGCCTGCCTATCCTGAGTGTTCAGACCGTGAATGGCACTAACAATTTTCCCCCTGCAGTGATTGTGCCCCCATGTTGTTCTTTTCGTTATAGGATTGTGCGGCTGCGCGTCCTATTACGATGCCTTTTTTACTTTTTTGGGGAATCCTTTTCTGTATCGTCCGCGGACTTCTCAGTCCTCGCACTGTTCTTTGAGATAGGCTAGTGGGGTTGTGTTTTTCCCCGGTCAATCTGCTGTGAGCTTTCCCAGACTTTTTTTCTGAAGGTTTCAGTCTCCGTTTGGCAGGTACTGCGGAGACATAGTTCCTTCTGGGTGGATGCCTGCAGGTGCCCTTGTTTTCTTTATCCAGTTCGGATTATTTACTTTCTGTTTTTTTCCTACAGGAATTTTGGGATTGCTTGATTTAACTTCTTCAATGGAAGTTTTTCTCGCATTTTCATCTGGAGTTTTGTGTGTGCTCTATTACTGACGCACGTTGCGCCTGGCTTGTCCGGCGGGAACTGCTGGTTCACTTGTTCAGTTGTTTCAGTTTTTTTTTTTAAAAAACAAAAAAAAACTACACTATTCATCATTGAGACCTTCGGGTCTGGATGTTGGAAGCGCTTGGGCTGGCCCGTGCCAGTCTGCAACCGAAGTATGAGCCGGTAGTGCCTCATCACGTCCCTTCGCATTCCTGGTTTGATGGGTGCGGTCCTTACTACTATGTTCGGTTTTAGCCTTTGAGCTGCCTTTGGGGGTTCCCCAAGAGCCTCATTGTGATTGATTAGTTTGGGATGACATGCAGGGGTGGCTAGTTTTGCCTTCCCCGCCTCTGGTAGCTTTTTATGCTTGGATTGTGTGGCTTCCCCTGGCTTTCTCCGGTGTTGCCAGTGGGGTTTACGGTCGTTCTGTCATCCCTTTGGGGTCAGGGACCGAAGTGAGCTCTATCATCTACGTTTTCATGCCTTGTGGCTGCTGTCCAGGGTTTTCTTCTTGGACTCGTGCTGCATGTTTCATTTGCAGTTTATTCCTTGGCAAGGCAGTCTGTCAACGTGTTTCTTAGGTCCCGACTTGTGGGATTCTGGTACCCTCCTCGGATCTCATTGTGAATATGGGAAGGGAGTCTAGTTCTTGCTATCTTCACTTGTCCCTGTTGTCCCCTTGGCAGGTAGGGGTTGGGTTAGGATGTTTTCCCTTGTCTCTCCTTTGGGGAGTTTGGGTGTGTCCGGTTGGATACCTGGTTGCGAGGACGGGCTTTTGGGCTTCTTTTCTAAGGAGTCTTTTGCCCTATTGTCCTCATTTGTGTCTAGACCTGTTTAAACGTCCCCCCTTTTTGTCTTTGCATTTGCAGGCTTTTCTCGGCACTGGGTTTTTGCCTGTTAGTCACCTTGCTGACTGTGTTGAGGGGGTTTGAGAGGTTGTCTCTCGGGTTTTTTAACCTTTTTTTTCTTGGGAGCTCTGGAAGGTCTGTCTTGCTTTTTCTCCTTTGACTTGTATCTCGCCACTTGGGGGTTCAGAGCCTGGACATTCGTCTGCAGATTGGTTTAGGGATCCTGGGGACGCGTGCTTCATGTCTCGTGTCTTCCTCCGGGGGTCTCTTGTTCTCTGTGGATATGGTGGATCCTGGTGGTCCTTGTTTTCTCGGACATGAGTTTGCCCGTTGGGATTTTGTATCCTTCGTTTTCTTGGAGGTTTATCCCAGGGTTCTGGTCGCTTTTTCTTAAGGCGACTGGTTGTTTCCTCCCTCTTTCTTTGCGTGGAGGTGGGTTCCTGTTCAAGATTCAGTGTGCACACTTTTCTTTAAAATAATTACTCCTATTGCCCCAACAGCATAACTCGGCAGGTAATTTAGGAAAGCTGGAGTTGCGGTTATGGGAGTTTTGCTCTGCATCAAGTTTTCGATGTATTTCTACACACCAATTCACAGGCTTTTCTTATTCCAGGTAGAAGCTGCAGGTAGATTAACGCGTGTCGGCTCTACAGGCCAGAATCAAGCCTGTATTTAAACCTATTGCTCCGCCATGGAGTTTGAATTTAGTTCTTAATGTTCTTCAAGGGGTTCCGTTTGAACCCATGCATTCCATAGATATTATGTTGAAATGATTTTTATTATTATTATTTGGTTACAACATCTTAAAACAATACAGAACTTTTCGCATTACCCCATTAGTACAATAGGATTTAAATAAAGGTTATTACACATCAAAACTCATTGGGATTACAGGTTACATAACTCTCATGAACGCATATCTTCCTATGTTTGATACCCTGCGTAGTTTCCCCATCCTTATGTACTTTTTACTGCCTTCATATTTTGCACATCCTAACTAACCATCCCTCCCCCCCCCCCTTACCCACCCTCTCCCTATCAGGAGGTGCCATTTTACCTCTTAACAAACCTACCAGTCTTCTCGAGGTGGTGACATCCCGCTAACTCCGCTATTCTCTCTCGTGGAGGGAGACTCTCTATCTCTAGAATAGGCTATCCCATTAAGTCCAGTACCTAGTTGTCCCCTAGTCTTTCCTTCTTGGTTATTCCCTGAACCTTAGTACCCAATAAAACCAAGTCTTTTGAAATTGTTCAGTCTGTCCTTGTGCCCATGCAGTCAGTTCTGACAATGTGTAGGTCTCCTTGATTTTTCCTATCACTTCCTGCCATAAAGGCACTCCCTCCTTCCAATGTCTGGCTATACATATTCTTAAGCACGTGCAAACTATTTTTATAAATCTATTAATTGCTGTGTTGAAAGGTTTCACCCTTTCATGGAGTAAAGCCTGCGACATGGTAAGATTCACTCTCTCATCTAATAAGTTGCTAATTAATTCGGACAGCTTCCTCCATAGCGCCTGAACGTCCTGACACTCCCACCACATATGTTTATATGTACCTCTCTCTTGACAGCCTCTATAGCAGCATCCGTTAAATCCTATGGAGAAATGAGCTGTTCTCTCCGGTGTCAAGTACCATCTAAACATCACCTTTATACAATTCTCCCTCATATCTGCACTAATCAGGCCTCTATAGGAGTTCGCTATCAGTTCGTTCCATTCCTCATCCTCCCACGTCTCCAATGTATCTCTTTCCCATTTTTTTGTCATTGTTAGTTCGATATCTCGTTTAGCTTTCTGGAGTAGGACATATATCCTGGAAATCAGTTTTTTCCCCCTATTGGGGCTCACCATCAATTTCTCAAACTCAGTGAGCTGTTGGGTTTGTGTGTCCTTCCTATATGTTGCTAAGGTTGAACTAATTTGCAAATACATAAACCAGTGTAGCTGCTCTGGGTTTATTCGGTCTCTAATTGAGTTAAATGAAAGTAATTTAGTGCCCGTATAGAAGTCTGCCACTCTATACAACCCCTTATTTGCCCATTTGTCCACTGTCCTTCTTAACTCTTTTGGTATAAGAAACTTAATCGGTCTCAGCCCTGAATCATTCCTAATCAAATGCATCTTTTTCGTGATTCCCTCCCACAAACCTATTGCATCAACCGTTATTGGTGACCTATACTCCTTTGACTTCAAGCGTCCTTCAAGATCCCACAGAATATCCGCCGCTCTAGTACTACCCATTATTTCCGCCTCCACCTGCGGCCATATCAGCTCGTTTCCTTCTTTCCCCAATGTAACTGTCTGCGCCAACTTAGCAGCCTGGTAGTACTCCACCAGGTTTGGGACTCCCACTCCTCCTACTTGTCTGTGCAGCGTTAGCAACTTGGCAGCTATTCTCGGTCTCCCATCTCCCCTTATAAATTTCAGTACATCAGTCTGTAACGCCTGTAGTTCTGACAGCGGTATATTAATCGGTATAGCCCTGAATAAGTACATTAATCTTGGGAGTACATTCATTTTTATGGATACCATTTTCCCATACCATGAGAAATTACATTTTCTCCATCTCCTCAGATCATTTCTGATCGCTTTATACACAGGAATGAAATTTAATTTGTATAGATCTGCCACTTTATCGCCTATCTTGACCCCCAAATATGTGATATAGTTTTTCGTCCAATTAATTGCAAAATTTAGTTCGATTAATTTTTTGGTGTGGGGGGGTAAATTAATCGCAAGTGCCTCACATTTACCAGAATTTATTTTGTAACCCGAGATTCCCGAGTATGCATCTAATAGTCTGTACAAATACGGCAACGAGCTCATGGGTCTGGTGATTGTCAATAGGACATCATCAGCGAATAGCATGGTTTTATATTCCGAAGCTCCTATTTTCGCTCCCTCAATTTCCTTCATGTTCCTAATATTAGCTGCTAGCGGTTCTATACAAATTGCAAATATCAGTGGCGACAGCGGGCAGCCCTGTCGTGTCCCATTCTTGATATCTATATGTCTTGAGAGGTATCCCGCCGCCCCCACCACCGCTGTCGGATTGGAATAAATGCTTCCTAAAGCTTGTATGAATGCCCCCCTAAATCCCATGGCCGTAAGAACCCGAAACATGAACTTCCAGTCTACCCTGTCGAACGCTTTCTCTGCGTCTAGCGACAGGAGTAGAGCTGGAGTCTCTGATGTCTTTAAGTAATCTAACAAGGTAAGCGTTCTTCGAACATTGTCTGGTGCTTCCCTATCCTTGACAAACCCTACTTGATCTTGGTGAATCAATGTAGGTAAGATCTTTTTCAGTCTGTTGGCCATTATCTTAGCGAAAATTTTGATGTCATGATTGATCAGGGAGATCGGTCTATAATTTTGGCATAGCCTTGCGTTCTTCCCACTCTTGGGTATTACTATTATCTTTGCTTGGAGCATCTCCCCAGGCATTGTCTTACCCGCCAAGATCCCGTTACATAAGTTAGTCAAATGGGGTGTCAATTCTTTTTTAAATACTTTATAGTATTCGCCTATCAGTCCGTCAGGGCCTGCCGCTTTGCCAACTTTTAAATCTTTGATTACCCCCACTACTTCTCCCATAGTGATATTAGCATTAAGGCTCTCTAGATCCTCTTCCTTTATAGTTTTTAAGTTGGCTTTATCTTAAAACTCGCTTATCTTAGTGTCAGTATTATCACCCTTAACTTTGTTCCCGTCATATAATTTCTCATAAAACTGAGCAAAGTTATCTGCAATCTCTTGTGGATTCGTGGTCGTCACCCCCTGTGCGTTCTCTATCTTGGGAATTGAGAAGAGCCTATTTCTCTCTCTTAGTTTGTGTGCTAAATATCGGTCCGGTTTGTTCGCAAACACGAAGTAATTAGCTTTTAGCCGCATAGCAGCTCTCACTGAGGTCTCATTTAATAACGTAGCTAGTTCCCTTCTGTTTAAGCACAGATTCCTATATACTCTCTCAGATAAATTACGCTGATGTTCCTTCTCTAGTTGCTCTACCTCCCTCAGTAATGCAGCTGCCAGTGCAGTCATTTTTTTGGTCTGCACTGCTTTTTCCTTAATCAACAATGCTCTCATGACCGCTTTATGAGCTGCCCATGTAATTAACGGATTATCGACTGAATTCTCATTTAATTCCCAGTATTCTGACAGTGCTTTTTGTATCCTACCAAATACCTCTGGGTCTTTTAATAGGGTTGGGTTGTATGTCCACGATCTTTGCCTAGAGAAGTGCACTAGCCCCGCCAACTCCAGAAGTACCATGGAGTGGTCAGACCATACACAAGTTTGAGTTTGTGAAGTAACTAAGTTCGGCACCAGGATCTGACTAACAAATATATAGTCGAGTGTCGTGTAAGTCTTGTGAGCTGGCGAATAGTAAGTATAGTCATGTGTTGAGTTACCTAATGCTTCCCAAGAATCTACCAGCCCATGTTCCCCCAATGAGCCCTGGATGGATTTGATCACACTATTATGTCTGTGCTGTTTGCTTGATATCTTTGTTCCCTCCGGTCCCCCAAAAGAGGTCATGTTAACATTGAAGTCTCCCGCCACTATTAATTTGGTCTGTGACCATTGTGTAAGTGTTGCAGATAGTCTCGAGAAGAACAAATTTTGTGACTCATTCGGTGCGTACACATTGCAGAGCGTCACCTTCGTACCCTGTATTGCTCCCTGGACGACTATATACCGTCCCTCGTTATGTCTAATTACCCTATCTAACTCGAAATCCAGTGATCTATGTATTAAAATTGAAACCCCCCGTTTTTTGGTGTCTGTCGTGGCGTGAAAATGGGACGGAAAGTGGTGTGACCAAAATTTGGGGATATTTGAGTTAACAAAATGCGTCTCTTGTAAAAAAATTATTTTGGCTCTAGCTTTCAAATACTGTGATATGGCCGTCCTTCTTTTAATGTCTGTGTTGAGACCTCTCGCGTTATGCGAAAGAAGTACAAAATTAAGCGTCATTATCAATCTGTAGTCTCCCTGTCCTCTGTCTGCCACCTCCAGCTCTCAAGTATTTCCTTAGTGTAAGTAAAGTGGCCTGTCTCCCATCGTATTTTCCTATTCTAATTTCTACGCTTGACATTCTCCATCTCCTCCACTCTCTCCTATTCTTGATTGGCACCCCCTGATAAAAAACAGTTATTAACATCCCAAAACACAACATATAAACAAAAACTTTCATTGTAATAACAACATAATGCATTACGATAACCTACCTAGGCAGGCAGTACAAATACATTTCAACTATACTTATTAACTTTTAAGGCTAACATTTATTTCAGCTGAAGTCTCTTCAAACCATATGAAGCAGCAGACTAACCCTATTTGGAATACATCTGACCATCCTCTGTTGGACTCATCTGGTATATCAAGAGCACAAATAAATGTCTGCACAAAATAATTTTATTTCAAGTCTGTTAAAATGTCCGTCACCACTTTATGTGGCTAGATCTTTTGCAATAGTTCACATTTTAACCCTTTGGTTTTAAGCACTTACATATGGAGCAAATAAAATAACCTTACCATTATCTCTACAGTATCCTATATCACTATTAACACTTTATATAACATAAACTTATACTCATCTGTCCGATGACTGGAAATGCCCTTGAGTCTCTAATTCTCAGCCTCCTAATTATGGAAGACTGCAAACTCTACAGAAAGTTCGGGGCATATCTCACCCCCCTCCTATGCCGCTATCTTCTTCTTTCTCTCTATCTGTAGTAAAAGAAGATCTCGAGTACCTCAAGTTTTCCGCTTCTTTTCTGGTACTTTGGTCCATTTCTTCTGGAAAGGTGGCCTCTCTCCCTCCTCTTTTCTTGCTGAAGTCTGCTGGTGTGATAGATCTGGGATGTCTAGTTTCAGTCTTCTGCAGATATCTGGCATTTCCTCCGGTTCTTTGATGGATATCAGTTTATTTTCCCAGGTTATGTGTAAGGCAAGAGGGAAGCCCCATCTATATGGTATTTGGGCCTTCCGTAGTTGCGTAGTAAGGGGTCTAAGGGCACCCCGTCTCTGCAAGGTCCTTAAGCATAAGTCCTGAAAAAATTGCACCACGTTACCCTGGTGTTTAAATGTAGGATTTCTCCTAGCTGCCATCAGAATTTCCTCTTTCTCTTGGTATTTAAGCATCTTGATAATGATATCACGTGGTGGTTCCTCACCCTTAGGTTTAGGCCGTAGTGCTCTATGAGCCCGTTCCATTTGGAATTTATTTTCATCTTCACTCCCCGTTATTCCTTGGAACAAGCTGGTTAAGTAATTATTCAGTTCCTTAGGAGTCACCGCTTCTGGAACACCTTTCAGCCTTATATTACACCGGCGACTCCTGTTTTCCAGAACTTCCAGCTTGTCGTAAATATCTTCTATATCTTGTCGTTGAGCATTCGACTGAGTTACTACATCATTTAAGCCCTCTGCCAAAGTATCCCCATTCTCTTCAAGTATGTTAATTCTAGAGCCAAGTTCTCCCATTTCTTGTTTAAGATCATTCAAGCTACTGGTAACTGTGTTTTGTAGCGTTTCCATTTTCTCCAGAAGTTTCTCAAAATTAATGGCGATGTCTTGTTTGGACACCAAGTGATCTAAATCGGCCCTTGTTAGCGGGGTTTGGGTATTTGACTCCGGGGCGTCAGCCATTATGTCAGCATGTCCCCCATCAGATCTGGGTGAAAGTTGTTCTGGGGATCTCTCACTTCTACCAGTTTTAAAGAATATAGGAGCTGTGGTTTGCTTGCCTAATGGCGTGGCCTTTGTATTCCTCTTAGCTGTCATATTAATTCTCCTCCACTGCTCTCAGGTTCACTCTTCCTAGCAGTTATGCAGCTCACTACACACTCAGTTCAAATAGCACCTCTGTTCCTTATGCGTAAGCTACTTGGTTTTTATGTTAAAGATACTGCCTCTCATGCAGTGTGCTTCTCTAGTGTTCAGCTCTTATATGTGATTGAATTAAGAGTAGGCCGCAATCTGTGAGCGTGTGCAGCTTGTTTTCATGTCCACTTGTTGTAACTACATGCCAGAGTTGTGGTTGCATACGCTCTCCAAAGGGGGCTTGAGGTCTGGGGACTATTAACGCTGCTGTTTTGCTGCTTGCCTCTGCATAGTACAATAGCGCCTGTTTTATACTGTGTGTTGTTAATTTGCCCCACGCTAGATATTGGCCTCTCGCTGCCGGACCTCTTTCCTCATATGGCTATTTGCGCTATCCATATTTTGTCCCCCTTAATTGTACCTTTTGGTTGTTATTTTGAGTTCCTTCAGCGCCCGTTGTCAGGCCACGGGGGTTACCGCCATTGATCTCCGCTCTGTATATTAAGCAGTTCCGTCTGACACGCTATCTTGAAGAAGCGTTACCACTCACTGCTGCTCCGTCTCCTTCACACATATTGACCCCTGCTCTCCGGTCTCTGCTGTGGTGGCTTAAAGTCCCTTCATCTGCTGCCTTTATAGCCCAATAGCCTCTTTTAAACTTTGCACTGCCTGGAGCTCCACATTTAAGCAGCCATTTCTCGGCTCTTCCAGGCTCCGCCCCCCATTCCATAGATATTAAAGGGACACTCAATCAAAATTAAACTTTCATAATTCAGATAGAGCATGCCATTTCAAACAACTTTCCAATTTACTTCCATTAACAAAATGTGCACATTCTTTTTATATTTAAACGTTTTGAGTCACCAGCTCCTTCTGAGCATGTGAAAGAATAAGTGTGTATGCATTTGTGAATGGCTGATGGCTGTCACATGGTACGTGTATGCATTTGTGATTGGCTGATGGCTGTCACATGGTACAGGGGGAGTGGAAAAAGACATAACTTTTAAAATTGTGAGAGAAAAAAATCTACTACTCATTTGAAGTTCAGACTAAGTGCTATTGCATTGTCTTGTTATCTTGTATTTGTAGATTATGCAAATCTACTGTGTTGACTGGTCCTTTAAGCTGTTATCTTGGAAAGTTTTGTTTTTAGTTGCTATCTCTTCTGCTCGAAGAGTTTCTGAGCTTTCTGCGTTACAATGTGATTCACCTTATCTTATATTCCATTCTGATAAGGTGGTTTTACGTACTAAACCTGGATTCCTTCCTAAGGTTGTTTCAAATAAGAATATTAATCAGGAAATTGTTGTTCCTTCCTTATGTCCTAATCCTTCTTCTAAGAAGGAACGTCTGTTACATAATTTGGACGTGGTTTGTGCTTTGAAGTTTTACTTACAAGCGACCAAGGATTTCCGTCAAACATCTTCTCTTTTTGTTGTTTATTCTGGAAAGCGTAGGGGTCAAAAAGCTACGGCTACCTCTCTCTCTTTTTGGCTGAAAAGCATCATCCGCCTGGCAACGAGACTGCTGGATAGCAGCCTCCTGAAAAAATTATGGCTCATTCCACTAGAGCTGTGGCTTCCACATGGGCTTTTAAAAACGATGCTTCTGTTGAACAGATTTGTAAGGCTGCGACTTGGTCCTCCCTTCATACTTTTTCCAAATTTTAAAAATGTGATACTTTTGCTTCTTCTGAGGCTATTTTTGGGAGAAAGTTTCTTCAAGCAGTGGTCGCTTCCGTTTAGGTATCTGTCTTGTCCTTCCCGTTCATCCGTGTCCTGTTGCTTTGGTATTGTATCCCACAAGTAAGGATGAATCCGTGGACTCGTCGTATCTTGTAGAAGAAAAGGAAATTTATGCTTACCTGATAAATTGATTTCTTCTACGATACGACGAGTCCACGGCCCGCCCTGTCATTTTAGGACAGAATTTATTTTATTTTTTATGAAAACTTCAGTCACCTCTGCACCTTTTTAGTTTCTCCTTTCTCTTCCTATACCTTCGGTCGAATGACTGGGGGGTGGAGTCAAGGGAGGAACTATATAGACAGCTCTGCTGTGGTGCTCTTTGCCACTTCCATGATAGCAGGAGGATAATATCCCACAAGTAAGGATGAATCCGTGGACTCGTCGTATCGTAGAATAAATCAATTTATCAGGTAAGCATAAATTTCCTTTTTCTGCCTGCAGAATATTTTTCCTTGCTTGTGTGGCACCCTCAGACTTCTGTGGACTGGGGTGTGGGACTTGGTCTGTTTTGTCCTGTTAGTCGCGGTCAGGGTATTTTCCCTTGGCGACCTGGTTTTTCATAGAGTTGACGCTTGTCCACGTTGCTTCACTGTTTATGTCTGTTGGTCCTTGAGATTCGTTTGTTTCTCACCTGGTCCTTCTCCTTGTGTTTCTGATTATGTCCTTTTTATAGAGACACATGGTCAACAAATGGAGTTGGGTTGTCTCCTTGAAGCCCTGGGGTTTTTGTCCCTCTGTTCAGTTTTGTGTTTTCCCTCTGGGAAATGTTAGTCGGGGTTCTCTAGTTGGTTTGCAGGGCCGCGGCTGGGCTGTTGCCCTTGAGAGATGGTGTCCTTGAGGTCCGTATCTCGGTTGTGTCTACTCGTGGTAACTATCCAGGTTCTATGGGCTGTCGGTAGATTTGTGTCCATGGGGTCGTTTTCTTCAATGGTTATTGTTCCCTGTTTTCGTACGAAACGGGACTTTGTTTTTTGGGAATGTGTTTTTTAGGTGGTGCCTTCATATGGTCCGCCTCTTACCCTTCCGTTTTGGCTTTCTGTCTCCTCTTTGAATTGGGTATAAATTTCCCATAAGTAATGAATGTGGCTGTGGACTCTTTCCCATTAGGAAGAAAAACATAAATTATGCTTACCTGATAATTTCCTTTTCTTCTGTGGGAGAGAGTCCACATCCCCCGCCTGTTTTTGATGCGTTGTTGTTTTTCATCTTCTGGCACCCTCTTACCTTGATGCTTCTTCCACTGTTCCTTGTTCCTCGGCTGAATGACTGGGGGATACGGGAAGTGGGAGGAATATTTAAGCCTTTGGCTGGTGGGTCTTTGCCTCCTCCTGGTGGCCAGGTTCTTATTTCTCATAAGTAATGAATGCGGCTGTGGACTCTTTCCCAGGGAAGAAAAGGAAATTATCAGGTAAGCATAATTTAGGTTATTCAGAGTAGGAAAGTATGAACCTCTATATAATATAAGTGCTAACAGTTAATATAATAAATATAAATAACTGACAACTTAGCTAGAACTGTAGATATTATAAGAGCTAGTTATATTAACAGACAGACCACGAGTTATATTAATAGACTGAACCATATATTTGAAAAAGTAAACTCATAGATAGATTCACATTTGCAAACACTAAGTATTGAGCTAGTTGTACTCTTGAAGTATTGTGTTACAGTAATTTAGGTTATTAGTGTTGGGAACATAAATATATATACCATACACTATGGCATAGACATAAACACATAATAATAAACACATAATATGCACTATAGTATACACATTCAATTGCAAACACTAATTCTTTGACCCATAGTACTCCTAAAGGGGCCTTTTTATCAAAGGTCTGTCGGATCTGATCCGACAGTGCGGATCAGGTCCGACGGACCTCGCTTAATGCGGAGAGCAACACGCTCTCCGTATTCAGCATTTTCCATTGTACCCTCCAAGTATTGGTGCTTGGTTTAGGGACAGATATAAGATAAAGAAGCATGTCTATGTACACAGTGTGATAAAGTAATGAGATCCAATTATACCTACAGATATAAGATAAAGAAGCATGTATATGTACACAGTGTGATAAAGTAATGAGATCTGATTATACCTACAGATATAAGATAAAGAAACATGTATATGTACACAGTGTGATAAAGTAATGAGATCTGATTATACCTACAGATATAAGATAAAGAAGCATGTATATGTACACAGTGTGATAAAGTAATGAGATCTGATTATACCTACAGATATAAGATAAAGACACATGTATATGTACACAATGTGATAAAGTAATGAGATCTGATTATACCTACAGATATAAGATAAAGACACATGTATATGTACACAATGTGATAAAGTAATGAGATCTGATTATATCTACAGATATAAGATAAAGACACATGTATATATACACAGTGTGATACAGTAATGAGATCTGATTATACATACAGATATAAGATAAAGACACATGTATATGTACACAATGTGATAAAGTAATGAGATCTGATTATACCTACAGATATAAGATACAGACACATGTATATGTACACAGTGTGATACAGTAATGAGATCTGATTATACCTACAAATATAAGATACAGACACATGTATATGTACACAATGTGATAAAGTAATGAGATCTGATTATACCTACAGATATAAGATAAAGACGCATGTATATGTACACAGTGTGATAAAGTAATGAGATCTGATTATATCTACAGATATAAGATAAAGACACATGTATATATACACAGTGTGATACAGTAATGAGATCTGATTATACATACAGATATAAGATAAAGACACATGTATATGTACACAATGTGATAAAGTAATGAGATCTGATTATACCTACAGATATAAGATAAAGACGCATGTATATGTACACAGTGTGATACAGTAATGAGATCTGATTATACCTAAAAATATAAGATACAGACACATGTATATGTACACAATGTGATAAAGTATTGAGATCTGATTATACCTACAGATATAAGATAAAGAAGCATGTATATGTACACAGTGTGATACAGTAGTGAGATCTGACTATACCTACAAATATAAGATACAGACACATGTATATGTACACAATGTGATAAAGTAATGAGATCTGATTATACCTACAGATATAAGATAAAGACACATGTATATGTACACATTGTGATAAAGTAATGAGATCTGATTATACCTACAGATATAAGATACAGACACATGTATATGTACACAGTGTGATAAAGTAATGAGATCTGATTATACCTACAGATATAAGATAAAGACACATGTATATATATATATATATATATATATACAATGTGATACAGGATTGAGATCTGATTATACCTACAAGCTCAACCCATTTTATTAGGTTGTGGCTCCAAAACACAAAATCAGTTAATTCATACACACAGTTAAACCTTAAATGCAAATTCTCATACATTTTATACTCTGCAGTTGGTAAAAAGTAATTAGAAACACATTTACATCAAGGGAAAAACTATTTTACAGTATACTGTCCCTTTAAGCTTTATACCGTAGGATATCTTTGCCTCCTCCTGGTGTCCAAGAGATGAATTCCCAACAGAAAGGATTTTCATGGATTCTCACTACCAAGAAAGACAGGAATTTATCAGAATGCATAAATTATGTTTTAATGTGTAATGAAGTGATATTTATCACTCAAATAAATGTGTGTTCAAATGTTTAATTATTATTAATTAGTTGTATTCTACATCTTTAACTGAAGGTGAAGTGAGCTTTCTTTTGTAACAAATATTGGTCGATGGGATTGATGGAGCATTATTTGTGACCTTGTGTTTTATAGTTGTGCAGCATTTCTTAATCAGGTACAAATATACTGCTGAATATCAATGTTTACAAATGCAAGCTACTTCTTGCACTGAATTCCTATTGGTCGCCGGTTAATTTAAATTTGACTGGTCTTTTTTTACTTTATTTTCTCACTACAAGCTTTAAAAAGACCCATTTATGGGCTGAAACACGTAGATTTTTGCTGTTTTTTCTTTCTTTTCTTTTTGTTCTGTTTTGTATCAGAATGAGAATATTCACCAGCAGGGCCCCCAACAGATGCTAACATATCCAGTCATCAGCCAGGAATACCCAGAGTACTGCAAGAGGTGGTTTACCTCTTCTGTAATAGTCCTTTTCTTTTTTTAGTGATCATAGACATTTTATAGAATATAATAAAGGTAGTTTTTCTGAAAAGAGCTATAGTGCACTTACAGGGATATGAAACCCCAAATGTTTCTTTTATGATTCAGATAGATCTTGTGATTTTAAACAACTTACTAATTTACTTCTATTATCGATTGTTCTTTGTTCTCTTGGTATCTTTTGTTGAAAAGCAGGGATGTATCCTTAGGAGTCTGTCCATTTGTGGAGCACGATATGGCAGCAGTTTTACATGAATGTTATCCATCTGCAAGAGCACTAAGTGTCAGCACTATTTCCTGCCATGTAGTGCTCCAGATACTACCTAGGAATCTCTTCAGCACAGAATTTCATGGTAATGAAGCAAATTTGCTACTAGACGTAAATTGGAAACTTTCCTTTAATTGGAAGTGAGAGTCCATGAGAACATTCATAACATTTCCTGGCCATCAGGAGGAGGCAATGACACCCAACAAAGCTTCATGGAGGTGGGCATAGCGAGGTGCTCTGTAAAAGAAATGAAGTTTTCAACATGGATTTGGCTTTTTGAAAGCTGGGGATGATATAACCATGTAAATCTCAGTTGGGTCTCCCATGCCTCTTTCCAGCTTACTAAATCCCCTGTCTGATAACGCAGTGTGACTCACACTAAATTACAGACTTAACATAGGTAAGTTTTCCCCTTTCTCATTGCAACTTGTCTAATAGAGAGGTGGTGTAAGGTTGTGTCCCTGTTTAATAAGTGCACTGTGCACATCATTTTTCCCAATACAACAGGCCGTGACCTGTCATAATCAGACCAGTGGAAACGGTAGCTAGCCATACCTTAGGGTGTGTTTATGGCTGGAGGGAAGTGCTGTTATACAGGACACAGACATTAATATACAGTCCTTGTGTATGGATGCCATATCAATCAGACATAATGATATTGTTAAGTAAGTAATAAGAGCAAATATACTGGGGAAATCATTGCTCAGCAAAACGTCTATACGTCAGTTCATATACAAAAATAAACAGAGGAGCAGTAAGCAAATACAGGAGGGTGAGACTAGACTACACATTTAATCGAAAAACTCCATCCCTCATAAACCACGAATATCCAGTGAGGAGTCATATAGGGAGAGTATAAGGATATCCATGTAACCATGTTTTTGGCTGGGATCGTTCTTCAATTCTCCTATATAGTTATATGTGTTTTTTTACAAGATAACTTTGAAATAATCATGGATTTTATTTATGTCACAAATTTAGCATGGATATTTCATCTTTTTTTTTACGTAATGATATTGTGACACGCGATGGTGTTTTATGATTACCTCCGCACTAGTATTTGATACCGGTGATCTGGTCAATTTATACAACATGCATGCAGGCCCATCTCAGATGCAATTCTGTTGGATGAGTTATGATTACTACAGCCTGCAGGCCTTTGTACGAAATAGGTCATAGTGGTGGGCAGAGACATAGATTCCAGATTCTACTGCAGGGTCTGGAAGACTTATCTCCACTGTTGCGGCCAGCGTGGTTTCTCAAGGCAGAGAGTGAAAACTCCACGTATCTTACAGTTTCTCTAGGAGGGTCTGGAGATGGGCCTGTCTGCCAGTTCTCTTAAGGGTCAGATCTCTGCCCTTTCTTTTCTGTTTCATAAGAAGCTGGCTTGTTTGCCAGATATTCAGGCATTTGTTCAGTCTTTGGCCAGAATTAGACCTGTTTTCAAACCTGTTGCTCCTTCTTGGTGCCTAAATTTAGTTCTTAGTGTTCTTCAGAGGGCTCCGTTTGAGCCTCTGCATGCTGTTGATATTAAGTTACTTACCTGGTAGGACAAAAATAGGTTTTCTACCTAAGATAGTAAATTAACTGTGAGACTGTGGTTCCTTTACTTTGTCTCAATCTGTCATCCTCTAAGGATAGGTTGCTGCATAACCTGAATGTGGTCAGGGCATTAAAGTTGTACCTTTAAGCTACTAAGGAACTTTGTCAGTCATCTTCCTTGTTCGTCCTGTATACTGGTAAGCACAAAGGGCACAAAGGGCCAGGAAATGTTATGAATGTTCTCATGGACTCTCACTTCCAATTAAAGGAAAGTTTCCAAGGGCGCTTTCTTTTTTGTTGCAAAGTCTGATTTGCATGGCCTATGAGGAGGCGGGTTTAGAGCCCCCTTTCAGAATTACAACCCATTCCACTCGTACGGTTTCTATTTCTTGGGCCTTCAAGAATGAGGCCTCCGTTGCACAGATTTGCAAGCTGCAACATGGTCTTCGCTGCACACTTTCACAAAGTTCTATAGATTTGATGTTTTTGCCTCAGCAGAGGCTTCTTTTGAGAGAAGGGTTCTAGTACTTAGGATAGCCTTCCCTACTTTACCCCTGGAACATTTGTGCACTTGCGGCTTGGGTATTAGTTTCCCATAGGTTATGAATGTTCTTGTGGACTCTCACTGCCAATAGAATGAAAATAAAAAGTATTCTTACATGATAATTTTATTACTTTCTTGGCAGTAAGTGTCCACGACCCTGCCGTAATGCACAATTGTAGTGGCAGCAGTCGTTTGTGCCTTTGCACCGCTTGTATCTCTCTTCACTTTTCCTTATCCTCAGCTTAAACTACTGGGAGGGTATGGGAAGTGGGAGGGATATTTAAGCTTTGTTGGGATGTCTTTGCCTCCTCCTAGTGGCCAGTAAGTTTATGAATGTTCTCGTGGACTCTCACTGCCAAGAAGGAAATTAAGTTATCAGGTAAGAATCTTTTTTTTATTTTTTAAAATTCTATTCTTTCTGAATCGTAAAAGAGTTTTTTTTGGTTTAATATCCATTCAAAACCTTCCTCTTTCTTGAGAGCTCAATTGGACAGGGACACACTGATTTGAGTAATGAACTCATATTCTGAAATGGAAAGAAGCTAAGATCCAACAAAAGTTACCAAAATAAAAAGGTAAAGGTGAAAACAGAAGTAAACTCAAAATTATGTATTTGTAAAAGTATGCACTGTGTAAATCATGGAAGTTTATGTTCTACTCCCTTATCAATTTAAAAAATATTACATATTACAAAACCTGCTGAATTCAGTTTTTTTCTTAAAAAAAGGATTATCCTGTTTTAAAATTGTTTTCTTTCTTTTAAGCAAATATAGGTAGTTAAAGAATCATCTGTCCAATCTCTATAATATATATTAATTTTACACATTTGCTTTCTAGCAAAACCTAAAGTCCTGGACCCTATAAAATTAAGTCTGTGTGACTCAGGAGAGGTGATGTACTCACTGAATCTGCTGGGATTTTATCCAAAAGATATTGATATTTGCTGGGAATGTGGAACCGACCAGTCACTAAAAAGTCTTAAATCCCAAGAACATCTACAAGAAAATTCTGATATGACATTTAATGTCCAGAGTGAGTGTAAAGTTACAGGAAAATCTCTCAAAAATCCAAACTTTAAAGTGCGGGTAACCTGGAAGCACAGCTCTATGGATGTTATGGAATTCAGAGAAATGTCTGCAACAGATGCAGGTAAGAAATCATGCTGTGAATAAGCTAGAAGTTGTGCCCAGGGTTATATTGCAAAAGTCAGTTGTATAAATCCTCCCCATTGTGGAATTTCTTCCTATAAAATATTAAAGACACAGTGTAGTTATTCATTCTTTATTTCATGTAAAAGAGGGCATTTAAATAGCACATTTTGGGGTTGATCACAATCTATCAACTTGGGCCTTTTGTTTTATTTTTATTATTTTTTTGGTTGAAAAGGCCACTTTTTGATTTGTTGTGATAACAATAGCATATTTCTTTCCAATGGCATGGAGAGTAAACATATTCATTCTAATTACTAGTGGTAATTCAACTCCTGACCACCAGTAGGAGGCAAAGAACACCCCAGCAGAGCTGTTAAGTATCACTCCTACTTCCCATAAGCCCCAGTCATTCTTTGTCTTATACATCGGGAGGATGTGCGAAGATGGTGTCTGAAGATATTTAATCCTTTAATGGGTACTTTGCCCTGCAAGCAAGGATTGAGGCTATGCTGTGTCCATGTAATTTTCTTTAGTAAAAGTAATGGTGGCTTTTGGCAATTAGAAGACAGCAAGGTAGTCCTTGCTTAACTTTTAACATCTATGCTACCCCTCTATAGAAAATCAGGGTTGGTTACTCTGTTTTTCTTTTTCTACAGGTCCCTGTCAGAGGTCAGCTGAGTCTGTTATACCTGAGACGCTGTTCCTGCCCTGCAGCTGGATCCACAGGTAAGTGCTCTCCCTTCTATGTGAGGACTCAGCACTTTGGAGGCTAATACCTCAGTGGATATTTATGGGACATAATTATCTCTTCTATTTGGGGATACATGTAAGGGCTTCATGACAGGGCACTGTTTTCTGCTAGGAGGTGAAGGGGTTAATTGACTCGTTTTTTTTTTTGTTTTTTTTTAATGAGAGTGAGACATTGTTTGGGCTACATAGTTATGTTGCCCTTATTATTTATACATGAGACATCTTGTGTGGGGTATGTTTTTTGAGCTATACGCTCTACGGACATGTTTTTTCAGGCTGCACTTTGTTTGAGAGACTTCAGCGCAGCGTAACTCGAGCGCTTTTTACTTATACCGCTCTGCAGCTTCCTTTAGCAGTGGTGGAGAGCGGAGCGTACTACTCAGGTAGATTGAGCTACCTGACAATTTGAGAAGTATACAGCAGATCAGTGATCTGTGTTTTCCAGCTGACTTTAGATAGCAGTTTTGTTTCTAAGACTGCTTAGTGGTAATCGTCTTCTGGTCTCAGGAGTGGTGAGTCCTCAGCAGAGCTGAGGTATAGAGGTGCCACTGATTGATTTAATTTTTTTTTCTTATCAGGCAGCAGCTTTGAGTGCTCAAAGTAGATTTTATATATATATATATATATATATATATATATATATATATATATATAAATATATTAAGTTGAGTGTTGGACTATTGAAATAAATTTAGATTCTCCTGTTAACAAATGTTTATATTGCTTGGAGTCTCAGATCATTCCTCCTGTGCAGTTTTGCTCCACATATGTAAATAAAATGATGTTGTCTAAAACTAAAGATACCTTCTCAGAGACATCTGTCTCTCAGGATAATGTTGTCCTTGCTATGCCTCAGCTTTCACTTTAAACGTCCCAAGCTTTAGCAGTTTCACATGCAGTGCCCTGCAGTTCCTCTCAACCTGTTCCTGTGGGTGTATATTTACCAGGAAATTTTAACAGAGTTTTTGATGTCAAACCTACATCTGTGGAGGTGTTCCCAGTTCCAGATAGCATGTCTGACATTATAGCTCAGGAATGGGAGAAGCCGGGGATTCCTTTTTTCCCCGTCCCCTGTTTCCTGTTGCTGACTCTGTGCATGACCTGTGGCGTGCCGTGCCTAAGGTAGAGGGCGCTATATCTACTCTAGCCAAGAGAACCACTATTCCCCTTAAGGATAGTTCCTCTTTCAAGGACCCTATGTATAAGAAGCTGGAAGCTTACTTAAAAAAATATTTCGGGGGCGGAGGTAGCATCAGAAGAGACCAGACGTTTTATACATGGGCTCCTGTTCAATTAATATTCATTAAGTCTGATAAGCTATATAACTTATAATTTATAACCTAGATCTGGTTACACATCTACATGAGGGAGAAGATAACCCTTTTACAGCTTTACTCCACAAAACTATAAACTTTTATCACGATAACGGTTTGGAAACACTCCGCTTGCTACAGCCACGAGGCAGAACTGATTACTATCCAAATAGATATGACCGGCTTTGGTGAACAGCTACAAGCGCTACTCGACACATTTGAGGAGAAGATGGACTCCTGTTTCTACGACCTACTATCCATAGTTAGAGGCCAGAGGGAAGAAGAGACTAACCCAGTGCCCAAGATGGCGGCCCCTCTGGTGGTTGCTGAAAATAGTGAGGCCTCCCCTATGGCTGGCAACACTGCAGCTCGGAAGGGGACAGACAACAATATACAGATGCCGCTTGTCTTAGCGGAGTCCGCACAAGGTCCCTGCTATATAGACCTTCGGTCACTGGGGAGGCCAAGTTCTGTGACCCCTCTGTTGTTGGATGTGCCAACCCCAGGAACAACTAGAGAGTTTTCGAGCACGGCACTAACTGCAGAGGGGCTTTATGAGAGCAGATTAAAGTCGCTACAATCCCGACATCATCTGAGTCTCCAGCCAGCCGCAAGCTCTGTTAGAATTTCCATAATATCAGGGAGATCGGCACGACAACCTACGGTGCAGGTAGCTTACCCAATATGCGAACTGGAGCTGGCTAATAGGAAGGACATAGAGAGTTGGTGCCCCCTCATCCCGACGCAGAGTAAGAATCGCAATACCGGCAGATGCCTAACTCCTCTTGACTCTATCTCTTATTTCTTAGTCCGGGTGCCTTGTATCCCCTCATATACACTCCCACGCATATGGCTTCATTGGGACATCCTAAGACCGCAGAAGGCTGGAGTCGGCTAACTGAGAGTGAGTCGGAGTGAAAGGGGCCAGTGATATAGCTGGATCATCCCCGCTTGAGACTTGGGCCCACCACCCTGGAGAACGTCTCATATAAGATACAAATAAAACAATCTTACATATCTACATATTTAACCGGACTAAGTGTTACTGTTTTGCAGACCTAGTTGGTTTTAATGGTTTTTGATGTTGATATTTGGTACGTGTTTGGATGTTTCACATGTTCACTAATAGGTGAGAGAGCAATCCTGTATTATGTTAAAATATCCTACTTCATAGTTAACTATTCTTGATCCGATGTGCTGCTTAGTTAAACTCACGCTGTCACAGTCTCTTATCCCTCTCTATCATTACATGCTTAGGGTTCAGTTGCCAATAGAGGAAGCCAGTGTGGAGGTTTGTAACTCTTCTAACATATTCCCTGTGTTAATTTTGTATTGATTGTTGAGTGCCAGTTCACATTCTGTTATTTAGAGTCTCTAATGTTGTATTTATTCAAGGTCATTACAGGCTGTCCCCAGGTAGTAGACCGCCCTCCCCTACGCATGACCTGAGAGTACCCACCATTAAGGGAAGTAGCTAGACAATCTTAGCTCCAAACTCTAACCTCCCTAAGAACCTCAGCAGATTGGTTGACAAAGTTTCCTACCCTCAATGTGAATGAATGGTTTTAGTCGACAAATACTCAGCTGACAGTAATTAACTACACTATTTATATCTAGATTGGGATAGCTGATCATATACCCTGCTACTGATCCCCCTATCTTAAAATATGGCTTTTGACTTACTCCTATTTATGTACATGAGGCAAGTATACTATTAAATCCTCTCTATATATATACCTGGAACTCTTTATTTACTGGATTACACAGTTACTATATGTGCCTGACCAGTCTGATGTCAGCCCTATCTAGCATAGATAACTAATAGGGGGAAGTCATAAGTATATATACATTCACTAAACATATTGGCCTCAATTATTTTACACATAAAATGATATTACGCTATCTGCTACTTAGATGGTTTGACTCCCTATACTTCACTCTCCCCTCCTTTTCTACTAAGGAGTCTAGTCAGAAATACTCCTAAAGATGTCACAGATAGCATGGTTTTACTGTCTCTCCACCTTTTGGGTTCACATACCTAATAAAAAGCTCTTTCTCTTACTTTACCTCAGGGGGTCCTTTACTCTAGTTTATGACCCCCATGCTGGACACTAGGTGTTCCTCCAGAGAGGCCCTTAGTTCAAAATAGCAGGATATTGGTTTAGGTTCTAATATAACCTCAGAATGGATAATTATTAATTATACTCTCCTAGCTTTCACACAGATAACGCAGACACCCCTAGACCCAGATATATCATAAAACATTATACCTCATAATATCTCTAACTACAGGGTCTCATTAATCCCTTGCCTCTTTTTACATTCACTTTAATCCAGATAACACGCACTCTTGACAGGAGCCCAATTTCCCTCCCCCCCCACCCTTTCTGTTCTTCCCTCTTTTCTTGTCTTTTCTTCTCCCCTTTTTCTTCATCTCTTTAAAGCAGTTCTTGCCTGCTGATTTTCCCCATCTTACTTTCTTCAGTACAAGGTCCAAAAGTGACCACCTTCAAAGCCAATTTCCTCTCTCAGTGTTCATCAGCTCGGTGGGGTTCAAAAGTAACCCTTTGTTTTAATAGAGGAACTCATTTTAGATCATAATATAAAACAGAGGTTCAAATTGTCTAACCATCCAGATTCAAAGCATTACTTCTATCTGTAACAATATGTACCTATTTGTTATGTAATTCACTATCTATAATTGTATGGTATTTCACATTTGCTGTATTATCTATATAACCTCAATAAAAACTATATACCTAAAAAAAAATATTTCATCAGGGTTTGCAATGGCAACCAGTTGCCAGTATTGCGACTGTTGCTGGTGCAGCCTGTAATTGGTGCAACTCCTTGTCCAACCTAATTTCGGAGGAGACTACCTTAGCAGAGATCCAGGATAGGATCAAGGCTCTAAAGCTGGCTAATACTTTTATCTGTGAAGCCAGCATGCAAGTTGTTAGGCTGGGAGCCAAAATTTCTAGCTTTGCGTTTCTAGCTCACAGAGCTCTGTGGCTAAAATCTTTGTCTGTGGATGTAACATCCAAGTCCAAACTTCTGTCTTTACAGGGCAAGACCTTATCTGGTCCTGGTCTGGCTGAGATCATTTCCAAAGTTACTGGTGAAAAGGGATCTTTCCTACCTCAGGACAAGAAAGGTAGACCTAAGGGTCGCCAAAATTTGAATTTCCGTTCCTTTCACAACTACAAAGGACACAGCCTTCCTCCTCTTCTTCCAAGACGAAGCAGTCCAGGACTCCATGGAGGTCTAGTCAACCTTGGAATAAAGGAAAACAATCCAAGAAACGTTCCTCTGAGTCTAAGTCAGCATGAAGGGGGCGCCCCCGATCCAGTCTTGGATCAAGTAGGGGGCAGGCTGTTCTTCTTTCAACAGACTTGAATCTGCAATGTCCCAGATCCTTGGGCAGTAGAGATATTATCCCAGGGATACAGGATAGGATTAAAATCTTGTCCCCCCAGGGTCAGATTTCTCCTGTCAAGGTTATCTGTAAACCAAACAAATAGAGAGGCTTTCTTAAACTGTGTAAAGGAGCTATGTTTTCTAGGAGTGATTGTCCCAGTTCCTCGAAAGGAACAGGGTCAAGGATTCTATTCCAACCTCTTTGTGGTTCCCAAGAAAGAGGGAACTTTTCATCCCATCTTGGACCTAAAGTGTCTCAACAAATCTCTTAAGGTTCCGTCTTTTAAAATGGAGACTATATGTTACATTCTCCCTTTGGTTCAGGAGGGTCAATTTATGACTACCATAGACCTGAAGGATGCTTATCTTCATGTTCCTATTAACAGTGAACATCACCAGTTCCTGCGGTTTGCCTTTCCAGACAAACACTTTCATTTTGTTGCCCTTCCCTTTGGCCTTGCCACGGCTCCCCAAATCTTTACAAAGTTTCTAGGTGCTTGTTTGGCGGTGGTCAGATCTCAGGGAATTGCAGTGGCTCCGTACCTGGATGATATCTTGGTTCAGGCGCCATTTTTTCATTTAGCAAGATCCCATACAGACTCTCTGTTGGCTATTCTATGTTCCCATGGGTGGAAGGTAAATCTGGAGAAGAGTTCCCTGGTACCAAGCACCAGGGCATGCTTTTTGGAGACGATCATAGACTTACTGTCCATGAAGATTTTCCTGACTGTGGTCAGAAAATCCAAACGTCTTGCTTCCTGTCTTTCCCTTCAGTACTTTATTCGTCCATCAGTGGCTCGGGGGAAGGAAGTAATTGGTCTAATGGTTGCTTCCATGGACATTATTCCTTTTGCTCATTTCCATCTGAGACCTCTACAATTATGCATGCTCAGACAATGGAACGGAGACCACTCAGACTTCTCTCTGAGGATAGTTCTGGACTCCCTGACGAGAGACTCTATCATGGTGGATCTCCCAGGACCATCTGTCTCAGGGCACATGCTTCCTAAAACCATTTTGGGAGATTGTGATCATAGATGCCAGCCTATCAGGCTGGGGAGCAGTTTGGGGTTCTTTAAAGGCTCAGGGTCTTTGGACTCGAGAGGAGTCTTCTCTCCCAATAAATATCCTAGAGTTGAGAGCAATCTTCGATGCTCTAACAGCTTGGCCTCAACTGTGTTTGGTCCAGTTTATCAGATTCCAATCAGACAACATCACCTTGGTGGCGTATAACAACCACCAGGGAGGAACTCAGAGTTCTTTAGCTATGAAAGAGGTGACTCGCATGATTGTCACCTTTCTGCCATCCACATCCCAGGGGTGGACAACTGGTAAAGTGGATTATCTGTAAATAATCAAAAGATTTCCAGTCTCCAATTTAAAAGTTAAAAAATCTTTATTCGCTTAAACAGGGTCCATAATACAGCAACGTTTCAAACCATGTGTATAATTATACCTATGCAAAATGCTCAACAGGTTAAATAACGCTGCCATCTTGTGTACATTTTGCAATATGCAAGTGTATAATTACCAGATGCATAACTTGAATATACAGTATACATAATTAAAACCAATATTAAAATTCAACAAATCTTCTACATAAAAAAATCAAACAAATCAGAATCATGCATCAATATACTACATTTTTAATATACTACATTTTTTACAGGTATGTTTAAAAGAACAGAGACCAATCAAAATCTTTTTTTTTTTATATTTAAATTTTTTATTGAGGTTATGCGAAATATTACAATTCTTTATGCAATAACATATCATAAGACAAATGAAAATGGTACAGTGTGGTTTGACAACTTCCTTATGGGAATATAAAATTCACATTATACATAAAACAACGCAAAAGACTGGAACCTCTTTTTCTCTATAACACAGTCTAAATAGAGTATGTTTCCTCGCTTGGTAGAGAAGGCATCTCTTGGATCTCCTAAACTCGCAACTAACTCAGAGAGAGGAAATTAAATAGTTGAAACGGTCATTTTTATGTCTATCTATTTAGATTAAATTAGTAGTCAAACTTTGAAATAATAACAGCAATGAAAGTTTTGTTCCTAAGTGAAAATAACATGATAAAGCAAGTAAAGACTCATCTGACAGATTATATAAATCAGTCCTGCTAAACGGAGTATAATAAGTAGAGTCGATACTGTGGTATTATGTAAAGGTAGGTAATAGGGGGGTAATTAAAGGTGCAGCATATACGAGAGAAGCCGCATAGGAAGTCCTCCTCTTCAAGGAGGTTCATTATATAGAGGGGGGGGGGGGAGGTGGTAGGTTAAGTTCTCAAAGAACCTGAGGGTATGTGCTATATGTTCAAATATCTTTCCCCTATGTATCAAGTTTAAGGCATTGTAGGCGTTAAATACTGGACTGGGCTCTAGGAATAGGAGGCCTATGCGAGTTGCTATAGTGAATACAAGTGTTAATTTTTATGGGGATTGAAGCTTATTAGATGCCAGCTAGTCAGACATGGGAAATGTTATTGTGCGGGACATATGTGCTCGCTCCTGCAGCCTGACAGCCAAAGCTGAGAAATAATTAGGAAGATAGTAGTCTAACTCCACTTAATTAAACAGGGGAGCATATATAGATAGCAATAGATTCAAATTCCATGAACATCCTCATGGATGCTCACAAAGTATCAGGCGGCTGCAACACAGACCTGAACCATATAAGTAAAATATAATAAAACAAAAGAGGCTGGCCCTGCATTAGAGAGGCAGTCATGTTTCTATCTGGTGCTAGAGTTCACATGCATCATTATCCCAACAAGGGTAGTCCAGCTATGATTGAGCAAAATGCGCTATATATAAGATAAAGCAGGAAAAGCTAACTATAATAAATTTATGGTTAGGACTTGACATGGCGAAATGGGTTTAGATTTGTGAAAATATATAGGCATGGAAACTAAGTGGCTATCAGTTAGTCAACTATGGAGTGGGTTAGCCTGAGGAGTATATGCACTTGCTATGACTGTTAGACCGCTATATATAGAGTGTTTAAAACGTGTCTGGAGCCCCAATGACATATAGAAACAGTGCTTGTAGAGATTCAATTTACAGTGTTACGGTATAAGGCTAGGTTTAAAATTCTTCACAAAGCTATACATTAGTTTAAGACAGGCGCCACGCCGCCCCGGCCGCTGGTAGCGGTGCGTCCCGTCTCGAAGCTATATCAAAGTTCTCTGGGGATAATTATAGCGTGTGAAAATCTAATATAAAGCTGAGGAATAACTAGAGAGGCTACAGTCTAGCCCTAATTAGATAAACATAAAAGTAAAATCAAATTTAAATTCTAACGATAACTCAATGGGCATACATAAACTGTTAGGCGATTTCAATATACCAACTGAACCATGCAGGCAAAATAGGACAGCCCTGTTACTTCCAGGAATAAATAGCTATTTTACTATAACTGACTGTTAATGGTTCCATGGGGACATATAAATCATGGGTTAAGTTGCAAGCAAGTTCTCAACACCTATGGGCAAAATATATTAGCCCAGACAAATTGTGACTCAGTGGAGTAGACTGTTAGTCAAACATTTTCAGGTTAGAGCAGGATGAGAGGCCAGGTGTGAAAAGGAGTTAGATCTTAATAAAAAGATGCATTATGTCCTTTTCCTATTTAGGTTCTGTTTCAGTCTGCTTCATGCAAGTTGTAAATCCTCGGTAGACAAGGCCCCCATAGAGCTCAAGCATTAGACATCACCATACAACGTTCAATATGGGGATTACACTCTTTTAAAATGTACCAATATTTATTTAAGATATTTGTAATTTTTGGACCCAAGTTATTATATTGTGTTACAAATATCATTCTGTCTCCTTTGTTGTTCTTATTCTTTTTAACCTTTTGTTCATTATCATTATTTACAAATTTTAGTTGATCATTGATCAGTTTTTCAGGGTAGGCTCTTGCTATAAATTTCTTTGCCATCTCATCTAACCTCTGGTTACATCTCCCCTCATCAGTGACAATTCTCTTAACTGGCATAAACTGGCTCCTTGGTATTGCCTCTAATGTATTAATTGGGTGAAAGCTGTTATATTGGAAAACTTTATTCTTATCTGTAGGCTTAGTATATAAGTCTGTTTTAAGAAGTCAGTGTAAACATAGGTGTCTAAAAAATGAACACCCACTTCACTCATATTGAGAGTAAACTTAAGGCCAGATACTGTTGTATTTAAATGATCAACAAATTCTAATAGGCTCCCAACGTCCCCCAACCATATGCCATATTGTCAATGAATCTACACCAGGCAGCGCCGTAACGCAAAAATAGCCTATGTGGGTATACAAACTTCTCTTCAACATTTGACATAAATATTGGCATATGTTGGGGCGACGTTGGAGCCCATTTCCGTTCCTTGTATTTGCAAAAAGAAAAGATCTTGGAACAAGAAATAATTCTGATTTAGAATCAAAGATAACAAATCTACCAAAAATTGTATTTCTTTTGCATGATGTACCGAGTCCACGGTTTCATCCTTACTTGTGGGATATTATCCTTCCTAACAGGAAGTGGCAAAGAGAGAACCCACAGCAGAGCTGTCTATATAGCTCCCCCCTTAACTCCACCCCCCAGTCATTCTCTTTGCTGGCTCTAAGCAGGAAGGGTAAAGTGAAAGAGGTGTTAAACTGTTAGTTTTATTTTATCTTCAGTCAAGAGTTTGTTATTTTTAAATGGTACCGGTGTTGTACTATTTACTCTCAGGCAGGACATAGATGAAGATTTCTGCCTGGAGGATGATGATCTTAGCATTTGTAACTAACGTCCACTGCTGTTCCCACAGAAGCTGAGGAGTACAGGAAAACTTCAGTGTGAGGAACGGTTTCTTGCTATACAGCAATGAGGTATGTTCAGTAATTTTTTCTGCAGAGACTGTGTTAACTCAGAAAGGCTGAAAGTATCCCCATTAGGGAAGGGTAAGCAGTAATCCTAGTTCTATAAGGGGCATTGCTAGCTTGCATAAAGGGCTAATCTTATGGGCACTCAGTTTGTATATGATATATTGAGCAAACGTTTGCATGTTATGGGAGTAACGTTTTTATTTGGGACATCTGTTTGGCTTATTTAAGGGTTTTTATAACCCACAAGGTTTGATAGATTTTGTGTAGGCCCCAGCAACATCGAGTGAGATGGGCGGGGCCTATTTTCGCGCCTCAGTTGTGCATTTAGTTTATGCAGACAAGCAGCAAGCAACATCTCCAGAGGTCCTGGTTCTCTTCTGGGGCCTAATCGAAGCTTTATCCCCTTATTATCGTCCCCTAAGGGCAGGTAGGCGCCACAGCAGAGCTGTGGCAAAGTGCTGACAGGGGTTTTTACCGGTTTTGAACATTTGTCAATCCGGTTTTCTCATTTGGGGGTTTATTGCTTAATTACTTGTGGTGCATTCTTTCTAAAGCTTAGTGGGTATACTGTAAAAATTTCGGAAAATTTGAGGCAATTTTAAACAGTTTTGCAGTTTGTGTATGCCTTTTTTTCTCTTAAAGGCACAGTACCGTTTTTGAAAATTGTGTTTTTTTCATTAAATACTGTGTTTTCCAAGCTTGCTTGTCTCGTTACAAGCCTGTTAAACATGTCTGACATTGAGGAAACTTTTTGCTCAATTTGTTTAGAAGCCATTGTGGAACCCCCTCTTAGAATGTGTCCCACTTGTACTGATATGTCTATAAATTGCAAACAGCATATTTTGACTTATAAGCGTTTGGCATTGGATGATTCTCAGACAGAAGGAAATCAGGTTTTGCCATCTAGTTCTCCCCAAGTGTCACAACCAGTAACGCCCGCACATGCGACGCCAATTACTTCTAGTGCGTCTAATTCTTTCACCTTGCAAGATATGGCTTCAGTTATGAATACTACCCTCACAGAGGTTTTATCTAAACTGCCAGGGTTGCAAGGGAAGCGCAGTAGCTCTGGGTTAAGAACAAATGCTGAGCCTTCTGACGCTTTAGTAGCCGTATCCGATATTCCCTCACAATGTTCTGAGGTAGGGATGAGGGATTTGCTATCTGAGGGAGAGATTTCTGATTCAGGAAGGATGTTCCCTCAGACAGATTCAGATATGACGGCATTTAAATTTAAGCTAGAACACCTCCACTTATTGCTCAGGGAGGTTTTAGCGACTCTGGATGATTGTGACACTATTGTAGTTCCAGAGAAATTGTGTAAAATGGACAAATATTTAGAGGTTCCTGTTAACACTGATGTTTTTTCCGGTCCCTAAGAGGATTTCGGACATTGTTACTAAGGAGTGGGATAGACCAGGTATTCCGTTCGCTCCCCCTCCTGTTTTTAAGAAAATGTTTCCCATATCTGACACCATAAAGGACTCATGGCAGACGGTCCCTAAGGTGGAGGGAGCTATTTCTTCTCTGGCTAAGCGTACAACTATACCTATTGAAGACAGTTGTGCTTTCATTGATCCTATGGATAAAAAATTAGATGGTCTACTAAAGAACATTTTTGTTAATCAAGATTTTCTTCTTCAACCTACAGGGAGTGCAGAATTATTAGGCAAATGAGTATTTTGACCACATCATCCTCTTTATGCATGTTGTCTTACTCCAAGCTGTATAGGCTCGAAAGCCTACTACCAATTAAGCATATTAGGTGATGTGCATCTCTGTAATGAGAAGGGGTGTGGTCTAATGACATCAACACCCTATATCAGGTGTGCATAATTATTAGGCAACTTCCTTTCCTTTGGCAAAATGGGTCAAAAGAAGGACTTGACAGGCTCAGAAAAGTCAAAAATAGTGAGATATCTTGCAGAGGGATGCAGCACTCTTAAAATTGCAAAGCTTCTGAAGCGTGATCATCGAACAATCAAGCGTTTCATTCAAAATAGTCAACAGGGTCGCAAGAAGCGTGTGGAAAAACCAAGGCGCAAAATAACTGCCCATGAACTGAGAAAAGTCAAGCGTGCAGCTGCCAAGATGCCACTTGCCACCAGTTTGGCCATATTTCAGAGCTGCAACATCACTGGAGTGCCCAAAAGCACAAGGTGTGCAATACTCAGAGACATGGCCAAGGTAAGAAAGGCTGAAAGACGACCACCACTGAACAAGACACACAAGCTGAAATGTCAAGACTGGGCCAAGAAATATCTCAAGACTGATTTTTCTAAGGTTTTATGGACTGATGAAATGAGAGTGAGTCTTGATGGGCCAGATGGATGGGCCCGTGGCTGGATTGGTAAAGGGCAGAGAGCTCCAGTCCGACTCAGACGCCAGCAAGGTGGAGGTGGAGTACTGGTTTGGGCTGGTATCATCAAAGATGAGCTTGTGGGGCCTTTTCGGGTTGAGGATGGAGTCAAGCTCAACTCCCAGTCCTACTGCCAGTTTCTGGAAGACACCTTCTTCAAGCAGTGGTACAGGAAGAAGTCTGCATCCTTCAAGAAAAACATGATTTTCATGCAGGACAATGCTCCATCACACGCGTCCAAGTACTCCACAGCGTGGCTGGCAAGAAAGGGTATAAAAGAAGAAAATCTAATGACATGGCCTCCTTGTTCACCTGATCTGAACCCCATTGAGAACCTGTGGTCCATCATCAAATGTGAGATTTACAAGGAGGGAAAACAGTACACCTCTCTGAACAGTGTCTGGGAGGCTGTGGTTGCTGCTGCACGCAATGTTGATGGTGAACAGATCAAAACACTGACAGAATCCATGGATGGCAGGCTTTTGAGTGTCCTTGCAAAGAAAGGTGGCTATATTGGTCACTGATTTGTTTTTGTTTTGTTTTTGAATGTCAGAAATGTATATTTGTGAATGTTGAGATGTTATATTGGTTTCACTGGTAAAAATAAATAATTGAAATGGGTATATATTTGTTTTTTGTTAAGTTGCCTAATAATTATGCACAGTAATAGTCACCTGCACACACAGATATCCCCCTAAAATAGCTATAACTAAAAACAAACTAAAAACTACTTCCAAAACTATTCAGCTTTGATATTAATTAGTTTTTTGGGTTCATTGAGAACATGGTTGTTGTTCAATAATAAAATTAATCCTCAAAAATACAACTTGCCTAATAATTCTGCACTCCCTGTATAGTGTGCATTGTTCCTGTAACCACTGCAGCTGCCTTTTGGTTTGAGGCTCTAGAAGAGGCTCTTCAGATGGAGACCCCACTAGATGATATTCTGGACAGAATTAAGGCTCTTAAGTTAGCTAATTCTTTTATTACAGACGCCGCTTTTCATCTTGCTAAGTTAGCGGCAAAGAATTCAGGTTTTGCCATTTTAGCGTGTAGAGCGTTATGGCTTAAGTCCTGGTCGGCTGATGTGTCATCTAAATCTAAGCTTTTGACCTTCCCTTTCAAAGGTAAGACCCTATTCGGGCCTGCACTGAAAGAGATCATTTCAGACATCACTGGGGGGAAGGGTCATGCCCTCCCTCAAGATAAGTCAAATAAGTCAAGGACCAAACAAAATAATTTTCGTTCCTTTCGAAACTTAAAGAGTGGTCCCACTTCCTCTTCCTCTACTGCAAAGCAAGAGGGGAACTTTGCTCAATCAAAGCCAACCTGGAGACCTAATCAGGCTTGGAACAAGGGTAAACAGGCCAAAAAGCCTGCTGCTGCCACTAAGACAGCATGAAGGGGTAGTCCCCGATCCGGGACCGGATCTAGTAGGGGGCAGACTTTCTCTCTTTGCTCAGGCCTGGGCAAGAGACGTTCAGGATTCCTGGGCTGTAGAAATCGTAACCCAGGGATATCTTCTAGATTTCAAGGATTCTCCTCCAAGGGGGAGGTTCCATCATTCTCAATTGTCTGTAAACCCGACAAAAAGAGAGGCGTTCTTACGCTGTGTAGAAGACCTTTTTACCATGGGAGTGATTTGCCCAGTTCCGAAAGCAGAACAGGGGCAGGGGTTCTACTCCAATCTGTTTGTGGTTCCCAAAAAAGAGGGAACTTTCAGACCAATTCTAGATCTCAAGATCCTAAACCAATTCCTAAGAGTCCCATCTTTCAAGATGGAGACCATTCGGACTATTTTACCAATGATCCAGGAGGGTCAATATATGACCACCGTGGACTTGCCTTTCTGGACAAGCATTACCAGTTTGTGGCTCTTCTCTTCGGGTTGGCCACGGCGCCACAAATTTTCACAAAGGTGCTAGGGTCCCTTCTGGCGGTCCTAAGGCCAGGGGGAATAGCAGTGGCGCCTTATCTAGACGACATTCTAATTCAAGCGTCGACTTTCCAACTAGCCAAGTCTCACATGGACTTAGTGTTGGCCTTTCTAAGATCTCACGGGTGGAAGGTGAACGTAAAAAAGAGTTCTCTTTCCCCCCTCACAAGAGTTTCATTTCTAGGGACTCTGATAGACTCGGTGGACATGAAAATATTTCTGACGGAGGTCAGGAAATCAAAGATTTTGTCCCCCTGCCGAGCTCTTCATTCCATTCCCTGGCCGTCAGTGGCTCAGTGTATGGAGGTAATCGGTCTAATGGTAGCAGTAATGGACATAGTTCCGTTTGCTCGCTTGCATCTCAGACCACTGCAACTATGCATGCTCAATCAGTGGAATGGGCAATATGCGGATTTATCTCCTCAGATAAATCTGGATCAAGAGACCAGAGACTCTCTTTTTTGGTGGTTGTCACAGGATCATCTGACCCAGGGAATGTGTTTCCGCAGGCCAGAATGGGTTATAGTGATGACAGACGCCAGCCTACTGGGCTGGGGTGCAGTCTGGAATTCCCTGAAAGCACAGGGTTTGTGGACTCGGGAGGAGGCCCTCCTACCGATAAATATTCTGGCATTAAGAGCGATATTCAATGCTCTTCAGGCATGGCCTCAGCTGGCTGCGACCAAATTCATCAGATTTCAGTCGGACAACATCACGACTGTGGCTTATATCAATCATCAGGGGGGGAAAAAGAGTTCCTTAGCGATGATAGAAGTTTCAAGAATTATCCGATGGGCAGAGGCTCACTCTTGCCATCTCTCAGCGATCTATATCCCAGGAGTAGAGAACTGGGAGGCAGATTTTCTAAATCGTAAGACTTTTCATCCGGGGGAGTGGGAACTCTATCCGGAAGTGTTTGCTCAACTGGTTCAGCTATGGGGCACACCAGAATTGGATCTGATGGCGTCTCGCCAGAATGCCAAACTTCCTCGTTACGGATCCAGGTCAAGGGATCCTCAGGCAGTACTAATAGATGCTCTAGCAGTACCCTGGTCGTTCAACCTGGCTTATGTGTTTCCACCTTTCCCTCCCCTTTCTGCATCTGATTGCCAGAATCAAACAGGAGAGAGCTTCGGTGATTTTGATAGCGCCTGCGTGGCCACGCAGGACCTGGTATGCAGACCTGGTGGACATGTCATCTCTGCCACCATGGACTCTGCCACTGAGACAGGACCTTTTGGTTCAAGGTCCATTCAAGCATCCAAATCTAATTTCTCTGCAACTGACTGCTTGGAGATTCATAGATACCTTGATTCAGGCTCGAAAGCCTGTTACCAGGAAAATCTATCATAAGATATGGCATAAATATCTTTTTTGGTGCGAATCCAAAGGCTACTCCTGGAGTAAAATCAGGATTCCTAGGATTTTGTCTTTTCTCCAAGAGGGATTGGAGAAAGGATTGTCAGTTAGTTCCCTAAAAGGGCAGATATCTGCTCTGTCCATTCTGTTGCACAAGCGTCTGGCAGATGTCCCAGACATCCAGGGTTTTTGTCAGGCTTTAGCTAGTATTAAGCCTGTGTTTAAACCTGTTGCTCCGCCATGGAGTCTAAATTTAGTTCTTAAAGTTCTTCAGGGGGTTCCGTTTGAGCCCATGCAGTCCATAGATATTAAGCTCTTATCTTGGAAAGTTTTGTTCCTAGTTGCTATCTCTTCAGCTCAAAGAGTCTCTGAACTATCTGCATTACAATGTGACTCGCCTTATCTTGTTTTCCATGCTGATAAGGTGTTTTTGCGTACCAAGCCTGGGTTCCTACCTAAGGTTGTTACTAACAGGAATATCAATCAGGAAATTGTTGTTCCTTCTCTGTGTCCTAATCCTTCTTCTAAGAAGGAACGTCTGTTGCACAACTTGGACGTGGTTCGTGCTTTAAAATTTCATTTGCAGGCAACCAAAGATTTTCGTCAAACATCTTCTTTGTTTGTTGTCTATTCTGGAAAGCGTAGGGGTCAAAAGGCTACGGCTACTTCTCTTTCCTTTTGGCTGAAAAGCATCATCCGTCTGGACAGCAGCCTCCTGAAAGGATTACAGCTCATTCTACTAGAGCGGTAGCTTCCACATGGGCTTTTAAAAATGATGCTTCTGTTGAACAGATTTGTAAGGCTGCGACTTGGTCTTCGCTCCATACCTTTTCAAAATTTTACAAATTTGATACTTTTGCTTCTTCGGAGGCTTTTTTGGGAGAAAGGTTTTGCAAGCAGTGGTGCCTTCCCTTTAGGTTCCTGTCTTGTCCCTCCCTTCATCCGTATCCTAAAGCTTTGGTATTGGTATCCCACTAGTAAGGATGAAACCGTGGACTCGGTACATCATGCAAAAGAAAACAAAAATATCAAGACAGATGGTATTTTTTATTAAAAACTTCAGTCACCTCTGCACCTTATAGTTTCTCCTTTTTCTTCCTTGGCCTTCGGTCGAATGACTGCTGGGTGGAGTTAAGGGGGGAGCTATATAGACAGCTCTGCTGTGGGTGCTCTCTTTGCCACTTCCTGTTAGGAAGGATAATATCCCACAAGTAAGGATGAAACCGTGGACTCGGTACATCGCAAAAGAAAGAAATGTATCAGGTAAGCATGGATTTTGTTTTCGTCATCACCATATCTACTATCTGTTTTAAGTATATTGGCCACTGCAGCAATGCCACTCGTATGTTTAATTGAGGTGTATAAGCTTGTTACATCTAAGTTGAATAAGATACACTTATCAACAATATGTCCTGCATCCTTCAATTTAGTTAGAAAATCATTAGTATCCCTTAAGTATGAGGAAGATTTGAGGAGATGAGGCTGTAATACCTTTTCCAAAAATACTGATATTTTAGAGAAGACCGAATTTACCCCTGACACTATAGGGCGACCGGGTGAATGATTTTCATCCTTATGAATTTCCGGCAGTACATATACAATAGGCCTTATTGGATTATTTTCAATCAAGGATTCTAAACTTCTCTGTAATAATGTCGGCTTTAACTGCCTGTCTTGTTATATGCTCTATCTCTTTATTAATTTGGATGGTTGGATCTCCCATAAGGGGCTTATACACTTTTGTATCAAAGATGCAAATAGTCCACTGTGTAACAAAGCGCACTTACTGGAGCCGCTACAATGTACACGCGGGTAAAATTTCAAATCCAATCTCCCTCCACGGCACAATGGAGTGGGTATGTTGGCTAGGTTAAGGTAAGGCGCTATGCAGCCACGGCGGGTCTGCCCTCCATGCCAAAAAAGATACACATGTCCAAAACAGGCGCACAGCAGCCAAATAACCTAAAAACACAGGCTTAAAAGATCTAAAGTTTATTGGCAAAAGTTAAAAGCACAAAAGAGCCCAAAAGGCCAAAAAGCAAACATATTAAAACTAACCGGTTGAGCAACAAGGTACAACGCAGACGCGTTTCGTGAGCATGCTCACTTGTTCACTGCTTTTTTTTTTACTTTTGCCAATAAACTTTAGATCTTTTAAGCTTTCTTTTTAGGTTATTTGGCTGCTGTGCGCCTCTTTTGGACATTGACACCTAGATTTAGAGTTTTGTCGGTAAAAACCCGCGTAGCTAATGCTCCTTTTCTCTTGTTAAGTGTATTCAGTCCACGGTCATCCATTACTTATGGGATATATTCCCTTCCCAACAGGAAGTTGCAAGAGGATCACCCAAGCAGAGCTGCTATATAGCTCCTCCCCTCACATGTCATATCCAGTCATTCTCTTGCAACTCAACTAGATAGGTCGTTGTGAGAGGTCTGTGGTGTTTTTTATACTTAGTTTATTTCTTCAATCAAAAGTTTGTTATTTTAAATGGCACCGGAGTGTGCTGTTTGTGCTCAGGCAGTATTTGGAAGAAGAATCTGCCTGCGTTTTTTCTATGATCTTAGCAGAAGTAACTAAGATCCACTGGCTGTTCTCGCACATTCTGAGGAGTGGGGTACCTTTCAGAAAGGGAATAGCGTGTGGGGAATCCTGCAAATGAGGTATGTGCAGTAAATTATTTTTCTAAGGAATGGAATTGACTAAGAAAATACTGCTGATACCGATGTAATGTAAGTACAGCCTTAAATGCAGTAGCGACTGGTATCAGGCTGATGAATGTATGTACAATAAGTAATTTTCTAAGGAATGGAATTTGCTTAAGAAAATACTGTTAATACTGAAGTAATGTATGAGCCTTAACTGCAGTAGAAGCGACTGGTAGCAGGCTTATTAATAACACTACCTAACTTTTAAAGTGCTTGTTTAAAACATTTACTGGCATGTTATTCGTTTTTTGTGAGGTACTTTGGTGATAAATCTTTTGGGGCATGATTTTCCACATGGCTGTCGTTTATTTCTACATAGAAACGGTTAACTGAGGTTTCCCACTGTTGTAATATGAGTGGGAGGGGCCTATTTTAGCGCTTTTTTGCGCAGTAAAAATTCAGTTACAGTCTTCCTGCTTCTTCCTCCTTGATCCAGGACGTCTCTAGAGAGCTCAGGGGTCTTCAAAATTCATTTTGAGGGAGGTAATCAGTCACAGCAGACCTGTGACAGTGTGTTTGACTGTGATAAAAACGTTCATTGTTAAACTGATTATCCGTTTTTGGGTATTAAGGGGTTAATCATCCATTTGCTAGGAGGTGCGATGCTTTGCTAACTTAATACATTTACTGTGAAAATTTGGTTGCTATAACTGATTTGGTTCATTGTTATTTCAACTGTGACGTTTTTTTGTGCTTCTTAAAGGCGCAGTAGCGTTTTTTTATATTGCTTGCAAACTTATTTGAAAGGATTTTCCAAGCTTGCTAGTCTCATTGCTAGTCTGTTTAAACATGTCTGACACAGATGAATCTGTTTGTTCACTATGTTTGAAGGCCAATGTGGAGCCCCACAGAAATATGTGTACTAAATGTATTGATGTCACTTTGAATAAAAGTCAATTTATACCTGTAAAGAAATTATCACCAGACAACGAGGGGGAAGTTATGCCGACTAACTCTCCTCACGTGTCAGTACCTTCGCCTCCCGCTCAGGAGGCGCGTGATATTGTGGCGCCAAGTACATCAGAGAGGCCCATACAAATCACTTTGCAAGACATGGCTGCTGTTATGACAGAGGTATTATCTAAATTGCCTGAATTAAGAGGCAAGCGCGATAGCTCTGGGTTAAGGACAGAGCGCGCTGATGATGTGAGAGCCATGTCTGATACTGCGTCACAATTTGCAGAACATGAGGACGGAGAGCTTCATTCTGTGGGTGACGGATCTGATCCAGGGAGACCGGATTCAGAAATTTTAAATTTAAGCTTGAAAACCTCCGTGTATTGCTAGGGGAGGTTTTAGCGGCTCTGAATGATTGTAACACGGTTGCAATTCCAGAGAAAATATGTAGGTTGGATAGATACTTTGCGGTACCGGTGTGTACTGACGTTTTTCCTATACCTAAAAGGCTTACAGAAATTATTAGCAAGGAGTGGGATAGACCCGGTGTGACCTTTTCCCCTCCTCCGATATTTAGAAAAATGTTTCCAATAGACGCCACCACACAAGACTTATGGCAGACGGTCCCTAAGGTGGAGGGAGCAGTTTCTACTTTAGCTAAACGTACCACTATCCCGGTGGAGGATAGTTGTGCTTTTTCGGATCCAATGGATAAAAAATTAGAAGGTTACCTTAAGAAAATGTTTGTTCAACAAGGTTTTATCTTACAGCCCCTTGCATGCATTGCGCCTGTCACTGCTGCTGCGGCATTCTGGTTTGAGTCTCTGGAAGAGGCCATTCGCACAGCTCCATTGGATGAGATTATGGCCAAGCTTAAAGCACTTAAGCTAGCTAATGCATTTGTTTCTGATGCCGTTGTACATTTAACCAAACTAACGGCTAAGAACTCCGGATTCGCCATCCAGGCGCGCAGAGCGCTATGGCTTAAATCCTGGTCAGCTGACGTGACTTCTAAATCTAAATTGCTTAATATTCCTTTCAAAGGGCAGACCTTATTCGGGCCCGGCTTGAAAGAAATTATTGCTGACATTACTGGAGGTAAGGGTCATACTCTTCCTCAGGACAGGGCCAAATCAAAGGCCAAACAGTCTAATTTTCGTGCCTTTCGTAACTTCAAGGCAGGAGCAGCATCAACTTCCTCCGCTCCAAAACAGGAAGGACCTGTTGCTCGTTACAGACAGGGCTGGAAAGCTAACCAGACCTGGAACAAGGGCAAACAGGCCAGAAAGCCTACTTCTGCCCCTAAGACAGCATGAAGAGAGGGCCCCCTATCCGGAAACGGATCTAGTGGGGGGCAGACTATCTCTCTTCGCCCAGGCTTGGGCAAGAGATGTCCAGGATCCCTGGGCGTTGGAGATCATATCTCAGGGATATCTTCTGGACTTCAAAGCTTCTCCTCCACAAGGGAGATTTCATCTTTCAAGGTTATCAGCAAACCAAATAAAGAAAGAGGCATTTCTACGCTGTGTACAAGACCTCTTAGTAATGGGGGTGATCCACCCAGTTCCGAGGACGGAACAAGGGCAAGGGTTTTACTCAAATCTGTTTGTGGTTCCCAAGAAAGAGGGAACCTTCAGACCAATCTTGGACCTAAAAATCTTAAACAAATTCCTAAGAGTTCCATCATTCAAAATGGAAACTATTCGAACCATCCTACCCATGATCCAAGAGGGTCAATACATGACCACAGTAGACTTAAAGGATGCCTACCTTCATATACCGATTCACAAAGATCATTATCGGTACCTAAGATTTGCCTTTCTAAACAGGCATTACCAGTTTGTAGCTCTTCCCTTCGGGTTAGCTACGGCTCCGAGAATTTTTACAAAGGTTCTGGGCTCACTCCTAGCGGTACTAAGACCGCGAGGCATAGAGGTGGCTCCGTACCTAGACGACATTCTGATACAAGCGTCAAGTTTTCAAATTGCCAAGTCTCATACAGAGATAGTTCTGGCATTTCTGAGGTCGCATGGGTGGAAGGTGAACGTGGAAAAGAGTTCTCTATCACCACTCACAAGAGTCTCCTTCCTAGGGACTCTGATAGATTCTGTAGAAATGAAAATTTTCCTGACGGAGGCCAGGTTATCAAAACTTTTAAATGCTTGCCGTGTCCTTCATTCCATTCCACGCCCGTCAGTAGCTCGGTGCATGGAAGTAATCGGCTTAATGGTAGCGGCAATGGACATAGTACCATTTGCGCGCCTGCATCTCAGACCTCTGCAATTATGCATGCTAAGTCAGTGGAATGGGGATTACTCAGATTTGTCCCCTCTACTAAATCTGGATCAAGAGACCAGAGATTCTCTTCTCTGGTGGCTTTCTCGGGTCCATCTGTCCAAGGGGATGACCTTTCGCAGGCCAGATTGAACAATTGTAACAACAGATGCCAGCCTTCTAGGTTGGGGCGCAGTCTGGAACTCCCTGAAGGCTCAGGGATTATGGACTCAGGAGGAGAAACTCCTCCCAATAAATATTCTGGAGTTGAGAGCAATATTCAATGCTCTTCTAGCTTGGCCTCAGTTAGCAACACTGAGGTTCATCAGATTTCAGTCGGACAACATCACGACTGTGGCTTACATCAACCATCAAGGGGGAACCAGGAATTCCCTAGCGATGTTGGAAGTCTCAAAGATAATTCGCTGGGCAGAGTCTCACTCTTGCCACCTGTCAGCGATCTACATCCCAGGCGTGGAGAACTGGGAGGCGGATTTTCTAAGTCGCCAGACTTTTCATCCGGGGGAGTGGGAACTTCATCCGGAGGTCTTCGCTCAACTGATTCATCGTTGGGGCAAACCAGATCTGGATCTCATGGCGTCTCGCCAGAACGCCAAGCTTCCTTGTTACGGATCCAGGTCCAGGGACCCGGAAGCGGCGCTGATAGATGCTCTGACAGCCCCTTGGGTCTTCAACATGGCTTATGTGTTTCCACCATTTCCGATGCTACCTCGACTGATTGCCAAGATCAAACAGGAGAGAGCATAGACCTAGTGGACATGTCGTCCTGTCCACCATGGTCTCTACCTCTGAGGCAGGACCTTCTAATACAAGGTCCTTTCAAAAATCCAAATCTAATTTCTCTGAGGCTGACTGCATGGAGATTGAACGCTTGATCCTATCAAAGCGTGGCTTCTCGGAGTCAGTTATTGATACCTTAATACAGGCACGGAAGCCTGTTACCAGAAAAATTTACCATAAGATATGGCGTAAATATTTATATTGGTGCGAATCCAAGGGTTACTCATGGAGTAGGGTTAGGATTCCTAGGATATTGTCCTTTCTACAGGAGGGTTTAGAAAAGGGCTTATCTGCTAGTTCGTTAAAGGGACAGATTTCTGCTCTGTCTATTCTCTTACACAAACATCTGGCAGAAGTTCCAGACGTCCAGGCCTTTTGTCAGGCTTTGGCTAGGATTAAGCCTGTGTTTAAGACTGTTGCTCCTCCGTGGAGCTTAAACTTGGTTCTTAAAGTTCTTCAAGGGGTTCCGTTTGAACCCCTTCATTCCATTGATATTAAGCTTTTATCTTGGAAAGTTCTGTTTTTGATGGCTATTTCCTCGGCTCGAAGAGTCTCTGAGTTATCGGCCTTACATTGTGATTCTCCTTATCTGATTTTCCATTCAGACAAGGTAGTTCTGCGTACTAAACCTGGGTTTTTACCTAAGGTAGTTTCTAACAGGAATATCAATCAGGAGATTGTTGTTCCATCATTATGTCCTAATCCTTCCTCAAAGAAGGAACGACTTTTGCATAATCTGGACGTAGTCCGTGCCCTGAAGTTCTATTTACAGGCAACTAAAGATTTTCGTCAAACTTCTTCTCTGTTTGTCGTGTACTCTGGTCAGAGGAGAGGTCAAAAAGCTTCGGCAACCTCTCTCTCCTTTTGGCTTCGTAGCATAATACGTTTAGCCTATGAGACTGCTGGACAGCAGCCCCCTGAAAGAATTACAGCTCATTCCACTAGAGCTGTGGCTTCCACCTGGGCCTTTAAGAATGAGGCCTCTGTTGAACAGATTTGCAAGGCTGCAACTTGGTCTTCGCTTCACACTTTTTCAAAATTTTACAAATTTGACACTTTTGCTTCTTCGGAGGCTATTTTTGGGAGAAAGGTTCTACAGGCAGTGGTTCCTTCCGTTTAAGTTCCTGCCTTGTCCCTCCCATCATCCGTGTACTTTGGCTTTGGTATTGGTATCCCATAAGTAATGGATGACCCGTGGACTGAATACACTTAACAAGAGAAAACATAATTTATGCTTACCTGATAAATTTATTTCTCTTGTAGTGTATTCAGTCCACGGCCCGCCCTGTCTTTTAAGGCAGATCTAAATTTTAATTAAAACTCCAGTCACCACTGCACCCTATGGTTTCTCCTTTCTTGTCTTGTTTCGGTCGAATGACTGGATATGACATGTGAGGGGAGGAGCTATATAGCAGCTCTGCTTGGGTGATCCTCTTGCAACTTCCTGTTGGGAAGGGAATATATCCCATAAGTAATGGATGACCCGTGGACTGAATACACTACAAGAGAAATAAATTTATCAGGTAAGCATAAATTATGTTTTTTTCTTACCGCTCCCTGTAAATAACGCTGGTATTTAGATTTGTCTGAATGGCTGCGTTAGACTCCGAAAAGGGAGCGTTAAGCAAATTTAGCGCCACTTCAACCCTCAATACCAGCGTTGCTTATGGTAGCGGTAAGATGGAATAACGTGCTCGTGCACGATTCCCCCATAGGAAACAATGGGGCAGTTTGGGCTGAAAATAAACCTAACACCTGCAAAAAAGCAGCGTTAAGCTCCCAACGCAGCCCCATTGTTTCCTATGGGGAAACACATTCTAAGTCTACACCTAACACCCTAACATGAACCCCGAGTCTAAACACCCCTAATCTTACATTTATTAACCTCTAATCTGCCGCCCCCGCAATTGCTGACACCTGCATTATACTATTAACCCCTAATCTGCCGCTCCGGACACCGCCGCCACCTACATTATACCTATGAACCCCTAATCTGCTGCCCCTAACATCGTTGACACATACATTTTATTTATTAACTCCTAATCTGCCCCCCCCAATGTTGCAGCAACCTAACTACAAGTACTAACCCCTAATCTGCCGACCGGACCTCGCCTCCACTATAATAAATGTATTAACCCCTACACCGCTGCACTCCCGCCTCGCAAACACTATAATAAATTGTATTAACCCCTAATCTGCCCTCCCTAACATCGCCGCCACCTACCTACAATTATTAACCCCTAATCTGCCGCCCCCAACGTCGCCGCTACTCTAATAAAGTTATTAACCCCTAAACCTAAGTCTAACCCTAACACCCCCCTAACTTAAATATTTAAATACAAAAAAATAAATTTACTCTAATTAAATAAATGAATCCTATTTTAAACTAAATACTTACCTGTAAAATAAACCCTAATATAGCTACAATATAACTCATAGTTACATTGTAGCTATTTTAGGATTTATATTTATTTTACAGGCAACTTTGTATTTATTTTAACTAGGTACAATAGCTATTAAATAGTTAATAAATATTTAATAGCTACCTAGTTAAAATAAGTACAAAATTACCTGTAAAATAAATCCTAACCTAAGTTACAATTAAACCTAACACTACACTATCAATAAATTAATTAAATAAATTAACTATTTAATAGCTATTGTACCTAGTTAAAATAAATACAAAGTTGCCTGTAAAATAAATATAAATCCTAAAATAGCTACAATGTAACAATGAGTTATATTGTAGCTATATTAGGGTTTATTTTACAGGTAAGTATTTAGTTTTAAATAGGATTAATTTATTTAATTAGAGTAAATTTATTTCGTTGTATTTAAATTATATTTAAGTTAGGGGGGTGTTAGGGTTAGGGGCTAATAACTTTATTAGAGTAGCGGCGACGTTGGGGGCGGCAGATTAGGGGTTAATAATTGTAGGTAGGTGGCGGTGATGTTAGGGAGGGCAGATTAGGGGTTAATACAATTTATTATATTGTTTGCGAGGCGGGAGTGCGGCGGTTTAAGGGTTAATACATTTATTATAGTGGCGACGAGGTCCGGTCGGCAGATTAGAGGTTAATACTTGTAGTTAGGTTGCGGCGACGTTGGGGGCGGCAGATTAGGGGTTAATAAATAAAATGTAGGTGTCGGCGATGTTAGGGGCAGCAGATTAGGGGTTGATAGGTATAATGTAGGTGGCGGCGATGTGCGGTCGGCAGATTAGGGGTTACATTTTTTTATTATAGTGGCGGCGATGTGGGGGGGGCCTCGGTTTAGGGGTACATAGGTAGTTTATGGGTGTTAGTGTACTTTAGAGCACTTTAGTTAAGAGCTTTATGTTCCATGTTAGACCATAAAGCTCTTAACTCCTGAATTTTTTCGGCGGTAGGAGTCTTGTCGGTAGAGGGTGTACCGCTCACTTCTTCCAAGACTCTAAATACCAGCGTTAGGCAGATCCCATTGAAAAGATAGGATATGCAATTGGCGTAAGGGGATCTGCGGTATGGAAAAGTCGCGGAAAAAAAGTGAGCGGTACACCTGTACCTGCCTGACTCTAAATACCAGCGGGCGGTAAAAAGCAGCGTTAGGACCCCTTAACGCTGCTTTTTACGGCTAACGCAGAACTCTAAATCTAGGCGTTACACTTTTGTATCACCTAGTTGTCTCTCTATTTCTTGCCCATAGTCATTTTTATTTAACAGGACTATGGCTCCGCCCTTGTCCGCCTCTTGTATTATCAATTCTTTGTTATTTTTTAGTTGATTGACTGCCTCTTTCTCTTTTTTACTAGCCAGTATCAGTCTTTTGTTTTTATTTCTCCTGAATAAGTTATCTGTTTCTTTCTGAACTAACTTAGCATAGGTAGCAACACTATGTGGTGTGGATGGTGTGAACTTACTCTTTTTGTGAATCCCACATTTTTTTGGATCACTAAAATTCATACCATTAGATGTTTTTTGTGTTCCAACAGGATCTTATATACCCTCCATCATGGCAAAGTGAATCTTAAGTTTTAATTTCCTAAAAAACCTTTGTAGATCCTGTTGGATAACAAATTCATTGCATGTGCTCGGTAAACAAAATGATAAACCTTTGTTAAGAATAGTGTATTCATCTTCAGACAAAACATAATTTGAAATATTGTGTACCAAATTGTCATCAGTGCATTTATTTTGAAAGTGCAAATTAGTGCTGTGCAATTCATGTAAATCATTACTATTTAATGTGCAATTACTTATTAAATTATACAATGTGCCCACTTCTTTTATTTTGATTACGCATATCAGTATTTGTATTCAGTATATCATCAACTATGTCACAGTCCTTTGACATTAAGGAGTCATGAGCATTGCTTGAGTCACTTCGGGACAGAGTTCTGTTGTTAACATTAGTTAATGGACTGTCCATCATATACATATTTGAAGCATCAGTCCCATTACAGCTAAGTTCCTCTGTCGTATTTTCCAATTGTGTATTACCTGCAGATCTTGTAATTACACCCTCTGAGTGTATTTTAGGAGTGAGTGCCATATTAACCACTATACCCCCTCTGCATGTGTTAGACTTAACGTCCGTACTCCTATTAACATGAACAGTTAAAGTGCCCATACTCTCCATCTCCTTCCCAGCTCTGTTATCCCAATTTTACCTGTTGTTATGCTCAGGTGCCTCAGTGCTGACCTGTGTTAATGCCGGTAGTAGCCGCGTTGGTATCCTCGCGTCCGTCGAGCTCTCTGTTGCTCCGGCTGAGACGTCACGTAGGCGCCTCTTGCGATGCTTCCGCCTGGCGCAGTGTGATCTACGTCCGAATCTTCGGTTACAAAACTGGATTATCTGAGCACGTAGACATTTTATCCAGGAGTGTGGGCCCTTCATCCGGAAGTATTCTCAATGATAACCCTCAGGTGGGGACTTCCGGAGTTAGATCTGATGGCAAGCTTCAAAGGTACGGGTCAAGATGAAGAGATCCGCAAGCAGCTCTGATCGACGCTCTGGCGGTTCCTTGGGATTTCGGTCTTGTGTACCGGTTTCCTCCGTTTGCCCTCCTTCCTTGAGTAATAGCTTGTATCAAGCAGGAGAGGGCATCAGTGATACTAATCGCCCCCTGCCTGGCCCCGCAGGATCTGGTTTGTGGATCTGGTGAATATGTCATCTCTTCCCCCTTGGAGGTTGCCTTTGAGGAAGGACCTTCTACTTCAGCATCCCCTCCTCTACCCAAACCTAGATTCTCTGAAGCTGACTGCTTGGAGATTTAGTGTTGTCTAAGCACGTTTTTTCTGAGAAGGTCATTGATACCATGCTTTAGGCTTGTAAGCTGATAACTTGCAAAATTTACCATAAGGTGTGGCTTAAATACCTTTTATTGGTGCAAATCGAGGGGTTTCTCTTGGAATCGGATGAAGGTTACCTGCATTTTGTCCTTTCTTCAGGATGGCCTGGAGAAAGGCTTGTCAGTCAGTACTATGAAGGGTCAGATCTCTTCACTGTCTATTATTTTGCATAAACGTGTGCATAAACGTCTGGCAGACCTGCCAGATGTTCAATCTCTTGTCCAAGCCTTTTTCAGAATCAGGCCTGTGTTTAAACCTGTTGCTGCTCCATGGAGCCTTAATCTTGTTCTTAAAGTTCTGCAGCAGGCTCCGTTTGAGCCTATGCACTCTTGATATTAAGTTATCATCTTGAATAGTTGTATGTCTCCTTGCTATTTCTTCTGCTCAGAGTTTCCGAGCTTTCGGCTCTGCAGTGTGATTCCTCTTACCTTATTTTTCATGCGGATAAGGCGGTCCTTCGGACTAAGTTGGGATTTCTTTCTAAGGTAGTGTCGTATCACATCATCGATCAGGAAATTGTTGTTGTTTCATTTTGTCCTAATCCTTCTTCTCCTTCTTGCATTACCTGGATGTTGGGCATGCTATAAAATGTTATCTACAAGCAACTATAGATTTTTGGCAATCTACTGCGTTGTTTGTTGTTTTCTCTGGTAAGCGTAAGGGTCAGAAGGCCACTTCTTTTACTCTTTCTCTCTGGTTGAGAAGTGTTATCCGGTTGGCTTATGAGACAGCTGGACAACAGCCTCCTGAGAGAATTACGGCTCATTCTACTAGGGCTGTCTCTTTTTCCTGGGCCTTCAAAAATGAAGCTTCTGTGGACCAAACCTGCAAGGCGGCCACTTGGTCCTCATTGCATACCTTTTCCAAATTCTACAAATTTGATACTTTTGCCTCAGCTGAGGCTTCTTTTGGGAGGAAAATTCTTCAAGCGGTGGTGACTTCTATTTAGGTTTGCCTGTCTTGTTCTCCTGCCCTTCTATTTTGTGTCCTCTTACTTGGGTATTGGTTCCCACTAGTAATTATAATGGATTCATGGAATCTCCATGCCATTGGAAAGAAAACAAAATTTATGCTTACCTGATAAATTATTTTCTTTCCTGGCATGGAGTCCACGACCCACCCTTACTTTGATTTAAGACAGCTTTTTTTGTATAAACCTCAGGCACTTCTATACCCTTGTGTCATCTTCTATTTCCATATTCCTTCGGCTGAATGACTGGGGACTTATGGCAAGTAGGAGTGATACTTAACAGCTCTGTTTGGGTGTTCTTTGCCTCCTCCTAGTGGCCAGGAGTTGATTTTTTTGGGGGTGTTTTTTTTTTTTAGATTAGGGCTTTTTTTATTTTTTAAACGGCATCAAAAGAGCTGATTGCCCTTTTAAGGGCAATGCCCATACAAAGGCCCCTTTAGGGGCAATGGGTAGCTTAGATTTTCTTTAGTTAGGTCTTTTTTATTTTGGGGATTTGGGTCCTTTTAAGGGCTATTGGTAGTTTATTCTTAGATTGTTGTTTTTTTATTTTGGGGTGGCTGTTTCGTTTTTATAGGGGTATTAGATTAGATTTATTTTTTTTATTTTGGATAATTTCATTTATTATTTTTTGTAATCTTAGATTTTTTTTATTTTTCGTAATCTTAGTTTTTTGTTTTTTTTGTAGTTAGGTTATTTTTTTATATTTTTTTAGTTTAAGCTTAATTATTTTTTTTATTTCACAGGCAAGTTTTTATTTATTTGAAGGTAGTTATATTCTAATTTTAATATAAAGTTAGGGGGGTGTTAGGTTTAGGGGTTAATAGTTTAAGTTTGTTGCGATGTGGGGGGCTGGTGGTTTAGGGGTTAATAGGTTTATTTAGGTAGTCGCAATGTGGATTTGTGACGGTTTAGGGGTTAATAAGTTTGGTTGAGTATTTGCAATGCGGGGGGCAGCGGATTCGGGGTCAATAGGTTTATTGTACTGTTGGCGATGCGGGTGTGCGGCAGATTAGGGGTTAATAGGTTTATTTAGTGTTGTTGATGTGGGCGGGTGGCAGATAAGGGGTTAATAGCTTTATTTTAGTAGTAGCGATGTGGGGGGTCGGCAGTTTAGAGGGTAATAGGTTTATTTAGTGTTCGCAATGTGAGGGTTCAGCGGTTTAGGGGTTAATATGATTATTTAGTGTTTGCAATGTGGATGGGTGGCTGATTAGGGGTTAATAGTTTTATTTTAGTAGTAGCGATGTGGGGGGTCGGCAGTTTAGAGGGTAATAGGTTTATTTAGTGTTCGCAATGTGAGGGTTCAGCGGTTTAGGGGTTAATATGATTATTTAGTGTTTGCGATGTGGATGGGTGGCTGATTAGGGGTTAATAGCTTTATTTTAGTAGTAGCGATGTGGGGGGTCGGCAGTTTAGAGGGTAATAGGTTTATTTAGTATTGACAATGTGAGGGTTCAGCGGTTTAGGGGTTAATATGATTATTTAGTGTTTGCGATGTGGATGGGCGGCGGATTAGGGGTTAATAGTTTTAATATAGTATTTGCGATGCGTGGGATGGTGGTTTAGGGGTTAATAGGTCGTTTATGGGTGTTAGTGTTTTTTGTAACATTTTTGTTATGAGTTTTGTGAAACATTTTTGTTTCACAAAATCTATAACTACTGGCCTTTGATCGTGGAATGGATTATGGCGGTATAAGCTATAACGCTAGCAGAATAGTCTGACCGCACAACTTGTAATACAGGTGAGCTGAATATTCCACACTCAAAAGGCATTTTTTGAGTGCGGAATGGATCGTTGCGGTATATGCTAAATCGCTAGCGGTATAGCCGTACTGCCATGACTTGTCATACGGGTTAGCGAACCATTCCGTGAGCAAAGGCCAATTTTTCAGCGGTATAGCCGTACTGCACAACTTGTAATCTACCTGAGTGTTATCCCTGTACTACTCCTAATATCACCTTATTGGGCTAAACTCTCATTGCTGTACAGCTTGTGATTGCACCTGACAGAGGTAAATGTTGTACTGCTCCTGATGGCACCACACAGGGATTAACTGTTTCATTGTTGTACTGCTCCTGATGGCACCACACAGGATTAACTGTTTCATTGCTGTACTGCTCCTGATGGCACCACACAGGATTAACTGTTTCATTGCTGTACTGCTCCTGATGGCACCACACAGGGATTAACTCTTTCATTGCTGTACTGCTCCTGATGGCACCACACAGGGATTAACTCTTTCATTGCTGTACTGCTCCTGATGGCACCACACAGGATTAACTGTTTCATTGCTGTACTGCTCCTGATGGCACCACACAGGGATTAACTGTTTCATTGCTGTACTGCTCCTGATGGCACCAAACATAAGATAATCCTATGTACTACAGTGCCAGGCCCACCAAATATTTCAAAATTACCTCTGTACTCTATTATAATAATATAACATTAAAAAATAATCAAATAGCTTTAGTTGATGGACGTACATTTCTAAGCCACAGCTTAATGTCACATGTTGAGTCCTGTATTTATATATGTGTTTAAATATTTTTCAATTATTTATTTTATTTGAATTAATTGTAATAATTTATATTTATATTTAGACTTTCCTTGGCGACCTGAAATACAAGCAATCCCCATATCTCATGTAATAAATGGCAGAGAGGTCACAGTGCAATACAACATCTATAAATATTTCCCTGATGCTCTGACTGTGAGATGGTTTAGGAAGGAGAGAGGAGGTCAGGAGCTGTTTCCGTTATCTCACTCTGAGAACCTCAGAATTTCAGATCTCACACACAAGAAGCAGTCGGATAACACATACACCTGTACAGCTTGTTTGTTATTTACTCCATCACTGAGCTCAGACCAAGGAGCAGAATTTATCTGCAGAGTGGAACATCCCAGCCTGGAACAACCAATAGAAAGAGGAACTGGAGCTCTTGTAGTTATCTGTGAGTAAATTATTTGTTTTTTTATTGAGATAAATGAAAAGTAGAACAATAACAATTGGGTGAAATGCACGGTGAGTGAACAGCCAAAGCGTTAACAACATTGAGATGGTTATTACCAGATTAAGAAAAAAAACAAAAACAATGTAAAACGAAATATGTCATTTCCATATAATAATGAAATACACAGTTGTAAATAAAGCGTAACCCATGTTATGACGAGGAATGGTCTCAATTCGTTTTTTTTTTCTTTTATGGGGGAGTGGGATTGGAAGATGTAAAGTTAATATGAGTAGTTATTTCAGAGATATATGTGTAGCAATAACAGGAAATACAAGGCGTGGGTGCTGGATATTGGATGGAAAGAAGGGTGATGGTTCACTGCCTGGGGGAGAGGTGGAGAGGGGAAGCGGGAAAGAGATCGAGACGTGCTTAAATTCAAGGATTTGTTGTTTGGTGTGCACTCCAGTCAGGGAATTTCGTAAGCCATGGGGACCAGATCTCGAGAAAAGAGTCAAATTTGTCTAGGGTCCTGTAGGAGTATTGCTCCATTTGACCAATGTATTGGATTACAGCGAGTGTCTGGGAGAAGGATGGGGGGTTTTCGTTTCTCCATGATCTGGCTATCGTTAATTTTGTGGCCATGAGGACATAAATTGCAAGGGCTTCTTTTGGGGTGGTGAGGTTTGGCATCTGGAGATGAAGCAGAGCCGTTACAGGCGTGTACTGTATGGTGATTCCCAAGTTGCGGAGCAGGCTATAAACTTTTTTCCATAGCGGCTGAATGACTGGGCAGGACCACCAAATGTGTTGTGCAGTACCTAGATGTTGGCACCGTCTCCAGCATGTAGGGGAGCAGGTATTATGGATTCTGTGTAAAGTGGTTGGGACTAAATGCCAGCGAACCAGAATTTTATAATGTAACTCCCATAGAGTAGCAGAGTGTATCAGTTTTTTAGTTATCAGGATTCTAGCCTGCCATGTGTCGAGATCTGTGGAGAAACCCAGTTCTCTTTCCCACGCAATATGCTGTGAAATTTTATGCGGAGTGCACGTGTTGTTGAGTAGGTTGTAGTGCGCGGATAAGGGGTGTGAGATATTGGAAGCTTGTTGCCACATGGACTCCCAAGGTGTAGGTTGTCTGAGTTTTGTCTTTGGATACCCCCATGTGCGTAGGCGTGTGCTCAGTCGGTATGCCTCAAAGCTAAGATTAGGAGGGATTTGGTACTTAGAGCAAAGATTGGGGTGTGAGAGCCACCTGTCACTATCATAAAAGTCTGTCACAGTTTGAATCCGTCTGTGTCGCCAAGCTTCGGGGTGGGAATCTGGTAGGCAGTACAGCGTGCCCCGGACGGTGAGCATGGGTGAAAGGTAAGGAGATATGACCGGATTATGTCGGACATGGTCCCATATCTGATACGCGTGTTTTAATACTTGGAGGGTAATGTTCAATTTCTGTCTATGGTGTGATGGAGTAAATTATTAGTTTTAAGTAGTTTACATGTTGGTATTTTCTTGTTGAAGTTTTTTTAAATTCTTAGAAGAGAAATGTGATCATGTTTATTAACTAAATTATTGTTATTTACTTTCAGCTAAACCAAAGATTACAGGTCCTTTAACATTAGGCATTTGTGATCACAGCAACTTACAGTGTTCTCTGAATCTGACAAACGTATACCCTAAAGATATCCAGATCACATGGCTCTATAGAAGCAGCCAATACTCACAGGAGGGATCACCAGAACCAGTATCTGAAGAGTGTGCAGATCACACATTTAATGTAACAAGTACTTGTACAATTCCTGTACATCTCTTCATAGATCCAGCGTCTAACATTTGTGTTAAATGGAAGCATGAAGCTATGGATGATCCAGAATCCAAAGAACTTTCTGTAAAAGATCCAGGTATGAAAAAGAGAATATCAATTTTATTTTCTGTTTACTGATACAATTTAATATAAAAGTGGGTGAAAATGTTCTACTTAAAAGGGCAATTCAGCCAAAAATGGACAATACATCAGTGTATTTCAGTTTTCATTAGAAGCATGTTTGCCTTACAATTGTGTTTAAAAAAATGTATTTAGTGAGAGCTATCACTGTTCCACTGAGAGCTTGTAGTGTGCACGTCTTTGTGTGAATCATATCTAGATATGTTTTATGCACCAGCATTTTAAACAGTATGATAAAATGAAATACCCAATAAAAGTAGTAGGGCAACTCCTTAAGTGAGAATTATCCCAAAAATCTCACACTGAATACAAATATTAAATTGAAAGAGTGCTCTAAAAAGCTAACTGCACCTAAAATGTGATAGTATATAACTTGTAGGTCTGGGAATAATTGTGTTATATCAATATATATACAGCCTCACAAATAATGACTCGTAAAACTAAAAATAAATGTATTATGTAAAAAATAGTATCTATTTATCTCACAATTTAATTTCATATAAACATCATAGTGTCTATTTTCCTCCCAGTGTAATTGTATATAAACACCATAGGTAGATGAAATTAGTAATGCCTCTTAAACCTCTTAATATGATTAACTATAAGGTGCACCAAAATGAAATACTAATAGGCATTTATTATCATCTATCGTTAAATCGTGGATCCATGTTAATAAAAAATAAATATATATATATATATATATATATACTGTGCATTAATAATACACAGTAATAATACACAATTACAGTATATAGTTAAAAACAAACTGATGAATCTAACAACATATCACAATATTGCATTAGTAACAAGTGTTTTATAAGCACTGCCCCTAATGTTTTAACCTTGTTTGTATTCCCGAGTCTCTTTGAGGAGTTGTTTGTGTCTTTGAGACGAAGGATTAGTCTTTACATATTAGTAAGTTGGAGTTTTAATGAACAAGAATGTCCCAAGATGAAGGATATATCAATATACATTAAGTTCCAATAACCAATAGAGTTCTACTCACCGAAATCCGAAAGCTTTTGTTATAGTGTGCTTTCTCTGACTCAACCCTTACACACGTACCTCTCTTGTCAGTCTCGGCATTGACATTGCCACTTCCGGGTTTTGCTGACGTAGTGGTCACATGTTTCTTTCCAGTCCTATTGGGTGGTCAGATTATCAGCATATGTAGCAGAATCCTCGGCAGCCAAAGTGTTGCAATATTATCTTTAACAAAGCCTTTACAATGTTTCACTCAGAGCGCTCATGAGACTTGTACTTTACCAGGCATAGATGAAGTATGGACAAAACGATTCCTTCCTTTGTTCCAAATGATTGACGTTTAGTAAACAGCAAACTCCTTTCTCTTTCAGTGCAATACAGGACAACTCATAAACATGTTTCAGCTACACAGCTTTTTTCAAGATGAATCTGTAATTGCACTTCCTCCTTATTTATAGTCCTTAATTAAAGGGGCAATGATATCATGCTTTTTATTTAAAGGGGCAATTCATTTCATACACATTGGTTAATAAAAAGTGCCTATCTTGTAGATCACTTTTCTTAATACATCGTCATATTAGGAATATAAATATTCATATATATAATAAATTGTTATAAATTCATCAGATCAATAAATGGTGGTAAATTTATTTTAAAAGCCTAAAAATATATATATTAAGTGAACATATACATTCATAAATTCATATGGTGAGGTATTTTTAGTAACTCCTAAACATATTTATCAGTAATTCATCTCAAATTCATTCATTTAAATAAAAGGATTTAGATCTAATTCAGCATTGAGACCAGATGAAACATGTTTATGAGTTGTCCTGTATTGCACTGAAAGAGAAAGGAGTTTGCTGTTTACTAAGCGCCAATCATTTGGAGCAAAGGAAGGAATCGTTTTGTCCATACGTCATCTATGCCTGGTAAAGTACAAGTCTCATGAGCGCTCTGAGTGAAACATTGTAAAGGCTTTGTTAAAGATAATATTGCAACAATTTGGCTGCAGAGGATTCTGCTACATATGCCGATAATCTGACCACCCAATAGGACTGGAACAAAACACGTGACCACTATGTCAGCGAAACCTGAAAGTGGCAGTGTCAATGCCGAGACTGACAAGAGAGGTACGTGTGTAAGGGTTGAGTCAGAGAAAGCACACTATAAAAAAAGCTTTTCGGATTTCGGTGAGTAGAACTCTATTGGTTATTGGAACTTAAACGTATATATTGATATATCCTTCATCTTGGGACATTCTTGTTCATTAAAACTCCAACTTACTAATATGTAAAGAGTAATCCTTCGTCTCAAAGACGCAAACAAAGAGACTTGGGAATACAAAACAAGGTTAAAACATAAAGGGCAGTGCTTATAAAACACTTGTTACTAATGCAATATTGCGATATGTTGTTAGATTCATCAGTTTGTTTTTAACTATATACTGTAATTGTGTATTATTATGGTGTATTATTAATGCACAGTATATATATATATATATATATATATATTATTAACGTGGATCCACGATTTAACGAAAGATGATAATAAATGCCTATTAGTATTTCATTTTGGTGCACCTTATAGTTAATCATATTAAGAGGTTTAAGAGGCATTACTAATATCATCTACCTATGGTGTTTATATACAACTAGTCCTAAAGCCCGTTCACACGGGCCATTTTTTGCAGGGTACAGCGGTCCCACCCCTTGCGCTCTCCCCCTCTCTTTTGAGCTCTCTCTCTCCCCCCTCTTTTGCGCTCTCTCTCTCCCCATCTCTTTTGCTCTTTCTTTCCCCCTCTCTTTTGAGCTCTCTCTCTCCACCTCTCTTTTGAGCTCTCTCTCTCCCCCTCTCTTTGAGCTCTCTCTCTCCCCCTCTTTTGCGCTCTCTCTCCCCCCTCTTTTGCACTCTCTCTCTCTCTCCCCCCCCTCTTTGCGCTCTCTCTCTCCCCCCCTCTTTTGCGCTCTCTCTCTCTCGCCCCCTCTTTTGCGCTCTCTCTCTCCCCCCTCTTTTGCGCTCTCTCTCCCCCCTCTTTTGCGCTCTCTCTCCCCCCTCTTTTGCGGTCTCTCTCTCCCCCTCTCTTTTGCACTCTCTCTCCCCCCTCTCTTTTGTGCTCTCTCTCTCTCACCCCTCTCTTTTGCGCTCTCTCTCTCACCCCTCTCTTTTGCGCTCTCTCTCCCCCTCTCTTTTGCGCTCTCTCCCCTGTCTCTCTCCCCCCTCTCTCTCTCCCCTGTCTCTCTCTCTCCCCCCCCTTTCTCCCCCCCCTTTCTCTCCCCTCTCTCTATCTCTCTCTCTCCCTCCTCTCTTTTGAGCTCTCTCTCCCGCCCTCTTTTGCTCTCTCTCTCTCCCCCTCTCTTTTGCTCTCTCTCTCCCCCTCTCTTTTGAGCTCTCTCTCTCCCCCTCTCTTTTGAGCTCTCTCTCTCCCCCCTCTCTTTTGTGGTCTCTCTCCCCCCTCTCTTTTGCGCTCTCTCTCCCCTGTCTCTCCCCCCTCTCTCTCTCGCTCTCTCTCTCTCTCTCCCCTGTCTCTCTCTCCCCCCCCTTTCTCTCCCCTCTATCTCTCTCTCCCCCCCTCTATCTCTCTCTCTCCCTCTCTCTCTCTCTCTCCCCTCTATCTCTCTCTCCCCCCTCTCTGTCTCTCCCCCCTCTCTCTCTCCCCTCTCTCTCTCTTTCCCCCCCCCTCTCTCTCCCCCCCTCTCTCTCTCTCCCCCCCTATCTCCCACCCCTCTCTCCCCCCCCTCTCTCTCCCCCCTCTCTCTCTCTCCCCTCTCTCTCTCTCCCCTCTCTCTCTCTATCTCCCCTCTCTCTCTCTCTCTCTATCTCCCCTCTCTCTCTCCTCTCTCTCCCCCTCCCTCTCTCCCTCCCCTCTCCTTCCCTCTCTCACTCCCCTCTCCCTCCCTCTCTCACTCCCCTCCCTTTCTCCCTCCCCTCTCTCTCTCCCCCTCCCCTCTCTCTCTCCCCCTCCCCTCTCTCTCTCCCTCCCCTCTCTCTCTCCCTCCCCTCTCTCTCTCTCCCTCCCCTCTCTCTCCCTCCCCTCTCTCTCTCACTCCCCCTCCCCTCTCTCTCTCACTCTCCCCTCTCTCTCTCATCTCTCTCTCCTCCCCTCTCTCTCTCTCCTCCCCCCTCTCTCTCTTCCACCTCTCTCTCTCTTCCCCCCTCTCTTTTGATCTCTCTCTCCCCTTTCTTTTGCTCTCCCTCCCCCTCTCTTTTGCTGTCTCTCTACCTCTCTTTTGCTCCCTCTCTTGTGCTCTCTTTATCTCCCCTCTTGATCTCTCTCTCCCCTCTTTATCTCTCTCTAACCTTTCTTATCTTTTCCCTACCCCGTCTCTCCCCTCTTTTGAGCTGTTTTGAGCCCCTTCAGGACCCTCACACTCGGTCACGCCCACTTCTGCTCGCAATGCAGAGACTTAGGGACTGTAAGGCCAGGTGTGTTTGTCCTCGTGCTGTCTCTACTGAGCATGACAGCTTCGGACAAACACACTTGGCCTTTATAGTATAGGATTACACTGTGAGTAAAATAGACACTATGATGTTTATATGAAATTACATTGTGAGATAAATAGATACTATTTTTTACATAATAAATTTATTTTTATTTTTACGAGTCATTATTTGTGAGGCTATATATATATTGATATAACACAATTATTCCCAGACCTACAAGTTATATACTATCACATTTTAGGTGTAGTTAGCTTTTTAGCGCACTCTTTCAATTTAATATTTTAAACAGTATGTCAGTTTAGAAAACAGCAGTGCCTCATATAATGTAAACTGAGTCATTTCTATTGATATACAAAGCAAAACCAGCTGTCTGAACAGACACATTGCTTAAAATATCAGGGCACTGAGAATATTTGTGTATGCTAAACATGCATGGCCACAGTAAAGCCCTCACTGAAACATTATTAAGTTTTACTAGAAGCATTATTGCCTAAACGTTGTATTGCAAAACGTATTCTTTTTAACATTGAAATGTAACGATGTGCAGTTAAGTGTTGGTTTGAATGTATTCTTTGGTAAATGCTAAACCTTGATAGGCTCATATGCTAATTTCTAAGCCCTTGAAGGCCACCTCTTATCTCAGTATATTTTGACAGTTTTTCACAGACAGCACTAGTTCATGTGTTCCATATACATAATATTGTGCTCACTCCCATGGAGTTATTTATGAGTCTGCACTGATTGGCTAAAATGCAAGTCTGTTACGTGTGTGCACGTGTATTCAGCACTATATGGCAAAAGCGTTTGTAACATTGTTGTTTACATTTAGTGAGTTTCTAAATAATATTAATAGTAAACTGGATTTTATTTTGTTTTTAATTTTTAGAATCTTTGAATCATGAAAGTTTAATTTTAACTGTTATTTCTTAATAAGTTGCTCAAAGCAAAATTTCAGCTCTTAAATGAACAGAAAAAACTTTGGAAATGCATAGGTTTAAGTACTTTCATTATTATCTAAATGTTCTTTACAAATTAACCCATGCTATGTTGTATCCCTAGGTTTCCCTTGGCGACCAGAAATGGAGGATATTGTCATTCCTACACTGTTACCTAATGAACAAGTCAGATTACAATGTAAAATCTCACATTATTTCCCTGATGTGCTGACTGTAACATGGTTTAAGAGAAAGAAAGGACAGCAGGAGAGACAGCTGGTTCCTAATGAAAAGTACAACATTCCTGATATTCAGTCTGTAATACAGGCAGATCAGTCCTACACCTGCACAACACATGTGATCTACACACCGTCAGTTCATGCAGAGCAAGAAGCAGAATTTATTTGTAAAGTGGATCATCCGAGTCTTGTCCAACCAATAACTAAATGCACAGGGATGATACGGCTTGTAGGTAAGTGTCACTAGGTCCTTCTATTATAGAAAGGGTTTACTAATCTGTGTTTAACTGTAACAGAGTAAGATATTATTCATATGTTGTTTTAGTTTATCTTCTTTCCAATGGCATGGAGAGTCCATGATTTCGTTCCAATTACTAGTGGCATATTCAACTCCTGGCCAGTAGGAGGAGGCAAAGAGCACCCAGCACAGCTATTAAGTGTCACCTCCCTTACCCGTAATTCCCAGTCATTATTTGCCTCTATTATGTGCGAATATGAGTGTCTTAAGATATTTAATCCTTTAATGGGTACTTTGCCCTGCAAGCAAGGATTGGGGCTATGCTGTGTCCATGTCAATATCTTTAGTAAAAGTAATGGTGGCTTTTAGCAGTTAGAAGACGGTGAGGTGGTCTTTGCTTGACTTCTAAAATTAATGCTACCCCTCTATAGAAAACCAGGGTTGGTTACTCTGTTTTTTCTTTCACTACAGGTCCCTGTTAGCAGTCGGTTGAGGCTGCTGTGACTGCTCCACAGCAGAAGACCCTGGAGGGTAAGTCCTTTCAAATATTATTTCTCTTGTTAAGTGTGTTCAGTCCACGGGTCATCCATTACTTATGGGATATATTCTCCTTCCCAACAGGAAGTTGCAAGAGGATCACCCAAGCAGAGCTGCTATATAGCTCCTCCCCTCACATGTCATATCCAGTCATTCTCTTGCAACCCTCAACAAAGAAGGAGGTCGCGAGAGGAGCTGGAGTTTTTACTTAACTATTCTTCAATCAAAAGTTTGTTATTTTAAATGGCACCGGAGTGTGCTGTTTTTCTATCTCAGGCAGTATTTGGAAGAAGAAACTGCCTGCGTTTTTTATCTATGATCTTAGCAGGCGTAACTAAGATCCACTGGCTGTTCTCGACATTCTGAGGAGTGGGGTAACTTCAGACTGGGAATAGCATGCAGGGTCCTCCGCAAATGAGGTATGTGCGGTACTTTATTTTCTGGGAATGGAATTGACTAAGAAAATACTGCTGTTACCGTATGATGTAAGTACAGCCTTAAATGCAGTAGTAGCAACTGGTATCAGGCTGATAAATGTATGCGCAGTCGAGTTATATTCTGGGGACTAGAATTTGACTGAGAAAATACTGTTAACACTGAAATAATACTTAAGCCTTCTCTGCAGTGGTAGCGACTGGTAGCAGGCTTAGTGATAGCTTTGCATGACATTGAAAAATGTTGTTTTTTAATAAAACGTTTACTGGCATGTTATTCGTTTTTTGTGAGGTACTTTGGTGATAAATCGCTTTGGGCATGATTTTTTCCACATGGCTAACATATTTTTCTGCATGGAAACCGTTATATCAGGGCTCCCACTGTTGTGATTGGAGTGGGAGGGCCCTTGTTTTAGCGCCTTGTTGCACAGTTAAAATTATTGCTTCTTCCTCCTTGATCCAGGACGTCTCTAGAGAGCTCAGGGGTCTGCAAATTTCATTTGTGAGGGAGGTAATCAGTCACAGCAGATCTGTGACAGTGTGTTGACTGTGATTAAAAGCGTTATATCTTAATTGATATCTGTTTTATCCGTTTTGGGTATCGAGGGGTTAATCATCCTTTTGCTAATGGGTGCAATCCTCTGCTAATAGTACACTTCTTGTTAAGAATTGTTTAATTATATCTGTATTTTTGAAGCGCTGCAGCGTTTTTTATATTGCTTGTAAAACTTATTGAAAGTGATTTCCAAGCTTGTTAGTTTCATTGCTAAGTCTGTTTTAAACATGTCTGATTCAGAGGAAACTGTTTGTTCATCATGTTCAAAAGCCAATGTGGAGCCCAATAGAACGATGTGTACCAATTGTATTGATATTGCTTTGAATAAAAGTCAATCTGTACCGATAAAGAAGCTATCACCAGACAACGTGGGGGAAGTTATGCCGCCTAACTCTCCTCACGTGTCAGTACCTGCGTCTCCCGCTCGGGAGATGCGTAGGATTGAGACACCTAGTACATCTAGGCCCTTACAAATCACTTTACATGATATGGCTAATGTTATGAAAGAAGTATTATATAATATGCCCGAATTAAGGGGCAAACGCGATAGCTCTGGGTTAAGGACAGAGCGCGCTGATGACACGAAAGCCATGTCTGATACTGCGTCACAACTTGCAGAACATGAGGACGGTGGGCTTCATTCTGTCGGTGACGGTTCTGATTCGGGGAGACCGGATTCAGAAATTTTAAATTTAAGCTTGAGAACCTCCGTGTGTTACTAGGGGAGGTATTAGCGGCTCTGAATGATTGCGACACGGTGGCAATTCCAGAGAAATTGTGTAGGTTGGATAGATACTATGCGGTACCGGTGTGTACTGACGTTTTTCCTATACCAAAAAGACTTACAGAAATTATCAGTAAGGAGTGGGATAGACCCGGTGTGCCTTTTTCCCCTCCCCCGATATTTAGAAAAATGTTCCCTATAGACACCACCACACGAGACTTATGGCAGACGGTCCCTAAGGTGGAGGGAGCAGTTTCTACGTTAGCCAAGCGTACCACTATCCCGGTGGAGGATAGCTGTGCTTTCTCAGATCCAATGGATAAAAAATTAGAGGGTTATCTTAAGAAAATGTTTGTTCAACAGGGTTTTATATTGCAGCCTCTTGCATGCATTGCGCCTGTCACGGCTGCAGCGGCATTCTGGTTTGAGTCTCTGGAAGAGGCGATTCGCACAGAGCCGTTGGATGAGGCCTTGAGCAAAGTTAGAACCCTTAAGCAAGCTAATGCGTTTGTTTCAGATGCCGTAGTACATCTAACCAAACTTACGGCTAAAAATTCCGGATTCGCCATACAGGCGCGCAGAGCGCTCTGGCTTAAATCCTGGTCAGCGGATGTAACTTCCAAGTCTAAACTACTTAACATTCCTTTCAAAGGGCAGACCTTATTCGGGCCCGGCTTGAAGGAAATTATTGCTGATATTACGGGAGGTAAGGGCCACGCCCTTCCTCAGGACAGGGCCAAACCAAAGGCCAAACAGTCTAATTTCTCCAACATAGGTGTGTCCGGTCCACGGCGTCATCCTTACTTGTGGGATATTCTCTTCCCCAACAGGAAATGGCAAAGAGCCCAGCAAAGCTGGTCACATGATCCCCCCTAGGCTCCGCCTTCCCCAGTCATTCTCTTTGCCGTTGTACAGGCAACATCTCCACGGAGATGGCTTAGAGTTTTTTGGTGTTTAAATGTAGTTTTATTGCTTCAATCAAGAGTTTGTTATTTTAAAATAGTGCTGGTATGTACTATTTACTCTGAAACAGAAAAGAGATGAAGATTTCTGTTTGTAAGAGGAAGATGATTTTAGCAACCGTTACTAAAATCGATGGCTGTTCCACACAGGACTGTTGAGATGAAGTAACTTCAGTTGGGGGAACAGTGTGCAGACTTTTACTGCTTGAAGTATGACACATTTCTAACAAGACTTGGTAATGCTGGAAGCTGTCATTTTCCCTATGGGATCCGGTAAGCCATTTTAATAACAATTTATAAAGGGCTTCACAAGGGCTTTAAAGACTGGTAGACATTTTTCTGGGCTAAAACGTTTGTTTTATAAGCATGTTTAATGGTTTATTACTCTGAGGAGTTGTTTTTATCTGGGTATGTTGATAATAAAAACGGCAGGCACTGTTTTGGACACCTTTTTCACTGGGGGCCTTCTCTAGTCTTAGGCAGAGCCTCAGTTTCGCGCCACTAATGCGCAGTTGTTTTTGGGAGTCAGAACATGCAGATGCATGTGTGAGGAGCTCTGATACACTGAAAAAGCGTGCTGAAGGCGTCATTTGGTATCGTATTCCCCTCTGGGCTTGGTTGGGTCTCAGCAAAGCTGATACCAGGGACTGTATAGGGGTTAAATGTAAAAACGGCTCCGGTTCCGTTATTTTTAGAGTTAAATCTTTCAAATTTGGTGTGCAATACTTTCAAGGCTTTATGACACTGTGGTGAAATTTTGGTGAATTTTGGACAATTCCTTCATACTTTTTCGCATATTCAGTAATAAAGTGTGTTCAGTTTAAAATTTAAAGTGACAGTAACGGTTTTATTTTAAAACGTTTTTTGTACTTTGTTATCAAGTTTATGCCTGTTTATCATGTCTGTACCTTCAGATAGACTATGTTCTGTATGTCAGGAAGCCAAAGTTCCTTCTCATTTAAATGTATGTGATGCATGTGATAGTGAAAATGATGCCCAAGATGATTCCTCTAGTGAGGGGAGTAAGCATGGTACTGCATCATCCCCTTATGTGTCTACACTAGTCTTGCCCACACAAGAGGCCCCTAGTACATCTAGTGCGCCTATTATTCTTACTATGCAACAATTAACGGCTGTAATGGATAATTCTATTAAAAACATTTTAGCCAAAATGCCCACTTATCAGCGAAAGCGCGACTGCTCTGTTTTAGATACTGTAGAGCATGAGGGCGCAGATGATAATGGTTCTGACATGCCCTTACACCAGTCTGAAGGGGCTAGGGAGGTTTTGTCTGAGGGAGAAATTTCAGATTCAGGAAAAATTTCTCAACAAGCTGAACCTGATGTTATTACATTCAAATTTAAATTGGAACATCTCCGCGCTCTGCTTAAGGAGGTGCTTTCTACTCTGGATGATTGTGACAATTTGGTCGTTCCAGAGAAATTATGTAAGATGGACAAGTTTCTAGAGGTCCCGGTGCCCCCCGAAGCTTTTCCTATACCCAAGCGGGTGGTGGATATTGTAAACAAAGAATTGGAAAGGCCCGGCATACCTTTTGTCCCTCCCCCTATATTTAAGAAATTGTTTCCTATAGTCGACCCTAGAAAGGACTTATGGCAGACAGTCCCTAAGGTCGAGGGGGCGGTCTCTACCTTAAACAAACGCACCACTATCCCTATAGAAGATAGTTGTGCTTTCAAAGATCCTATGGATAAAAAGTTAGAAGGTTTGCTTAAAAAGATGTTTGTTCAGCAAGGTTACCTTCTACAGCCAATTTCATGCATTGTTCCTGTTACTACAGCAGCGTCTTTTTGGTTTGATGAACTAGAAAAGTCGCTAGATAAAGCTACCCCTTTGGAGGAGATTATGGACACTTAAATTGGCTAATTCTTTTACTCTAGACGCTACCCTGCAATTAGCTAGATTAGCGGCGAAAAATTCAGGGTTTGCTATTGTGGCGCGCAGAGCGCTATGGCTAAAATCTTGGTCAGCGGATGCGTCATCCAAGAACAAATTGCTTAATATTCCTTTCAAAGGGAAAACGCTGTTTGGCCCTGACTTGAAAGAGATTATTTCAGATATCACTGGGGGAAAGGGCCATGCCCTTCCTCAGGATAGGTCTTTCAAGGCTAAAAATAAGCCTAATTTTCGTCCCTTTCGTAGAAACGGACCAGCCTCAAGCTCTACACCCTCTAAGCAAGAGGGTAATACGTCTCAAGCCAAGCCAGCCTGGAAGCCCATGCAAGGCTGGAACAAGGGTAAGCAGGCCAAGAAACCTGTCACTGCTACCAAGACAGCATGAGATGTTGGCCCCCGATCCGGGACCGGATCTGGTGGGGGGCAGACTTTCTCTCTTCGCTCAGGCATGGGCAAGAGATGTTCTGGATCCTTGGGCTCTAGAAATAGTCTCCCAAGGTTATCTTCTGGAATTCAAGGAACTACCCCCAAGGGGAAGATTCCACAGGTCTCAATTGTCTTCAGACCACATAAAAAAACAGGCATTCTTACATTGTGTAGAAGACCTGTTAAAAATGGGAGTGATTCATCCTGTTCCATTGAAGGAACGAGGGATGGGATTCTACTCAAATCTGTTCATAGTTCCCAAAAAAGAGGGAACATTCAGACCAATTTTGGATCTCAAGATCTTAAACAAATTTCTCAGGGTTCCATCGTTCAAGATGGAAACCATTCGAACAATTCTTCCTACCATCCAGGAAGGTCAATTCATGACCACGGTGGATTTAAAGGATGCGTATCTACATATTCCTATCCACAAGGAACATCATCAGTTCCTAAGGTTCTCGTTTCTGGACAAACATTACCAGTTCGTGGCACTTCCATTCGGACTAGCCACTGCCCCAAGAATTTTCACGAAGGTACTAGGGTCCCTTCTAGCGGTGTTATGACCGAGGGGCATTGCAGTAGTACCTTACTTGGACGACATTCTAATTCAAGCGTCGTCCCTGCCACAAGCAAAGGCTCATACGGACATTGTCCTAGCCTTTCTCAGATGTCACGGGTGGAAAGTGAACGTAGAGAAAAGTTCTCTATCTCCGTCAACGAGAGTCCCCTTCTTGGGAACAATAATAGACTCTTTAGAAATGAAGATTTTTCTGACAGAAGCCAGAAAATCAAAACTTCTAAACTCTTGTCAAGTACTTCATTCTGTTCTTCTTCCTTCCATAGCGCAGTGCATGGAAGTAATAGGTTTGATGGTGGCGGCAATGGACATAGTTCCTTTTGCGCGAATTCATCTAGGACCATTACAACTGTGCATGCTCAGACAGTGGAATGGGGATTATACAGACTTGTCTCCAACGATACAAGTAGATCAGAGGATCAGAGACTCACTCCGTTGGTGGCTGACCCTGGACAACCTGTCACAAGGGATGAGCTTCCGCAGACCGGAGTGGGTCATTGTCACGACCGACGCCAGTCTGGTGGGCTGGGGCGCGGTCTGGGAACCCCTGAAAGCTCAGGGGCTTTGGTCTCGGGAAGAATCTCTTCTACCGATAAACATTCTGGAACTGAGAGCGATATTCAATGCTCTCAAGGCTTGGCCTCAGCTAGCAAAGGCCAAATTCATAAGGTTTCAATCAGACAACATGACGACTGTCGCGTATATCAACCATCAGGGGGGAACAAGGAGTTCCCTGGCGATGGAAGAAGTGACCAAAATAATTCAATGGGCGGAGAATCACTCCTGCCACTTGTCTGCAATCCACATCCCAGGAGTGGAAAATTGGGAAGCGGATTTTCTGAGTCGTCAGACATTTCATCCGGGGGAGTGGGAACTCCATCCGGAAATCTTTGCCCAAATAACTCAATTATGGGGCATCCCAGACGTGGATCTGATGGCGTCTCGCCAGAACTTCAAGGTTCTTTGCTACGGGTCCAGATCCAGGGATCCCAAGGCGGCTCTAGTGGATGCACTAGTAGCACCTTGGACCTTCAACCTAGCTTATGTGTTCCCACCGTTTCCTCTCATTCCCAGGCTGGTAGCCAGGATCAAACAGGAGAGGGTATCGGTGATCTTGATAGCTCCTGCGTGGCCACGCAGGACTTGGTATGCAGACCTGGTGAATATGTCATCAGCTCCACCATGGAGGCTACCTCTGAGACAGGACCTTCTTGTTCAAGGTCCGTTCGAACATCCAAATCTGGCCTCACTCCAACTGACTGCTTGGAGATTGAACGCTTGATTTTATCAAAGCGAGGGTTCTCAGATTCTGTCCTTGATACTCTTGTTCAGGCTAGAAAGCCTGTAACTAGAAAAATCTACCATAAAATATGGAAAAAATATATCTGTTGGTGTGAATCTAAAGGATTCCCATGGAACAAGATAAAAATTCCTAGGATTCTATCCTTTCTTCAAGAGGGTTTGGAGAAAGGTTTATCTGCAAGTTCTTTGAAGGGACAGATTTCTGCTTTATCTGTTTTACTTCACAAAAAGCTGGCGGCTGTACCAGACGTTCAGGCTTTTGTTCAGGCTCTGGTTAGAATCAAGCCTGTTTACAAACCTTTGACTCCTCCCTGGAGTCTCAATCTAGTTCTTTCAGTTCTTCAGGGGATTCCGTTTGAACCCCTACATTCCGTTGATATAAAGTTATTATCTTGGAAAGTTTTGTTTTTGGTTGCAATCTCTTCTGCTAGAAGAGTTTCAGAGTTATCTGCTCTGCAGTGTTCTCCTCCATATCTGGTGTTCCATGCAGATAAGGTGGTTTTGCGTACTAAACCTGGTTTTCTTCCGAAAGTTGTTTCTAATAAAAATATTAACCAGGAGATAGTCGTGCCTTCTTTGTGTCCTAATCCAGTTTCAAAGAAGGAACGTTTGTTGCACAACTTGGATGTAGTTCGTGCTCTCAAATTTTACTTAGCAGCTACTAAGGATTTCAGACAAACATCTTCTTTGTTTGTTGTTTATTCTGGTAAAAGGAGAGGTCAAAAAGCAACTTCTACCTCTCTCTCTTTCTGGCTTAAAAGCATTATCCGATTGGCTTAGGAGACTGCCGGACGGCAGCCTCCTGAAAGAATCACAGCTCACTCCACTAGGGCTGTGGCTTCCACTTGGGCCTTCAAGAACGAGGCTTCTGTTGATCAGATATGTAAGGCAGCGACTTGGTCTTCACTGCATACGTTTACCAAATTCTACAAATTTGATACTTTTGCTTCTTCTGAGGCTATTTTTGGGAGAAAGGTTTTGCAAGCCGTGGTGCCTTCCATCTAGGCGACCTGATTTGTTCCCTCCCATCATCCGTGTCCTAAAGCTTTGGTATTGGTTCCCACAAGTAAGGATGACGCCGTGGACCGGACACACCTATGTTGGAGAAAACAGAATTTATGCTTACCTGATAAATTACTTTCTCCAACGGTGTGTCCGGTCCACGGCCCGCCCTGGTTTTTGATCAGGTCTGTTGAATTATTTTCTCTAACTACAGTCACCACGGTATCATATGATTTCTCCTATGCATATTCCTCCTTTACGTCGGTCGAATGACTGGGGAAGGCGGAGCCTAGGGGGGATCATGTGACCAGCTTTGCTGGGCTCTTTGCCATTTCCTGTTGGGGAAGAGAATATCCCACAAGTAAGGATGACGCCGTGGACCGGACACACCGTTGGAGAAAGTAATTTATCAGGTAAGCATAAATTCTGTTTTTCGTGCCTTTCGTAACTTCAAGGCAGGAGCAGCATCGACTTCCTCCGCTCCAAAACAGGAAGGAACTACTGCTCGTTACAGACAAGGTTGGAAAGGCAACCAGTCATGGAACAAGGGCAAGCAGGCCAGAAAGCCTACTCCCGCCCCTAAGACAGCATGAAGTCAGGGCCCCCTATCCAGAGACGGATTTAGTGGGGGGCAGAATTTCTCTCTTTGCCCAGGCTTGGGCAAGAGATGTGCAGGATCCCTGGACGTTAAAGATTATATCTCAGGGATACCTTCTGGATTTCAAATCCTCTCCTCCACAAGGGAGGTTCCATCTTTCGAGGTTGTCGACAAACCTAGTAAAGAGAGAGGCATTTCTACAATGTGTACAAGACCTCTTAATCATGGGGGTGATCCACTCAGTTCCGCGATCGGAACAGGGACAAGGATTTTACTCAAATCTATTTGTGGTTCCCAAAAAAGAGGGAACCTTCAGACCAATCTTGGACTTAAAGATCTTAAACAAATTCCTAAGGGTACCATCGTTCAAGATGGAAACCATTCGAACCATCCTACCCATGATCCAAGAGGGTCAATATATGACCACGGTGGACTTAAAGGATGCTTACCTTCATATACCGATTCACAAAGATCATTATCGGTACCTGAGGTTTGCCTTTCTAGACAGGCATTACCAGTTTGTGGCTCTTCCCTTCGAGTTAGCCACGGCCCCGAGAATTTTTACGAAGGTTCTGGGCTCACTTCTGGCGGTACTAAGACCACGAGGCATAGCGGTGGCTCCGTACCTAGACGACATTCTGATACAAGCGTCAAGTTTTCAGAATGCAAAGTCTCATACAGAGATAGTTCTAGCATTTCTGAGGTCGCATGGGTGGAAAGTGAACGTGGAAAAGAGTTCTCTGTTACCACTCACACGGGTTCCTTTTCTAGGGACTCTTATAGATTCTGTAGAGATGAAGATTTACCTGACGGAGTCCAGGTTATCAAAGATTCTCAATGCTTGCCGTGTCCTTCATTCCATTCCAAGCCCATCGGTAGCTCAGTGCATGGAGGTAATCGGCTTAATGGTAGCGGCAATGGACATAGTGCCATTTGCGCGCCTGCATCTCAGACCACTGCAACTATGCATGCTCAGTCAATGGAACGGGGATTACTCAGATCTGTCCCCTTTGCTAAATCTGGACCAGGAGACCAGGGATTCGCTTCTCTGGTGGTTGTCACCGGTTCATCTGTCCAAAGGAATGACCTTTCGCAGGCCAGATTGGACGATTGTAACAACGGATGCCAGCCTTCTAGGCTGGGGAGCAGTCTGGAATTCCCTGAAGGCTCAGGGATCGTGGACTCAGGAGGAGAAACTCCTCCCAATAAACATTCTAGAATTAAGAGCAATATTCAATGCTCTTCTGGCTTGGCCTCAGTTAGCAAAGCTGAGGTTCATCAGATTTCAGTCGGACAATATCACGACTGTGGCTTACATCAATCATCAAGGGGGAACCAGGAGTTCCCTAGCGATGTTGGAAGTCTCGAAGATAATTCGCTGGGCAGAGTCTCACTCTTGCCACCTGTCAGCGATTCACATCCCAGGCGTAGAGAACTGGGAGGCGGATTTACTAAGTCGCCAGACTTTTCATCCGGGAGAGTGGGAACTTCACCCGGAGGTATTTGCTCAACTGATTCGTCGTTGGGGCAAACCGGATCTGGATCTCATGGCATCTCGCCAGAACGCGAAGCTTCCTTGTTACGGATCCAGGTCCAGGGACCCGGGAGCGGTGCTGGTAGATGCATTAGCAGCCCCTTGGGTTTTCAACATAGCTTATGTGTTTCCACCATTTCCGTTGCTACCTCGGCTGATTGCCAGGATCAAACAGGAGAGGGCATCGGTAATTCTGATAGCGCCTGCGTGGCCACGCAGGACCTGGTATGCAGACCTAGTGGACATGTCGTCCTGTCCACCATGGTCTCTTCCTCTGAGGCAGGACCTTCTAATTCAGGGTCCTTTCAACCATCCAAACCTAATTTCTCTGAGGCTGACTGCCTGGAAATTGAACGCTTGATTCTATCAAAGCGTGGGTTTTCGGATTCGGTTATTGATACATTAATACAGGCTCGGAAACCTGTGACAAGAAAAATTTACCATAAGATATGGCGTAGATATTTATATTGGTGCGAATCCAAGAGTTACTCATGGAGTAAGGTTAGGATTCCTAGGATATTAGCTTTTCTACAAGAGGGTTTAGAAAAGGGTTTATCCGCTAGTTCGCTAAAGGGACAGATTTCAGCTCTGTCTATTCTTTTACACAAACGTCTGGCAGAGCATCCAGACGTCCAGGCCTTTTGTCAGGCTTTGGCTAGAATTAAACCTGTGTTTAAAGCTGTTGCTCCTCCGTGGAGCTTAAACTTGGTTCTTAAAGTTCTTCAGGGTGTTCCGTTTGAACCCCTTCATTCCATTGATATTAAGCTTTTATCTTGGAAAGTTTTGTTTTTGATGGCTATTTCCTCGGCTCGAAGAGTCTCTGAGTTATCTTCCTTACATTGTGATTCTCCTTATCTGATCTTTCATTCAGACAAGGTAGTTCTGCGTACTAAACCTGGGTTTTTACCTAAGGTTGTTTCTAACAGGAATATCAATCAAGAGATTGTTGTTCCATCGTTATGTCCTAATCCTTCTTCAAAGAAGGAACGTCTTTTGCATAATCTAGACGTGGTCCGTGCTCTGAAGTTCTACTTACAGGCAACTAAAGATTTTCGACAAACTTCTTCTCTGTTTGTCGTTTACTCTGGACAGAGGAGGGGTCAAAAGGCTTCGGCTACCTCTCTCTCTTTTTGGCTTCGTAGCATAATACGTTTAGCCTATGAGACTGCTGGACAGCAGCCTCCTGAAAGAATTACAGCTCATTCCACTAGAGCTGTGGCTTCCACCTGGGCCTTTAAGAATGAGGCCTCTGTTGAACAGATTTGCAAGGCTGCAACTTGGTCTTCACTTCATACTTTTTCCAAATTTTCCAAATTTGACACTTTCGCTTCTTCGGAGGCTGGATTTGGGAGAAAGGTTCTACAGGCAGTGGTTCCTTCTGTTTAATGTTCCTGCCTTGTCCCTCCCATCATCCGTGTACTTAGCTTTGGTATTGGTATCCCATAAGTAATGGATGACCCGTGGACTGAACACACTTAACAAGAGAAAACATAATTTATGCTTACCTGATAAATTTATTTCTCTTGTAGTGTGTTCAGTCCACGGCCCGCCCTGTCTTTTTCAGGCAGGTTCTAAATTTTAAAATTATAACTCCAGTCACCACTGCACCTTATAGTTTCTCCTTTCTCATCTTGTTTCGGTCGAATGACTGGATATGACATGTGAGGGGAGGAGCTATATAGCAGCTCTGCTTGGGTGATCCTCTTGCAACTTCCTGTTGGGAAGGAGAATATATCCCATAAGTAATGGATGACCCGTGGACTGAACACACTACAAGAGAAATAAATTTATCAGGTAAGCATAAATTATGTTTTTATAGGATAAGAAATAGCATGGAACAGGACTGGGAATACTCAGGGACCTTGTGGAACCTGATACCTTCAGAAGGGGTTTGTATTTTTAATATTTATATCTGTTTCCTTTTTCAAATATATTGCAACTGAGCAGCATTCTGGCGTTGTGCCAGGGTCAGGGATATTGCCGCTCCATTGCCGGGCAATTTTTTCAGACTGGCCCAGGATTATGGTGTGTGGGAACTGAGTGTCATGGTGACATTATCTTTCCCTTCTTCCCTGCTTGGTCCATTGTTACATATTATTAAGGTGCTTCTTGTTGTACGGAGTGTGTTTACTGTTTATGGCAGCAGTTATTGTAAAATATTTTTTATTGCGCAGTTATGGGCTCAGGCCGTTATGCTTGTCAAAATTACCATAGGAATTTACCTCCCTCTGATAATAGCGATGGTAGCAGTGAGGCCTCCTTCACTTTTTACTAAGTCCACATCACCAAGCATGGTTGCCTAGATACTTAGCTGAATGAGAACCACCTTTGTTTGCGCTGTTGGCGGTGCGCTAAGCACTAGAATTAGATTTTGGCGCCATTCGTCTCTCCCCTCTGTGGTGTAGTTCAGCTGTACTATAATACAGGGCGACAGCTCAATCTGAAGTTTAGAAGTAAGCTTTGTTAGCTCTCCTGCTTCCATGTACTTTCAGGGTGCATAAGGACTTTACATGTAGTTTTTATATATGCTTTCACCTTTTTTCTGTTTGAGACGACCCCATTTATAGTAATGGCGGCTGTGAAGTGTGGGTCGCAGCCAAATCTCTTATTCATAATGGTCGAAGTTTAGTTTTTTTTCCTCACAATTTCTGGAGGCCGGCAATGTAAAGTAGGCTGGGTAAAAATGTTGCAGTTATTTGATTGCTTTTTTAATACGATACACATTTAACTTCTCTCCTTGCAACGGTTGCCAGGTCTCTTGACTCCCAGTAGGATATGGTTTCTGGGTTAGTCAGCTTCGTAGTGTTATTGGCTATGTAGTTTATTTACTACAATGTGATGTTGAGATTTTTTTATTTTTCCCCTCTGTGTTGTAGATTTAAGGAACATGTTTTTTTATCTGCGATGTGATGTGGGCACTGTTAGTTTCACTTTGGTGTGCAGGGAGAAGAGATCACTTTTATTTTTTATAATAATTTCCTTTTTATCTGAAACTCCTTATGTAGATAATTGTACATAGGATTCCAGATGGAAATTCATTGGACATTTGGACTGAGGGTTATCTGAACTCAGGTTGTCCTCATTTATGTTTTTCTCTCTTTTGGAGATTCAGCAAAGCTGTATGTGATTTTTTTTTCTCAATGTTTTACTTTTTGTCAGGTTTTCCTGGGCCCTTATGGTATTGCTGCCATCTGGTAGCAACTCAGTAAATTATCATCACATTTAAAAAAAAATTTTTTTTATGTGTATTCATTCTGCATCCTACCTCTTCATTTAGGATATTAATGAGCTGTGGATGGCAGGAAGAATCTTTTCTGTTATGTACCTTCTATGCACTATTATTGTTTCATAGTACATATATTAATACTTCATTTGTTAGCCTACCTGGTATAGGGCTTCCAGGTATATTCTCCTTCATATTGAAGGGATTGTTGTAAAGATATATATTTCATGTATCACAATCTTCCTCATTTTGAGTTTATAATTGCTGTATCTGTGACATGTTTGGTTTCATGTCTCATATTTGATGTTTTTACTTCAATATTATATTTATTTTTATGTTTTTATATAGAAATATTTTTGGCTGTCTATGTTGCCTTATGGACCTTTCCCTTTTATAGGGTCCTGGTCTGGCTGAATCTTTTCTATGTTTAATATAGAAATATTTTTTATTATCCTACGTTATCCTAGGGACTTTTTCTTTTTAGGGGGTCCTGGTCTGGCGGAATCTTTTCCGCCAGACCAGGAAAAGATAGAGGATAGAGGAACCTACTCATAGCTGATGAGTGGCAAATTTCCACGAAACAGCTGTCTTGGGACTGGTATAAATCTCTGTACTAACCCTTCCTAAGCCTAAGAGCTAATATACATATGACATATAGGGAGTCTGCCTAAAAGAAGGCTAAGTACAAATGTGAACCCAGTTACCTAATGATTAAGGCACTGGCTTCCTAAGCGAGGGATTGTGGGTTCGTATCTGGGGTGCCTTTTGAGATCATCTGACTCTTATTTATTGTTCTTTCACAAAGTCAAAAGACAAAGGGGTCTATTTATGAAGCAGCGGATGCTGCTTCCGACCCTCTCCACTTCAGTTCCGACTGAAGCGGAAGTTAAGAAGCAGCGGTCCTAAGACCGCTGCTCCTTAACTCGTCCACCACCTCTGAGGTGGCGGACAGCAATCAGACCGATTAAATACTATCGGGTTGATTGGCACTCTCTGCTAGCGGCTGATAGGCCGTAATCTGCAGGGGGCGGTATTGCACCAGCAGTTCACTAGAACTGCTGGTGCAATGATAAATGCAGACAGCGTATTTATCATGATTCACTATAGCGGATTATGTCTGTCCGCACCTACATAAATAGACCCCAAATCCTTCCTCCTCTTCTTCCAAATCAACCTTGGAATAAAGGTAATCAATCCAAGAAACCTTCCTCTGAGTTTAAGTCAGCAGGAACAGAGTCTAGGTTTCTATTCCTACCTCTTCGTGGTTCACAAGAAAGAGGGAACTTTCGCAGCATCTTGGACCTCAAGTGTCTCAACAATTTTCTCTAGGTTCCATCCTTCATAATGGAAACTGTAAGTTCCATTCTACCCTTGGTTTTATGAGTCATTTTATGTCTACCATAGACCTGAAGGCCATGCATATTCATGTTCCCTCTTAGAAAACATCTCAAATTTCTGTGGTTTGTCTTTCTGGACTGACACTCATAATTAGTTTCCATTCCCTTTGGCCTTGTTATGGCGGTGGCAGATCTCATAGAATAGCAGTGGCTCCATACCTAGATGACATTTTGGTTCAGGCTCTATCTTTTCAGTTAAAAAGATCTCTTACAGAGATGTTGTTGTCTATTCTCGTTTCACGGGTGGATAGTGGATCTGGAGATGAGTTCCCTGATGCCTCAAACCAGGGTGTGTTTCTTGGGAACAATTTTAGATTCTCTGTCCATGAAGATTTTTCTGACAGATGTCTGAAAATCCTAACTTCTTGATTATTGCCTTTTCTCTTCAGTCCTCTATTCGTCCATTAATGACTTAGTGTATGGAAGTATTTGGGCTAATGGTTGTTTCCATGGACATTATCCCCTTTGCTCGTTTCCATCTAAAACTTCTTCAGTTATGCATGCTCAGACAATGGAACGGAGACCACTCAGATCTCTTGTAGAGGATAGCTCTAGACCCCCTACAAGAGACTCTCTATCTTGGTGGATTTCACAGGACCGTCCGTCTCAGGGTAGATGCTTCCTGAGACCTTTCTGGTTGATTGTGACCACTGATGCCGGCCTGTCGGGCTAGAGAGCAGTTTGGGGTTCTTTATAGGCTCAGGATCTCTGGACTTGAGAAGAGTCTTCTCTTTCCATAATCATGCTAGTGTTGAAAGCAATTTTCAATGTTCTATCTGCTTGGCCTCAACTAGGTTTGGTCCAGTTTAACAGATACCAATCTGACTTCTTCACTTCAATGGCAGACATCAACCACCAGGGAGGATCTCAGAGTTTGTTAGCTATGAAGGAGGTAACTCGCATTCGCCAGTAGACTGAGTCTCATGATTGTCTCCCCTTTCCCTTCCACATCCTAGGGGTGGACACCTGGGAAGCAGTTTTTCTGAGCAGGCAAACTTTTCTCCCGGGGAGTAGTGTCTCTGCTCGGAGGTATTCTCAATGATAACCCTCAGGTGGGGTTTCCAGAGTTGGATCTGATGGCATCATGCCTTTCTGCCAAGATTCCAGGGTTCATTTTAAGATCAAGAGATCCACAAACCGCTCTTATTGACGCTCTAGCTGTGCCTTGGAACTATAGTCTGGCATACCTGTTCCCTCGGTTTTCTCTCCTTCTTCGAGTTGTTGCTTGTATCAGCAGGAGAGGATGTCAGTTTTTCTGATTGCTCCTGTCTGACCTTGCAGGACCTGGCTCGTGGATCTGGTGACAATGTTATTTCTTCCTCCTTGGAGGTTGCCATGGAGGAAGGACATTTTCTTCAGGGTCCCTTTTCTCCACCCACATCTAGATCTCTGAAGCTGACTGCTTGGAGATTAAATGTCTAGTCTTAGATAGGCGTGAATTTTCTGAGAAGGTAATTGATACCATACTTTAGGCTCATAAACCTGTTATGCGCTCGACTTACCAATGGGTATGGCATATATACCTTTATTGGTGTAAATCAAGTTTTTTTTTCTTGGGGCTAAGTAACGGTACCTCAAATTTTGTCTTTACTTCAGGATAGAATGGAAAATTTATCAGTCAGTACTCCGAAGGGTCAGATTTCTGCACTAACTTTTCTTTTGCTCTTACGTCTAGCAGATCTGCCAGATGTTCAATCTTTTGTACAGGCTTTGGTCAGAATCAAGCCTGTGTTTTTAATTCTGTTGCTTCTCCTTGGAGCCTTAATCTTGTTCTTTACGTTCTGCAGCAGGCTCCGTTTGAACCTATGCATGAAGTTGATATTAAGTTGTTATCTTGGAAAGTTTTGTTTCTCCTTGCCTTTCCTTCTGTTCGCAGAGTTTCCGAACCTTTGGCTCTGCAGTGTGATTTCCCTTACCTTATTTTTCAGGCGGATAAGGGTTACTAAGTTGGGATTTCTTCCCAAGGTAGTACTGGATCGCAATATCAATCAGGAAATTGTTGTTCCTTCTTTTTTGTCCTACTCCTTCTTCTCAGAAGGGACGCCTGTTGCATACATGGGTGTTGTGCGTGCTCTAAATTTTACCTTCTAGCAACTATAGATTTTCGGCAATCATATGCCCTGTTTGTTGCTTTGTCTGGGTTTGTAAGGGTCGGAAGGCCACTTCTACTTCTCTTTCTCTCTGGTTGAGAAGTGTTATCCGGTTAGCTTACAATACAGCTGGTCAGCAGCCTCCTGGGAGAATTACAGCTCATTCCTCTAGGGCTGTTTCTTCTTCCAGGGCTTTAAAAAATTAAGCTTCTGTGGAACAAATCTGCAAGGCGGCTACATGGTTCTCTTTCCATACTTTTTCCAAATTCTACAAATTTTATGGGTAAGGGAAGTGACACTTAACAGCTCTGCTGGGGTGCTCTTTGCCTCCTCCTGCTGGCCAGGAGTTGAATATCCCACTTGTAATTGGAATGAAGTTGTGGACTCTCCATGCCAGGAAAGAAATTCATCAGATAAGCATACATTTTGTTATTTTATTTCATTATTTTACAGAGCAGACAATGATATATTACAACAGTTTATTCTACAGAAATGTATTCTCAAATGTAATGTTAGTAAAGAGCATAGTAATGTTAAATAATACAAGCACTAAAAATCCTCATATTTTAAAAAATAATTTTGTACAGAAAAAGCATTAATAAGAATATTTTTATATGATACCTACTTATACTCTTTTTCTCTACCCTCCTATCTAATCCCCATCTCACATAGCTAGTTTGTGATGTTGCTAAATAATCTCTGAGGCTTTCTGTGCATACCCAGAGTCATGCCAGTCTCTCCCCAGGCAACACCAGCCTAGTGAGTAATGCTCTGTAATGTAACAAAAAAAGACTCTGCAAAGCCAATTAAAGCAACATACACATGTAGCTGCCAATCACCGGAAGGGACTTTAGCTTTGTGATTTACTTATTTGTGGGGTTTACACACATGGCTCTGGATCACAATCTATTAGATGGGATCTTTTGTCTATTTTTCTGGTTTTGACTTTTCAAATTCGACACATCTAGTCCTTAGAAGAGCATTTTTTACATTATTGCAACTGATTCAAGGCTATTAGCAAATAGTCTATTATAGTGCACACACTCAAATGGCAACAGGAGACATTGTAGAGGTCTATTAACATACATGGCATTGACTCATTAACACTCTATACATCACTATTGTGGAGGCTGTATAAAGTTACCAGAGCATACATTTCTCCAACATAGGTGTGTCCGGTCCACGGCGTCATCCTTACTTGTGGGATATTCTCTTCCCCAACAGGAAATGGCAAAGAGCCCAGCAAAGCTGGTCACATGATCCCTCCTAGGCTCCGCCTACCCCAGTCATTCTCTTTGCCGTTGTACAGGCAACATCTCCACGGAGATGGCTTAGAGTTTTTTAGTGTTTAACTGTAGTTTTTATTATTCAATCAAGAGTTTGTTATTTTGAAATAGTGCTGGTATGTACTATTTACTCAGAAACAGAAAAGAGATGAAGATTTCTGTTTGTATGAGGAAAATGATTTTAGCAACCGTCACTAAAATCCATGGCTGTTCCACACAGGACTGTTGAGAGCAATTAACTTCAGTTGGGGGAACAGTGAGCAGTCTCTTGCTGCTTGAGGTATGACACATTCTAACAAGACGATGTAATGCTGGAAGCTGTCATTTTCCCTATGGGATCCGGTAAGCCATGTTTATTACGATCAGTAAATAAGGGCTTCACAAGGGCTTATTAAGACTGTAGACTTTTTCTGGGCTAAATCGATCATATTTACACATATTTAGCCTTGAGGAATCATTTAATCTGGGTATTTTTTGTAAAATAATATCGGCAGGCACTGTTTTAGACACTTTATTCTATAGGGGCTTTCCCTAATCATAGTCAGAGCCTCATTTTCGCGCCGGTATGGCGCACTTGTTTTTGAGAACAGCATGGCATGCAGCTGCATGTGTGTGGAGCTCTGATACATAGAAAAGTCCTTCTGAAGGCATCATTTGGTATCGTATTCCCCTTTGGGCTTGGTTGGGTCTCAGCAAAGCAGATTCCAGGGACTATAAAGGGGTTAAATATAAAAACGGCTCCGGTTCCGTTATTTTAAGGGTTAAAGCTTCCAAATTTGGTGTGCAATACTTTTAAGGCTTTAAGACACTGTGGTGAAAATTTGGTGAATTTTGAACAATTCCTTCATGTTTTTTCGCAATTGCAGTAATAAAGTGTATTCAGTTTAAAATTTAAAGTGACAGTAACGGTTTTATTTTAAAACGTTTTTTGTACTTGGTTATCAAGTGTATGCCTGTTTTACATGTCTGAACTACCAGATAGACTGTGTTCTGAATGTGGGGAAGCCAGAATTCCCATTCATTTAAATAAATGTGATTTATGTGACAATGACTATGATGCCCAAGATGATTCCTCAAGTGAGGGGAGTAAGCATGGTACTGCATCATTCCCTCCTTCGTCTACACGAGTCTTGCCCACTCAGGAGGCCCCTAGTACATCTAGCGCGCCAATACTCCTTACTATGCACAATTAACGGCTGTAATGGATTATTCTGTCAAAAACATTTTAGCCAAAATGAACACTTATCAGCGTAAGCGCGACTGCTCTGGTTTAGATACTGAGGAGCATGACGACGCTGATAATAATATTTCTGAAGGGCCCATAACCCAGTCTGATGGGGCCAGGGAGGTTTTGTCTGAGGGAGAAATTACTGATTCAGGGAACATTTCTCAACAAGCTGAACCTGATGTGATTACATTTAAATTTAAGTTGGAACATCTCCGCATTCTGCTTAAGGAGGTATTATCCACTCTGGATGATTGTGACAAGTTGGTCATCCCAGAGAAACTATGTAAAATGGACAAGTTCCTAGAGGTGCCGGGGCTCCCAGAAGCTTTTCCTATACCCAAGCGGGTGGCGGACATTGTTAATAAAGAATGGGAAAGGCCCGGTATTCCTTTCGTCCCTCCCCCCATATTTAAAATATTGTTTCCTATGGTCGACCCCAGAAAGGACTTATGGCAGACAGTCCCCAAGGTCGAGGGAGCGGTTTCCACTGTAAACAAACGCACCACTATACCCATACAGGATAGTTGTGCTTTCAAAGATCCTATGGATAAAAAATTAGAAGGTTTGCTTAAAAAGATGTTTGTTCAGCAGGGTTACCTTCTACAACCAATTTCATGCATTGTCCCTGTCGCTACAGCCGCATGTTTCTGGTTCGATGAGCTAATAAAGGCGGTCGATAGTGATTCTCCTCCTTATGAGGAGATTATGGACAGAATCAATGCTCTCAAATTGGCTAATTCTTTCACCCTAGACGCCACTTTGCAATTGGCGAGGTTAGCGGCTAAGAATTCTGGGTTTGCTATTGTGGCGCGCAGAGCGCTTTGGTTAAAATCTTGGTCGGCTGCTGCATCTTCCAAGAACAAGCTACTTAACATTCCTTTCAAGGGGAAAACGCTGTTTGGCCCTGACTTGAAAGAGATTATCTCTGATATCACTGGGGGTAAGGGCCACGCCCTTCCTCAGGATCGGCCTTTCAAGGCAAAAAAATAAACCTAATTTTCGTCCCTTTCGTAGAAACGGACCAGCCCAAAGTGCTACGTCCTCTAAGCAAGAGGGTAATACTTCTCAAGCCAAGCCAGCTTGGAGACCAATGCATGGCTGGAACAAGGGAAAGCAGGCCAAGAAACCTGCCACTGCTACCAAGACAGCATGAAATGTTGGCCCCCGATCCGGGATCGGATCTGGTGGGGGGCAGACTCTCTCTCTTCGCTCAGGCTTGGGCAAGAGATGTTCTGGATCCTTGGGCGCTAGAAATAGTCTCCCAAGGTTATCTTCTGGAATTCAAGGGACTTCCCCCGAGGGGGAGATTCCACAGGTCTCAGTTGTCTTCAGACCACATAAAAAGACAGGCATTCTTACATTGTGTAGAAGACCTGTTACAAATGGGAGTGATTCATCCTGTTCCATTAAGAGAACAAGGGATGGGGTTCTACTCCATTCTGTTCATAGTTCCCAAAAAAGAGGGAACGTTCAGACCAATCTTAGATCTCAAGATCTTAAACAAGTTTCTCAAGGTTCCATCGTTCAAGATGGAAACCATTCAAACTATTCTTCCTTCCATCCAGGAAGGTCAATTCATGACCACTGTGGATTTAAAGGATGCGTATCTACATATTCCTATCCACAAGGAACATCATCGGTTCCTAAGGTTCGCATTCCTGGACAAGCATTACCAGTTCGTGGCGCTTCCTTTCGGATTAGCCAATGCTCCAAGGATTTTCAAAAGGGTACTAGGGTCCCTTCTAGCTGTGCTAAGACCAAGGGGCATTGCTGTAGTACCTTACTTGGACGACATTCTGATTCAAGCGTCGTCCCTTCCTCAAGCAAAGGCTCACACGGACATTGTCCTGGCCTTTCTCAGATGAACGCGGAAAAGAGTTCTCTATCTCCGTCAACAAGGGTTCCCTTCTTGGGAACAATAATAGACTCCTCAGAAATGAGGATTTTTCTGACAGAGGCCAGAAATACAAAACTTCTAGACTCTTGTCGGATACTTCATTCTGTTCCTCTTCCTTCCATAGCTCAGTGCATGGAAGTAATCGGGTTGATGGTTGCGGCAATGGACATAGTTCCTTTTGCGCGCATTCATCTAAGACCATTACAACTGTGCATGCTCAGTCAGTGGAATGGGGACTATACAGACTTGTCTCCGAAGATACAAGTAAATCAGAGGACCAGAGACTCACTCCGTTGGTGGCTGTCCCTGGACAACCTTAGTCACAAGGGATGACATTCCGCAGACCAGAGTGGGTCATTGTCACGACCGACGCCAGTCTGATGGGCTGGGGCGCGGTCTGGGGATCCCTGAAAGCTCAGGGTCTTTGGTCTCGGGAAGAATCTCTTCTACCGATAAATACTCTGGAACTGAGAGCGATATTCAATGCTCTCAAGGCTTGGCCTCAGCTAGCGAGGGCCAAGTTCATACGGTTTCAATCAGACAACATGACAACTGTTGCGTACATCAACCATCAGGGGGGAACAAGGAGTTCCCTAGCGATGGAAGAAGTGACCAGAATCATTCTATGGGCGGAGTCTCACTCCTGCCACCTGTCTGCTATCCACATCCCAGGAGTGGAATATTGGGAAGCGGATTTTCTGAGTCGTCAGACATTGCATCCGGGGGAGTGGGAACTCCATCCGGAAATCTTTGCCCAAGTCACTCAGCTGTGGGGCATTCCAGACATGGATCTGATGGCCTCTCATCAGAACTTCAAAGTTCCTTGCTACGGGTCCAGATCCAGGGATCCCAAGGCGGCTCTAGTGGATGCACTAGTAGCACCTTGGACCTTCAAACTAGCTTATGTGTTCCCGCCGTTTCCTCTCATCCCCAGGCTGGTAGCCAGGATCAATCAGGAGAGGGCGTCAGTGATCTTGATAGCTCCTGCGTGGCCACGCAGGACTTGGTATGCAGATCTGGTGAATATGTCATCGGCTCCACCTTGGAAGCTACCTTTGAGACGAGACCTGCTTGTTCAGGGTCCGTTCGAACATTCGAATCTGGTTTCACTCCAGCTGACTGCTTGGAGATTGAACGCTTGATCTTATCGAAGCGAGGATTCTCAGATTCTGTTATCGATACTCTTGTCCAGGCCAGAAAGCCTGTAACTAGAAAGATTTACCACAAAATATATCTGTTGGTGTGAATCTAAAGGATTCCCTTGGGACAAGGTTAAGATTCCTAAGATTCTATCCTTCCTTCAAGAAGGATTGGAAAAAGGATTATCTGCAAGTTCCCTGAAGGGACAGATTTCTGCCTTGTCTGTGTTACTTCACAAAAAGCTGGCAGCTGTGCCAGATGTTCAAGCCTTTGTTCAGGCTCTGGTTAGAATTAAGCCTGTTTACAAACCTTTGACTCCTCCTTGGAGTCTCAATTTAGTTCTTTCAGTTCTTCAGGGGGTTCCGTTTGAACCCTTACATTCCGTTGATATTAAGTTATTATCTTGGAAAGTTTTGTTTTTAGTTGCAATTTCTTCTGCTAGAAGAGTTTCAGAATTATCTGCTCTGCAGTGTTCTCCTCCTTATCTGGTGTTCCATGCAGATAAGGTGGTTTTACGTACTAAACCTGGTTTTCTTCCTACAGTTGTTTCTAACAAAAACATTAACCAGGAGCTTATCGTACCTTCTCTGTGTCCGAAACCAGTTTCAAAGAAGGAACGTTTGTTGCACAATTTGGATGTTGTTCGCGCTCTAAAATTCTATTTAGATGCTACAAAGGATTTTAGACAAACATCTTCCTTGTTTGTTGTTTATTCCGGTAAAAGGAGAGGTCAAAAAGCAACTTCTACCTCTCTCTCTTTTTGGATTAAAAGCATCATCAGATTGGCTTACGAGACTGCCGGACGGCAGCCTCCCGAAAGAATCACAGCTCATTCCACTAGGGCTGTGGCTTCCACATGGGCCTTCAAGAACGAGGCTTCTGATGATCAGATATGTGGGGCAGCGACTTGGTCTTCACTGCACACTTTTACCAAATTTTACAAGTTTGATACTTTTGCTTCTTCTGAGGCTATTTTTGGGAGAAAGGTTTTGCAAGCCGTGGTGCCTTCCATTTAGGTGACCTGATTTGCTCCCTCCCTTCATCCGTGTCCTAAAGCTTTGGTATTGGTTCCCACAAGTAAGGATGACGCCGTGGACCGGACACACCTATGTTGGAGAAAACAGAATTTATGTTTACCTGATAAATTACTTTCTCCAACGGTGTGTCCGGTCCACGGCCCGCCCTGGTTTTTTTAATCAGGTCTGATAATTTATTTTCTTTAACTACAGTCACCACGGTACCATATGGTTTCTCCTATGCAAATATTCCTCCTTAACGTCGGTCGAATGACTGGGGTAGGCGGAGCCTAGGAGGGATCATGTGACCAGCTTTGCTGGGCTCTTTGCCATTTCCTGTTGGGGAAGAGAATATCCCACAAGTAAGGATGACGCCGTGGACCGGACACACCGTTGGAGAAAGTAATTTATCAGGTAAACATAAATTCTGTTTTTCATATGCATAGGTTCATTCACATATGTATTTGTTTAGTATGTTGAGTATTCTGTACAGCTAAGGGGATCTTGCCGGACCCCAACATCTACAAATGGCACACTTTTATTTTTATTTTAATATTTGATTTAAGTCACACTGTTGCATTTGTTACTAGCAGTACTTGCCTCTTTATAACCAGGTTTTAATCGGCTTGGAATCTATTCAAATTTGTTTTCATCTGCATCACTGATGCTAAACCATCTGAATACCAATTATATGTTAGTATGATGGGCAGACTGAGCACACATTTTCTATCGCTATATGGTCACTTTGTATCTGCATAGGAAACCCTTAAATTAAATTGCACCTTCATGATTGGATTTTATAGGGTATACTACTTCATGCAAGTCCAAACACAGTCAGGGCAATCTATTTCAAAGTGCATTATTGAACTAATCTGAAAAGTGCCTTTGTGACTGCGAGTTCAATAATGTAGGGGCCTATCAGGCCAAGAAGCATATGACATTTCTATGGTTAACCAGTGGTGAGGATACATTTGGACTACAATAGGTTAATCTTACACAAGTTACTTGAATAGACCTTTACTTTAACCTTAAATGCATCTAAAACCAAAAATTTTCCAGGGGGCCACACCACACTAAAGTTCCTGTTGCGGTCGAGACAAAATCCACTCTCAGACCTAAATATCTCCTTGAAATGTGCCAATTTACCTGCCAACAGCACAGTGGAACAGCTGTAAGACCTCTTGCTACACTTAAGAGGAAATCCTGACATCGCTTAGCCCTGCACCCATGGATGGTGTCCGCAATGATGTGTTAAAGACCAGTCTTAACGGGACAGTCTAGTCAAAATTAAACTTTCATGATACAGATAGTGCATGCAATTTTAAACAACTTCCTAATGTACGTTTATCATCAAATTTGCTTAACTCTCTTGATATTCTTTTTTTAAAGCTAATCCTAGGTCAGCTCAAACTGATTTCGAAACCATTGAAGGCCGCCTCTTATCTCTGCATTTTGACAGTTTTTCACAGTTAGGCAGAGCTAGTTCATGTGTGTCATATAGATAACATTGTGCTCACTCCCATGGAGTTATTTAGGAGTCAGCGCTGATTGGCTAAAATGCATGTTTGTCAAAAGCACTAAGATAAGGGGGCAGTCTGCAGATGCTTAGATGCAAGTTAATCACAGAAATAATAAGTGTATTAATAACACAGTGTTGGTTATGCAAAACTGGGGAATGGGTAATAAAGGTATTATCTATCTTTAAAAACAATAACATTTTTCAAGTAGACTATCCCTTTAAGCAGAATAACTGCGCCTCCTCACACTGCTTACCAGACCCCGCTACGTAAACGTGGAACCAGGCTGCACTTTGTGCAGGGCGATGACGCAGCGTTCCTCCTTAATGTCTTTAAGAACCTCTCACACACCAAACCACACTTAATCTCCACTCTTGATCATAATACATTGAGATCCGGGACTGTTTATGTCAGGAGATGAAAAGTATGACCAGGCTCTAAACTGACTCTGAACTTCTATACCGATAAGCAGATTGTTTAAAAAAACATAACCTACCTCTAAGAACCTTAACAATACTCGCACCTGCTATAAAGGCACATGATCCACCTAATTTAGCTTATTCCAAGTACATTAAATACACCATTTTTGCCTGCATACTGTGCCTTACACACCAACTAATGTATTCTCACACTTACTCTGAGGTGATTTCCCATGCATGTTCATAGGAATTAAAGCATATCATCTGATAAACAGACCAGCATGCCTTCTGATCGTTAAACTTAGATAACAAGCCTGGTATTAGGACATAGCAGGGCTCAGTGACCCTCAGAACTCCATGCCTACACAGTGACTGCTGCAGGCCTGAACATTTTTATATCTTTAAACTGCCACTCCAAAATGGTGCTACGTAGATCCACAAAGCTTCATAAGATACCCAAGTCAGGCAATAATACCAGCACTGTTAATACTTTTAAAAAAAAAACTTAGACAAGACAATAGACTATTTATTAACAAATTGTGAAGAGGAAAACATGTCTGACTCCCCTGTCATATACCAGCCACCATCATCACCAAGCTCTTTATCACAATTAGAAGATGGGCCAATTAATGGAGGGTAATGGAGGCATTAATCAACCAAGTAAAATCTTGCATCAAGACAGAATGTGCAGATCTGAAAAGAGATATAAATGAACTAGGCTGCCAAGTTGAAACCCTACAAGATGACAGAGAAGAACTAGACAAAGAAATGGCAACTATGTCTCAAACAATCACAACCCAGCATCCCAGATTCTTGACCTAGAAAATAGAACAAGAAGGAACAACCTTTGGGATGCAGATCACTGCATCCCAAACCTGGTGGTAGTCAACCTCCCAGAGACATAATAGTCTGCTTTTAAAGATATAGAGACAGAGAAAGAATTTTCAAATTTGCATGAGCACAGCAAACCTTCTCATACCTGGGAGCGAAAATCTAAATCTATCAAGATCTTTCAGCTAAGACGCTACAAAATAGAAAAGAGTTTGCCTTTCTCACCTCACACCTCCGATCCCTCAGGATCCCTTACAGATGGGTATTCCCCATCTCTCTTCAAGTGTCTAGGAATGGAAAATGCATAGAATGTAAAGATATAGCCAAAGCCACTGATTTTTGCAAACAATTGGATATCTCCTTACAAGACACATCTGCGTCTACTTCCTCTCCAGCTACACCTGCATCTCCTTCACATGCTAAACCACAAAGAAGTCCATGGTCTGAGGTTGCTAGCAAGCAGGCCAAAAAGAAGCAATGCATCAAGTCCCAAAATCTTTTGGAAGCCACTTGAACGGACTCACACCTCAAACTGGCCTAGATTTAGAGTTGGGCGGTATCCGTGAAAACCAGCGTTAGAGGCTCCTAACGCTGGTTTTGGGCTACCGCCGGTATTTGGAGTCAGTTAGGAAAGGGTCTAACACTCACTTTTCAGCCGCGACTTTTCCATACAGCAGATCCCCTTATGTCAATTGCGTATCCTATCTTTTCAATGGGATCTTTCTAACGCCGGTATTTAGAGTCTTGGATGAAGTAAGCGTTAGAAATCTAACGACAAAACTCCAGCCGCAGAAAACAGTCAGTAGTTAAGAGCTTTCTGGGCTAACGCCGGTTTATAAAGCTCTTAACTACTGTGCTCTAAAGTACACTAACACCCATAAACTACCTATGTACCCCTAAACCGAGGTCCCCCCTCATCGCCGCCACTCGATTAAATTTTTTTAACCCCTAATCTGCCGACCGCCACCTACGTTATCCTTATGTACCCCTAATCTGCTGCCCCTAACACCGCCGACCCCTATATTATATTTATTAACCCCTAATCTGCCCCCCTCAACGTCGCCTCCACCTGCCTACACTTATTAACCCCTAATCTGCCGAGCGGACCGCACCGCTACTATAATAAAGTTATTAACCCCTAATCCGCCTCACTCCCGCCTCAATAACCCTATAATAAATAGTATTAACCCCTAATCTGCCCTCCCTAACATCGCCGACACCTAACTTCAATTATTAACCCCTAATCTGCCGACCGAATCTCGCCGCTACTGTAATAAATGGATTAACACCTAAAGCTAAGTCTAACCCTAACACTAACACACCCCTAAGTTAAATATAATTTAAATCTAACAAAATAAATTAACTCTTATTAAATAAATTATTCCTATTTAAAGCTAAATACTTACCTGTAAAATAAACCCTAATATAGCTACAATATAAATTATAATTATATTATAGCTATTTTAGGATTTATATTTATTTTACAGGTAACTTTGTATTTATTTTAACCAGGTACAATAGCTATTAAATAGTTAAGAACTATTTAATAGCTAAAATAGTTAAAATAATTACAAAATTACCTGTAAAATAAATCCTAACCTAAGTTACAATTAAACCTAACACTACACTATCAATAAATTAATTAAATAAAATACCTACAAATAACTACAATTAAATAAACTAACTAAAGTACAAAAAATAAAAAAGAACTAAGTTACAAAAAATAAAAAAATATTTACAAACATTAGAAAAATATTACAACAATTTTAAACTAATTACACCTACTCTAAGCTAAGCCCCCTAATGAAATTACAAAGCCCCCCAAAATAAAAAAATTCCCTACCCTATTCTAAATTACAAAAGTTCAAAGCTCTTTTACCTTACCAGCCCTGAACAGGGCCCTTTGCGGGGCATGCCCCAAGAAATTCAGATCTTTTGCCTGTAAAAAAACACATACAATACCCCCCCCCAACATTACAACCCACCACCCACATACCCCTAATCTAACCTAAATCCCCCTTAAATAAACCTAACACTAAGCCCCTGAAGATCTTCCTACCTTATCTTCACCTCACCGGGTATCACCGATCGGTCCTGGCTCCAAAATCTTCATCCAACCCAAGCGGGGGCTGGCGATCCATAATCCTGCGGCTGAAGAGGTCCAGAAGAGGCTCCAAAGTCTTCGTCCTATCCGGGAAGAAGAGGCGATCCAGACCGGCAACCATCTTGATCCAAGCGGTATCTTCTATCTTCATCCGATGAGGAACGGCTCCATCGTGAAGACCTCCAGCGCGGATCAATCTTCTTCCGACGACGTCCAACTGAAGAATGACGGTTCCTTTAAGGGACGTCATCCAAGATGGCGTCCCTCGAATTCCGATTGGCTGATAGGATTCTATCAGCCAATCGGAATTAAGGTAGGAAAATTCTGATTGGCTGATGGAATCAGCCAATCAGAATCAAGTTCAATCCGATTGGCTGATCCGATCAGCCAATCAGATTGAGCTCGCATTCTATTGGCTGTTCCGATCAGCCAATAGAATGCGAGCTCAATCTGATTGGCTGATCGGATCAGCCAATCGGATTGAACTTGATTCTGATTGGCTGATTCCATCAGCCAATCAGAATTTTCCTACCTTAATTCCGATTGGCTGATAGAATCCTATCTTGGATGACGTCCCTTAAAGGAACCGTCATTCTTCAGTTGGACGTCGTCGGAAGAAGATTGATCCGCGCTGGAGGTCTTCACGATGGAGCCGTTCCTCATCGGATGAAGATAGAAGATGCCGCTTGGATCAAGATGGTTGCCGGTCTGGATCACCTCTTCTTCCCGGATAGGATGAAGACTTTGGAGCCTCTTCTGGACCTCTTCAGCCGCAGGATTATGGATCGCCAGCCCCCGCTTGGGTTGGATGAAGATTTTGGAGCCAGGACCGATCGGTGATACCCGGTGAGGTGAAGATAAGGTAGGAAGATCTTCAGGGGCTTAGTGTTAGGTTTATTTAAGGGGGGTTTGGGTTAGATTAGAGGTATGTGGGTGGTGGGTTGTAATGTTGGGGGGGGGGTATTATATGTGTTTTTTTACAGGCAAAAGAGCTGAATTTCTTGGGGCATGCCCCGCAAAGGGCCCTGTTCAGGGCTGGTAAGGTAAAAGAGCTTTGAACTTTTGTAATTTAGAATAGGGTAGGGCATTTTTTTATTTTGGGGGGCTTTGTAATTTCATTAGGGGGCTTAGAGTAGGTGTAATTAGTTTAAAATTGTTGTAATATTTTTCTAATGTTTGTAAATATTTTTTTATTTTTTGTAACTTAGTTCATTTTTATTTTTTGTACTTTAGTTAGTTTATTTAATTGTAGTTATTTGTAGGTATTGTATTTAATTAATGTATTGATAGTGTATTGTTAGGTTTAATTGTAGGTAATTGTAGGTATTTTATTTAATTAATTTATTGATAGTGTAGTGTTAGGTTTAATTGTAACTAAGGTTAGGATTTATTTTACAGGTAATTTTGTAATTATTTTAACTATTTTAGCTATTAAATAGTTCTTAACTATTTAATAGCTATTGTACCTGGTTAAAATAAATACAAAGTTACCTGTAAAATAAATATAAATCCTAAAATAGCTATAATATAATTATAATTTATATTGTAGCTATATTAGGATTTATTTTACAGGTAAGTATTTAGCTTTAAATAGGAATAATTTATTTAATAAGAGTTAATTTATTTCGTTAGATTTAAATTATATTTAACTTAGGGGGGTGTTAGGGTTAGGGTTAGACTTAGCTTTAGGTGTTAATACATTTATTAGAATAGCGGTGAGCTCCAGTCGGCAGATTAGGGGTTAATGTTTGAAGTTTGGTGTCGGCGATGTTAGGGAGGGCAGATTAGGGGTTAATACTACATGGAGTGCAGAATTATTAGGCAAATGAGTATTTTGACCACATCATCCTCTTTATGCATGTTGTCTTACTCCAAGCTGTATAGGCTCGAAAGCCTACTACCAATTAAGCATATTTGGTGATATGCTTCTCTGTAATGAGAAGGGGTGTGGTCTAATGACATCAACACCCTATATCAGGTGTGCATAATTATTAGGCAACTTCCTTTCCTTTGGCAAAATGGGTCAAAGGAAGGACTTGACAGGCTCAGAAAAGTCAAAAATAGTGAGATATCTTGCAGAGGGATGCAGCACTCTTAAAATTGCAAAGCTTCTGAAGCGTGATCATTGAACAATCAAGCGTTTCATTCAAAATAGTCAACAGGGTCGCAAGAAGCGTGTGGAAAAACCAAGGCGCAAAATAACTGCCCATGAACTGAGAAAAGTCAAGCGTGCAGCTGCCAAGATGCCACTTGCCACCAGTTTGGCCATATTTCAGAGCTGCAACATCACTGGAGTGCCCAAAAGCACAAGGTGTGCAATACTCAGAGACATGGCCAAGGTAAGAAAGGCTGAAAGACGACCACCACTGAACAAGACACACAAGATGAAACGTCAAGACTGGGCCAAGAAATATCTCAAGACTGATTTTTCTAAGGTTTTATGGACTGATGAAATGAGAGTGAGTCTTGATGGGCCAGATGGATGGGCCCGTGGCTGGATTGGTAAAGGGCAGAGAGCTCCAGTCCGACTCAGACGCCAGCAAGGTGGAGGTGGAGTACTGGTTTGGGCTGGTATCATCAAAGATGAGCTTGTGGGGCCTTTTCGGGTTGAGGATGGAGTCAAGCTCAACTCCCAGTCCTACTGCCAGTTTCTGGAAGACACCTTCTTCAAGCAGTGGTACAGGAAGAAGTCTGCATCCTTCAAGAAAAACATGATTTTCATGCAGGACAATGCTCCATCACACTCGTCCAAGTACTCCACAGCGTGGCTGGCAAGAAAGGGTATAAAAGAAGAAAATCTAATGACATGGCCTCCTTGTTCACCTGATCTGAACCCCATTGAGAACCTGTGGTCCATCATCAAATGTGAGATTTACAAGGAGGGAAAACAGTACACCTCTCTGAACAGTGTCTGGGAGGCTGTGGTTGCTGCTGCACGCAATGTTGATGGTGAACAGATCAAAACACTGACAGAATCCATGGATGGCAGGCTTTTGAGTGTCCTTGCAAAGAAAGGTGGCTATATTGGTCACTGATTTGTTTTTGTTTTGTTTTTGAATGTCAGAAATGTATATTTGTGAATGTTGAGATGTTATATTGGTTTCACTGGTAAAAATAAATAATTGAAATGGGTATATATTTGTTTTTTGTTAAGTTGCCTAATAATTATGCACAGTAATAGTCACCTGCACACACAGATATCCCCCTAAAATAGCTATAACTAAAAACAAACTAAAAACTACTTCCAAAACTATTCAGCTTTGATATTAATGAGTTTTTTGGGTTCATTGAGAACATGGTTGTTGTTCAATAATAAAATGAATCCTCAAAAATACAACTTGCCTAATAATTCTGCACTCCCTGTATTTATTATAGGGTTATTGAGGCGGGAGTGAGGCGGATTAGGGGTTAATAACTTTATTATAATAGCGGTGCGGTCCGCTCGGCAGATTAGAGGTTAATAAGTGTAGGCAGGTGGAGGCGACGTTGTGGGGGGCAGATTAGGGGTTAATAAATATAATATAGGGGTTGGCGGTGTTAGGGGCAGCAGATTAGGGGTACATAGGGATAATGTAAGTAGCGGCGGTTTACGGAGCGGCAGATTAGGGGTTAAAAAAAAATATGCAGGTGTCAGCGATAGCGGGGGTGGCAGAATAGGGGTTAATAAGTGTAAGGTTAGGGGTGTTTAGACTCGGGGTACATGTTAGAGTGTTAGGTGCAGACGTAGGAAGTGTTTCCCCATAGCAAACAATGGGGCTGCGTTAGGAGCTGAACGCGGCTTTTTTGCAGGTGTTAGGTTTTTTTTCAGCTCAAACAGCCCCATTGTTTTCTATGGGGGAATCGTGCACGAGCACGTTTTTGAAGCTGGCCGCGTCCGTAAGCACCGCTGGTATCGAGAGTTGAAGTTGCGGTAAATATGCTCTACGCTCCTTTTTTGGAGCCTAACGCAGCCATTCTGTGAACTCTAAATACCAGCGTAGCTAACGCACCCTTTTGGCCGCAAAACTCTAAATCTAGGCGACTGAGAATATACATGTACGTAAGTACTGGATTACCAGTGCCCCAAACATGTGCGTCCAATAGAACTGAGAACTGCCTTGTATACTAATGTTGTGATGTTTTACTTATCAGTTAATTATTTCTTACTGATAGAATATATGATTGTCCTAGATTTGATAAAATGCTGCATTAACTGCTAATGTCTACACAGTTTTAGAATTCTCACCCTGCTGCACACATTCTCATCTGTTATGCAACTATGCCTCTGAGAGTGGACTTTGGTGTACCGTACTTATTCCCTCGCTGTTACTTTTTTTATTCTCATCTTGACCTATTGTATAGATAAATGTTTTTATCTAGTTTAATTTTATCTAACTCAGATTTACTCCTCCTAATCCTGTTCCAAACAGTAGTGCATTGCCTATAACCCCTAGTACCACACTCTACTGAGCTCAATTGTTTACACATTACAGTCCTGATATTACTTGCTTAAATATGACCCACCCTACATCAGTTAACTGTTTCCATATTGCCACACATAACGTTAAAGGGACATAATACTCATATGCTAAATCACTTAAAACTGATGCAGTATAACTGTAAAAAGCTGACAGGAAAATATCACCTGAGCATCTCTTTGTAAAAAAGGAAGATATTTTACCTCACAATCTCCTCAGCTCAGCAGAGTAAGTTCTATGTAGAAAGTTATACTCAGCTGTTCCCAGCTGCAGGTAAAAATAAATAAATGAAGAAATGAACTGCAGCCAATCAGCATCAGCAGTGCTGAGGTCATGAACTCTTACTGTGATCTCATGAGATTTGACTTAACTCTCATAAGATTTCATAGTAAGCTTCCTTTACCTGATTGGTGAAATAATGTGAGAGTGCACAAGGCTCATCCCCTAAGCTGTCCCAGGACAGACATACTAATATGCTGCTTAGAAATCCTTTACAATGGGATGTGGCTACTGAGGAACTTTTGAGGTAAAATATCTTTCTTTTTTACATAGAGATGTTCAGGTGATATTTTCTAGTCAGCTTTTTACAGCTATACTGCATCACTTTCAAGTGTTTAAACATTTGGGTATTATGGCCCTTTAAAGGTTTTCTTTCCCCCCAGAAACATTTAATTGCTTACCATGACTTTTATAAGAGAAACATTTATATAATAATGTTACAAGAAACTCACTTTAAAAAAACAAAGTAACCCACCCTCTCACACCTTTATTATTACCAGCACTTTCTCAGCTCTGGTCCAGATAAAAAGAATGGCGTATGCATCTCCTTTAGAAAAGGAGCCTCATTCGACCTGTTAGAAAAATAACAAGACCCTGATGGTAGAATATTAATATTAGTTGGCCTCTGCTTTGGCATACCACTTACCTTGGCCAATCTTTATGCCCTGAATCGCCTTACAACCTCCTTTTTTCCGTAGAGTTATAAATCAATTGCTTGATATTTCAAAAGGCCCAATACTGGTTGGTGGAAACTTTAACTTCCCTATTTGCCCAGAGTTAAGATGCCTCCACAGGTAAATCATACATCCGTTACGATTAAATTAAAGCGTATTGGCAAGCAATACAGACCATACCCTTATTTGACACTTGGAGAGCTAAGCATCCCAATACCAGAGATTATACTTTCTTCTCTAATCCCCAACATACCTACACTCGCCTTGACTGCATATTATGTGACGAATCTACCCTTTTTACCTTAATAGACTCAAGAATACTACACACAGTATGGTCAGAAAACTACAATATACAATACTGAATGACAATCCTATATAAAAGATCATGCACACAGAACTAAAGTAGGTACACATAATTTAATCAAAGGTTCTAAGATAATATTATTATAGGGACATCTCCCTTAAAAATGTTGCAACTAATAGAATCTAAATAAAATAAAATCAGTGCAAATGAGTCCTGTTTGGCCGATCGGCCAATATGGGCAATTTAAGTCCATAAAATCCAATACCACCTATAATACACTCACCGGCCACTTTATTAGGTACACCTTGCAAGTACCGGGTTGGACCCCCTTTTGCCTTCAGAACTGCCTTAATTCTTCATGTGATAGATTCAACAAGGTGTTAGAAACATTCTTCAGACATTTTGATCCATATTGACATAATAGCATCACGCAGTTGCTACAGATTTATCGGCTGCACATCCATGATGTGAGTCTCCCGTTCCACCACATCCCAAAGGTGCTCTATTGGATTGAGATCTGGTGACTGTGGAGGCCATTGAAATACAGTGAACTCATTGTCATGTTCAAGAAACCAGTTTGAGATGATTTGAGCTTTGTGACATAGTGCATTATCCTGCTGGAAGTAGCCATCAGAAGATGGGTATACTGTAGTCATAAAGGGATGGACATGGTCAGCAACAATACTCAGGTAGGCCATGGCATTTAAACAATGCTCAATTGGTACTAAGGGGCCCAAAGTGTGCCAAGAAATTATCTCCCACACCATTACACCACCAGCCTTAACCATTGATACAAGGCAGGATGGATCCATGCTTTTATGTTGTTTACACCAAATTCTGATCATACCATCTGAATGTTGGAGCTGAAATCTACACTAATCAGACCATGCAACGCTTTTCCAATCTTCTATTGTGCAATTTTGGTGAGCCTGTGCTAATTGTAGCCTCAGTTTCCTGTTCTTAGCTGACAGGTGTGGTAGCCAGTGTGGTCTTCTGCTGCTGTAGCCCATCTGCTTCAAGGTTTGACGTGCTGTGCATTCAGAGATGGTATTCTGCATACCTTAGTTATAACTAGGGGATATTTAAGTTACGTTTGCCTTTCGAAACATCTCCAACCAATCTCCCCATCTCCCATTCTCCTCTGACATCAACAAGGCATTTTTCGTCCACACAACTGCCGCTCAATGGATATTTTCTCTTTGCCGGACCATTCTCTGTAAACCCTAGAGATGGTCTTTGCGTGCATAATGGTGATTGACTTGATATTACAAGTTGTGCGTTCTATCTTTCCCACGCAATATGGCCTTTACCGCAACAATCCATTCTGCACTCAAAGACCTGAAGTTATGTGTTTTGCAAAATAAAAAAGTTTCACAAAACACCTCAAAAATACCTTACAAACTACACCTACACCCATAAACTACACTATTAACCCCTAATCCACCACCCCCCATAGCAAACATTAACTAAAACTAGTAACCCCTAAACCGCCATCCCCCAACATCCCAAACAGTACATTATTAACCCCTAAAGCACCAACCCCCCACTAGGCAAAGTATGTAAAAACACTATTAACCCCTAAACCGCCATTCCCCCACATCGCAAAGTATTAAACTAATAACTAAACACCCCCTAACTTAACCCCAATTCAAGAACACATAAATTAAACTAAAAATATACTATCTTTAAAAAAAATATAAAAACCTGTTAAAAAAAAAATAAAACCTAAGCTTAAACTAAAAAAAAAAAATAACATTACAAAAATTAAAAAATCCTAACATTACAAAAATTAAAAAACCCTAACGTTATAGAAAATAAACTAAAATATCCAAAATAAAAAAAAATATTCCTATTCGAATACCAAAAAAAACACCTCAAACTCAAAATTAAAAAAAAACTAATCTTCAAGTAAACTACCAATATCCCTTATATGGCCCTTTTGTAGGGCATTGCCCTAAAGCTAACAGCTCTTTTACATAAAAAATAAAACAATTACCCTCACCCCCCAAAATAAAAAAATCCTAACTAAAAAAAAACAATCTACCCATTCCCATGAAAAGGGCATCTGGGTGGGCATTGCCCTTAAACGGGCATTCAGCTCTTTTTCTGCCCAATAAAAATAAAAAAAGCGCTAATCTTAAAAAAACACCCCCAAAAAAACTAACACTAACCCCAAAATTGGTACTCACCAATGATGAAGGGTGGCACTCCATCTTTATCCCGTTGGCGCTCCATCTTCATCCATCGCGGGACCATCTTCTTCAATTTTCGTCCAGGCCGCGGTCCATCTTCTATCTTCATCCCGAGAGTTGCAGCAAAGCGGGAGGTCATCAACAACGTTGGTACTCCTCTTCAGCCAGGCGACACAGAGGTCCTCTTCATGCGATCTATAGCCACACGCTGAAGATTGAATGCAAGGTTACCCCTTTTATAAAGGAGTACCCTTGCATTCCTATTGGCTGAACAAATTCAAATCAGCCAATAAGATGAAAGCTGATTTAATCCTATTGGCTGATTTGAATTTGAATAATTAAATCAGCCAATAGGAATGCAAGGGTATCCCTATATAAAATGGGTACCTTGTATTCAATCTTCAGGGATTATAAGATGAAATCATAAAATACATAAATAGTTACGGCTAGATTACGAGTCTTGCGTTATGAGTAAAAAGTAAAGGCTCATAACGCTGCTTTTTTACTACCGCTGCTATTACGAGTCTTGCAGATTTATGGGCATCGCACACTTTTTTGGCCTTACTGCAAATCAACTTACGCAATTTGCGTATAGTCTATTTTCAATGAGACTTCCATAGTGCCGGTATTATAAGCTTGTCGTGGGAGGCCAAAAAGTGAGCGGTACACCCTATACCGTCAAGATTGGTAACGCAGTAGTTATGAGTTTTACACTACAACGCTGTAGCATAAAACTCATAACTAAAGTGCTAAAAAGTACACTAACACCCATAAACTACCTATTAACCCCTTAACTGAGGCCCTCCCGCATTCGCAAGCACTAAAATAAAATTATTAACCCCTAATCTCCCGCCCCTAACATTGCCGCCACCTACCTTCATTTATTAACCCCTAATCTGCCGCCCCCAACATCGCCGCCACTATACTAAATCTAACCCTAACACCCCCTAAATTAAATATAATTAAAATAAATCTAATTAAAACTTGCTATTAATAACTGAATAATTCCTATTTAAAACTAAATACTTACCTGTAAAATAAACCCTAAACTAGGCTTGGATTAAGACTTCTCCCGGCTTCGTTGAGAACTTCTCCCGGCTTCGTTGAGGATGGATGTCCGGTCTTCAAAACTGTAAGTGGATCTTCAGGGGTTAGTGTTAGGTTTTTTTAAGGATTTATTGGGTGAGTTTTATTTTTAGGTTAGGGTTTGGGCTGCAATAGAGCTAAATGCCCTTTTAAGGGCAATTCCCATCCAAATGCCCTTTTCAGGGCAATGGGGAGCTTAGTTTTTTTAGTTAGGGTTTTATTTGGGGGGTTGGTTGTGTGGGTGGTGGGTTTTACTGTTGGGGGGGTTGTTTTCATTTTTTTTCAGGTAAAATAGCTGATTTCTTTGGGGCAATGCCCAGCAAAAGGCCCTTTTAAGGGCTATTGGTAGTGTAGTTTAGGATAGGGGTTTTTAATTATTTTTTTTGGGGGGGGCTTTTTTATTTTGATAGGGCTATTAGATTAGGTGTTATTAGTTTAAATATTTGATAATTTCTTTTTTCTTTTGTGTAATTTAGTGTTTGTTTTCTTTTGTAATTTAGCTAATTGTATTGATTTTAGTTAATTGTATTTAATTTAGGGAATTTATTTAATTGTAGGGTTAGGTTAGATGTTAGTGTAAGGCAGGTTAGGTTTTATTTTACAGGTCAATTTGTATTTATTTTAGCTAGGTAGTTAGTAAATAGTTAATAACTATTTAGTAACTATTCTACCTAGTTAAAATAAATACAAACTTGCCTGAAAAATAAAAATAAACCCTAAGCTAGATACAATGTAACTATTAGTTATATTGTAGCTATCTTAGGGTTTATTTTATAGGTAAGTATTTAGTTTTAAATAGGAATTATTTAGTTATTAATTGTAGGTTTTATTTAGATTTATTTTAATTATATTTAAGTTAGGGGGTGTTAGGGTTAGACTTAGGTTTAGGGGTTAATAAATTTATTATAGTGGCGGCGACGTTGGGGGCGGCAGATTAGGTGTTAATAAATTAAGGTAGGTGCCGGCGATGTTAGAGGCGGCAGATTAGGGGTTAATAATATTTAACTAGTTTTTGCGATGCGGGAGTGCTGCTGTTTAGGGGTTAATATGTTTATTATAGTGGCGGCGATGTCCGTAGGGGCAGATTAGGGGTTAATAAGTATAATGTAGGTGTCGGCGATGTCAGGGGCGGTAGATTAGGGGTTAATAAGTGTAAAATTAGGGGTGTTTAGACTCAGGGTTCATGTTAGGGTGTTAGGTGTAAACATAAAATGTGTTTCCCCATAGGAATCAATGGGACTGCGTTACTGAGCCTTACGCTGCTTTATTGCAGGTGTTAGCCTTTTTTTTTAGTGGTTCTCCCCATTGATGTCTATGGGGAAATTGTGCACGAGCACATACAACCAGCTCACCGCTGACTTAAGCAGCGCTGGTATTGGAGTGCGGTATGGAGCTAAAATTTGCTCTACGCTTACTCCTTTCCTTTTAACGCCGGGTTTGTAAAAACCTGTAATACCAGCACTGTAGGAAAGTGAGCGGTGACAATAACGTGCAAGTTAGCAACGCACAGCTCATAAAACTCGTAATCTAGCCGATAGTTTCTTATATACTATAAATATATTTTAAGAATTTTATTTGTATGAATAATTATGAGCTAGATTACAAGTGGCGCATAAAGACCGCCAGAAGTAATCTTTTTGCTTGCACCGGAGAGCACACGTAATAAGTTGAAAGTAAAAACAACGCGCAAGCGAAACCCGAAGCACGCAAAAAGACTCATTTTGCCCAAAGACTTCAATAGAGCCAAAAAGTAAACAGCAAATTTAGAATTTTTATTTTTTGTTTAGATTTAATTCAAGGCGCACATACACTTTATGTCAGTGAAGTCTGTACAGAAAAATAGTTTCTATACATACACTCTCAAAAAGGAAACTGACAAATAAGTTACATAAGATAAACTAAGCATGTTTAGATGACAATTTGCTAGACGTATTGAACATTAGTTGTGCCAGGTAAACTGTATGCCCTCTAGATGATCTATGAGGCCACTCTTGGACATCCCAGTACAAGCAATAATTGTGAAGCTACAGAGGGCATGCATAGATAAGAGAAGGCCACTCTTGGGTCTCAAATGGTGAATCTCTACTTTCTTGTTTAATTATATATATATATAAGATTGTGGAAAACGTAATGTTTATCTGAAGGCTGGTTAATATATTAAGGGAAGGAGCATTGAACAAATTCAATGTGCTAAAATTAGGTGTTATAGCTATAATGAAGAGGCTATGTGGATGGTTCTTTTTTTCAGGATAGTAAACAGTTGCCAATATAGTTGGAATCCAAGGATTAGTACTATCTTGCAACTACCTACCAAGACATAATTCACTATTGGCCCCAATATCTGAAAATATCTTAAAGGGGAGCTACAATCAATCAGGCTCCTAATAAGTCTAATGTTGTAGTGAGATTTCATTTGCAGGTTCTATTGTATACTATGGCGTCAAGCTGCCCCGGCCGCAGACAGCCTTAATGCCAATCCCCTGTTAGATATAATATATTTTAAAACGGTGCAATTACTAATTTCATCTGGTAGTATAGTGTTTAGTAATAAGCTGCAAGAATATAAGCTTGTCCACTTTCTATGATAAATACTGACTTTATTTAACTATGACAAAAGGTGTTTTAGTATTCCAGCCTCTAAACGCTAGACCTATCCTGACCTACTTGCCTAGCGAAACCCATGCTTTATAACTATAGCCATATATTGCTGATATAAATAGAGGAGGAGTAGAGAGAATTATCAGTTATATCATAAATAAACTACAGTAAGGCCAACTCACACCACCCACTTCGTCAGAGGGGTATTATAAATATGTTAAGTAAGTGGAGAATATAGAACTCTCACCTATTTCTCACAGTATATAGCACCAGAGGTTACACTGCTGAAGGAATTTGTTAGTATAAGACCGAAGGCATTTGAGACAAAGATAGATGGCATAGCAGGATTAGTGTTAGTTTGTCTTGAGGGAAGATTAATACCTCTAATAGACACTATAGAAGTAGAGCAACAGTGCTCACAAGGCTACGAGTATGAACTTCAAATTAGGATCAAGTACAAGCAAGTAATTAAAAATACAGAAGAAAATATAACTCTACATTGAAGGAGACAGAGTGTTGAGACAATAACCATTTCCTATCTAATGATAGATTAGCCAAGTGGCTCTTATGTTCAGTGGAGTGGAGTGCAGGAATGTGAGAGTAAACTAGCAGGTTACTCCACACTAAAAATGAGTCGCTTAGCCGATGCCTATACGTAGAGTAGTAGAGAATACAATCCATCCTCTCCTTCTCTTGGGACTGCTGTCTGTGCATACATACTTGTCATGTAGGAATGTCCTCCTTATGTTCCATTCAGTAGCTTCAGAAATTTTTACTAACAGGTATTCAAAAGCAGTGTGATAACTGAATAGAGGAATCTTGTCATATGAAACCCCTAACAGTTCTGCAAAGCATAAGTCCTCTTGCCGCGTATTGGAAGTGTTTGGAGGCTCTCTCAAGGCACGCATCGTGAGCTTCATATAATTGATCTCCCCAATATAGGCTTGTATCCGCTTCTTCACTAGTAGGATGATTGACATGCACAAGGGCAGGTGGTGAATGCAATATCCCTGTTTTCTGGGTAGAAGGTGCCCATTCAGTCATCTGTTCACTGATATTGGGTTCACCATCAATCCTTTGAGGGTTCAGGTTAGCAGAGTCCTTGAGTAGCTCCGGGTCCTTGATTAATGGGTATAATATTCTTTGTAAGCTCTGTTTCAGCTTTTGAAAGTGTAGGTCAAGAAGAGACTGTGCACATTGTTCCCATGCGTCCAGCGCCGCCATGTTAGTGCCGTTAACGGTATTACAGTGTTCCTGACAAATCACAAAATATAGTCCCAAGTAATATGTTAGCGTTATGTTTCAGGGTGTACAAAGTTGTGGCAGTCTAATTGTGACTGTCTAACCCGGATAACGGAGGAGGGGGGGTTAGTTATAGAAATCTTTGTATGGCCGCCTATATCTCGTAACGGTCCAGACAAGGGTACTCCACAAAGTAAAGTTACCTATAGTGGTGTCAGACTGTACAGCTTGACGTCCCTTTTCTGGATATATGAGAATATTTAGTGAGGATTACTCAATCAATCTGTGATAATCAGTGGTTTATCAGGATGGTCTATGGAGCTCCAAGTTTTGCATCCATAATCGGAAGCGGCCTGGACACGCCCCCAAATGTGTAATATCTACAGTAAAACACATTATTAAATATTAAATAGTAGAAAACATACTTTTCATATTTTCAGGTATTTGAGTAGAAAAGGTTCTAATGTGTGTGTGTATATAAATATGTTTAGAGGTGTGTGTGTGTGTATATATATATATATATATATATATATATATGTGTGTGTGTGTATATATATATATATATATATATATATATAGATATATATATATACAGTATATATATATATATATATATATATATATATATTTATTTACACACATTCTATAGCCCTTTCCATTCAAACACCTTGTCATATACCATGTACCTTATAATTTTTTTAGCAGATAGTGTTTATATGAGTGTAATTTATGTTGTGTTTTCCTTTATCAAACTAACATATGAATATTTAATGTATCATTTACATGGAAAATTTGCATTTAAATGTTGATTCCCAGACTTTAATGTGAATCGATTGTAATCAGCATTCAAACGTACTAGCTTAATGTTATATTCAGTATTCAAATGTTAAGATTTTTTAAATAGAAATATTCAAATGCAAATAGTAGAATAAATATCAAGAGAGGCAATCGTTCTATCATTCAACTGCCATAATACCCAAATTTAACCCTAAAAAGTAATTATTGGGATTATCACAGAAGATAATCACAGAAAATAACTGTATAATTAGAATGCTAATCAAAATAAATCATTCAATCATTTTTGTTTAATTATATTATTTAATATTTTGTTATATTCTTTTTTACAGATACACCATTCATTCAACCTGAGATTCAATCAGCTAATTATGGAAACAATATTCATTCATTTAACGGTCAACAGCATCCCTTTCCTCAAAACATAGGTTGGTTTTTTATGTACAATTTATGTTAAAATGTCCATAAATCTGAACTTTACAGGTGCAGCATTTGGAGTCACATGCACAGGTTTTCAGCCTATCTCAGTGGCAATACAGGCTGATTGGTTCATTTGCTCCCTGTGCTTTACAAAGTGAATACTTAGCTGTCCCATACTTGTGCACTGGGCGAGTGTACACAGTGCCAAAATAGCACCAAAAAAGATTAAAGCATACACCTAAAACCAACTTGAAACAGCAGGCCTAGCTTAGCATATTATTGACTTCCATGTCCCTTTAACATCCAAGAGGATTTTTATAGATACAAAACACCCCACACAACAGAGCTTTAATCCCTCTCACTTTCCCATGATTCCTTGGTCAATATTTTGTCTCCAGCAAGGAGTGATGATGAAACTTGAAGTGCTGATCTACACAATGATTGCAAGGGGTTCTCAGACCAATGTGATACCCATTATCCCCCTCAGAGACCACGGAATAGGACAGAAAGGTTTACAGGAGTACAATTGTCAGTGAGAGTAAATCTTCTTCTGGGAGTTTGTCTGTCACTAGTCTGCCTCAGGTGCCGATGGGATTTATCCTGCAGTATGCTAAGCACAGTAGAGTGAGTGCTGACAGGTAAACAGATCAAATGTCATACAGTTTTAGAAAATTAACCAGAGACGGCAAATCCTGCCAAGTCAAGATGTGCCATGCTGAAAAACTCATACCCAAAAAGACTATAATAAAATCAAAGGGTGCTTCAACAAAGTATTAGTTTAAGGGTGTGCACACTTGTGCAACCATATTATATTAGTTTTTTATTTCTACTTCCCTCCACCTAAAATATTTTAGTTTGTTTTGCAATTGAGTTGTACAGTTTATAGGTCACATTAAAGGTGGAAAAAGTTCTGAAATGATTTATCTTTGTCTCATTTTTTTTACATCACAGAAACCTGACATTTTAACAGGGGTGTGTAGACTTTTTATATCCACAGTATATATATATTCATTTACACACACACTATAGCCCTTTCCATTCAAACACCTTATCATATACCATGTACCTTATAATTTTTTATCAGATAGTGTTTATATGAGTGTAATTTATGTTGTGTTTCTCTTGTTAAGTGTGTTCAGTCCAGGGGTCATCCATTACTTATGGGATATATTCTCCTTCCCAACAGGAAGTTGCAAGAGGATCACCCAAGCAGAGCTGCTATATAGCTCCTCCCCTCACATGTCATACCCAGTCATTCTCTTGCAACCCTCAACAAAGAAGGAGGTCGGGAGAGGAGCTGGAGTTTTTACTTAACTATTAACTATTCTTCAATCAAAAGTTTGTTATTTTAAATGGCACCGGAGTGTGCTGTTTTTCTATCTCAGGCAGTATTTGGAAGAAGAAACTGCCTGCGTTTTTTATCTATGATCTTAGCAGGCGTAACTAAGATCCACTGGCTGTTCTCGACATTCTGAGGAGTGGGGTAACTTCAGACTGGGAATAGCATGCGGGGTCCTCCGCAAATGAGGTATGTGCGGTACTTTATTTTCTGGGAATGGAATTGACTAAGAAAATACTGCTGTTACCGTATGATGTAAGTACAGCCTTAAATGCAGTAGTAGCAACTGGTATCAGGCTGATAATTTTATGCGCAGTCGAGTTATATTCTAGGGACTAGAATTTGACTGAGAAAATACTGTTAACACTGAAATAATACTTAAGCCTTCTCTGCAGTGGTAGCGACTGGTAGCAGGCTTAGTGATAGCTTTGCATGACATTGAAAAATGTTGTTTTTTAATAAAACGTTTACTGGCATGTTATTCGTTTTTTTGTGAGGTACTTTGGTGATAAATCGCTTTGGGCATGATTTTTTCCACATGGCTAGCATATTTTTCTGCATGGAAACCGTTATATCAGGGCTCCCACTGTTGTGATTGGAGTGGGAGGGCCCTTGTTTTAGCGCCTTGTTGCACAGTTAAAATTATTGCTTCTTCCTCCTTGATCCAGGACGTCTCTAGAGAGCTCAGGGGTCTGCAAATTTCATTTGTGAGGGAGGTAATCAGTCACAGCAGATCTGTGACAGTGTGTTGACTGTGATTAAAAGCGTTATATCTTAATTGATATCTGTTTTATCCGTTTTGGGTATCGAGGGGTTAATCATCCTTTTGCTAATGGGTGCAATCCTCTGCTAATAGTACACTTCTTGTTAAGAATTGTTTAATTATATCTGTATTTTTGAAGCGCTGCAGCGTTTTTTATATTGCTTGTAAAACTTATTGAAAGTGATTTCCAAGCTTGTTATTTTCATTGCTAAGTCTGTTTTTAACATGTCTGATTCAGAGGAAACTGTTTGTTCATCATGTTCAAAAGCCAATGTGGAGCCCAATAGAACGATGTGTACCAATTGTATTGATATTGCTTTGAATAAAAGTCAATCTGTACCGATAAAGAAGCTATCACCAGACAACGAGGGGGAAGTTATGCCGCCTAACTCTCCTCACGTGTCAGTACCTGCGTCTCCCGCTCGGGAGATGCGTAGGATTGAGACACCTAGTACATCTAGGCCCTTACAAATCACTTTACATGATATGGCTAATGTTATGAAAGAAGTATTATATAATATGCCCGAATTAAGGGGCAAACGCGATAGCTCTGGGTTAAGGACAGAGCGCGCTGATGACACGAGAGCCATGTCTGATACTGCGTCACAACTTGCAGAACATGAGGACGGTGAGCTTCATTCTGTCGGTGACGGTTCTGATTCGGGGAGACCGGATTCAGAAATTTCAAATTTTAAATTTAAGCTTGAGAACCTCCGTGTGTTACTAGGGGAGGTATTAGCGGCTCTGAATGATTGCGACACGGTGGCAATTCCAGAGAAATTGTGTAGGTTGGATAGATACTATGCGGTACCGGTGTGTACTGACGTTTTTCCTATACCAAAAAGACTTACAGAAATTATCAGTAAGGAGTGGGATAGACCCGGTGTGCCTTTTTCCCCTCCCCCGATATTTAGAAAAATGTTCCCTATAGACGCCACCACACGAGACTTATGGCAGACGGTCCCTAAGGTGGAGGGAGCAGTTTCTACGTTAGCCAAGCGTACCACTATCCCGGTGGAGGATAGCTGTGCTTTCTCAGATCCAATGGATAAAAAATTAGAGGGTTATCTTAAGAAAATGTTTGTTCAACAGGGTTTTATATTGCAGCCTCTTGCATGCATTGCGCCTGTCACGGCTGCAGTGGCATTCTGGTTTGAGTCTCTGGAAGAGGCGATTCGCACAGAGCCGTTGGATGAGGCCTTGAGCAAAGTTAGAACCCTTAAACAGGCTAATGCGTTTGTTTCAGATGCCGTAGTACATCTAACCAAACTTACGGCTAAAAATTCCGGATTCGCCATACAGGCGCGCAGAGCGCTCTGGCTTAAATCATGGTCAGCGGATGTAACTTCCAAGTCTAAACTACTTAACATTCCTTTCAAAGGGCAGACCTTATTCGGGCCCGGCTTGAAGGAAATTATTGCTGACATTACGGGAGGTAAGGGCCACGCCCTTCCTCAGGACAGGGCCAAACCAAAGGCCAAACAGTCTAATTTTCGTGCCTTTCGTAACTTCAAGGCAGGAGCAGCATTGACTTCCTCCGTTCCAAAACAGGAAGGAACTACTGCTCGTTACAGACAAGGTTGGAAAGGCAACCAGTCATGGAACAAGGGCAAGCAGGCCAGAAAGCCTACTCCCGCCCCTAAGACAGCATGAAGTCAGGGCCCCCTATCCAGAGACGGATTTAGTGGGGGGCAGACTTTCTCTCTTTGCCCAGGCTTGGGCAAGAGATGTGCAGGATCCCTGGACGTTAAAGATTATATCTCAGGGATACCTTCTGGATCTCTCCTCCACAAGGGAGGTTCCATCTTTCGAGGTTATCGATAAACCTAGTAAAGAGAGAGGCATTTCTACAATGTGTACAAGACCTCTTAATCATGGGGGTGATCCACTCAGTTCCGCGATCGGAACAGGGACAAGGATTTTACTCAAATCTATTTGTGGTTCCCAAAAAAGAGGGAACCTTCAGACCAATCTTGGACTTAAAGATCTTAAACAAATTCCTAAGGGTACCATCGTTCAAAATGGAAACCATTCGAACCATCCTACCCATGATCCAAGAGGGTCAATATATGACCACGGTGGACTTAAAGGATGCTTACCTTCATATACCGATTCACAAAGATCATTATCGGTACCTAAGGTTTGCCTTTCTAGACAGGCATTACCACGGCCCCGAGAATTTTTACGAAGGTTCTGCGCTCACTTCTGGCGGTACTAAGACCACGAGGCATAGCGGTGGCTCCGTACCTAGACGACATTCTGATACAAGCGTCAAATTTTCAGAATGCAAAGTCTCATACAGAGATAGTTCTAGCATTTCTGAGGTCGCATGGGTGGAAAGTGAACGTGGAAAAGAGTTCTCTGTTACCACTCACACGGGTTCCTTTTCTAGGGACTCTTATAGATTCTGTAGAGATGAAGATTTACCTGACGGAGTCCAGGTTATCAAAGATTCTCAATGCTTGCCGTGTCCTTCATTCCATTCCAAGCCCATCGGTAGCTCAGTGCATGGAGGTAATCGGCTTAATGGTAGCGGCAATGGACATAGTGCCATTTGCGCGCCTGCATCTCAGACCGCTGCAACTATGCATGCTCAGTCAATGGAACGGGGATTACTCAGATCTGTCCCCTTTGCTAAATCTGGACCAGGAGACCAGGGATTCGCTTCTCTGGTGGTTGTCACCGGTTAATCTGTCCAAAGGAATGACCTTTCGCAGGCCAGATTGGACGATTGTAACAACGGATGCCAGCCTTCTAGGCTGGGGAGCAGTCTGGAATTCCCTGAAGGCTCAGGGATCGTGGACTCAGGAGGAGAAACTTCTCCCAATAAACATTCTAGAATTAAGAGCAATATTCAATGCTCTTCTGGCTTGGCCTCAGTTAGCAAAGCTGAGGTTCATCAGATTTCAGTCGGACAATATCACGACTGTGGCTTACATCAATCATCAAGGGGGAACCAGGAGTTCCCTAGCGATGTTGGAAGTCTCGAAGATAATTCGCTGGGCAGAGTCTCACTCTTGCCACCTGTCAGCGATTCACATCGCAGGCGTAGAGAACTGGGAGGCGGATTTCCTAAGTCACCAGACTTTTCATCCGGGAGAGTGGGAACTTCACCTGAAGGTATTTGCTCAACTGATTCGTCGTTGGGGCAAACCGGATCTGGATCTCATGGCATCTCGCCAGAACGCGAAGCTTCCTTGTTACGGATCCAGGTCCAGGGACCCGGGAGCGGTGCTGGTAGATGCATTAGCAGCCCCTTGGGTTTTCAACATAGCTTATGTGTTTCCACCATTTCCGTTGCTACCTCGGCTGATTGCCAGGATCAAACAGGAGAGGGCATCGGTAATTCTGATAGCGCCTGCGTGGCCACGCAGGACCTGGTATGCAGACCTAGTGGACATGTCGTCCTGTCCACCATGGTCTCTTCCTCTGAGGCAGGACCTTCTAATTCAGGGTCCTTTCAACCATCCAAACCTAATTTCTCTGAGGCTGACTGCCTGGAAATTGAACGCTTGATTCTATCAAAGCGTGGGTTTTCGGATTTGGTTATTGATACATTAATACAGGCTCGGAAACCTGTGACAAGAAAAATTTACCATAAGATATGGCGTAAATATTTATATTGGTGCGAATCCAAGAGTTACTCATGGAGTAAGGTTAGGATTCCTAGGATATTAGCTTTTCTACAAGAGGGTTTAGAAAAGGGTTTATCCGCTAGTTCGCTAAAGGGACAGATTTCAGCTCTGTCTATTCTTTTACACAAACGTCTGGCAGAGCATCCAGACGTCCAGGCCTTTTGTCAGGCTTTGGCTAGAATTAAACCTGTGTTTAAAGCTGTTGCTCCTCCGTGGAGCTTAAACTTGGTTCTTAAAGTTCTTCAGGGTGTTCCGTTTGAACCCCTTCATTCCATTGATATTAAGCTTTTATCTTGGAAAGTTTTGTTTTTGATGGCTATTTCCTCGGCTCGAAGAGTCTCTGAGTTATCTGCCTTACATTGTGATTCTCCTTATCTGATCTTTCATTCAGACAAGGTAGTTCTGCGTACTAAACCTGGGTTTTTACCTAAGGTTGTTTCTAACAGGAATATCAATCAAGAGATTGTTGTTCCATCGTTATGTCCTAATCCTTCTTCAAAGAAGGAACGTCTTTTGCATAATCTAGACGTGGTCCGTGCTCTGAAGTTCTACTTACAGGCAACTAAAGATTTTCGACAAACTTCTTCTCTGTTTGTCGTTTACTCTGGACAGAGGAGGGGTCAAAAGGCTTCGGCTACCTCTCTCTCTTTTTGGCTTCGTAGCATAATACGTTTAGCCTATGAGACTGCTGGACAGCAGCCTCCTGAAAGAATTACAGCTCATTCCACTAGAGCTGTGGCTTCCACCTGGGCCTTTAAGAATGAGGCGTCTGTTGAACAGATTTGCAAGGCTGCAACTTGGTCTTCACTTCATACTTTTTCCAAATTTTACAAATTTGACACTTTCGCTTCTTCGGAGGCTGGTTTTGGGAGAAAGGTTCTACAGGCAGTGGTTCCTTCTGTTTAATGTTCCTGCCTTGTCCCTCCCATCATCCGTGTACTTAGCTTTGGTATTGGTATCCCATAAGTAATGGATGACCCGTGGACTGAACACACTTAACAAGAGAAAACATAATTTATGCTTACCTGATAAATTTATTTCTCTTGTAGTGTGTTCAGTCCACGGCCCGCCCTGTCTTTTTTTGAGGCAGGTTCTAAATTTTAAAATTATAACTCCAGTCACCACTGCACCTTATAGTTTCTCCTTTCTCGTCTTGTTTCGGTCGAATGACTGGATATGACATGTGAGGGGAGGAGCTATATAGCAGCTCTGCTTGGGTGATCCTCTTGCAACTTCCTGTTGGGAAGGAGAATATATCCCATAAGTAATGGATGACCCGTGGACTGAACACACTACAAGAGAAATAAATTTTTCAGGTAAGCATAAATTATGTTTTTCCTTTATCAAACTAACATATGAATATTTAATGTATCATTTACATGGAAAATTTGCATTTAAATGTTGATTCCCAGACTTTAATGGGGATCGATTGTAATCAGCATTCAAACGTACTAGCTTAATGTTATATTCAGTATTCAAATATTAAGATTTTTTAAATAGAAATATTCAAATGCAAATAGTAGAATAAATATCAAGAGAGGCAATCGTTCTATCATTCAACTGCCATAATACCCAAATTTAACCCTAAGAAGTAATTATTGGGATTATCACAGAAGATAATCACAGAAAATAACTGTATAATTAGAATGCTAATCAAAATAAATCATTCAATCATTTTTGTTTAATTATATTATTTAATATTTTGTTATATTCTTTTTTACAGATACACCATTCATTCAACCTGAGATTCAATCAGCTAATTATGGAAACAATATTCATTCATTTAACGGTCAACAGCATCCCTTTCCTCAAAACATAGGTTGGTTTTTTATGTACAATTTATGTTAAAATGTCCATAAATCTGAACTTTACAGGTGCAGCATTTGGAGTCACATGCACAGGTTTTCAGCCTATCTCAGTGGCAATACAGGCTGATTGGTTAATTTGCTCCCTGTGCTTTACAAAGTGAATACTTAGCTGTCCCATACTTGTGCACTGGGCGAGTGTACACAGTGCCAAAATAGCACCAAAAAAGATTAAAGCATACACCTAAAACCAACTTGAAACAGCAGGCCTAGCTTAGCATATTATTGACTTCCATGTCCCTTTAACATCCAAGAGGATTTTTATAGATACAAAACACCCCACACAACAGAGCTTTAATCCCTCTCACTTTCCCATGATTCCTTGGTCAATATTTTGTCTCCAGCAAGGAGTGATGATGAAACTTGAAGTGCTGATCTACACAATGATTGCAAGGGGTTCTCAGACCAATGTGATACCCATTATCCCCCTCAGAGACCACGGAATAGGACAGAAAGGTTTACAGGAGTACAATTGTCAGTGAGAGTAAATCTTCTTCTGGGAGTTTGTCTGTCACTAGTCTGCCTCAGGTGCCGATGGGATTTATCCTGCAGTATGCTAAGCACAGTAGAGTGAGTGCTGACAGGTAAACAGATAACACTACCTACAGTTTTATGCAATATTGGCAATTTTTAATGGGAAATAAATTTAAAAAATAGGTTTCTGTCATATTTATCAGTTTAAATGTAACTGCTCCGCAGTGCGGTAGCCATCTTCTCAAGCACAGATGGAGCTCTCAGTGGCAAAGGTCAGTTAGACACTCGTGCTTAACAGAGCTGGTGCAAATATTATTTTAACCCCTTATTTGCTGGGCTGTATTAAATTCAGCTTAAAATAGCTATTTCAATAACATTTCTTAGTGTTTAAAGTAAGAGCACACAAATACCATAACCCTTACATTTTAACACTTTAAAACACATTTTCTTTTTAAAAAAAATGGTACCCAATTATTTCTGATTCCTTTCTAGGGACTTCAGTATTACATTGTGCCAGCATCTGTGTGTTCCCCATATGTGTTTACTTTCTTACTTAGCAAACACATATAAGAATGGATCAGTGTTATGTCCTAAGACTTTAGCTGCTCTAGTTTGCTCCATAATGAATTAGAATAATTAGACATGCAAGTATATAAAATTAGATAGCGGCAGGGAAAGGGTTAACCCCATGAAGGGGAACACACAAATGTTGGATTAAGACTGAATCAGAAAACATGGGTATTAAAAAAAATTAGTCTCTTTAACCCCTTAGTGACCAGGGCTATTTTTACATTTCTGCTGTGTTTGTGTTTAGCTGTAATTTTCCTCTTACTCATTTACTGTACTGTACTGTACATATTATATACCATTTTTCTCACAGTTAAATGGACTTTCTAAAGATACCATTGTTTTCATCATATCATATAATTTACTATAAAAAATGATAAAATATGCTGAAAAAAAAAAAAATTCCCTAACTTTGACCCCCAACATTTGTTACACATCTAAAACCACCAAAAAACACCCATGCTAAATAGTTTCTAAATTTTGTCCTGAGTTTAGAAATGTTTTCCCCCTTAACCCCTTAAAGGACTGGGTATTTCAGACTAGGAGGCCCATTTATCAAGCTCTGAATGGAGCTTGAGGGGCCCGTGTTTCTGGTGAGTCTTCAGACTGTCTGCCAGTACCCAATTTGCTATACTTTTTACTTATTTTTATTATTTTTCTTAAAAAGCAAAAAAACATTTTTTTTCCTTTAGTGTAGCTGCTCCCCCCATTACCCTGTACAGGTATGCCCACATTTCACCTGAGAGGCTGGTTGCATCTCTACACTGGGAAAATATATTATTTGCCTGGCTGAACTCCTGTCCACTCATCTGCCCTGTTTGTAGGTACTCTGAGGATAATTAACCTATTAACTCCTAAACAGCCACCCCCTCCACAACGCAAATAACTAATTTAATCACTAAGCCCCAAACCTAACACCCCCTAAATTAACCCCAATTACATAAAATAAAAAAATACTAAGTTAAAATTAAATTACAAAAACCTAACAAATAAACAAACCTAAGATTAAATTAAAATAAATACATATAAAATTACAATAAATAAAAGTCTAAAATTACAGAAAAAGAAAAAAAAACATTTTAAAAAACAAAAAAAATTAAACCTGATCTAATACCCCTATAAAAATAAAAAGCCTCGCAAAATAAAAACACCCCCTAATCTAACACTAAACTACCAATAGCCCTTTTGTAGGGCATTGCCCTAAGTTAAAAAGCTCTTTTACCTAAATAAAAATACTAAGTCCCCCTAACAGTAACTCCCCCCACACACACCAAATGGTGAGCATCTATTTGGGGATTTGACTTAGGCTATTTCTTTAGTTTTTGCGGGGGGTTTTTTTTGGGGGGGGGGTTGGTGGGTGAGTTTACTGTTAGGGGGGACTTAGTATTTTTTTTTAGGTAAAAGATCTGTTTAATTTTTTTTATTGGTCTTAGGACATTAATAGGTTTTATTATATTCCTTATTGAGATTTTTTCAGCTAGGGCCTGTGATTTCCGTCGCCTTGCTATGCTCTATGCATGTTATCTTAGTAAGGATGGAACTTGAATGTTTTCCTCATGTTCCTTTTTTTTATATATGACCAGATTGGGATCTTTCTCATTCTGAGGTGATTTCTCTTATATTGGTGATCCGCTTTCTTTATCTGTATTTATTTCTGTGCAATAGTACTTTATTTCTCCAATGGGCATATTTCTATGACTTATTATTTAAGAGATATGAGCTTTTTACACTGTTTTTAGATCAAGTCTTCCTGTCTTTTATGTGTACTTGGCTGACATCTGATGTTTTTTTCAGTTTATATCACCCTGTCAGATTGGCTCTACCTATTTCCTTTGTCTAGGAGAATTTCTTGCTGTCTACAGACTCTCTGCCCTGGGTGCCCTCTGCACCCAATCCCATTTGATCTCGGAAGCTAAGCAGGGCCTAGCCTGGTCAGTTCCTGAAAGGGACCGTCTGGGAACTCCAGGTGTGGTATGCTTAAGGATTATTCTTGCATTCTGTAGCTTATTACTATTACCAGTGAGTAATTGTAATATTTTGACGAGTTCTCTATCTTGAACATGTTTTTCAGATTCTCTGATTGTTTTCGCAAACCCATGTCAGCTGTCAGGATGGCTGAGTGGTCTAAGGTGCCAGACTCAAGATCCATATCTTCCCAGTGATTGGCTGTTCTGGTCTCCGAATGGAGGTGTGGGTTCAGATCCCACTTCTACAGCGGGTTTGTTATCCTTTCTTAGAGATGCTATTTATCTCTTATGGAGAGGTTTCTTTATCTGGATTATTTTTTTGACTTTCCAGTAGACCCTCTTCAATCCCTATCTCCAGTGGAACCTGGAAATATTGTTCAACCTTTGGGTTGTTGTTTTTTTCTCTCGAAGGATTTGTCCCTTTGGTCATCCTTAGACTTTGGTAATATTCTCTGGTCTCTCTTCAGACCGTATAAATCGTTTTCTAAAGATTTCCGTAGAGAGGAGCAACCATGAGTTTTTGACAATTTTTAAAGGTTCTATTCTGTAGAACTGAAATATGGAGTCCTGGGTTCATTCCCAGGTAAGGTATATCAAGGGAGACTACAGTGGCATCCATGCCATGCTTTTTGGGGTCGAATATAGATTCTACTTCTATGAAGATTTTTCTGACAAATGTCAAAAAATTCCAATTGTCTGGGGGTTTTTTTGTTTTTTTTTCTTCAGTCCTTTATTCGTCCATCAGTGGTTTGGTGTATGGACGTATTTGGACTGATGGGTGCTTCCATGGACATTTTTCCTCGGACTTGGGTCCATCTGAGACCCTTACAGTTATACATGCTCAGACTGTGGACCAGAGACTACTCTAATCTATCACAAAAGATATCTCTGTATTCACTACCAAGAGATTCTCTTACTTAGTGGATTTCGAAGGGTCTTCTGTTTCAGGGTACATGCTTCCTGAGACAATCCTGGGTGATTGTTACCATGGACGCCAGCCTTTCAGGCTAGGGAGCAATTTGGGGTTCTCTAAGCTCAGAGCCTTTGGGCTCGAGAGGAGTCCTCTCTTCCCATCAACACTTAGAGTTGAGAGCTATTTCTTTCATGTAATTGGCAAGAGTCCATGAGCTAGTGACGTATGGGATATACAATCCTACCAGGAGGAGCAAAGTTTCCCAAACCTCAAAATGCATATAAATACACCCCTCATCACACCCACAATTCAGTTTTACAAACTTTGCCTCCTATAGAGGTGGTAAAGTAAGTTTGTGCTTGATTTTTATGATTTCTTCTATGATAAGCGCTTCTAAGCATTCTGAAGACCAATTTCTCTCAGAGTACAATGTTTGTCAGAGGGATGGGAAGAAATTATCGCCTATTGTTTTTATGGTTTTCCTCGCAGGAAATCTTTTCAAGGGTTCTCTGTTATTGGTCATAGGGATTCATCTCCTACCTCCCTTTTCAGATCGACAATATACTCTTATATACCATTACCTCTGCTGTTAGTTTTCAGTACTGGTTTGGCTATCTGCTATATGTGGATGGTAAGTATGTATCATTATTTAAGACACTCTCAGCTATGGTTTGGCGCTTTATGTATTAATATAAAGTTTTAAATATATGTATTTTCCTTATATTTGCCATGAGTCAGGTCTATGTGTATTTCCCTTTGCAGTCTGGCAGTTTCGTTATGGGAATCATGTTTTAGGAAGTTTGTATTCCCTGGGGTATAGTCTTTTTTTCAATTTGACTTGTTTGTTTTTTTTAAACTTGCGGGCAAATTAGGCTTGCGAGGGCGCAAAATGCTGTTTTTATTGCGTCATTCTTGGCGAGAATTGTTTGGCGCAAATGTGCGTCTGTAGTGACTCAAGTTCGTAATTTCCTGCGTTTTAGTTGACGCCAGGTTGTTTGGCACGAATATTTGTTATGACACTAGTTGCGTCATTTCCGGATGTATGTTGGCGCCAAAAGAAAATTCAACTTCCTTTTGCGTCATGGCGTCATACTTGGCGCCAAAAAAAATTGTTTTATTTTACCCCACTTCCTATATACTCCTTGCCTTTATGCTTAGAGGGCTATACTATTTGATTTTTTGTCAATTTTAGCATTTGCATTTTTCCCCATTCCTGAAACTGCTATATGTGGAAATAAGATATTTCTGTTTAAATGTTATTTTTTCTTTTACATTTTACAAGATAACTCAATCTGATCCTGTCTCAGAAGCTGCTGTTGGAACCATGCTGCCTGAACACAGTTCTACCAAAGCTAAGTGTATCTGTTGTAAGCTTGTGGAGATTATATCTCCAGCTGTAGTATGTAACAGTTGTCATGATAAGCTTTTGCATGCAGAAAAGGTTTCTATTAGTGCTAGTACAGTATCTGTTGTTCCTTCAACATCTAAAGTACATGATATCCCTGTTGATATGAAAAATTATATTGCTGATGCGATACAGAAGGCTATGGCTGCTATACCACCTTCAAATAAATATAAAAGGTCTTTTAAAACTTCTCATAATTCTGATGAAATTTGTAATGACCGACAACATACTGATATATCCACCTCTGATGAAGATCTCTCTGATTCGGAAGATCCTACTTCAGACATTGACACTGATAAATAATCTTATCTTTTTAAGATTGAGTATATTCATTCTTTGTTAAAAGAAGTGTTGATAACTTTGGATATTGAAGAGTCTGGACCTCTTAATAATAAATCCAGTAAACGTTTAAATTCTGTCTATAAACCTCCTGTGATTACTCCTGAGGTTTTTCCTGTTCCTGATGCTATTTCTGATGTGATTGCTAAGTAATGGTCTAAGCTTGGTACTTCTTTTGTTCCTTCTTCAAGGTTTAAAAAGTTGTATCCTTTGCCAATAGCTAAATTAGAGTTTTGGGGAAAAGTCCCTAAGGTTGATGGGGCTATTTCTACTCTTGCTAAGCGTACTACTATTCCTATGGAAGATAGTTCCTCTTTTAAGGATCCTTTAGGTAGGAAAATTGAATCTTATCTAAGGAAAGCTTATTTACATTCTGGCTATATTCTCAGACCTGCCATTTCTATGGCTGATGTTGCAGCTGCATCAACTTTTTGGTTGGATAGCTTAACACATAGGGAAAAAGATTCTGATTTACATAGCATTGTTTGTTTGCTTAAACATGCTAATCATTTCATCTGTGATGCTATTTTTGATATCGTCAAGATTGATGTTAAATCTATGTCTTTTGCTATTTTAGCTAGAAGAGCTTTATGGCTCAAATCATGGAATGCTGACATGGTATCTTAATCTAGGTTACTATCTCTATCATTCCAGGGTAATAATTTGTTTGGTTCCCAGTTGGAATTTATTATTTCCACTATTACTGGGGGGAAAGGAGTTTTTTTGCCCCAAGATAAAAAGACTAAATCTAAAGCTTCTAATCGGTTTTGTTCCTTTCGTCAGAATAAAGAACAGAAAACCACTCCTTCCCTTAAGGACTCTGGCTCCAATTGGAAGCCATCTTCGAGTTGGAATAAATCCAAGCCTTATAAGAAACCAAAGCCAGCCCCCAAGTCTGCATGAAGGTGCAGCCCTCAATCCATTTCTGCTGGTGGGGCGCAGATTGAAATTATTTCCAGACATTTAGGCAGGTTCCGTTAAGAATCATTGGATTCAGAATATTGTTTCTCAGGGGTATCGAATAGGTTTCAGAATAAGACCTCCAGTGAGAAGATCTTTCTCACGTTCCAACAAATCCTGTGAAAGCTCAGGCCTTTCTGAAGTGTGTTTCAGATCTAGAACTTTCAGGAGTGATTGTACCAGTTCCACTTCTGGAACAGGGTCAGGGTTTTTATTCAAATCTATTCATTGTCCCGAAGAAGGAAAATTCTTTCAGACCAGTTCTGGATCTGAAGTTTTTGAATTAATTTGTAAGGGTCCCAACTTTCAAGATGGTGACTATAAGGACTATTCTGCCTTTTCTTCAGCAAGGTTATTACATGTCCTCAATAGACTTACAGGATTTGTACCTTCACATTCCAATTCATCCAGACCACTATCAGTTTCTGAGATTCTCTTTTCTTGACAAGCATTACCAATTTGTTGCTCTTCCGTTTGCCCTAGCAACAGCTCCAAGAATCTTTTCCAAGGTTCTCGGTGCCATTCTATCTGTAATTAGAGAGCAGGGTATTGTATTGTTTCCTTATTTGGACGATATCTTGGTACCGGCTCAATCTTTTCATTTAGCAGAATCTCACACAAATCAACTTGTGTTGTTTCTTCAAAGACATGGTTGGAGGATCAATTTACCAAAGAGTTTCTTGATTCCTCAGACAAGGGTCACCTTTTTAGGTTTCCAGATACATTTAGTGTCCATAACTCTGTCTTTAACAGACAAGAGACAAATGAAATTGGTTTCTGCCTGTCGAAACCTTCAGTCTTGATCATTCCCTTCAGTGGCTATATGCATGGAAGTTTTATGTCTCATGACTGCAGCATCGGACACGATCCCCTTTGCTCGTTTTCATATGAGACCTTTGAGAGCTTTGCATGCTGAATCAATGGGGCAGGGATTATACTCGGATATCACAGTTGATATACTTAAATCCCAACATTTAACTCTCTCTGTCCTGGTGGTTGGACCATCATCGGATTATTCAAGGGGCCTCTTTTGTTCGTCCTTCCTGGACTGTGATTTCAACAGATGCAAGTCTCACAGGTTGGGGAGCTGTCTGGGGGTCTCTGACAGCACAATGAGTTTGGAATCCTCAAGAGGCGTGGTTACCAATCAATATTTTAGAACTCTGTGCTATTTTCAGGGCTCTTCAGGCTTGGCCTCTATAAAAGAGAGAATCATGTATTTGTTTTTAGACAGACAATATCAAAACTGTGGCATATGTCAATCATCAGAGGGGGACTCGCAGTCCTTTAGCGATAAAAGAAGTATCTCGGATACTTTCTTGGGTGGAATCCAACTCCTGTCTAATTTCTGCGATACATATCCTAGGGGTAGACAATTGGGATGCGGATTATCTCAGTCGTCAGTCTTTACATCCAGGGCAGTGGTCTCTCCATCCAGATGTATTTTGTCAGATTGTACAGATGTGGGGTCTTCCCGAAATACATCTGATGGCTTCCCATCTAAACAATAATCTTCCCAGGTACCTTTCCAGGTCCAGGGATCCTCATGCGGAGATGGTGGATGCATTAGCAGTTCCTTGGTTTTACCAACCTGCTTACATTTTTCCGCCTCTAGTTATTCTTCCAAGGGTGATCTCCAAGATCATAATGGAACAATTGTATGTGTTTCTGATAGCACCAGCATGGCCTCACAGGTTTTGGTATGCGGATCTTGTCCGGATGTCCAGTTGCCAACCTTGACCACTTCCTTTTAGGCCAGACCTTCTGTCTCAAGGGCCGTTTTTCCATCAGGATCTCAAATCGCTAAATTTGAAGGTATGGAAATTGAAGGCTTAGTGCTTAGTTATAGAGGTTTCTTTGACTCAGTGATTAATACTATGCTACAGGCTCGTAAGTCTGTTTCAAGGAAGATTTATTATTGGGTTTGGAAAACCTATATTTCATGGTGTTTTTCTCATAAATTCTCTTGGCATTATTTTAGAATTACTAGAATTTTAAAGTTTCTTCAGGATGGTTTGGATAAAGGTTTGTCTGCAGGTACTTTGAAGGGACACATTTCTGCTCTTTCTGTTTTATTTCATAGATAGATTGCTAAACTTCCTGGTATTCACTGTTTTGTTCAGGCTTTGGTTCGTATCAAGCCTGTTGTTAAATCAATCTCTCCTCCTTGGTGTCTTAATTTGGTTTTGAAGGCTTTGCAGGCTCCTCCTTTTGAGCCTATGCATTCTTTGGATATTAAACTACTTTCTTGGAAAATGTTGTTTCTTTTGGCTATCTCCTTCGCTAGAAGAGTTTCTGAATTGTCTGCTCTCTCTTGTGAGTCTCCTTTTCTGATTTTCCATCAGGATAAGGCTGTTTTGCGGACTTTGTTTAAATCTCTTCATAAGGTTGTGAATTTTAACAACATTAGTAGAGAAATTGTTGTTCCTTCCTTTTGTCCTAATCCTAAGAATACCCTTGAAATATCTTTACATTCTTTGGATGTTGTAAGAGCTTTGAAATATTATGAGAAAGCTACTAAAGATTTCAGGAAGACTTCTAGTCTATTTGTTGTTTTTTATTCTGGTCCTAGGAAAGGTCAGAAAGCCTCTGCCATTTCTTTGGCATCTTAATTAAAGCTTTTGATTCACAAGGTTTATTTGGAGGCGGAACAGTCTCTGCCTCAGATAATTACAGCTCATTCTACTAGATCAGTTGCCACTTCTTGGGCTTTTAAGAATGAAGCTTCGGTTGATCAGATTTGTAAAGCAGCAACTTGGTCTTCTTTGCATACATTTACTAAAGTTTACCATTTTGATGTATTTGCTTCTTCTGAAGCAGTCTTTGGTAGAAAAGTTCTTCAGGCAGCTGTCTCAGTTTGATTCTTCGGCTTATGTTTATGAAATTTATGAGAGAGACTTATTTTTTTCTGGATTTTTTTTTTTTTTTTACAGAAATAGCTGTTTTTATTTTACACCTCCCTTTCTAGTTACTCTACTGTGGTCTTCCACATCTTGGGTATTTCTATCCCATACGTCACTAGCTCATGGACTCTTGTCAATTATGAAAAAAAACATAATTTATGTAAGAACCTACCTGATAAATTAATTTCTTTCATATTGGCAAGAGTCCATGAGGCCCACCCTTTTTTTTTTGGTTATGATTTTTGAATAAAAGCACAATTTAATTTCCAGTTCCTCTTTTTGTATGCTTTTTTACTCCTTATTTTATCACCCCACTACTTGGCTATTCATTAAACTGAATTGTGGGTGTGGTGAGGGGTGTATTTATAGGCATTTTGAGGTTTGGTAAACTTTGCCCCTCCTGGTAGGATTGTATATCCCATAAGTCACTAGCTCATGGACTCTTGCCAATATGAAAGAAATGAATTTATCAGATAAGTTCTTACATAAATTATGTTTTCCGATGCCTCGATAGACAGGCCTCAGCTAGCTTTAGTCCGGTTTATCAGATTTTAATTAGACTTTATCTCCTCGGTGGAGCACATTTTGCACAAGAGAGGATGTCAGAGTTCCTTAGCTATATATGATAGTGAAAGACAGCACCTATTTTCCTTTTGGGGCACGGGAAAAGGGTTAGCCAGACCCCAATATATATCCAAGAAAAAGTATTTTTCCAGCCACCAGTTAAACTTTAAAAAGACCTTTATTCGTTTCTTACAGGGTCCATCATATCAACAACAACGTTTCAAACCTATGTCAGGTTCTTAATCATGTCTACTGAATAGTATACAGGTGTGTCTTTTATACCTGTCCAATTTTTATCAGATTGCACAATAGTGCCATCTTGTGGTTAAAATTTAAAATTACATGTGACAAATTATCTAAAGGAATTTACTATTAATTCTTATGTTATAGGTTGGTTTCTTCTTGCTTATATATGTTTGTCACATGAAAATTTAAAACCAAATTTATATACATATAATTAAAACCTATACACATTATAGTATCAGAATCAAACATGCTACTACAGGTATATGCTATCATAGTCAAAAAAATAATGACCATTCAAAATCTTTATTTAAGCCTTCAGGTATCATTGTGTTTAATCTGTTTATCCAAAACATCTCCCTTCTTTTGAGCATCTGGTCTCTGTCACCTCCCCTCCTGGGTCTGTCAACTTGTTCAATGACTTGAAATCTAAGTTGACTGATGTTGTGACCCATGGAGAGGAAGTGACAGGAAACAGGAGCCTCCATATTTTTGTTTCTAATGTTAGATTTATGTTCTGTGATTCTCGTTCTTACTTCCCTACTCGTTTCTCCTATATAAATCCTGGCACACGGACATTTGATGAGATAAATAGCATATGTGCTTCTACATGTTAGATATTTCTTTATAGGGTATTTGGTTCCCTTAATGGGGTGAAAAAAATCTTTCCCTTTTATTATTGAACTACAGTGACTGCAATGAAGGCAGGGATAACACCCTCTATTATCAGATCCCATTGTTGTTTGTAAAGTCTTCCTATTACTACCTATATCTGCCCTTACTAATTCATCTCTCAAATTTTTGGTTTTCTTATAAGCTACCATAGGAATATGTTTGAAGTCCTCCACTTGGGAATTACAGTCTCTCAGTATGTGCCAGTGTCTATTTATGATATGTGATATTTTTGTTCCTAGGGAGTTGTATTGGGTAACAAATATCATTCTGTTTTCTTTTGTTTTGTTTTTAGTGTTATCAGTTTCTTTATTTTTGAAGTATTCCAACTGTTTTGTAATTAGATCTTCTGGATACCCTCTTCTTTTGAATTTATATGCCATTTCATTTAGTCTTATGTCACATCTCCTTTCATCAGTCACTATTCTTTTTACTCTTTTAAATTGACCTTGGGGTATTGCTTCTATTGTTCTTTTTGAATGGAAACTGTCATATTGTAATACTTTATTTTTATCTGTGGGTTTCACATACAAGTCAGTTTTTAAGAAGCCTTGTTCTTTATATACAAAAGTGTCTAGGAATGCTACTCCTGTTTCCTCCATATTGAGTGTAAATTTAAGCCCAGCTACTGATGTGTTAAGGTGTTGAACAAATTGCAGTAGGCTACCAGTGTCTCCCCACCATATGCCAAATATGTCATCCACAAATCTCCACCATGCTGCACCATATTTTAAAAATAATGGATGTGAATATATGAATTTCTCTTCTATGTGGGACATAAAAATGTTGGCATATGTTGGGGCTACACTGGAGCCCATTGCAGTGCCTTGCTTTTGTAGAAAAAAAGTGTCTTGAAATAAAAAATAATTGTGGTATAATATGACGGATAATAGATCTATTAGGAATTGTATTTCATCTTCATTATATTTGTTATTATTTTTCAATGTGTTAGTTACTGCTTCAATGCCACTGGTGTGTTTGATTGATGTATATAAGCTAGTGACGTCTAATGTATACAATATGCATTTATCTCCAATCTGTCCAATATCTTTTAATTTAGCAAGAAAGTCATTAGTGTCTTTCAAATATGAAGAAGTGTCTAATAGATACGGCTGTAATACTTTGTCTAAAAATATTGCAATTTTTGAAAAAATAGAATTGACTCCTGCCACTATTGGGCGTCCTGGTGGTTGATATTTATCTTTGTGTATTTTTGGTGAGATGTATATAACTGGTCTTTGTATTGCAAACTATAGCACTTTGGAAAGTAATGAAATGAGTACTGCAAACTATAGCACTTTGGGAAGTAATGAAGTAGAAAACACATGCACTTTAGAATTAAATAACACTTTAGTCAACGATAGTATTAATACGGTAAAAGGAAGCACTTTAAATATTGAACACTTATGCACTTTACAATTGGACACCATGATGATTTATGAAGATACTTACAAAAGAAACAGTGCCACAAACACATGCACTTTAGATACGAATAGCACTTTAGTGAATTACACTAGCACTTTAAATAAAGAAAACACCACCAATTTGAGTTCAAGAGAAAGCAAATCAACAACAAACACTATACATAAAACTAACCATTTTCAATCCAATGAAATACATACTAATTCTAATACCTTTGTAAGCAAAAATACTGAATTACATTGTAATACAGAAAATAAAGAAGATGATTTAGTCCACAACATCTCTAATTACACCTTATCAGAAACAGAATATATGATATTGAATAAAGGTTTATCATACTGCCTACCTAACACACATGATGAATTCATAATAGAACAAGACTTAGAGAGATTTTTTAGGAAATTGAAACTTAAGGTTCATTTCTCCACACTAAAAGGCATGACAGAGACACCAGTAACAAGTAAGACTGATGCTAAGAAAAAGGACATCAAGTTTAATGATCCTAAAACATTTGGTATTAAAGGTAAAAGTAAATCCAACCCACCAACACAACATAGTGTAGCTACATTTGCAAAATTAGTCCAAAAAGAAGTAAAAAATCTTTTAAAGAGAAACAAAAAGAGAGAACTAGTGCACATTGATAGGAAGCAACAAGATACCATTAACAAGCTAAAAAATAACAATGAAATCATAATAAAGGAAGCGGATAAGGGCGGAGCAGTGGTGCTATTAAATAAAATTGATTATGTGAAAGAGATACAGAGGCAACTCAATGACACCACAGTATATGAAGCCTTGATTAGAGATCCCACAATTCAAATAGGGAAAGAAATAGAACACATCACCAATGCAGCAGTCAAAAATGGTATTATTACAAATGAATTCAAAGAATGTCTCATTGAAAAAAACCCAGTAAGACCAGTTATATACATCTCACCAAAAATACACAAAGATAAATATCAACCACCAGGACGCCCAATAGTGGCAGGAGTCAATTCTATTTTTTCAAAAATTGCAATATTTTTAGACAAAGTATTACAGCCGTATCTATTAGACACTTCTTCATATTTGAAAGACACTAATGACTTTCTTGCTAAATTAAAAGATATTGGACAGATTGGAGATAAATGCATATTGTATACATTAGACGTCACTAGCTTATATACATCAATCAAACACACCAGTGGCATTGAAGCAGTAACTAACACATTGAAAAATAATAACAAATATAAAGAAGATGAAATACAATTCCTAATAGATCTATTATCCGTCATATTATACCACAATTATTTTTTATTTCAAGACACTTTTTTTCTACAAAAGCAAGGCATTGCAATGGGCTCCAGTGTAGCCCCAACATATGCCAACATTTTTATGTCCCACATAGAAGAGAAATTCATATATTCACATCCATTATTTTTAAAATATGGTGCAGCATGGTGGAGATTTGTGGATGACATATTTGGCATATGGTGGGGAGACACTGGTAGCCTACTGCAATTTGTTCAACACCTTAACACATCAGTAGCTGGGCTTAAATTTACACTCAATATGGAGGAAACAGGAGTAGCATTCCTAGACACTTTTGTATATAAAGAACAAGGCTTCTTAAAAACTGACTTGTATGTGAAACCCACAGATAAAAATAAAGTATTACAATATGACAGTTTCCATTCAAAAAGAACAATAGAAGCAATACCCCAAGGTCAATTTAAAAGAGTAAAAAGAATAGTGACTGATGAAAGGAGATGTGACATAAGACTAAATGAAATGGCAGATAAATTCAAAAGAAGAGGGTATCCAGAAGATCTAATTACAAAACAGTTGGAATACTTCAAAAATAAAGAAACTGATAACACTAAAAACAAAACAAAAGAAAACAGAATGATATTTGTTACCCAATACAACTCCCTAGGAACAAAAATATCACATATCATAAATAGACACTGGCACATACTGAGAGACTGTAATCCCCAAGTGGAGGACTTCAAACATATTCCTATGGTAGCTTATAAGAAAACCAAAAATTTGAGAGATGAATTAGTAAGGGCAGATATAGGTAGTAATAGGAAGACTTTACAAACAACAATGGGATCTGATAATAGAGGGTGTTATCCCTGCCTTCATTGCAGTCACTGTAGTTCAATAATAAAAGGGAAGGATTTTTTTCACCCCATTAAGGGAACCAAATACCCTATAAAGAAATATCTAACATGTAGAAGCACATATGCTATTTATCTCATCAAATGTCCGTGTGCCAGGATTTATATAGGAGAAACGAGTAGGGAAGTAAGAACGAGAATCACAGAACATAAATCTAACATTAGAAACAAAAATATGGAGGCTCTTGTTTCCTGTCACTTCCTCTCCATGGGTCACAACATCAGTCAACTTAGATTTCAAGTCATTGAACAAGTTGACAGACCCAGGAGGGGAGGTGACAGAGACCAGATGCTCAAAAGAAGGGAGATGTTTTGGATAAACAGATTAAACACAATGATACCTGAAGGCTTAAATAAAGATTTTGAATGGTCATTATTTTTTTGACTATGATAGCATATACCTGTAGTAGCATGTTTGATTCTGATACTATAATGTGTATAGGTTTTAATTATATGTATATAAATTTGGTTTTAAATTTCCATGTGACAAACATATATAAGTAATGAAGAAACCAACCTATAACATAAGAATTAATAGTAAATTCCTTTAGATAATTTGTCACATGTAATTTTAAATTTTAACCACAAGATGGCACTATTGTGCAATCTGATAAAAATTGGACAGGTATAAAAGACACACCTGTATACTATTCAGTAGACATGATTAAGAACCTGACATAGGTTTGAAACGTTGTTGTTGATATGATGGACCCTGTAAGAAACGAATAAAGGTCTTTTTAAAGTTTAACTGGTGGCTGGAAAAATACTTTTCCTTAGCTATATAGCCAGTGAATCGTATTCTTCAGTGGGCAGAGTCTCACAATTGTCTCTTCTCTGCCTACCACATCCCAGGGGTGATTTCATCTCGGGGAGTGGGCTCTCCACCCAGAGGTTTTTTTACGATAATAACTCTCAGGTGGGGGGTTCCAGAGTTGGATCTGATGGCATCTTGTCTAAACGCCAATCTTCCAAAGTACGGTTCTACATCAAGTGATCCACAAACAGCTCTGATAGATGCTTTAGTGGTGCCTTCTGTCTGGGTACCTGTTCCACCCTATTTGCCCTCCTTCCTCGAGTGCTTGCTCATCTCTAACAAGAGAGGGCGTCTGTTATTCTAATAGCTCCTGCCTGGATCTCGCAAGATCTGGTTTGCGGAACTGGTGAGGATGGCATCTCTTCCACATACTTCAGGGTCCTTTCCTCCATCCAGATCAGGATTCTCTGAAGCAGATTGCTTGGAGATTGAACGCCTAGTTTTGTCTAGATGTGGTTTTTCTGACTCATTGATACCATGCTTCAGGCTCGTAAACCTGTTACTCGCAGGATTTACCATAAGGTATGGGTAAATACCTTTATTGGTGCAAATCTAAGGGTTTCTCCTGGAGCCGGGTGAGGATTCCCTGTATTTTATCCTTTCTTCAGGATGGTCTGGAGAAAGGGTTGTCAGTCAGTACTCTGAAGGGTCAGATATCTGCACTGTCTATTCTTTTGCACAAACGTCTGGCTGATTGCCAGATGTTCAAGCTTTTGTTCAGGCCCTTGTCAGAATTGGACCTGTGTTTAATCCTATTGCTCCTCCTTGTAGTCTTAACCTTGTCCTTAAAGTTGTGCAGCAGGCTCCGTTTGAGCCGATGCATTCTTTTGGAAATAAATTGTTATTTTGGAAGGTTTTGTTTCCTCTTGCTATTTCTTCTGCTTGCAGAGTGCCTGAGCTTTCGGCTCTACAGTGTGATTCCCCGTTCCTTATTTTTCATGCAGATAAAGCGGTCCTTCATTCTAAGTTGGGTTTTCTCCCTAAGGTTGTGTCGGATCGAATCATTAATCACTAAATTGTGGTTCCTTCTTTTTGTCCTTTTCCTTCATCACAGAAAGAACGACTGTTGCATAACTTGGATGTTGTGTGTGCTCTAAATTTTCCTCCAAGCAAGTAAAGATTTTCAGAAATCTTCTGCCCTGTTTGTGGTTTTCTCTGGCAAGTGTAAATGTCAGACGGTCACTTCTTCTTCCCTTTCCCTCTGGTTAAGAAGTGTTTTCGATTTAGCTTATGAGACAGCTGGACAGCAGCCTCCTGAGAGAATTTTGGCTCATTCCATTAGGGCTGTCTCCTCTTCATGGGCTTTCAAAGATGAAGCTGCTGTGGAGCAGATTTGCAAGGCGGCAACATGGTCCTCTTTGCATACTTTTTCCAAATTCCAAATTTGATACTTTTGCCTCGGCTGAAGCCTCTTTTGGGAAAAGTGTTCTTCAAACGGTGGGGCCTTCTGTTAAGGTCCTCCTGCCTTGCTCTCCCTCCCTTTTCATTCTGTGTCCTCTAGCTTGGGTATTGGTTCCCACTAGTAATTGGAATGACGTTGTGGACTCTCCATGCCATAGGAAAGAAAGCAACATTTATGCTTGCCTGATAAATTTATTTATTTCCGGGCATAGAGAGTCCACGACCCCGCCCTCTTTTTAAATTATAATTCGGCAGTTTTTTTGAGTAAACCTCAGGCACCTCTATACCCTTGTGTTTCTTCTTTTTCCATTTTCCTTCGGCTGAATGACTGGGGATTATGGGTAATGCAAAGTTACACTTAACAGCTTTGCTGTGGTGCCCTTTGCCTCCTCCTGCTGGTCAGGAGTTGAATATCCCACTAGTAATTGGAATGACGTTGTGGACTCTCCATGCCCGGAAAGAAAGAAATTTATCAGGTAAGCATACATTTTGTTTTCTTGGGCGCCAGCAGTTTCTAAACTGCCGTAAGTCACTGGCGACTCCAGGTATGTGTATTTATGCACATTTCTGGACATCGCCAGTTTATCCGACTTATAGCAAGTTATGAACTGCCGGCACCGTATATATGTTATTCCCTGATGTGCGAGGTGAATTTAGGTGCAACGTGCGTTTCAGCAGTTGTGCTGAAGCCTGCGTCGCATATGTATTCTCGCCCTTAATCTCTTTCCTCAGGCCAACTAGAACTGTATATCACACTGTGCATATATACCATAACCCGTTACCCTTAAAGGGACAGTCTACACCAGAATTGTTATTGTTTTAAAAGATAGATAATCCCTTTATTACCCATTTCCCAGTTTTGCATAACCAACACAGTTATAATAATATACTTTTAACCTCTGTGATTATCTTGTATCTAATTCTCTGCAAACTGCCCCTTTTTTCAGTTCTTTTGACAGAATTGCAGACTAGCCAATCAGTGCCTGCTCCCAGATAACTTCTTGTGCACAAGCACAGTGTTATCTATATGAAATATGTGAACTAACACCCTCTAGTGGTGAAAAACTGTTAAAATGCAATCTGAAAGAGGTGGGCTTCAAGGTCTAAGAAATTAGCATATGAACCTCCTAGGTTAAGCTTTCAACTAAGAATACCAAGAGAACAAAGCAAAATTGGTGATAAAAGTAAATTGGAAAATTGTTTAAAATGACATGCTCTATCTGAATCATGAAAGTTTATTTTGGCCTAGACTGTCCCTTTAATTTAGAAACCACCAAAATGTTTGCCTTAGTAATCTAAGCATTAAGTGTCATTGTAGATAATTAACAACCTAATTGAATATATGGGCTAATTCATCATTTAGTAATGATTTTATTAATCACACAGAGAGGAATAAGAACACATATGTTGCACTTGATATGGTAATGTTAAAAGTTAAAATGAAACCTAGACCGCAGCTTGGTTTAGCATGGTAAATGCAAGATAAGTGATTCTGAAAATGACTTCTTACGTGTTGTAGGATTCTATAGTGACTTAAAATTTTCTTGAAAATGTTAAAAATCACTAATGAATATTGAAAAAATGTATTAATAAATAATATGGGCGAGAATACAAGTGGAGCGCTAAATTATTGTGCGCAGCAAACAAGTGGCTGGAAGCAATTATCGTTTATAAAATTAACCAGGGGTCATAATACCCAAAATTAAACTAATTCGCTAAAGTAAAACTACTGCAATTAGCTCATAAGATAACTTTGTATGTTAATCAATATAAACCATTCAATTATATTTTGTTTACTTATATTATTTCTGATTTTCTTTTTTATATTCTTTTTTTTTTTTTTTACAGATACACCATTCAGTCAACCTGAAAATCAATTTACAAGTCCCGGACACAATCTATATTTAGTCAATAATGAAGAACATGTTTATCTTCAAGACACAGGTTGTTTTTTATGTACAATTTATGTTAAAGGGACATGAACCCCACATTTTTTCTTTCATGACTAAGCTAGAGCATATAATTCTAAATAACTTTCCAATTTTTTTCTATTATTTAATTTGATTTGTTCTCTTGGTACAATTTATTGAAAAGCATACCTAATTAGGTTCAGAAGCAGCAGTGCACAACTGTGAGCTAGTTGCTGATTGGTGGCTACAAATATGCCTATTGTAATTTATTTGCTCAATATGTTCAGCTAACTACCAGTATTACATTGTCGCTCCTTCAGCAAAGGATACCAAGAGAATGAATCAAGACTGATAACAGAAGTACATTGGAAAGTTATTTATATTGTATGCTCTATCATAATCATGAAACAAAAATTAGGGTTTCATATCCCTTTAAAATGTCTATAAATCTGAACTTTAAAGGGACATAATAGGACGGTATCAGCATTTGGCACCACTTGCACATGTTCTGGGCCAATCTCAGTGGTAACACAGGCCGATTGGTTAATTTACTCATTGTGCTTTGCAGAAAGAATAATTAGCAATCAACTCCCATACTTATGCACTGGACGAGTCCACACAGTGCCGATATAGCACCAAAGATGGTTAAAACACACACTTAAACACACCTTGCAATGTAAGCATAGTAATGACTTCCATGTCCCGTTAACATCTAAGAGGATTTTTGTAGATAAATATTGTTACAAGTCTTTAACTGCAATAGGATCAACCTCATGAAATGAAGCTCATAATAAAAATGTTATTAGGTTTGAAAACTAAAGTGCTGCACATATATTAATACATTATACAATAGTTACAAACTGGGACTTGAGTATTAAAGGGGCAGTAAACACCTTCGGCTAGATTACAAGTTTTTGTCGGTAATGGTGTGCGGTGTTAACAAGCCTTTTTTTCTCACCTCTCACTTAAGACAACGCTGGTATTATGAGTTTTCTGAAATCCGGCGTTAGCCGCAGAAAAGTGAGTGTTGAGCAAAATTTAGCTCCACATCTAACCTCAATACCAGCGCTGCTTACGGTAGCGGTAAGCTGGCTAAACGTGCTTGTGCACGATTTCCCCATAGGAAACAATGGGGCTGAGCCGGCTGAAAAAAAACCTAACACCTGCAAAAAAGCAGCGTTCAGCTCCTAACGCAGCCCCATTGTTTCCTATGGGAAAGTACTTTTTTATGTCTACTCCTAACACCCTAACATGAACCCCAAGTCTAAACACCCCTAATCTTACACTTATTAACCCCTAATCTGCCGCCCCCGACATCGTCGCCACCTGCATTATTTTATTAACCCCTAATCTGCCGCTCCGGACACCGCCGCCACCTACATTATACCTATGAACCCCTAATCTGCTGACCCCAACATTGCCGAACCCTACATTATATTTATTAACCCCTACTCTGCTGCCCCCAACGTCGCCGCAACCTACCTACATTTATTAACCCCTAATCTGCCGCCGCCACTATAATAAAGTTATTAACCCCTAAACCTAAGTCTAACCCAAACACCCCTCCTAATTTAAATATAATTTAAAATAATCTAAATAAAATTACTACAATTAAATAAATTAATCATATTTAAAACTAAATACTTACCTATAAAATAAACCCTAAGATAGCTACAATATAACTTATAGTTACATTGTATCTAGCTACGGGTTTATTTTTATTTTACAGGCAACTTTGTATTTATTTTAACTAGGTAGAATAGTTATTAAATAGTTATTAACTATGTAATAACTACCTAGCTAAAATAAATACAAATTTACCTGTAAAATAAAGGGCCTTTTGCGGGACATTGCCCGAAAGTAATCAGCTCTTTTACCTGTAAAAAAAATACAATACCACCCCAACATTAAAACCCACCACCCACACACCCAACCCTACTCTAAAACCTACCCAATCCCCCCTTAATAAAACCTAACACTAACCCCTTGAAGATCACCCTACCTTGAGACGTCTTCACGCAACCGGGCAGAAGTGGTCCTCCAGACGGCCAGAAGTCTTCATCCGATCCGGGCAGAAGAGGTCCTCCAGACGACCAGAAGTCTTCATCAAGGCGGCATCTTCTATCTTCATCTATCCGGAGCGGAGCGGGTCCATCTTCAATCCAGCCGAGGCGGAGCATCCTCTTCAAATGAAGTCCAACTGAAGAATGAAGGTTCCTTTAAGTGACTTCATCCAAGATAGTGTCCCTTCAATTCCAATTGGCTGATTGAATTTGATCAGCCAATCAGAATTAAGGTTGGAAAAATCCTATTGGCTGTTGCAATCAGCCAATATAATTGAAGTTCAATCCTATTGGCTGATCCAATCAGCCAATAGGATTGAGCTCACATTCTATTGGCTGTTCCAATCAACCAATAGAATGCAAGCTCAATTCTATTGGCTGATTGCATCAGCCAATAGGACTTTTCCTACCTTAATTCCGATTGGCTGATAGAATTCTATCAGCCAATCGGAATTGAAGGGACGCCATCTTGGATGACGTCATTTAAAGGAACCTTCATTCTTCAGTTGGACTTCGTTTGAAGTGGATGCTCCGCGTCGGCTGGATTGAAGATGGACCCGCTCCGGATGGATGAAGATAGAAGATGCCGCCTGGATGAAGACTTCTGCCCGTCTGGAGGACCTCTTCTGCCCGGATCGGATGAAGACTTCTGGCCTTCTGGAGGACCACTTCTGCCCGGATCGGATGAGGACTTCTGCCCGGTTGGGTGAAGACGTTTCAAGGTAGGGTGATCTTCAAGGGGTTAGTGTTAGGTTTTATTAAGGGGGGATTGGGTGGGTTTTAGAGTAGGGTTAGGTGTGTGGGTGGTGGGTTTTAATGTTGGGGGGGTATTGTATTTTTTTTTACAGGTAAAAGAGCTGATTACTTTGGGGCAATGCCCCGCAAAAGGCCCTTTTAAGGGATATTTGTAATTTAGTATAGGGTAGGGATTTTTATTATTTTGGGGGGCTTTTTTATTTTATTAGGGGGATTAGATTAGGTGTAATTAGTTTAAAAAAATTGTAATTATTTTTTTATTTTCTGTAATTTAGTGTTTGTTGTTTTTCGTACTTTAGTTTATTTAATTTAATTGTAATTAATTGTAGTTAATTTAGGGAATTCATTTAATTATAGTGTAGTGTTAGGTGTAATTGTAACTTAGGTTAGGGTTTATTTTACAGGTAAATGTGTATTTATTTTAGCTAGGTAGTTATTAAATAGTTAATAACTATTGTACCTAGTTAAAATAAATACAAAGTTGCCTGTAAAATAAAAATAAAGCCTGAGATAGCTACAATGTAACTATTAGTTATATTGTAGCTATATTAGGGTTTATTTTATAGGTAAGTATTTAGTTTTAAATAGGAATAATTTAATTAATTATAGTAATTTTATTTAGATTTATTTAAATTATATTTAAGTTAGGGGGGTGTTAGAGTTAGACTTAGGTTTAGGGGTTAATACATTTAATATAGTAGCGGCAACGTTGTGGGCGCCAGATTAGGGGTTAATAAATGTAGGTAGGTGTCGGCGATATCCGGTTGGCAGATTAGGGGTTAAAATTTTTATTATAGTGTTTGCGATGGGGGGGGGCTCGGTTTAGGGGTTAATAGGTAGTTTATGGGTGTTAGTGTACTTTGTAGCACTTTAGTTAAGAGTTTTATGTTACAGCGTTAGCCCATAAAACTCTTAACTACTGACTTTTAAATGCGGTAGGGATCTTGGAGGTAGAGGGTCTACCGCTCACTTTCTCCAAGACTCGTAATACCGGCGTTAAGCAAACCCCATTAAAAAGATAGGATACGCAATTGACGTAAATGGATTTGCGGTAAGCTCGAGTCGCAGAAAAAAAGTGAGCGGTACACCTGTACCTGCCAGACTCGTAATACCAGCGGGCGTTAAAAAGCAGCGTTGGGACCTCTCAACGCTGCTTTTTAAGGCTAACGCAAGACTCGTAATCTGGGCGCTTGTAACTACAACAGATTTCTGCAGTCTTATAAATAAATTAGTCTATTCTATATTAGTCTGCATTATTAGAACAAATTAACACCTTATTTGCCGCATTTGTACATCAATGGGCAAACTACCCACCACTTGCATTATTTGGAGGAACCAGTTCAGACTCACGTCTGGAGAATAAAGAGTTTGCCGCTGTCATTGTGTTAACACAATTTGTATTGTTTGTCTTCAGTGGAAATTATAAGGTAAACTGTAAATTAGGTGCATATATATGGCAGGGTTAGGCTCTTTCATTTTTCAGGACTTGGTAATTTCCAGACATAAATGACAGAAAAACTGACAAAAAAAGCAAAATATATTTAAAAAGTTGTTTTAATGTGTATGAATCAGCGTTTTATATTACATTTTCAAGGTGTTAGTCACTATATGGCTAAAATATATAACTTAGCCAATACGTATAGGATGGTAATTAATATACAGCCAGATTACGAGTTTTGCAAGTTATTTCCACCACTCACCTTTAATAGCGCTGCTATTACAGGTTTGCAAAAACCCGGAGTTTGCGGGCGATAAATACCAGCGCTGCTTTGAGCTGCTGTTACGTGCTCGTGCACAATTTCCCCATAGATATTAATGGGGAGAGCCGGCTAAAAAAAAGCCTAACACCTGCAATCACGGAGCGTAAAGCTCCGTAACGCAGCCCCATTGATGTCTATGGGGAAAGAAAATGTATGTTTAAACCTAACACCCTAACATAAACTCTGAGTCTAAACACCCCTAATCTGCTGCCCCCGACATCGCCAACACAAACATTACACTTTTTAACCCCCTAATCTGCTGCCCCCAATGTCGCCGCCACCTACGTAAATTTATTAACCCCTAATCTGCCGCCCCCAATGTCGCTGCCACCTACCTACACCTATTGGCCCCGAATTTGCTGCCCCAATGTCGCCGCCGCCACTATACTTAGGTTTTTAAATCCCTAAACCTCTGGCCTCCCACATCACTAACACTAAATAAATATATTAACCCCTAAACCTAAGTCTAACCCTAACGTAACCCTAACCCGAACACCCCTAACTTTAACATAATTAAAATAATTATAAATAAAACCTACTATTAATAACTAAATAATTCCTATTTAAAACTAAATACTTACCTGTAAAATAAACCCTAAGCTAGCTACAATATAACTAATAGTTACATTGTAGCTATCTTAGTTTTATTTTTATTTTCACAGGTAAGTTTGTATTCATTTTAACTAGGTAGACCAATTAGTAAATAGTTATTAACTATTTACTAACTACCTAGCTAAAATAAATACAAAGTTACCATTAAAAATTAAACCTAACCTGAGTTACACTAACACCTAACATTACAATAAAATTAAATAAATTAAATTATTAAAATACAATTATCTAAATTACAAAAAAAATAAACACTAAATTACACAAAATAAAAAAAGAAATTATCAAAAATAAAAACAAATTAGTCCTAATCTAATAGCCCTATCAAAATAACCCCCCCCCCCCCCCAAAAAAAAAAAAAAACCCTAGCCTACACTAAACTGTCAATAGCCCTTAAAAGGGCCTTTTGCGGGGCATTGCCCAAAAGAAATCATCTCTTTTACCTGTAAAAAAAAAATACAAACAACCCCTCAACAGTAAAACCCACCACCCACACAACCAACCCCCAAAATAAAATCCTATCTAAATAAACCTAAGCTCCCAATTGCCCTGAAAAGGGCATTTGGATAGGCATTGCCCTTAAAAGAGCATTTAGCTCTTTTACATTGCCCAAAACCCTAAGCTAAAAATAAAACCCACCCAATAAACCCTTAAAAAAACTAACACTAACCCCCGAAGATCCACTTACAGTTTTGGAAGACCGGACATCCATCCTCATCCAGCCGGGAGAAGTCTTCATCCAAGTGACAAGAAGTCGTCCTCCAGGTGGGCAGAAGTCTTCATCCAGACAGCATCTTCTATCAACATCCTTCCGACACTGAGCGGCTCCATCTTCAAGACATCCGGCGCGGAGCATCTCTTCATACGGTCCCAGCCGTAAACTGAAGGTTCACTTTAAGGGACGTCATCCAAGATGGCATCCCTTGAATTCCGATTGGCTGTTAGAATTCTATCAGTCAATAGGAATTAAAGGGTAAAAAATCCTATTGGCTGACCCAATCAGCCAATGGGTTTGAGCTCACATTCTATTGGCTGTTCCAATCAGCCAATAGAATGCGAGCTCAATCCTATTGGCTGATTGGATCAGCCAATAGGATTAAAGTGCAATCCTATTGGCTGATTGCATCAGCCAATAGGATTTTTTTTCCCTTTAATTCTGATTGGCTGATAGAATTCTATCAGCCAATCAGAATTCAAGGGACTTAATTTTGGATGACGTCCCTTAAAGGGAACCTTCAGTGTATGGCTGGGACCGTATGAAGAGGATGCTCCGCGCCGGATGTTGGAAGGATGAAGATAGAAGATGCCGTCTGGATGAAGACTTCTGCCTGCCTGGAGGACGACTTCTTGCCGCTTGGATGAAGACTTCTCCCGGCTGGATGAGGATGGATGTCCGGTCTTCTAAAACTGTAAGTGGATCTTCGGGGGTTAGTGTTAGGTTTTTTTAAGGGTTTATTGGTTGGGTTTTATTCTTAGCTTAGGGTTTTGGGCAATGTAAAAGAGCTAAATGCCCTTTTAAGGGCAATGCCCACCCAAATGCATTTTTCAGGGCAATGGGGAGCTTAGGTTTATTTAGATAAGATTTTAGTTGGGGGGTTGGTTGTGTGGGTGGTGGATTTTACTGTTGGGGGGTTGTTGGTATTATTTTTTTACAGGTAAAAGAGCTGATTTCTTTGGGGCAATGCCCTGCAAAAGGCCCTTTTAAGAGCCATTGGCAGTTTAGTGTAGGCTAGGGGTTTTATTATTTTGGGGGGGATTTTTTATTTTGATAGGGCTATTAGATGAGGTGTAATTAGTTTAAATATTTGATTATTTCTTTTTTATTTTGTGTAACTTAGTGTTGTTTTTTTCTGTAATTTATTTAATTTTAGTGTAATGTTAGGTTTAACTATAAGACAGGTTAGGTTTTATTTCACAGGTAAATTTGTATTTATTTATACTAGGTAGTTATTAAATAGTTAATAACTATTTACTAACTAGTCTACCTAGTTAAAATAAATGCAAACTTACCTGTAAAATAAAAATAAACATAAGTTAGATACAATGTAACTATTAGTTATATTGTAGCTAGCTTAGGTTTTACAGGTAAGTATTTATTTAGTTTTAAATAGGAATAATTTAGGTATTAATTGTAATTTTTATTTGAAATTATTTTAATTAGGTTAAAGTTAGTGGGTGTTAAGGTTAGGGTTACGTTAGGGTTAGGGCTAGACTTAGGGTTAGGTTTAGGGGTTAATAACTTTATTATAGTGGCAGCGACATTGGGGGCAGCAGATTAGGGGTTAATAAGTGTAGTTAGGTGGCTGCAATTTTGGGGGCAGCAGATTAGGGGTTAATAATATTTATCTAGAGTTTGCGATGCGGGAGGGCAGCGGTTTAGGGGTTAATAAGTGTATGTAGGAGGCGACAACATTGGGGGTGTAGCAGATTAGGGTTTAATAATATTTAGAGTTTGCGATGCGGGAGTGCAGCAGTTTAGGGGTTAATATGTTTAATATAGTGGCGGCGATGTCCGGAGCGGCAGATTAGGGGTTAATAATTTTATTTTAGTGTTTGCGATGCGGGAGGGCCTCGGTTTAGGGGTTAATAGGTAGTTTATGGGTGTTAGTGTACTTTGTAGCAGTTTAGTTATGAGTTTTATGGTACAGCTCTGTAACGTAAAACTCATAACTACTGACTTTCAGGTGACGGTACAGATCTTGTAGTTATAGGCTGTACCGCTCACTTTTTGGCCGGACAGGCAAACTCATAATACCGGCGCTATGGAAGTCCCATTGAAAAATGACTTTTTTAAAGGTGCGGTAGTTACGTTGCGTGACGGCCAAAAAGGTGTGCGGTACAGCTATTCCTACAACACCTGTAATACCAACGGTAGTGAAAAAGCAGTGTTATGAGCCATAATGCAAAACTCGTAATCTAGCTGATAGTTATTTCTTTCCATTGGCATGGAGAGTCCACAAATCCAATCAGTTACTAGTTGGAATTCAACTCCTGGCCACCAGGGGGAAGCAAAGAAAACCCCAGCAGAGCTGTCAAGTACCACTTGCAGAGCTGTCAAGTACCACTCCCACTTCAATAACTCCCAGTCATTCTTTGCTTCGTACGTTGTAGGGGGTGTGTGAAGATGGTGTCTGAAGAAAATCAACTTTTAATCTTTTAATGGGTACTGCAAGCAAGGATTGGGGTTATGCTGTGCCCATGCCAATCTCTTTAGTAAGAGTAATGGTGGCTGTTAGCAGTTGGAAGACAGCGAGGTAGTCCTTGCTTACCTTCCAAGATTTGTGCTACCCCTCTGTAGAAAACCAGGGTTGGTTACTCTGTCTTTCTTGAATCTTCAGGTCCCTGTCAGCGGTCGAATGAGGCTTACAGACCTGGTGCTGTTGTGACTGCTCCACAGCAGAAGACCTTGGAGGGTAAGTCCTTTCTTATTATTTCTTAAAGAACAGAAAATAAATCAAGCAGGAAGGACTGGAGATCCCGGACCTGGTGGTACCCACTACCCTCAGGAATGGTTTGTATTGTAAAATATACTAATATCCTCAAGTGGGGAATATTATGCAGCGGGGCAGATTCCTGGTTAAATCTAGTGTCATAGATGTTGCCGCCTCTATAGCCTAATGACAGATCTAATGGTGTTCAGATCTGGGCTTTATAATGTGTGGGGACCGAATTTTACTGCTGCATTTAGATCAGCAGTTAATCACACAATGGTAATTTATGCGGTCAGCCCCTCAGTGCTTCCCCGCTACTAATTTTTACATGTTGTGGGTGAAATGATTTTGGTGTGATTTTGCGCACTGTAATAGCAGGGGTATGTTTTTTTTTCACTCTAGAGTAGCACGCTTAGAGGCCGTAGCTAGTAAAGTGGCCTATCCTCGAGAGGTTACAACCAAACATTAACACGTGTCCTCCTTAACATGCTGGATGTTATATTAAATGTTTTGTTTTTGGAAACTGGAAGATGGCAGACACGTTTTCTCTCTCCACTCCACGCTTAGGCTTGGTATTGCAGTTCCTCCACACTCAAATGGAGTTGTTTTGATTGCTTAATGTATTTCCTACGCTCCTCATATATCTATGTTTAGATTTTTAGGTTTCTTATTAGAGTATACCTGGTAGCCCAGAGGTAATCCTTTGCGGTTTATCCATCAGCCCTGAGTTCAGTACCTTTTCGGCGATGGCTGAGATGGTCTGAACCAGGACTATTGTTATTATAATAGTAATTCTTATCCAGGTTTAGCCCTGGATTATTCTCATCATGTCTTCTAGACTTTTCTCGGGGGATTGCACTGGATAACCCTAAGAGAGATTATTATTTTTATTCTAGGGGTTCAGGGATGTCTATCCAAGATTCCAGTTTTTCTGGAGACCTTCTTGAGAGATTTTTCTCTTTAGCTGACAGATCTGGTTGGGGTTCTCTTGGAAATTGGTGGATCTGGTTTATACAGAGTTTAGAGCGATCTTCTTTGCTCTGATAGCTTAGACGCAAGTAGTTTGGTCTGTCTTTCATATTCTATGGAAGTCATCTCTTCGGGTCCTGTTTCATCATTCAGGAATGTAGTTCCCTAGCGACAAGAGAGGAATCTTGCATCTTTCTTTAGGCGTAGATGTATCTCTAGGATATTTATCATGTGGGAGTTTCGGAGCGGGTTAGAATGGAGTCTCTTCTAAACGCCAAGCTTCCTAGATACGGATCTAATCAAGGGATTCACTTGCAGTTCTGGTCGTCCCTCTGGCGGTTCCTCCTGTTTCCTTTTTTTCCTTGGGAATAGCCTGTTTTTTATACTGGAGCAGGCTTCAGTGCTTCTACTCACCCCGGCTTGGCATCACTGACTACTGTTCTGGTGTAAATGTCACCCTTTCCCCCATGGAATTTGCCTCTGAGCTAGGACTTTCTATTTAAGGGTCCTTTCCTACATCCCATCTAGATTCTATAAAACCGTCTGCCTGGGGATCGGACACCTAGTCTTGACAAGGTTTTTCCGATAGATAATTGATCCTATGTTCAGGATCGTATGCCGGTGATTTGTAAAGTTTACACTATGTATGTTGTACATACTTTTTCTGGTGTAAATCCAAAGATTTCTCTTGGAGCAGGTGAGATTTCTTCACTTTCTGTCCATTCTTCAGGAGATTCTGGAGAAGGATTTTTCAGCCTGGTCTCTAAAAGGCCAGATCTCTGTTATTTCACTTAGCCTAAGTGTCTGGCTGACTCCAGATATTCAATCTCCTGTTCAGACCTTAGTATGATTCAGGACTGTGTTTTAGTAGGTTGCTCCTTCTTGGAGTCTTATCCTTGTTTCTAGAGTTCTGCAGAAGGCTCCATTTGAGCCTGTGAACTCTCATACATTTAGTTTCTGTTTTTGGATTTTTTGTCTCTACTTGCTCTTCTTCTACTCGTAGGGTCCAGGAGCTTTCGGCTCTTTAATGTGATTCTTATTGTTTTATTTTTCATGAGGATAGGGCGGTCCTTTGTACCAACATGGGATTCTTTCCTGAGTTGGGGTCAAACCACAAGTTTTCTCTGGAGTTGACATTCCTTCGTTCTGTCCTAGTCCTTCTCTTCATAAGGAACGTCTGTTTCATAACCTGGATGTTATCGTGTTCTGATGTTTCTATTGCCGAACATCTAGGGATTTTGATTATCTGCCCTTTTTTGTGGCCTCTGGTAAATGTAGGGCCAGAAAACCACTTCTCCTTTATTTTTGGTTGAGAATGGTTATATGGTTGGCTTGTGAGTCAGCTAGACAACTGCCTCCAGTTGGGGTTGCAGCTCATTCACTAGGGCTGTTTCTTCTGCCGTTGTATTTAACATTGTGTTTTCTGTGAACAGATCTGCAAGGCGACCATTTGGTCTTCGTTGCATATTTTTTCAAATTTCAAAAGTTTTACAAATCTGCTTAACAAAGCTGAGGCTTCCTCTGGGAGGAAAGTTATTCAAGCGGTGGTGCCTTCTGTTTAGGTCCGCCTGTCTTATTCTTCCTCCCTTCCATTCTGTGGCCTCTAGCTTGGGTATTGGTTACATCTAGTAATTGAATGGATTTGTGGACTCTCCATGCAATTTGAAAGAAAACAAAATTTATGATTTCCTGATAAATTATTTTCTTTCCTGGCATGGAGAGTCCACAACCCACCCTTAATTTATTTTAAGATGGCAGTTTGTCTATTATACAAAACATCAGGCACCTCTAACCCTTGTGTCATCGTATCTTTCCATGTTCCTTTTGTTATGCTCGTGGGATTCTCCGCTATTAGACAGAACTCGGCCAGTAGTCTTCTTATCCCGGCGTTGAGCCGGAATAATAGGGAATATCCCAGAGCAGAGAACGTTCGCAAGATGAGGTAAGCAGCACTCACCACAGGCAGGATAGTCTTCAGCGGCAACGGTAAAGCAGTCCAAAGGTAAACCACTAGAATGGTCAGGCAGGCAGGTTTTGGCAACAGTAAAGCAGTCCAAGGGTAAACCACTAGATTAATCAGCCAGGCAATTTGGCAACAGAGAGGCACTCCAGAACAATAGGGGTTAAACAAGCAGAGTGGTCAGACAAGCAGAGTTCAGCAGCAGAATATCAATCCAGCAATTTAGGGGTTAACAGGCAGAGTGGTCAGACAAGCAGAGTTCAGCAGCAGTATATCAATCCAGCAGTTTAGGGATAAACAGGCAGAGTGGTCAGACAGGCAGGGTTCATCAACAATAAGGCAAATAGCAGAAACGATCTATCACACCCAGGAGCACACATAGTAACACCCATACTTGGGCATTGATAGATAGTTTCTGAGCGACTTACATAGGCGCAGGACTCGCGCCACAGGAATCCGGACCGGCATCTGAAAAAAGGAGTGTGCGGCGATGACGTCAGCACCTCATGCATCCGGACCCGACACAGCCCCTGATAACGAGCAGGGAAGGAGACGCCGCACCCTAGCAACAGCTAGAGCGGCACGGTGTGACACCTTTGGCTGAATGACTGGGAGTTATGGGAAGTGGGAGTGATACTTAACAGCTCTGCTGGGGTGTTCTTTGCTTTCCCCTGGTGGCCAGGAGTTGAACTCCCACTAGTAATTGAATGGATTCGTGGACTCTCCATGCCAGGAAAGAAAATAATTTATCAGGTAAGCATACATTTTGTTTTTAAACATAATATGGCAATAAATAACAGTAACAGAGGATTATTTTAGCCACTTAACACAATACATATAGTTATTTTAACTTCTATACAGCACTACAAGATTATTTTAGCCTTCTAAAAAGTAGTAAACATAGGATTATTTTCTCTATTACAAAGCAATGAACAAAGTGTTGTATTAGCCACAATAGGGCAATACATAGATTATTTTAGTCACTTGTCTAGATTAATTTCTGCTGGATACCGTGAGGCCTACTTATCAAGCCGTCAACTGTGCTGCATTCGATGGCACCAATGAGCTTGCCCGACATTGCCTAACATCGCGGCCGCGGACCTGAACATGCTCTCCATATTTATATAAAGAGCTGTCAAAAAGCCGCGCACCAAGTACGGGGCGATGAGCAGCGGACTGTTGTTAACTGACAGTCATCGATCTCGCTGCTATTCGGCTTTTTCACAGCTTTTTTGTACCCTGTCACCAAACACCGCCACTATACTAAAATGTTTAACCCCTATCCCTCAGCTCCCGGAGCCCACCGCAACTAAATAAAGTTATTAACCCCTATCCCGCTGCTCCCCGGCACCGCCGCAACTCTAATAAAGTTATTAACCCCTATCCCGCCGCTCTCGGACCCCGCCGCCACCTACATTATGTTCTTAGCCCCTAATCTGTCGGCCCCTACACCGCCACCACCTACATTATGTTATTAACCCCTATCCCGCCGCTCCCGGAGCCCACCACAACTAAATAAAGTTATTAACCCCTAAACTGCCACCCCCCACATCACCATAAACTAAATTAACCTATTAACCCCTAAACCTAACAACCCGCTAACTTTATATTAATTATTAACTCAGCCCTATCTTATAATAAATTTAAACTTACCTTTAGAATTAAATTAAACTATATTAAACTAATAATTAACCTACCCTAACTATTATACTAAAATTACATTAAACTATATTAAAATAATAATTAAACTACCGTAACTATTATACTAAAATTACATTAAGCTACAAATTAAATTAACTATATTATATATTTAAACACCTAACCCTACTCAAATAATTTAATTCTACAATTAAAAATTACAAAGTTACAAAAAACTAACAACTAAGTTACAAAAAATAACAAACACTAAGTTAAAAAAAATAAACACTAAGTTACACAAAATAAAAAAGAAATTATCAAATATTTAAACTAATTACACCTAATCTAAGAGCCCTATGAAAATAAAAAAGCTCCCCCAAAATAAAAAAACCCTAACCTACAATAAACTACAAATTGCCCTTAAAAGGGCCTTTTGCGGGGCATTGCCCCAAAGAAATAAGCTCTTTTACCTGTAAATAAAAAATACAAATACCCCCCCCAACAGTAAAACCCACCACCACACAACCAACCCCCCCCAAATAAAAACCTAACTCAAAAAACCTAAGCTCCCCATTGCCCTGAAAAGGGCATTTGGATGGGCATTGCCCTTAAAAGGGCATTTAGCTCTATTGCTGCCCAAACCCTAATCTAAAACTAAAACCCACCCAATAAACCCTTAATTAAAAATAACACTAACCCCTGATGATCCACTTAGAGTTTTGAAGATCCGAAATCCATCCTCAAAGAAGTCTTCATCCAAGCGGCCAAAGTCTTCATCCAAGCCCGCAGAAGTCTTCACCCAGACGGCATCTTCTATCTTCATCCGGCGCGGAGCGGCTCCATCTTCCAGACATCCAACGCGGAGCATCCTCTTCGTTCGACGTCTTCTTGAACAATGAATGTTCTTTTAAATTACGTCATCCAAGATGGCGTCCCTTAGATTCAGATTGGCTGATAGAATTCTATCAGCCAATCGGAATTAAGGTTGAGAAAATCCTATTGGCTGTTGCAATCAGCAAATAGGATTGAGCTTTCATCCTATTGTTTGATCCAATCAGCCAATAGGATTGAGCTCGCATTCTATTGGCTGATTGGATGGCGTCCCAATCAGAATCTAAGGGACGCCATTTTGGATGACGTCATTTAAAGGAACATTCATTGTTCAAGAAGACATTGAACGAAGAGGATGCTCCGCGTCGGATGTCTTGAAAATGGAGCCGCTCCGCGCTGGATGGATGAAGATAGAAGATGCCGTCTCGGTGAAGACTTCTGCGGGCTTGAATGAAGACTTTGGCCGCTTGGATGAAGACTTCTGCCGGCTTCGGTGAGGACTTCTCCCGGCTTCTTTGAGGATGGATGTCGGTTCTTCAAAGCTGTAAGTGGATCTTCAGGGGTTAGTGTTAGGTTTTTTTAAGGGTTTATTGGGTGGGTTTTAGTTTTAGATTAGGGTTTGGGCAGCAATAGAGCTAAATGCCCTTTTAAGGGCAATGCCCATCCAAGTGCCCTTTTCAGGGCAATGGGGAGCTTAGGTTTTTTGAGTTAGGTTTTTATTTGGGGGGGTTGGTTGTGTGGCTGGTGGGTTTTACTGTTGGGGGGGGTATTTGTATTTTTTATTTACAGGAAAAAGAACTTATTTCTTTGGGGCAATGCCCCGCAAAAGGCCCTTTTAAGGGCTATTGGTAGTTTATTGTAGGTTAGGTTCTTTTTATTTTGGGGGGGCTTTTTTATTTTCATAGGGCTCTTAGATTAGGTGTAATTAGTTTAAATATTTGATAATTTCTTTTTTATTTTGTGTAACTTAGTGTTTGTTTGTTTTTTGTAACTTACACCTAGATAACGAGTCTTGCGTTAGGGTTAAAAAGCAGCGTTGAGAGGTCCCAACGCTGCTTTTTAATGCCCGCTGGTATTACAAGTGTTGCAGGTACAGGTCTACCGCTCACTTTTTTGTCCAGACTCGAAAATACCGCAAATCCACTTACGTCAATTGCGTATCCTATTTTTTCAATGGGACTTGCATAGCACCGTTATTATGAGTCTAACAAAAAGTGAGCGGTAGACCCTCTCCTGTCAAGCCTGGTACAGTATTTTAAAGTCAGTAGTTAACAGTTTTACACTACAACGCTGTAGCATAAAACTCTTAACTAAAGTGCTAAAAAGTACACTAACACCCATAAACTACCTATTAACCCCTAAACCGAGGCCCCCCCACATCGCAAATACTATGATACATTTTTTAACCCCTAATCTGCTGAACCGGACATCGCCGCCACTATAATAAATATATTAACCCCTATACCGCCGCACTCCCGCCTCGCACACACTAGTTAAATATTATTAACCCCTATTCTGTCGTCCCTAACATCGCCGCAACCTACCTACATTTATTAACCCCTTATCTGCCGCCCCCAACGTCGCCGTCACTATATAAAAGTTATTAACCCCTAAACCTAAGTCTAACCCTAACCACCCCTAACTTAAATATAATTTAAATCTAAATAAAATTACTACAATTAACTAAATTATTCCTATTTAAAACTAAATGCTTACCTATAAAATAAACCCTAAGCTAGCTACAATATAACTAATAGTTACATCATATCTAGCTTAGGGTTTATTTATTTTTTTACAGAAAACTTTGTATTTATTTTAACTAGGTACAATAGTTATTAAATAGTTATTAACTATTTAAAAACTACCTAGTTAAAATAAATACAAAAGTACCTGTAAAATAAAACCTAACCTGAGTTACAATTACACCTAACACTACACTATAATTAAATTAATTCCGTAAATTAAATTAAATTATCTAAAGTACAAAAAACAAACAAACACTAAATTACAGAAAATAATAAAATAATTGCAAGATTTTTAAACTAATTACATCTAATCTAAACCCCCTAACAAAATAAAAAAGCCCCCCAAAATAAAAAAAAAGCCCTACCCTACACTAAATTACAAATAGCCCTTAAAAGGGCCTTTTGCAGGGCATTGCCCCAAAGTAATCAGCTCTTTTACTTGAAAAAACAATTACAATCCCCCCCAACATTAAAACCCACCACCCACACACCCAACCCTACTCTTAAACCTACCCAATCCCCCCTTAAAAAAACCTAACACTAACCCCCTGAAGCTCACCTTACTGGGAGACGTCTTCACCCAACCGGGCCGAAGTCCTCAACGATGCAATCAGCCAATAGGATTGAGCTCGCATTCTAATGGCTGTTCCAATCAGCCAATAGAATGCAAGCTCAATCCTATTGGCTGATTACATCAGCCAATAGGATTTTTTCTACCTTAATTCCGATTGGCTGATAGAATTATATCAGCCAATTGGAATTGAAGGGACACCATCTTGGATGACGTCATTTAAAGGAACCTTCATTCAGTCGTCAGCCGTGGAAAGAAGAGGATGCTCCGCGTTGGATGTCTTGAAGATGGACCCGCTCTGCGCCGATTGAAGATAGAAGATGCCGTCTGGATGAAGACTTCTGCCCGTTTGGAGGACCACTTCTGCCTGGTTGGATTAAGACTTCTCCCGGCTTCGTTGAGGACTTTGGCCCGTTTGGGTGAAGACGTCTCCCGGTAAGGTGATCTTCAAGGGGTTAGTGTTAGGTTTTTTAAGGGGGAATTGGGTGGGTTTTAGAGTAGGGTTGGTTGTGTGCGTGGTGGGTTTTAATGTTGGGGGGATTGTACTTTTTTTCAGGTAAAAGAGCTGATTACTTTTGGGCTATTTGTAGTTTAGTATAGGGTAGGACTTTTTTTATTTTGGGGGGCTTTTTTATTTTATTAGGGGGATTAGATTAGGTGTAATTAGATTAAAAATCTTGTAATTGTTTTATTATTTTCTGTAATTTAGTGGGGGGGTTTTCATACTTTAGATAATTTTATTTAATTGTAATTAATTGTATTTAATTTAGTGAAATAATTTATTTATAGTGTAGTGTTAGGTGTAATTGTAACTTAGGTTAGGTTTTATTTTACAGGTAAATTTGTCTTTATTTTAAGGTAGTTATTGAATAGTTAATAACTATTTAATAACTATTCTACCTAGTTAAAATAAATACAAAGTTGCCTGTAAAATAAAAATAAACCCTAAGCTAGATACAATGTAACTATTAGTTATATTGTAGCTAGCTTAGGGTTTATTTTATAGGTAAGTATTTAGTTTTAAATAGGAATAATTTAGTTAATTGTAGTAATTATATTTAGATTTATTTAAATTATATTTAAGTTAGGGGGGGTTACGGTTAGACTTAGGTTTACGGGTTAATAACTTTATTATAGTGGCGGCGACATTGGGGACGGCAGAGTAGGGGTTAATAAATATAATGTAGGTGTCGGCGATGTTGGGGGCAGCAGATTAGGGGTTAATAACTATAATGTAGGTGGCGGCGGTGTCCGGAGCAGCAGATTAGGGGTTAATAATATAATGCAGGTGTCAGCGATGTCGGGCGGCAGATTAGGGGTTAAGATAAGTGTAAGATTAGGGGTGTTTAGACTCAGTCATTCTCTTTGCCTGTGTTAGTAAGATAGGAGATGGCAAAGTGAGGTGTTAGTAAAGATTGTTCAATCAAGAGTTTATTATTTTTAAAGTAGTGCCAGTGAGTGCTACTTTGTTCTAGGGTGTAGCCTAGACCTGATCAGTCTCTACAGCAGAGCATTTGGTGGCATTAAAGCAATAGGAACTGGTGTGACATAGTTCTCACTGCGCCTCCTATACATGTTTGCTGCCCTAATACAGATAGCCTAAGCACATTTTAACTCAGGCTAATCTTAGTCCACAGAGCTATGGGAGGGAGAGGACCTCTGAAAACCTGCTGGACTGCCATGCTGTCGCACAGCATTCGAGGTAAGTGCTAACTTTATTATTTCTGGGGACATCATTCTCTCAGAGGAAAGTGAGCACTGCATTACATTTAATCACATTTCAAGGACTATGATAAAGATTGGGCTCCTTATTGTGATGGGAATAAACATGTTATAAAGACACTGGGGCTGGATCAAGGCAGTTAAGTTTAAACAGTATTGTTTGGCATCAGTGTTATTTTTCCCCAGGCGATCTTTAACATAAAATATACCGACTGGGAAACTGCTAGTTTTTATTTCTGGCAACAGAACGTTTAGACCACAAGTCTTATTTGGAGATAGAGCTACCTGACATGCGGTAGCATTCTCGGCTAAATTTTTCTACAGTTGGTTTACTTTTTTTTTCTCCCGGTGTCAGATCCATATAGATCTTAATGGCGACCGGGAGATTGTGTATAGTGACGTTCACGATGGGCAGAGTTATCTTCCCGCCGTTTTTGAGCTTCCTCATCCATCTCTGAACACAGTACAGTATGAGTGCTGGGAGATGGAGTACTATTACGCCTACGAAGGGCGGAGCTTTATGGGCATTGGTTAGTTGTGCTCTCTTCACCCATTAGGAGTTATAGAATACTAAATACCGGAGGGTAGTGAGTTTAACGCAGCTAGGTAGCGCTTAGTGATAGATTTATTTACATCGTATGTCAGATGTATTTAGAGGTCTCTGATGTTATTCTGTTATTTTGGACACTTGGGCACCTTCAGCATAATAGCTAAGGTTCAGTTGTTCCAGTATGCTTTGCTTAATACTTAAACGTCAGTTTACTAAGCACAATAAACACGATGTGATTTTTAAAACTTTCAAGACAGTAAAGTTTGTTATCTGTGATCTTTATTATATAAATTCAGTTGCTTGGGTTAGTTTATCCTTGTGATAGAATACTACAAAGGCACACAAAAGATAATGTTATTTTCACATTTAAAGAAACAATACTGTTTGTTAGGTGTCCTTTTTATTATATATACTCCTTTTGAAGCTATTGCTGTTAGGAGTCTGGGGACACCGGTCAATCCACAATTTTCTGTTATAGTGTCCAGAATAATTTTATGGACCACAGGCAGTGCTCTGAGGTTCCTTGCAAGGAAATTACTTTTTTTTATGTACATAGCGATGTCGATTTACAACACTATTAATAATTTATTGGATTGTTCTGCACAACAGAAATAAAATGTTCTTTTAAAATTTAAAGACACGGTAATATTTTTTCTGTGTAAATTGTTTTAAATTAATTGCGGCTGTTTATTTAATATTTTATCTTTGTGACGTATGATGGTACAAAAACACACAAAAATGAGTTACTTTAAGATTTAAAAAGAGTTACATTTTTGTTCTGTGTTCGTTATCATAAATGCATTTTAGCATTGTTTATTCATCCCTTGTGACTGAGGATGAAACAAACGCACTCGAGAATAGAGTTCCTTTTCATATTTAAAGGCATAGTATTGTTTTCCTATGTGAAAAAATTATTAAAATGTATTCAAATTTATTTTCTTTGTTTGAATCTACTCCCTCTATGATGATTGCTGTTTGGGAATCTGTTAACAATGGCCACAAATTTATCCTATAGTTTCCGTTAAAATTTTATGGCCCACATGCAGTGCCCTGAGTTCCTTCACACTCCATTCTATATTTGTCCACAAGGTATAAGCATTGCTAGAGGAATTGCTATTTTAAAGAGTTTCTCCATGATACTGAGAATGAGAATCTCAGTTTCAGATGGAATGGTACCTTAGGCATTCCCTATATTTACAAGACTGTTTCCCATAGCCGACTCAGCTAAGGAGGCTGAACGACATTCCTTAGGGGGGAAGGAGTAGTTGCAACTATCACTACAAGAAGTTTTTTACCCTTAGAGGATAGTCCTATGGAATGGGACATACACCAGGGTTTATAATGGCAACCATCTGTGTACTTTGCTACCGTCGCTAGTTCAATGGCATATTGACTTGATGTGTTGTCTGATGCTATAGTCAGTAGCTTCCCTGGATAAAATCCAGGACTGGATAAAGGTTTTCATATGGCTGATTCCTTTATTTCAATTTATTCCCTTCCAGTTCTTAAACTGGGGGCATAGGTGGCTCTGTTCCGGTTCTTGGGGCCTTATGGTTAGAGCCTTGTTTTACGGATATATGTTCTAAAACTAAGGCCTAGATTTGGAGTTTGGCGGTAGATGGGTTGTTAACGCTACGCAGGCTTTTTTCTGGCCGCACCATAAAATTAACTCTGGTATCGAGAGTCCAAAAAAATACTGCGTTAGGCTCCAAAAAAGGAGCGTAGAGCATTTTACCGCAAATGCAACTCTCGATACCAGAGTTGCTTACGGACGCGGCCAGCCTCAAAAACGTGCTCGTGCACGATTCTCCCATAGGAAACAATGGGGCTGTTTGAGCTGAAAAAAAACCTAACACCTGCAAAAAAGCAGCGTTCAGCTCCTAACGCAGCCCCATTGTTTGCTATGGGGAAACACTTTCTACGTCTGCACCTAACACTCTAACATGTACCCCGAGTCTAAACACCCCTAACCTTACACTTATTAACCCCTAATCTGCCGTCCCCGCTATCGCTGACCCCTGCATATTATTATTAACCCCTAATCTTCCGCTCCGTAATCCGCTGCAATTTACATTATCCCTATGTACCCCTAATCTGCTGCCCCTAACACCGCCGACCCCTGTATTATATTTATTAACCCCTAACCTGCCCCCCACAACGTCGCCGCCAGCTACTTACAATAATTAACCCCTAATCTGCCGACCGCAAAGCGCCGCCACCTACGTTATCCTTATGTACCCCTAATCTGCTGCCCCTAACACCGCCGACCCCTATATTATATTTATTAACCCCTAATCTGCCCCCCTCAACGTCGCCGACACCTGCCTACACTTATTAACCCCTAATCTGCCGAGCGGACCTGAGCGCTACTATAATAAAGTTATTAACCCCTAATCCGCCTCACTAACCCTATCATAAATAGTATTAACCCCTAATCTGCCCTCCCTAACATCGCCGACACCTAACTTCAATTATTAACCCCTAATCTGACGACCGGAGATCACCGCTACTATAATAAATGGATTAACCCCTAAAGCTAAGTCTAACCCTAACACTAACACCCCCCTAACTTAAATATAATTTACATCTAACGAAATTAATTAACTCTTATTAAATAAATTATTCCTATTTAAAGATAAATACTTACCTGTAAAATAAATCCTAATATAGCTACAAAATAAATTATAATTACATTGTAGCTATTTTAGGATTAATATTTATTTTACAGGCAACTTTGTAATTATTTTAACCAGGTACAATAGCTATTAAATAGTTAAGAACTATTTAATAGTTACCTAGTTAAAATAATAACAAAATTACCTGTAAAATAAATCCTAACCTAAGTTATAATTAAACCTAACACTACCCTATCAATAAATTAATTAAATAAAATACCTACAATTACCTACAATAAAACCTAACACTACACTATCAATAAATAAATTAAATACAATTCCTACAAATAACTACAATTACATAAACTAACTAAAGTACTAAAAATAAAAAAGAACTAAGTTACAAAAAATAAAAAAATATTTACAAACATAAGAAAAATATTACAACAATTTTAAACTAATTACACCTACTCTAAGCCCCCTAATAAAATAACAAAGACCCCCAAAATAAAAAAATGCCCTACCCTATTCTAAATTAATAGAGTTAAAAGCTCTTTTACCTTACCAGCCCTGAACAGGGCCCTTTGCGGGGCATGCCCCAAGAAAATCAGCTCTTTTGCCTGTAAAAAAAAACATACAATACCCCCCCCCAACATTACAACCCACCACCCACATACCCCTAATCTAACCCAAACCCCCCTTAAATAAACCTAACACTAAGCCCCTGAAGATCTTCCTACCTTGTCTTCACCATCCAGGTTCACCGATCCGTCCTGGCATCCGGTGCTGAAGAGGTACAGAAGAGGCTCCAAAGTCTTCCTCCTATCCGGCAAGAAGAGGACATCCGGACCGGCAAACATCTTCATCCAAGCGGCATCTTCGATCTTCTTCCATCCGGTGCGGAGCGGGTCCATGTTGAAGCAGCCGACGCGGATCCATCCTCTTCTTTCTGCGTCTCCCGACGAATGACGGTTCCTTTAAGGGACGTCATCCAAGATGGCGTCCCTCGAATTCCGATTGGCTGATAGGATTCTATCAGCCAATCGGAATTAAGGTAGGAATATTCTGATTGGCTGATGGAATCAGCCAATCAGAATCAAGTTCAATCCGATTGGCTGATCCAATCAGCCAATCAGATTGAGCTCGCATTCTATTGGCTGTTCCGATCAGCCAATAGAATGCGAGCTCAATCTGATTGGCTGATTGGATCAGCCAATCGGATTGAACTTGATTCTGATTGGCTGATTCCATCAGCCAATCAGAATATTCCTACCTTAATTCCGATTGGCTGATAGAATCCTATCAGCCAATCGGAATTCGAGGGACGCCATCTTGGATGACGTTCCTTAAAGGAACCGTCATTCGTCGGGAGACGCAGAAAGAAGAGGATGGATCCGCGTCGGCTGCTTCAACATGGACCCGCTCCGCACCGGATGGAAGAAGATCGAAGATGCCGCTTGGATGAAGATGTTTGCCGGTCCGGATGTCCTCTTCTTGCCGGATAGGAGGAAGACTTTGGAGCCTCTTCTGGACCTCTTCAGCACCGGATGCCAGGACGGATCGGTGAACCTGGATGGTGAAGACAAGGTAGGAAGATCTTCAGGGGCTTAGTGTTAGGTTTATTTAAGGGGGGTTTGGGTTAGATTAGGGGTATGTGGGTGGTGGGTTGTAATGTTGGGGGGGGGTATTGTATGTTTTTTTTTACAGGCAAAAGAGCTGATTTTCTTGGGGCATGCCCCGCAAAGGGCCCTGTTCAGGGCTGGTAAGGTAAAAGAGCTTTTAACTCTATTAATTTAGAATAGGGTAGGGCATTTTTTTATTTTGGGGGTCTTTGTTATTTTATTAGGGGGCTTAGAGTAGGTGTAATTAGTTTAAAATTGTTGTAATATTTTTCTTATGTTTGTAAATATTTTTTTATTTTTTGTAACTTAGTTCTTTTTTATTTTTTGTACTTTAGTTAGTTTATGTAATTGTAGTTATTTGTAGGAATTGTATTTAATTTATTTATTGATTGTGTAGTGTTAGGTTTTATTGTAGTTAATTGTAGGTATTTTATTTAATTAATTTATTGATAGGGTAGTGTTAGGTTTAATTATAACTTAGGTTAGGATTTATTTTACAGGTAATTTTGTTATTATTTTAACTAGGTAACTATTAAATAGTTCTTAACTATTTAATAGCTATTGTACCTGGTTAAAATAATTACAAAGTTGCCTGTAAAATAAATATTAATCCTAAAATAGCTACAATGTAATTATAATTTATATTGTAGCTATATTAGGATTTATTTTACAGGTAAGTATTTATCTTTAAATAGGAATAATTTATTTAATAAGAGTTAATTAATTTCGTTAGATGTAAATTATATTTAAGTTAGGGGGGTGTTAGTGTTAGGGTTAGACTTAGCTTTAGGGGTTAATCCATTTATTATAGTAGCGGTGATCTCCGGTCGTCAGATTAGGGGTTAATAATTGAAGTTAGGTGTCGGCGATGTTAGGGAGGGCAGATTAGGGGTTAATACTATTTATTATAGGGTTAGTGAGGCGGATTAGGGGTTAATAACTTTATTATAGTAGCGCTCAGGTCCGCTCGGCAGATTAGGGGTTAATAAGTGTAGGCAGGTGTCGGCGACGTTGAGGGGGGCAGATTAGGGGTTAATAAATATAATATAGGGGTCGGCGGTGTTAGGGGCAGCAGATTAGGGGTACATAAGGATAACGTAGGTGGCGGCGCTTTGCGGTCGGCAGATTAGGGGTTAATTATTGTAGGTAGCTGGCGGCGACGTTGTGGGGGGCAGGTTAGGGGTTAATAAATATAATACAGGGGTCGGTGGGGTTAGGGGCAGCAGATTAGGGGTACATAAGTATAACGTAGGTGGCGGTCGGCAGATTAGGGGTTAAAAAAATTTAATCGAGTTGCGGCGATGTGGGGGGACCTCAGTTTAGGGGTACATAGGTAGTTTATGGGTGTTAGTGTACTTTAGGGTACAGTAGTTAAGAGCTTTATGAACCGGCGTTAGCCCAGAAAGCTCTTAACTCCTGCTTTTTTTCTGCGGCTGGAGTTTTGTCGTTAGAGCTTTAACGCTCACTTCAGAAACGACTCTAAATACCGGAGTTAGGAAGATCCCATTGAAAAGATAGGATACGCAATTGACGTAAGGGGATCTGCGGTATGGAAAAGTCGCGGCTGAAAAGTGAGCGTTAGACCCTTTTTTCAGTGACTCCAAATACCGGCGGTAGCCTAAAACCAGCGTTAGGAGCCTCTAACGCTGGTTTTCACGGCTAACGCCAAACTCTAAATCTAGGCCTAAGATTTTGGCGGATCCTTGCCAGGAGCAAACTTTGTTGAGACCTGGCTTGACGAAAATTAAAAAAAAAAAAAAAAAAAAGCAAACACATAGCCTGCTGTTGCATCAAAGACAGCATGGAGAACATGCCCTGGTCTGGAATTGGATCTTGTTGGGGCTGACTCTCGATTTTTCGCTCAAGTTTGGTTTCAAGCTCAAATGTTTTCCTCTCAGAGGCAGTTTCTGCTTTCAAACTTGTCTGAAGATCAGAAAAAAGGAGAGTCGTCCTTACACTGTGTAGGAGACCTCTCAGACCTGGGATTGATGGTTCCAGTTTTCATACTGGTACAGGATCTGGGGTTACCAATTGGGTTGTGGTTCTTGTAAAACGGGAATTCTCAGACCATTTTTTAAGAAGGGTACTGTCCTTCAGGATGGACACTATTAATTTGTGCCATTCCTCCCTTAATCCTAGAGGGTCATTTTATGACAATGGTGGATTTAAGAACAAGTGCCTTCATGTGCCGTTCACGAGAATCGTCTCAAGTTTTAGTGTTTGACTTACTGGACAAACACTTTCTATTCGGGGTCCTTTCGGTCTTGCCATAGTTCCAAGTTCTTACGGAGACTCTGGGATCGGTATTGTTACTGGACATTGCAATGGCGCCCTATATGGCTGCTGTCCTATTTCCAGCGTCATCCTTGCAGCAAGCAGGATTTACACGGACATGGTGTTATACTTCCCGTGATCTCATGAGTGGAAGGTGTCTTTGGACAAGTGTTCCTTAGTCCCAAGCACATGGGTAGTTTTTCTTAGGAATCATGACTAATTCTATATCAATGAAGGTTTTTCTGACTAAGGTCAGGAAATTAAATTCTATCAATTATGGCCTAGTCCTTTAGTCCACTTCTCGGCCTTCAGTGGTTTAGTACATAGCAGTAGTTGGACTGCGGGTGACGGCAAGGGACTATAGCATGCTACGGCGCTGTGGCTGAACTCTGTAAAAACCCAAGGGTTGCAGGTTCAATCTCCGGTGAGGTCTACTCTACCTTTCATCCTTCCAAGGTTAATCAACTGAGCAGTGTCTTGTGACCCTTACAATTCCGTTTGTTAGTTCCACTTCAGGTCTATGCAGTTAAGCATACTCAGGCAATGGAAAGGAGACTATGCGGATTTGTCTCCTCAGTTAGTCTCTGGATCACCTATTCCAGGGAACTTGATTTAGCAGAGTGTGGACTCTGGCGGAGTCTGTTCTTTTTATAGACTTCCTGGAACTGAGAGCGAGCTCAAGGCTCTTCTGGTCTGGCCTCAGTTGGCTTTGGCCCAGTTTCATCTTTTTTCAGATGGACAATATGTCAACGCCAAGGTGGAACGAGGTGTTCCTTAACCAGGGCTGAGGTGGCCAAGATTATCCAGTGGGCGGGGACTCATTCTTGCTATTTGTCAGCGGTCCATATCCCAGGAGTGGACACTTGGGAAACAGATTTTCTAAGTAGACAGACTTTTCATCCGGGAGATTGGGAACTCCATCCGGGAGTATTCTCCAACCTGATTTTCAAATGGGGTCGGCTGGAGTTGTCTCATGGCATTTTGTCAGAATGCGAGGCTTCTGGGATACGGGTCCAGGTCTAGGGCACCCAGTCCAGGCTGATAGCTGCCTTGACAGTTCTTTGGTCCTTCAGCCTAGAATATATATTTCCCCCGTTTGTGCTTCTTTCCCGGGTGATTGTTCAAATCATATAGGAGGAGGCATCAGTGATCCTCCTCGCTTTTGCGTGGCCTCACAGGATTTGGTATGCTGATCCGGTGGACATGTCATCTCTGCAACCTGGACACTTCTGTTGAGGAAGGACCTCTTATTCAGGGTCCCTTCTTCCACCCAAGTCTAGTTTCTCTGAAGTTGATTGTTTGGAGATTGGACGCTTGATCCTATACAATCGAGGTTTCTCTGATTCAGTCATAGATACCTTAATTCAGGCATGTTAGCCTGTAACTAGGAAGATTTACCATAAGATGGGACATAAATATCTTTATTGGTGTGAATCCAAGGGTTACTCATGGAGTAGAGTTAGGATTCCCAGGATGTTGTCTTTTCTCCAAGAAGGATTGGAGAAGGGTTTATCAGAGAGTTCCCTAAAGAGTCAAATATCTTTTTTATCTATTTTGTTACACAAGTGTCTGGCAAATGTCCCAGATGTTCAATCCTTTTGTCAGGCTCCGATTAGAGTCAGGCCTGTGTTTAAACCACTTGCTCCTCCATGGAGTTTGAATTTAGATCTTAAAGTTCTTCAACCTATGCATTCCATAGATATTAAGTTGTTATCTTGGAAAGTTTTATTTCTGGTTGCTATTTCTTCTGCTCAAAGAGTTTCGGAGCTATCAGCATTACAATATAATTCTCCTTACCTTATTTTCCATGCGGATAAGGTGGTGTTACGTACTAAAGGTATATGCTAGAAGGAGCGCTTTGATCTCTTTAAAGGGATCTTAGCTGTGTATAGTCTAAGGGTAATTAAGAAATGATCTGTGTATGTTTAAAATGTATACATATTTATTTCAAATATTAAAAGTTAATAAAACCAATCACAACTACTAAAAACATATAATGATAATTCACAGTACTAAATTCTTGAAATACCTTAAAAAAACTTATGTTGACACAACAATATGTGCTATATGAGTGTAAAAGTAATGCTGAGATTTTCAAATAGAAAATATAAGAATTGTGACCTTTAGGTGTACACCCTGTTAGAGTCAATTATCACACGTGGCGTGAGAGTGAATAAAAAATTGGAGTAAAAAATTAGTTACACAAAAATATAGTTCATGTGAAAAAATAGTTCACGTGAAAAGAATCATGTGGAAAAATATCAAGTGAAAAAATATCAAGTAAAAATAGTCCAAGTAAAAGTGAATGTTATTATCTTTTATGGTGTATTTTTGAAATTATATCCTTGTGATCCGTATCCTAAGAAGAGTTGTCCAACTGTTCTTCAAATGGCACAATTATAATCCACTTTGGGTGTATCCATAAAGCTTTAAACCTTAAAAGTGGTCAGCACAGCTTCCTGGACCTCTTCTTCCTGGATCCTGGAGCAAAGACGTTTTTGTAGAATTTGCTGTGATTTCAAACTTCTACATGCTTCCTCCAAAACGATTCCAGGCCCTGAGTTTCACAAAACTTGTTTTATTTGTTGCATTGGGATTACATCAGCATGACAGGTTTTCATCTCTCATAATTTCCTCAGTAGCCACATCCCATTGTAAAGGGACTTTTAAGTAGCCATTCTGGATAATTGCCCCAGAACTTGCAAGGCAGCACAGTCATTTTTTTTTTTATTTTATTTTTTTTAGTGGCATTCTTGGCGCTGGAGCTATATATTTATTGTTTATGGTGTTACGTACTAAGCATGGTTTTCTTCCTACAGTTGTTTTAGACAAGAACATTAATCAGGAAATTGTTGTTCCGTCCTTGTGTCCTAATCCTTCTTCTAGGAAGGAACGTCTGCTAAATAATTTAGATGTAGTCCGTGCTTTAAAGTTCTATTTGCAAGCGACCAAGGATTTTCGTCAATCTTTCTGCTTGTTTGTCATTTTTTCAGGGAAACGTAGGGGTCAGAAGGCTACGGCTACCTCTCTTTATTTTTGGTTGAAGAGTATCATCCGTTTTGCATATGAGACTGCTGGACAGCAGCCTCCTGAAAGAATTACGGCTCATTCCACTAGGGCTGTTGCTTCCTCATGGGCATTCAAAAATTATGCTTCTGTTGAACAGATTTGCAAGGCGGCAACTTGGTCTTCTCTTCACACTTTTTCCAAATTTGATACTTTTGCTTCGGCTGAGGCTGTTTTGGGAGAAAGGTTCTTCAAGCAGTGGTGCCTTCTGTTTAGGTTTCCTGTCTTGTCCCTCCCGTTTCATCTGTGTACTATAGCTTTGGTATTGTATCCCACAAGTAAGGATGAAATCCGTGGACTCATTGTGTCTTTAAAAAGAAAAGGAAATTTATGCTTACCTGATAAATTTGTTTCTTTTTAGACACGATGAGTCCACGGCCCGCCCTGTTCTATGAGACAGGTTATTATTTTTTCGTGAAACTTTAGACACCTCTGCACCTTGGCTTTTCCTTTCTCTTCCTAACTTCGGTCGAATGACTGGAGTGGGAGGGAAGGGAGGAGCTATATATACAACTCTGCTGTGGTGCTCTTTGCCTCCTCCTGCTGACCAGGAGGCGTAATCCCACAAGTAAGGATGAAATCCGTGGACTTGTGTCTAAAAAGAAACAAATTTATCAGGTAAGCATAAATTTCCTTTTTTTTTGTTTATGTGGACTAGAAAAATAAATAAAAAATAAGAATATCTAAAATCTTTATTAACTTCTAAAATAAATGGCAAGGCTCTGATATCTAAATTGTGAAGAAGTTGCTCCTTAGAATTCCTAGGAGCTGGAAGGAACCACAAGATACAACCTTGGGTAGGAAAGAACAGTTGGTTTCTAAAACCACCTTATCCTGATGAAAAATCAGGTAAGCAGACTCACATAACAGCTGAAAGTAGAAACAAGATTAGGCATTCAATTTAGAGATTTGAGTTCTTAAAGGGACATAATACTCATATGATAAATCACTTGAAAGTGATGCACCATAACTATAAAAAGCTGACAATAAAATATCATCTGAGCATCTCTTTGTAAAAAAAGGAACATATTTTACCTCAAAATTTATTTATCTTACCAGAGTAAATGCTGTTATACATTTATACATAAATACAGTTATACTTCAGCTGCTGTCCAGCTACAAGTTTAAAGAAAGAAAAAATAGCCAGTCGGCATCAGCAGTGCTGAGGTAAGGCTTTGCCTTTGCTTTGATCTCATGAGATTTCATAGAAGTTACTTAAAGGGTCATGAAACCCAAAATATTTCTTTCATGATTCAGATAGAGAATACAAGTTTAAACAACATTCCAATTTACTTCTATTATCTAATTTGCTTCATTCTTTAGATATCCCTTGTTGAAGAAATAGCAATGCACATGGGTGAGCCAATAGCAAGAGGCATCTATGTGCAGTCACCAATCAGCAGCTACTTAGCATATCTAGATATGCTTTTCAACCAAGTATATCACGAGAATGAAGCAAATTAGATAACAGAAGTAAATTAGAAAACTGTTTAAAATAGCATGCTCTTTCTAAAGCATGAAAGAAAGTTTTGGGCTAGAATGTCCCTTTAAACTGAAAATGAAAATAACATAACTGTGCTTGCACATACTTAGGACATTTTAGAAAAAATATCTTCAATTTTTACATAGAGATGTTCAGGTGATATTTTCTACTCAGCTTTTTACAGCTATGCTGCATCACTGTAAAAAGCTGACAATAAAATATCACCTGAGCATCTCTCTGTAAAAAAGGAAAATATTTTACCTCAAAATTTCATCAGTTTACCAGATTAAGTGCTGTGTAAACAGTTACACTTCAGTTGCTGCCCAACTGCAAGTTTAAAAAAAAAAAATAGCCAATCAGCATCAGCAGTGCTGAAGTAATTATTTGCCTTTGCTGTGATCTCATGAGTTTTCACTGAAATCTCATGAGATTTCATAGAATTTACTTAAACTGATAGGAAAAATGCCAATGCACACTGGGGTGGTGTGAATACTTAGGAAATTCGAGGTCAAATATCTTCCATTTTTACATAGAGATGTTCAGGTGATGTTTTCTAGTCAGTTATTTACAGCTACAGTATGCTACCTCACTTTCATGTGCTTCAACATTTGGGTATCATGTCTCTTGAAAGAAGGGACCATGAAAGAGAATGTTATTCTTGAGGGGAAGGCTGGCTGGATGACATTTGGACTTAATATGAATACCAAGTCCTGTAAGGCCATGCTGGAGCAATCAGTATTACAGATGCTTATCTTTGTTTTATTCTAGATATCGTCCTAGATAGCAACACAAATGAGGAAAGATGTAAATTACTTTGAACAACCATTAAGTCATTAGAGCATCTACGACAGCCAGCTACTGATCCTAAGATTTCACACAATATTGGGGCAGCTTGAGTGAGAGGCCATGATATCTATTTTTGTCCCAACATCTCCCCCATATGGTTGACTTCCTTGATTCAGTGATTATTCACCAGGGTGAAATTACTGACATTAAGAGAATCAGCTTCCCAGTTGTCTTCACCCAGGATGTGGCTTGCCAAAATCATGCAATGATGGCATTCTGCCCAGGCTAGAATACGTGCTACGTCTTACATTGTTAAGGCTCTTTGAGTTGCGCAGTGACATTGTCTCATTGAAACCTCCTAAGAAAGCGCTGCAACGCCCATAAATAGTGCTTAGTTACAAGATGTTGATTGGTGTACTCTCCCCCTGAGGAGACCAGATTCCCTGTGCTGATCACCACCCATGTTGGCAAAAGAAAGGAGACCCCTTGAAGAAGAGACTGGTTAGTTTGCCACCAAGTCATTGATTGCCTTGACTTGAAGTCTAGAGAGACTTTTGGAGACAGATCTTTGTAATCTCTGTACCACTACTGCAACATTCTCAGTTGTAGTGTGTGTAGGTGGGATTTGGCAAATGGAACTGCATCTGAGGTCACTACAATGAGACCAATTTCATGCATTCATATACTGAAGAAAGGGAGGAGAGTTGTAGAAGAGCACACATCTTCTTCAACTTGAGCCTGGTCTGTGGAATTATAGAAGGTTGAGTTTCCAACCATGAATATGATGGATCGGAAGAGCTTTGATTGTATGTTTCTTTGCCATTTGGAGGGAGGGTGCGTGAACCCGAATGTTGTTTAGATATGGAGCTGCTGCAATTCCCTGAGCTCTCACTACTGACAAAAGAGCACGAGAGAAGAGACTGTCAATCACAGAGAGCGAGTAAGCTCTTGGTGATTTCTCTTCGACCCCTCAGAGGTGGCAAGAGGGAAAGAAGCAGCGGTCTAATGACCGCTGCTTCTTACATTGCAGGGCTCAAGAGCAGCTTATGCTGTTTCATAAATTGAGCCCAAAGTCTGAATGCTTGACGCAATAAAAACAACTTTATGAATTTCAGCACAGTCCTAATGTTAGCGTACTTCAGTTTTGTGTACTCGTTCCACTGTTAGCAGACCCGCACACATGACCAGTTTCCACCAATAGTCATCCTCAAACTGGCTTTGCTGATCAACAGCTCAACCCTTGGAGCTCACTGTGGGGAGCAGACACAATCCTGCTAAAAAAACCCACATTGTTTGTACAATACCATGGTACTCAGCCAGATTATGGCTTTTTTTACGTCCAGTTTCAATAGCTTTGGTACTCTACGTGTTTTGGTCTGCAAAGCCTTTATTAAGATACCTTAGCTACATCAGTTCTGGTGTATAAATAACCTTAAAATTAGGTTAGAAATGTAACTCCTTGTGATCCAGAAAGAAAAAAAAACCGTCTGAACATAGTGCACAATAAAACAAGAAAAAAGTTAGATTATAAATTTATAATCATAATTAAACATCTAGTATAATACAAAATAATTAATAAATTAATAATATAAAAGGCCATTAAACAAACTAGCATCTAAAAACATTATTAGGTCTATTTATTATTGTGCAAGCGGACATGATACGATGTAGCGTATCATGTCCGCCGCACATCAATAAATGCTGACAGTTCTTTTGAACTGCTGGTGCAATGCAATGCCGCCCCCTGCAGATTCGCGGCCAATCGGCCGCTAGTAGGGAGTGTCAATCAACCCGATCGTATTCAATCGGGTTGATTTCTGTCTGCCGCCTCAGAGCAGGCGGACAGGTTATGGAGCTGCTTCATAACTTCTGTTTCCGAAAAGCCCCGTACGGAGCTTGATAAATTGACCCCTATGTATTCTTTCCAGATTGTTCAATGTTATTCAGACATTATCCTTAATTATTACTAAAATAATTAAGATCGTATGCAAACTTTTTTCTTTAAAACTTTTATAATTTTCTTAGAACTCCATTATACAGTACAAATATTGATCTTCCTAATTTCTTCCTTATATTAAATAGTTTAAATCCATTTTAGCATTTTACCCCTTTGGGTTAATAAACTATAAGTAAGTTTATTTTCTTTAAGTAGTAGATCTTTTTCCATATCCCCTGCACTACAACTGTTTCTTACTTTTTTTAATACCCAATATTTAAAGAATTTTCGGCTAGATTTAGAGTTTTGTCGGTAACGACCCGCGTAGCTAACGCATACTTTTTTTTCCCCGCACCTTTTAAATACCGCTGGTATTTAGAGTTCACAGAATGGCTGCGTTTTCAGTGCGTTAGGCTCCAAAAAGGGAGCGTAGAGGCATATTTACCGCCACTGCAACTCTCGATACCAGCGGTGCTTACGGACGCGGCCAGCTTAAAAAACATGCTCGTGCACGATATCCCCATAGAAAACAATGGGGCAGTTTGAGCTGAAAAAAACCTAACACCTGCAAAAAAGCAGCGTTAAGCTCCTAACGCAGCCCCATTGTTTCCTATGGGGAAACACTTCCTAAGTCTGCACCTAACACTAACATGTACCCTGAGTCTAAACACCCCTAACCTTACACTTATTAACCCCTAATATACCGCCCCCGCTATCGCTGACACCTGCATATTTTTTTTTAACCCCTAATCTGCCGCTCTGTACACCGCCGCAACCTACATTATACCTATGTACCCCTAATCTGCTGCCCCTAACACCGCCGACCCCTATATTATATTTATTAACCCCTAATATGCCGCCCCCAACGTCGCCTCCACCTACCTACAATAATTAACCCCTAATCTGCGGACCGGACCTCACCACTACTATAATAAATGTATTAACCCCTAAAGCTAACTCTAACCCGAACCCTAACACCCCCCTAAGTTAAATATAATTTAAATCTAACAAAATAAATTAACTCTTATTAAATAAATTATTCCTATTTAAAGCTAAATACTTACCTGTAAAATAAACCCTAATATAGCTACAATATAAATGATAATTATATTGTAGCTATTTTAGGATTAATATTTATTTTACAGGCAACTTTGTAATTATTTTAACCAGGTACAATAGCTATTAAATAGTTAAGAACTATTTAATAGTTACCTAGTTAAAATAATTACAAAATTACCTGTAAAATAAATCCTAACCTAAGTTACAATTAAACCTAACACTACACTATCAATAAATTCATTAAATAAAATACCTACAATTACCTACAATTAAACCTAACACTACACTATCAATACATTAATTGAATACAATACCTACAAATAAATACAATTAAATAAACTAACTAAAGTACAAAAAATAAAAAAGAACTAAGTTACAAAAAATAAAAAAATATTTACAAACATTAGAAAAATATTACAACATTTTTAAACTAATTACACCTACTCTAAGCCCCCTAATAAAATAACAAAGACCCCCAAAATAAAAAAATGCCCTACCCTATTCTAAAATTAAAATAGAAAAGCTCTTTTACCTTACCAGCCCTGAAAAGGGCCCTTTGCGGGGCATGCCCCAAAGAATTCAGCTCTTTTGCCTGTAAAAAAAACCCATACAATACCCCTCCCCAACATTACAACCCACCACCCACATACCCCTAATCTAACCCAAACCCCCCTTAAATAAACCTAACATTAAGCCCCTGAAGATCTCCATACCTTGTCTTCACCACGCCGGGTTCACCGATCGATCCAGAAGAGCCTCCGATGTCTTGATCCAAGCCCAAGCGGGGGGCTGAAGATGTCCATAATCCGAATGAAGTCTTCATCCAAGCGGGAGCTGAAGAGGTCCATGATCGGGCTGAAGTCTTCTATCAAGCGGCATCTTCAATCTTCTTTCTTCCGGATCCATGGTCATCCCGCCGACTCGGAACATCCATCTTCACCGACGACTTCCCGACGAATAACGGTTCCTTTAAGGGACGTTATCCAAGATGGCGTCCCTCGAATTCCGATTGGCTGATAGGATTCTATCAGCCAATCGGAATTAAGGTAGGAAAATTCTGATTGGCTGATGGAATCAGCCAATCAGATTCAAGTTCAATCCGATTGGCTGTTCCGATCAGCCAATAGAATGCCAGCTCAATCTGATTGGCTGATCGGATCAGCCAATCGGATTGAACTTGAATCTGATTGGCTGATTCCATCAGCCAATCAGAATTTTCCTACCTTAATTCCGATTGGCTGATAGAATCCTATCAGCCAATCGGAATTCGAGGGACGCCATCTTGGATGACGTCCCTTAAAGGAACCGTCATTCGTCGGGAAGTCGTCGGTGAAGATGGATGTTCCGCGTCGGCGGGATGACCATGGATCCGGAAGAAAGAAGATTGAAGATGCCGCTTGATAGAAGACTTCAGCCCGATCATGGACCTCTTCAGCTCCCGCTTGGATAAAGACTTCAGCCCGATCATGGACCTCTTCAGCTCCTGCTTGGATGAAGACTTCAGTCGGATCATGGACATCTTCAGCCCCCCGCTTGGGCTTGGATCAAGACATCGGAGGCTCTTCTGGATCGATCGGTGAACCCGGCGTGGTGAAGACAAGGTAGGGAGATCTTCAGTGGCTTAGTGTTAGGTTTATTTAAGGGGGGTTTGTGTTAGATTAGGGGTATGTGGGTGGTGGGTTGTAATGTTGGGGGGGGGTATTGTATGTTTTTTTTTTTACAGGCAAAAGAGCTGAATTCTTTGGGGCATGCCCCGCAAAGGGCCCTTTTCAGGGCTGGTAAGGTAAAAGAGCTTTTCTATTTTAATTTTAGAATAGGGTAGGGCATTTTTTTATTTTGGGGGTCTTTGTTATTTTATTAGGGGGCTTAGAGAAGGTGTAATTAGTTTAAAATTGTTGTAATATTTTTCTAATGTTTGTAAATATTTTTTTATTTTTGTAACTTAGTTCTTTTTTATTTTTTGTACTTTAGTTTATTTAATTGTATTTATTTGTAGGTATTGTATTTAATTAATTTATTGATAGTGTAGTGTTAGGTTTAATTGTAGATAATTGTAGGTATTTTATTTAATTTATTTATTGATAGTGTAGTGTTAGGTTTAATTGTAACTTAGGTTAGGATTTATTTTACAGGTAATTTTGTAATTATTTTAACTAGGTAGCTATTAAATAGTTCTTAACTATTTAATAGCTATTGTACCTGGTTAAAATAAATACAAAGTTGCCTGTAAAATAAATATTAATCCTAAAATAGCTACAATATAATTATAATTTATATTGTAGATATATTAGGGTTTATTTTACAGGTAAGTATTTAGCTTTAAATAGGAATAATTTATTTAATAAGAGTTAATTTATTTCGTTAGATAAAAATTATATTTAACTTAGGGGGGTGTTAGTGTTAGGGTTAGACTTAGCTTTAGGGGTTAATACATTTATTATAGTAGCGGTGAGGTCCGGTCGGCAGATTAGGGGTTAATACTTGAAGTTAGGTGTCGGTGAGGTTAGGGAGGGCAGATTAGGGGTTAATACTATTTATTATAGGGTTATTGAGGAGGGAGTGAGGCGGATTAGGGGTTAATAACTTTATTATAGTAGCAGCGAGGTCCGGTCGGCAGATTAGGGGTTAATAAGTGTAGGTAGGTGTCGGCGACGTTGAGGGGGGCAGATTAGGGGTTAATAAATATAATATAGGGGTCGGCGGTGTTAGGGGCAGCAGATTAGGGGTACATAAGTATAACGTAGGTGGCGGCGGTGTGCGGTTGGCAGATTAGGGGTTAAAAAATTTTATTAGAGTGGCGGCGATGTGGGGGGACCTCGGTTTAGGGGTACATAGGTAGTTTATGGGTGTTAGTGTACTTTAGAGCACAGTAGTTAAGAGCTTTATGAACCGGCTTTAGCCCAAAAAGCTCTTAACTCCTGGTTTTTTTCTGCGGCTGGAGTTTTGTCGTTAGATTTCTAACGCTCACTTCAGCCACGACTCTAAATACCAGCGTTAGAAAGATCCCATTGAAAAGATAGGATACGCAATTGGCGTAGGGGGATCTGCGGTATGGAAAAGTCGCGGCTGCAAAGTGAGCGTTAGACCCTTTCCTGACTGACTCCAAATACCAGCGGGTGGTAAAAACCAGCGTTAGGAGCCTCTAACGCTGGTTTTGACGGCTACCGCCAAACTCTAAATCTAGGCGTTTGTGTTTTCATTATGTGACTCGTTAAAATGTTTATATAGTGACAATCATTATTCCTTTGTTCAATATTCAGTAGATGCTTCCCAATTCTATCAAGTAGACGACTGCTAGTGTATCTTAAATATTGAAGGTTGCAGGAGCATTGCAATAAATAAATAACATCAATATCCATATATCTTATGATGCCTTTAATGTTTTCCTTATTTCCGGTGTTAGAGGAAGTAACTGTTTTCATTTTGCTACTATGTTTGCAAGCTTTGCCACTAATACAAGGGAAAAAAAACCCTTCTAATACCTCATTGTCTAAGCTAATATCAACTGTATTACTTCAATTATTTCTAAAATCACTAGGGACAAGGATCTTTTTAAAGTTCTTTGCATCCTTGTAAATAAATTCAGGATGATTACAAACTCGATTTCCCAACAACAAATCTTTTTTGATTATGTGCCAATGTTTATTAATAATCATCTTCATCAACCAATGTTGTGAACTGTAGTTGGTAATTAAATCAATCTCCAAGAGATCTGTCCCATCACCTGTTTTTTTGTGGGATACTCTACTTCATTCTAGCTAATAATTATTTTTGTTATTTTTCTTTTTACTGCTTCCTAAAATGAAGACATTAATTACATTTACAGATCTGTTATGCTTTTATACTCATTAGATTAAAATATATATTTATGATAATACTGTACTTTTCTCCTCAATACAGAAATGAAGGATTTAAATGAAGCAACATGTGAGTACATAACTTTTCCAGCCTATAAATATTATAAAATTATTAATTATGTTTATTCCAAATGATTTTGTTTGGCATTCAAGCCCTTAAAGAACACACAAATTACATATGAATAGAAGCATTTTGCAATGTGCATGAATAATTATGGGAGCTAGCTGGTGATTGGTGGCTGCACGTATATGCCTCTTGTCAATGGCTCAACCGAGGTGTTCAGCTAGCTCCCCGAAGTTTATTGCTGTTCCTACAGGAAAGGATATCAGGATAATGAAGCAAATTGTATAATATAAGTAAATGAGAAAGTTATTTACATTTGTATGCTCTAGCTGAATCTTAAAATAAATATTTTGGTTTCATGTTCTTTTAACCTCTAAAGACCAGAGACATACTCTGCATGTCTCTGGTCTGTCAATGGGGTCTCGTTTTTATAATAGGGAGGCTCTCGCTGCCAGCGGCGAGACATCACGATTATAAGCGGCTTGTTGGAGGGAGGTTGTGATAGCACAGTCTTGTTGCCGCCGGCAAATAAGTCTGTAATAGATGCACATTAATTTGTTTAATGTCTATTGTGGCCTAGTCAAAGGTGAGGGTTGAAATCACAAAATGATTCTTTTATACCATCCTAGTAAAGTAACATACACTGATTTTTCTATAAGGGCTAGATTACAGGTGGCACAGTTTTTTTGTACAAGTATGTGCCCTTTCAGGTGCATGTAAAAGACCATTCGTATTACAAGCTAAAAGTAAATGCGAACACTTGTGCGATAACGTGATTTGCGCCAGAATGATTCCTGTAACTTTAAACCTCTGGTTAATTGTTAAATGAGACAAAAAAGCTGCCCAAAACACATAAAAAATAATATAAATGTTTAATAAAAAATATTGCACAAAAAAAGTTATAAGCGCTCAAAGTTACAAGATATCAGTGGTTTTACATAGGGATCCATAGGAACACATTTATTTATATTTGTATGTCTATAAATATATACGTATATGAATGTGTGTGTGTATATATATATATATATATATATATATAATGTCCACAATAATGGAAGTCACTCACAGGGTCTTAGTACAAATCATCCAATATTTCATTGACGTTTCAGGGTTTCCTCCGTTTTCAAATTAAGTGGTACTTGTTTTGAGAACTGGGGAAACCCCAAAACATCAATTAAATATTGGATGATTTGTACTAAGACCCTGTGAGTGACTTCCATTATTGTGGACTTTATATTATTGTTGAAGTGCACCCACGGCTACACAGGCCGATTGCCTTTCTATTAGGACCAGGAGTGCTTCCACCTCACTGACGAGGCCCAATAAAAGCCGAAACGATTGTCTGGGATTGCTGTGTTCCTTGTACAGAGGAATTGCCTGGTATTTCGGCGCTGGACTGACCGTAATAGGCGAGGTCAGACTTATATACTACAGGAAAGTTCTACTCTGTGAAAAGCATTACTGGGCTAAAAGAAGCTGCACCCAGGTGTTAAATCGCCATAGAACAGGCTAACAATGGGATTGAGCCGGTTGTTTGTTCCTGTGAGTGTGCTTCTCTTTGTGCGTGTGTGTGTGTATATATATATATATATATATACTGTATATATATTCATGTGTTTATATGTGTATATATGTTTTGAAATAAATATATATACATATAACCACATAAATATATATGTATACATTCATATACATATATATTAATGTACAAAAAAAACAATATATAAACTTGCTTAAATCACATTAGGAGCTTCCTGTGCCTATATATCTAGAGCTTGATTTTGAACCTCTAGATAATGAGGCCCATTTATCAAGCTCCGAATGGAGCTTGAAGGGCCATGTTTCTGGTGAGTCTTCAGACTCGCCAGAAACACAAGTTAAGGAGCAGCGGTCTAAAGACCGCTGCTCCATAACCCTATCCGCCTGCTCTGATGAGGCGGACAGGAATCGCTGGAAATCAACCCGATCAAGTACGATCAGGTTGATTGAGACCCCCTGCTGGCGGCCGATTGGCCGTGAGTTTGCAGGTAGCGGCGTTGCACCAGCAGCTCTTGGGAGCGTATTGCTCTCCGCATTCAGCGCTGTCTGTCGGACCTGATCCGCACTGTCGTTCACGGAAATGTAAATACGCTCTCCAACTGTAACCTAGCCTTTATTGTGAAACAAGTAAACAATGCAATGTATCGATTACTGTAAATATTATACATATTGAGAGGAAGAAAGGACATCTTTATAACAGGCAGAGATGGTGTACCCTAGACCCTAAGTGAAATAGAGAACTGTAGATAAAGATAAAGAAGTATTTGTGTATGCCGTGTATGAATATGAGTATGTATGTGTGTGTATGTAAAGATGTGTGTGTATACATGTGTGTATATGAGTATGTATATGTGTGTATACATGTGTATATGCCGTGTATGTATATGAGTATGTATGTATATGTATTGATGTGTGTGTATACATGTGTGTGTATATGAGTATGCATATGTGTGTATACATGTGTGTATGCCGTATATGCATGTATATGAGTATGTGTGTATGTATTGATGTGTGTGTATGCTGTGTGTATATTTGTGTATACATGTGTGTATGCCATGTATGTATATGAGTATGTATGTGTGTGTATGTATTGATGTGTGTGTATACATGTGTGTGTGTGCCATATGTGTGTTTATATGAGTATGCATATGTGTGTATACATGTGTGTATGCTGTATATGTATGTATATGAGTATGTTTGTGTGTGTGTATGTGTTGATGTGTGTATACATATGTGTGTATGTGTATGTATATGAGTATGTATTTGTGTGTATGTGTTGATGTGCGTATACATATGTGTGTGTATATGAGTATGCATATGTGTGTATACATGTGTGTATGCTGTATATGTATCTATATGAGTATGTTTGTGTGTGTGTATGTGTTGATGTGTGTATACATATGTGTGTATGCCGTATGTGTATGCATATGAGTATGTATTTGTGTGTATGTGTTGATGTGCGTATACATATGTGTATGTATATGAGTATGTATTTGTGTGTATGTGTTGATGTGTGTATGCTGTATGTGTGTATATGAGTATGTATTTGTGTGTGTGTGTTGATGTGCGTATACATATGTGTATGTATATGAGTATGTGTTGATGTGTGTATACATATGTGTGTATGCCGTATGTGTATGAGTATGTATTTGTGTGTATGTGTTGATGTGCGTATACATATGTGTGTATGCCGTATGTGTATGTATATGAGTATGTATTTGTGTGTATGTGTTGATGTGTGTATACATATGTGTGTATGCCGTATGTGTATGTATATGAGTATGTATTTGTGTGTATGTGTTGATGTGCGTATACATATGTGTGTATGCCGTATGTGTATGTATATGAGTATGTATTTGTGTGTATGTGTTGATGTGTGTATACATATGTGCAGTGATTCACACTCATAGGAGGCAGGTGAGGCAGAGCCTCCCCTGGCCAATTTGGTGTATTACAGCCTTTTTAACAAAAAACAAAACAAAAATATTTTTTTTTCCAATTTTTTTTTCTTCATGAAAGAGGTGACCCCCCCAACCCTCCACCAAATTCAGTAATAGTTTATTTACTGTTATCATTATGTTTTAAAAAAAAAAGTAATATTAATTACATTCTTATTGCACAAGAAATTAGAGGCCAGCTACCCTTCCTTTGCGCAATATGAATGTTTTTTTCTTGTATGGGCCGCTAGAGACTGCCATCCAGTGGCGAATAAGATCAATTGCAGTCTCTTTTGCGGCCCATACTGCTCCCACCGGAGGCTTGTCTCTTCAAGCCTCGGAAGCCCTCAGCCCTTCCTGCCCGCCCCTCAGCCAATTAGACATAAGCAGTCTGACTCTGGGCTGCCGGGCGGGAATACTGAGGCGCTGGATTGAGCGTCTGGTCACGTGCGGGTGCGTCTAACTGCTGCAGCCTGCTTAGTGCAAGCAACGATCGGTCACGGTGTCTGTCTGTCAGGAGTCCAGACTCAGGAGGATTCAGTCCGCGGGTCCGGTGGTGCGTGTGGTCACGGTGAGTGACTGAGTGACGGTGGCTGGCTCAGGCCTCTCAGGCTAGCGTGGGGTGACTGGGGTCAGACAGTGACTCTCAGAGTGTCAGGTGAGTCGAGTCACAGTGTCTCTCCTGCAGTGTGTCGGACGTGTGTGGCTGTTTCACGCTTCGCAAGTTCAGTAAAGTTATACTATAGTTACCTTTTTAATATCATTTTGAATATGCTTTTGTTTTGTCTAGTATTTTTTGTATGTTTCTACTGTTGTGATGTGTATAATATACACATTACAGGGCCTGTGCATGACATGTAGAGCTGATAATACAGAGCTTTCACCAATATTTACAGCCCTTCCTCTAATACACACCAGATGGTTTGCACTGTGTGACCACAGCCAGCTAGCTCCTAGGTTTTAGTCAGCAGCATTTTGTTGCAATTATACACCATGCTGAGACCAATTTTATTGGTGACCTATTTTTCATAATGACAGATTTTTTTTTTATTAACCACTTTTCACCTAAAAAGTAATGCAGCCCTATTTCACAGAGCAGGGGTTAAACTCTGACCTCTTTGTAAAGGGTAAGGGGAAAAAAACTCCCAGTTGAAGTCATGAACTGTCAAGGTTGATTAGAAAGGTACACTATACTACAGTCATTATTAATACATTCTGAGCTTGGTTTATTGAATAAACCAAGCTCAGAATGTGTTAATAATGACTGTAGTACTGTATAACTTTCTAATATCATTTTGAATATGCTTTTGTCTGACAAAAGCATATTAATAATGACTGTAGTACTGTATACCTTTCTAATATCATTTTGAATATGTTTTTGTCAGACAAAAGCATATTCAAAATGATATTAGAAAGGTATACAGTACTACAGTCATTATTAACACATTCTGAGCTTGGTTTATTCAATAAACCAAGCTCAGAATGTATTAATAATGACTGTAGTATAGTGTATACCTTTCTAATATCATTTTGAACACATTCTGAGCTTGGTTTATTCAATAAACCAAGCTCAGAATGTGTTAATAATGACTGTAGTATAGTGTACCTTTCTAATCAACCTTGACTGTTCATGACTTCAACTGGGAGGTTTTTTTTACATTTTTATATTTACTGAATAATGAAGGAATATATAAGCATAATTTGCAGCATTAAAGTAAAAAGTATGTTTTAAACATATTTTAATGGGCCTGGATTTCTAGATCTCATAATCAGAGCAAGCATTTTGTTATCTGGCAAGAGTTTCTGTTACAATCCTTTAGACTAAAATCAGATGTTTACTAAGTTGACCAGTTTTCCAAGACACCATTTAAAGGGACAGGAAACCCATATGTTTTCTTTCATGATTTAGAAAGAGCATGCAATTTTAAATAACTTTCCAATTTACATCTAATATCTCATTTTCTTCATTTTTTTTATATCCTTTGTTGAAAATCATATCTAAATATGCTCAGTAGCTGCTGATTGGTGGCTGCATGTACATACCTCATGTGATTGGCTCACCCATGTGTGTTGCTATTTCTTCAACAAAGGATATCTAAAGAATGAAGGCGTATCCTAGCCACTGCCTCACCAGCCTCTGACATCACCGCACGTCGCTGCCATGTGTGTGCATGTGTATATATATGAGTATGTGTGTGTGTGTATGTGTTGATGTGTGTATACATATGTGTGTATGCCGTATGTGTATTTATGAGTATGTGTTGATGTGTGTATACATATGTGTGTATGCCGTATGTGTATGTATATGAGTATGTTTGTGTGTGTGTATGTGTTGAGGTGTGTATACATATGTGTGTGTATATGAGTATGCATATGTGTGTATACATGTGTGTATGCCGTATATGTAGCTATATGAGTATGTTTGTGTGTGTGTGTGTGTATGTGTTGATGTGTGTATACATATGTGTGTATACCGTATGTGTATGTATATGAGTATGCATTTGTGTGTATTTGTTGATGTGTGTATGCCGTATGTGTATGTATATGAGTATGTATGTGTGTGTATGTGTTGTGTGTATACATATGTGTGTATACATGTGTGTATCCCGTATGTGTATGTATATGAGTATGTATTTGTGTGTATGTGTTGTGTGTATACATATGTGTGTATATGAGTATGCATATGTGTGTATATGAGTATGTGTTGATGTGTGTATACATATGTGTGTATATGAGTATGTGTTGATGTGTGTATACATGTGTGTATCCCGTATGTGTATGTATATGAGTATGTTTGTGTGTGTGTGTGTTGATGTGTGTATATATATGTCTGTATCCCATATGTGTATGTATATGAGTATGTGTGTGTGTGTATGTGTTGATGTGCGTATACATATGTGTGTGTATACTTCCCTGTAAGTATATACTACACTATAAAGGTTTCTTCTTGTGTGCTTCCCACCTTTGCTTTTATCTATGTGATGACCAAAGTGGTGGAGTTTGGGCAGTTGTTGGGGTGAGGTTCTGTGCTCCTCCAGCTGTGGAAATCACCTGACGCTATTAGATCTGCATAGAAAATAACTGCCATTTTACCTGCAAAATGTTGTTGCTTGTCTCCTTTTCTATGGCAAATAAGGGACAGATATAAATGAGTTCCTGCACTGATCAAGCAAACACCGTACAACATGCAGGAGGGCGGGGGCACTGAAATCTATGGAATGGACTCCAGCCTCTCTGGGGACAGAGCAAACAGAATAATTGTATATTCAAATGACATGAAAATACAGCAAAATAAGTAATATAAGTGCATTGAAATGTTTTGTTTTGTTTTGTTTTTTCAAACCTTTACTTGGATGATGTGGGGGGGGGGGTAGGTAATAGAATTTTAAAATGAATGACCATGTCTTGCGAGTCTGTATTTACTTGTTAATGAACTTGTTGTTTGACAAATGCATTACTGCTCTCATCTCTCTGAGTTTAGTAAATAATAGCTGCTATCTACACTGTACTCATTATAGAGTGAAACTGATTCTGATTGCACGGTCACAGTAATGAAGAATCAGAATAACCGCACACATTATGTAATTATTCTCTGGCACACAGGGGGTTACTATATCTAGTGTGATTGCAAAGAATATACAATGTATATTATGTAAATGTAACACTTTGTTTATTTTCAGATAACCAAACCAGAAGTACAGATGAGGAGATGGAGTTATGAACAGATTCATGAAACAACTTAAAGGGACAGTCTAGTCGAAATGAAACTTTCATTATTTTAGATAGGACATGCAATTATAAACAACTTTCCAATTTACTTTTATCATCAAATTTGCTTTGTTCCCTTGTTGGTATTTGAAAAGCTAAACCTAGGTAGGCTCAAACTGATTTCTAAAACCTTTGAAAACCGCCTCTTAGCTCAGAGCATTTTGAAAGTTTTTCACAGTTAGACAGTGTTAGTTCATGTTTTTCATATTTAGATAGTGTGCTCACTCATGTGGAGTTATTTATGAGTCTGCACTGATTTGCTAAACTGCATGTCTGTCAAAAGCACTGAGATAAGGGGGCAGTCTGCAGAGGCTGAGATACAAGGTAATCACAGAGGTAAAAAGTATATTAATATAACTGTGTTGGTTATGCAAAACTGGGGATTGGGTAATAAAGGGATTATCTATCTTTTTAAACATTAAAGATTCTAAAGTAGACTGTCCCTTTAATGTATGATAGTACAGCTGGTAAAAACTACATTATTTAAAAAAAAAAAAAATGGTTATAACAAAATTGTATATTTTTTTAACATATGGTGTTACTGAACTTGTGTAGTTTTTATAGCAAAAATAATCTCAAATGACTGAATACTTTTTTATTAAAAATAAAAAGAAGATGTGATTGATTACTTATATTTATTGAATCTCAGTCTGGCATGTTTAATAACCTATAATATCTTATTTTAACATAATATACTGTGTGTCCTTGTTTGGTTTTTACACCCCCCCCCCCCCCAAGACAGCTCATTTATAAAATAAAGCAGAGTTTAGTTGTTAGAGGTTGTATTGTCCATTGTTTGTAGACAAATATAAAAATGACAGATGGTGCTGAATTCATCTGAAAATGCATGCAAGAAAGGCTTTAGTTAATGCGATTCAAACCGTTACTCTAAAGGTGGGAAAGCTTTTTTCAAATTTATACAATTTAGGTGGGAAAGTTAACATTTGCTCTATGCAATGAGGATGTAACACTGTCCTTGTTAGTTGATTAATTCTTCTGTCATCCAGTAATTATGTAAGCTTCGCTTTTGTTCTTGGTCAGTCCTGACCCCATTTAAAAGTTAAAACGCTGCAAGCTTGCAGCAGTAGCACTAGCTACTAATTTAATTTTATTTGTTTTAACTGCTTTCAATTTGCTCCTTTGCTGCTATTGAGATGTTTTACATAGAAAATAGCAGATAAATTATCTCTAATGAACACTGAAGCATTATTTTTTGTTTTTTCCAATATTTATTAAGGGGGTCACGTGCTGTCGGCATTTATCTTTACTTTGTTAAATTGGTTCTTTGGCCTTTTAAACCTGATGCACTTTGTCATTAATTGTATTGGGTACTTATACAGTCATTAATTTTAAGTTAGCTTAGGGTGTTTCTGGCCTGTGATTAATCATCTCAATTAAGTATGATTTAAAAAAAAAATAGGATATCAATATTATCTATGCCAGACTAGTGGGGACACACTACTTTCATGTCTGTTTAAGAAACATTAAACACTTAGGGCTAGATTACAAGTGAGGTGCAAAAGATTTTACGCACGCGATATCTAATTTTTGAAAACCATTTCCATTGCGCTGATATTGCCAGTTGAGGGAAATGTACGCGTCAATCTTTACCGCACTCTTAGAGCTGTGGTTAACTGTTTTCCGAAACAAAAAGTTGTACAAAACACTTCAAAAATACATTAAATGTACAGTTACACTCATAACACCATCAATTATAAATAATTGTAAAAAATATTACATAAAACAGTTATAAGGACTCGAAGATATGAGATCTCAGCTGTTAGAAAAAAAAGGCAGCCAAAGTACCTTAACATAGAGATGCATACAGATACATGTCTAAAGATGTTTTTGTATGTAGATATATACAGTATATATATATATATATATATATATATATGCTGAAAAACATAAAGAAAGAAAAGCGCAACTGGACTCAAGTGAAAGGGGTTTTAATAACACACAATAAAGACCTTTAAAAACATTAGGTATTCAGCGTACCAGATAATAAAAACATATGTGCATATCAGACAATACTGTCTTTGACATCTCAAAAGGGTAGTGGTCTGAAAACGGGCTGTTTCCCCTGGATAGCGTGAAGATTGTCAACTGCTTACTTCAATAAACTGGAGGTTCCGGTGTTATTGGGTATTCCTTGACTGTGCGAGTAATTGAGGGATGGGACTAGCGTCTACTCTGATACCCTTAGCTCGGGGGAGGGGTGTGACCTAGTAACCACCAATAGGAGTCAAGTTAAGAAAGGGGATCCCCCAAGCGCCTACCAGGCCGGAGGCAGAAGGGAATAGCACTACAAGTTAAGTGTACTAGAAATATTTAATAACAATGTTTAAAAACATACAGTGCAAATCATGGATCCATGAAAAACAATAAAAACAGTAAAACAGGGTTTAAAAACAATATACAAAATAATCAACAATAGATGATCAGCATCAGATAATCACAGATGCGGATTGAGAGTATACGGGACTGGGTAATAAGGATAATCAAAAATATCAAAAATTATAATCAAAAAATGGCAAGTGTCCAGAGATGTCCAAGAGTGTTAAGTAAATCGTGAAAAAATGTCTCAAAGAAAAAAATGTCTCAAAGAGAAAATGTGTCTTGGTGAAAACAGTTCAGTGTAATCAATAATGTGAATTGCAATTCAGTGATGAAAAGTTGAAAAAATTGAAAAAATAAAAATTAAAAATTAAGTGAAACAAAGTGAAAGTAGCCACCCAGACCTAGATGGATAATCCTTGTAGTGATCCCACAGTGTAGATATATCCTTAGGGTGTGAGGAGAAGAGGGGCTGTGTCCACAGGAGTGTGAAGCAGGATCAGAGTCTGAACCAGAATGGCCCAAAAAAATGATGTCCACCTACAAATATAAAGAAAAATATGGTGCAGATAACTTCACACAATATCAAATAAATGGGAATAGGCTTACCAATACTCAGTTGACGCATTTCGGCCCCAGTAAGGCCTTTATCAAGACTGAGTTTATTTAGGAAATTGTATCCTTATAAAGGGTATTGTAGCCAATAGTCATGTTGAATTTTTGCGCCAAAACATTAAGCTCCGCCCACTTCCTGTTGAATGCATTGTGGGTATGGGCATTATATTCATAAGTGTGGGCATTGTTTTCAAATATTCTCAAATATTAATCCTTTTGATTCTAGATTGATAATCTATATTTACTTAGATTAGAAAGGTACTAGACATAGTATCTGTCTCATATGTGTAGTTAATTAGAGTTAAGGTTAATATCGGATTCCGACTTCCGGTTGTCATTGACAATGATGTCACTTCCGGCATATCTGTATGGGATCACTACAAGGATTATCCATCTAGGTCTGGGTGACTACTTTCACTTTGTTTCACTTAATTTTTAATTTTTATTTTCTCTTGTTAAGTGTGTTCAGTCCACGGGTCATCCATTACTTATGGGATATATTCTCCTTCCCAACAGGAAGTTGCAAGAGGATCACCCAAGCAGAGCTGCTATATAGCTCCTCCCCTCACATGTCATATCCAGTCATTCTCTTGCAACCCTCAACAAAGAAGGAGGTCGCGAGAGGAGCTGGAGTTTTTACTTATCTATTCTTCAATCAAAAGTTTGTTATTTTAAATGGCACCGGAGTGTGCTGTTTTTCTATCTCAGGCAGTATTTGGAAGAAGAAACTGCCTGCGTTTTTTTCTATGATCTTAGCAGGCGTAACTAAGATCCACTGGCTGTTCTCGACATTCTGAGGAGTGGGGTAACTTCAGAAACTGGGGATAGCATGCGGGGTCCTCCGCAAATGAGGTATGTGCAGTACTTTATTTTCTGGGAATGGAATTGACTAAGAAAATACTGCTGTTACCGTATGATGTAAGTACAGCCTTAAATGCAGTAGTGGCAACTGGTATCAGGCTGATAAATGTATGCGCAGTCGAGTTATTTTCTAGGGACTAGAATTTGACTGAGAAAATACTGTTAAAACTGAAATAATACTTAAGCCTTATCTACAGTGGTAGCGACTGGTAGCAGGCTTAGTGATAAATTTGCATGACATTGGAAAATGTTGTTTTTTAATAAAACGTTTACTGGCATGTTATTCGTTTTTGTGAGGTACTTTGGTGATAAATCTCTTTGGGCATGATTTTTTTTTTTTCCCACATGGCTAACATATTTTTCTGCATGGAAACCGTTATATCAGGGCTCCCACTGTTGTGATAGGAGTGGGAGGGACCTTGTTTTAGCGCCTTGTTGCGCAGTTAAAATTCTAGCACAGTCTTCCTGCTTCTTCCTCTTTGATCCAGGACGTCTCTAGAGAGCTCAGGGGTCTGCAAAATTCATTTGTGAGGGAGGTAATCAGTCACAGCAGATCTGTGACAGTGTGCTTGACTGTGATTAAAAACGTTAAATCTTAATTGATATCTGTTTTATCCATTTTGGGTATTGAGGGGTTAATCATCCTTTTGCTAATGGGTGCAATCCTCTGCTAATAATACACTTCTTGTTAAGAATTGTTTAATTATATCTGTATTTTTGAAGCGCTGCAGCGTTTTTTATATTGCTTGTAAACTTATTGAAAGTGATTTCCAAGCTTGCTAGTTTCATTGCTAAGTCTGTTTAAACATGTCTGATTCAGAGGAAACTGTTTGTTCATCATGTTCAAAAGCCAATGTGGAGCCCAATCGAACGATGTGTACCAATTGTATTTATATTGCTTTGAATAAAAGTCAATCTGTACCGATAAAGAAACTATCACCAGACAACGAGGGGGAAGTTATGCCGCCTAACTCTCCTCACGTGTCAGTACCTGCGTCTCCCGCTCGGGAGATGCGTAGGATTGAGACGCCAAGTACATCTAGGCCCTTACAAATCACTTTACATGATATGGCTAATGTTATGAAAGAAGTATTATATAATATGCCCGAATTAAGGGGCAAACGCGATAGCTCTGGGTTAAGGACAGAGCGCGCTGATGACACGAGAGCCATGTCTGATACTGCGTCACAATTTGCAGAACATGAGGACGGTGAGCTTCATTCTGTCGGTGACGGTTCTGATCCGGGGAGACCGGATTCAGAAATTTCACATTTTAAATTTAAGCTTGAGAACCTCCGTGTGTTACTAGGGGAGGTATTAGCGGCTCTGAATGATTGCGACACGGTGGCAATTCCAGAGAAATTGTGTAGGTTGGATAGATACTATGCGGTACCGGTGTGTACTGACGTCTTTCCTATACCAAAAAGACTTACAGAAATTATTAGTAAGGAGTGGGATAGACCTGTTGTGCCTTTTTCACCTCCCCCGATATTTAGAAAAATGTTCCCTATAGACGCCACCACACAAGACTTATGGCAGACGGTCCCTAAGGTGGAGGGAGCAGTTTCTACGTTAGCCAAGCGTACCACTATCCCGGTGGAGGATAGCTGTGCTTTCTCAGATCCAATGGATAAAAAATTAGAGGGTTATCTTAAGAAAATGTTTGTTCAACAGGGTTTTATATTGCAGCCTCTTGCATGCATTGCGCCTGTCACGGCTGCAGCGGCATTCTGGTTTGAGTCTCTGGAAGAGGCGATTCGCACAGAGCCATTGGATGAGGCTTTGAGCAAAGTTAGAACCCTTAAGCAAGCTAATGCGTTTGTTTCAGATGCCGTAGTACATCTAACCAAACTTACGGCTAAAAATTCCGGATTCGCCATACAGGCGCGCAGAGCGCTCTGGCTTAAATCCTGGTCAGCGGATGTAACTTCCAAGTCTAAGCTACTTAACATTCCTTTCAAAGGGCAGACCTTATTCGGGCCCGGCTTGAAGGAAATTATTGCTGACATTACGGGAGGTAAGGGCCACGCCCTTCCCCAGGACAGGGCCAAACCAAAGGCTAAACAGTCTAATTTTCGTGCCTTTCGTAACTTCAAGGCAGGAGCTGCATCGACTTCCTCCGCTTCAAAACAGGAAGGAACTACTGCTCGTTACAGACAGGGTTGGAAAGGCAACCAGTCATGGAACAAGGGCAAGCAGGCCAGAAAGCCTGCTCCCGCCCCTAAGACAGCATGAAGACAGGGCCCCCTATCCGGAGACGGATTTAGTGGTGGGCAGACTTTCTCTCTTCGCCCAGGCTTGGGCAAGAGATGTGCAGGATCCCTGGACGTTAAAGATTATATCTCAGGGATACCTTCTGGATTTCAAAACCTCTCCTCCACAAGGGAGGTTCCATCTTTCGAGGTTATCGACAAACCTAGTAAAGAGAGAGGCATTTCTACAATGCGTACAAGACCTCTTAATCATGGGAGTGATCCACTCAGTTCCACGATCGGAACAGGGACAAGGATTTTACTCAAATCTATTTGTGGTTCCCAAAAAAGAGGGAACCTTCAGACCAATCTTGGACTTAAAGATTTTAAACAAATTCCTAAGGGTACCATCGTTCAAGATGGAAACCATTCGAACCATCCTACCCATGATCCAAGAGGGTCAATATATGACCACAGTGGACTTAAAGGATGCTTACCTTCATATACCGATTCACAAAGATCATTATCAGTACCTAAGGTTTGCCTTTCTAGACAGGCATTACCAGTTTGTGGCTCTTCCCTTCGGGTTAGCCACGGCCCCGAGAATTTTTACGAAGGTTCTGGGCTCACTTCTGGCGGTACTAAGACCACGAGGCATAGCGGTGGCTCCGTACCTAGACGACATTCTGATACAAGCGTCAAGTTTTCAGAATGCAAAGTCTCATACAGAGATAGTTCTAGCATTTCTGAGGTCGCACGGGTGGAAAGTGAACGTGGAAAAGAGTTCTCTGTTACCACTCACAAGGGTTCCTTTTCTAGGGACTCTTATAGATTCTGTAGAGATGAAGATTTACCTGACGGAGTCCAGGTTATCAAAGATTCTCAATGCTTGCCGTGTCCTTCATTCCGCTCCAAGCCCATCAGTAGCTCAGTGCATGGAGGTAATCGGCTTAATGGTCGCGGCAATGGACATAGTGCCATTTGCGCACTGCATCTCAGACCGCTGCAACTATGCATGCTCAGTCAATGGAACGGGGATTACTCAGATCTGTCCCCTTTGCTAAATCTGGACCAGGAGACCAGAGATTCTCTTCTCTGGTGGTTGTCACCGGTTCATCTGTCCAAAGGAATGACCTTTCCTTTCGCAGGCCAGATTGGACGATTGTAACAACGGATGCCAGCCTTCTAGGCTGGGGAGCAGTCTGGAATTCCCTGAAGGCTCAGGGATCGTGGACTCAGGAAGAGAAACTCCTTCCAATAAACATTCTAGAATTAAGAGCAATATTCAATGCTCTTCTAGCTTGGCCTCAGTTAGCATTTCAGTTCATCAGATTTCAGTCGGACAATATCACGACTGTGGCTTACATCAATCATCAAGGGGGAACCAGGAGTTCCCTAGCAATGTTGGAAGTCTCGAAGATAATTCGCTGGGCAGAGTCTCACTCTTGCCACCTGTCAGCGATTTACATCCCGGGCGTAGAGAACTGGGAGGCGGATTTCCTAAGTCGCCAGACTTTTCATCTGGGAGAGTGAGAACTTCACCCGGAGGTATTTGCTCAACTGATTCGTCGTTGGGGCAAACCGGATCTGGATCTCATGGCATCTCGCCAGAACACGAAGCTTCCTTGTTACGGATCCAGGTCCAGGGACCCGGGAGCGGTGCTGGTAGATGCATTAGCAGCCCCTTGGGTTTTCAACATAGCTTATGTGTTTCCACCATTTCCCTTGCTACCTCGACTGATTGCCAGGATCAAACAGGAGAGGGCATCGGTAATTCTGATAGCGCCTGCGTGGCCACGCAGGACCTGGTATGCAGACCTAGTGGACATGTCGTCCTGTCCACCATGGTCTCTTCCTCTGAGGCAGGACCTTCTAATTCAGGGTCCTTTCAACCATCCAAACCTAATTTCTCTGAGGCTGACTGCCTGGAAATTGAACGCTTGATTCTATCAAAGCGTGGGTTTTCGGATTCGGTTATTGATACATTAATACAGGCTCGGAAACCTGTGACCAGAAAAATTTACCATAAGATATGGCGTAAATATTTATATTGGTGTGAATCCAAGAGTTACTCATGGAGTAAGGTTTGGATTCCTAGGATATTGGCTTTTCTACAAGAGGGTTTAGAAAAGGGTTTATCCGCTAGTTCGCTAAAGGGACAGATTGCAGCTCTGTCTATTCTTTTACACAAACGTCTGGCAGAGAACCCAGACGTCCAGGCCTTTTGTCAGGCTTTGGCTAGAATTAAGCCTGTGTTTAAAGCTGTTGCTCCTCCGTGGAGCTTAAACTTGGTTCTTAAAGTTCTTCAGGGTGTTCCGTTTGAACCCCTTCATTCCATTGATATTAAGCTTTTATCTTGGAAAGTTTTGTTTTTGATGGCTATTTCCTCGGCTCGAAGAGTCTCTGAGTTATCTGCCTTACATTGTGATTCTCCTTATCTGATCTTTCATTCAGACAAGGTAGTACTGCGTACTAAACCTGGGTTTTTGCCTAAGGTTGTTTCTAACAGGAATATCAATCAAGAGATTGTTGTTCCATCATTATGTCCTAATCCTTCTTCTAAGAAGGAACGTCTTTTGCATAATCTGGACGTGGTCCGTGCTCTGAAGTTCTACTTACAGGCAACTAAAGATTTTAGACAAACTTCTTCTCTGTTTGTCGTTTACTCTGGACAGAGGAGAGGTCAAAAGGCTTCGGCTACCTCTCTCTCTTTTTGGCTTCGTAGCATAATACATTTAGCCTATGAGACTGCTGGACAGCAGCCTCCTGAAAGAATTACAGCTCATTCCACTAGAGCTGTGGCTTCCACCTGGGCCTTTAAGAATGAGGCCTCTGTTGAACAGATTTGCAAGGCTGCAACTTGGTCTTCACTTCATACTTTTTCCAAATTTTACAAATTTGACACTTTCGCTTCTTCGGAGGCTGGTTTTGGGAGAAAGGTTCTACAGGCAGTGGTTCCTTCTGTTTAATGTTCCTGCCTTGTCCCTCCCATCATCCGTGTACTTAGCTTTGGTATGGGTATCCCATAAGTAATGGATGACCCGTGGACTGAACACACTTAACAAGAGAAAACATAATTTATGCTTACCTGATAAATTTATTTCTCTTGTAGTGTGTTCAGTCCACGGCCCGCCCTGTCTTTTTAAGGCAGGTTCTAAATTTTAAAAATTATAACTCCAGTCACCACTGCACCTTATAGTTTCTCCTTTCTCGTCTTGTTTCGGTCGAATGACTGGATATGACATGTGAGGGGAGGAGCTATATAGCAGCTCTGCTTGGGTGATCCTCTTGCAACTTCCTGTTGGGAAGGAGAATATATCCCATAAGTAATGGATGACCCGTGGACTGAACACACTACAAGAGAAATAAATTTATCAGGTAAGCATAAATTATGTTTTTTCAACTTTTCATCACTGAACTGCAATTCACATTATTGATTACACTGAACTGTTTTCACCAAGACACATTTTTTCTTTGAGACATTTTTTCACGATTTACTTAACACTCTTATAATTTTTGATATTTTTAATTATCCTTATTACCCAGTCCCGTATACTCTCAATCCGCATCTGTGATTATCTGATGCTGATCATCTATTGTTGATTATTTTGTATATTGTTTTTAAACCCTGTTTTACTGTTTTTATTGTTTTTCATGGATCCATGATTTGCACTGTATGTTTTTAAACATTGTTATTAAATATTTCTAGTACACTTAACTCGTAGTGCTATTCCCTTCTGCCTCCGGCCTGGTAGGCGCTTGGGGGATCCCCTTTCTTAACTTCAGTCCTTGACTGTGCTCCTGTTACACCTGTTACATTCAAAAGACAAAGTAGTGTCCAGCACACGCTATCCCAATTAGGAGAACAACCAAGGGCAACTGCCAAGCTCACGGATACATGTGAAAAAAGACAACGGAAATTCTCCTTGGTTTGCACTAAATTTCATCTGGATTTATTCCATATCAGGAGCAGAAAAGAACACAACGTTTCAGGGCCAATGCCCCTTAATCACATGATTAATGGACATTGGCCCCGAAATGTTAATGATAAAAACAGTAAAACAGGGTTTAAAAACAATATACAAAATATGGAATAAATCCAGATGAAATTTTGTGCAAACCAAGGAGAATTTCTGTTGTCTTTTTACACCTGTTACATTCACCCGTGGGTGATTAATAATTCTCCTCCAGTCTATTGAAGCAAGCAGCCGACAAGCTTCACGCTATCCAGGGGAAATAGCCCGTTTTGAGACCTCTACCCCAAAGCTGATCAAGGCGTTTTGAAGCGGTAACCTGCTCTACTTCAAATACAGTATTGTCTGATATGCACATATGTTTTTATTATCTAGTATGCTGAATACCTATTGTTTTTAAAGGTCTTTATTGTGTGTTATTAAAGCCTCTTTCACTTGAGTCCAGTTGCACTTTTCTTTCTTTATGTTTTTCAGCGTTTGCCTTCTCTTAAGGGATATTTGATGATACACCCTCAGAAAAGCAGCATACACCATTTTGCGGTGGGGACTCAGAGTTTAACTGCTCAAACTCTACTCACATTCATCAGATTGGTGAGATTATAATATCACTAGAACTATATGAGACTGACACGGATGTAAAATTATCAGTGTGTTATTATCACAATAATTGTTCTTAAAATTTGTATGTTTTTTTAAAGTCGTTTTTTTAAAGTCTGTTTTTATAGATTTGCTTCTTAGATATTATATAACATATATCCTATTATACTACAGACCCTTAAGGCTGTGACACACTGCAAGCGATGCGGCGCAAGGCGATGCAGCTGCTTCGCTCCGCGTCGCATCGCTTCTGAAGTTCAAATATTTCATCTCTGAGCGCTTAGCTACGCGACCTGACGCAGCAAAGTGCTCAGAGATGAAAAGGCAAGACACACTGAGCGCGCACAGCTGCATCTACACGCTGCGCGTCGCTCCGCTTGCAGTGTGTCACAGCCTTTACAATTAGGGCATCTGCTTGTTAAGCAATCTCAGTGTTCTACTTTCCACTTTAGTAGCAACATACAAAGATATTTTATACAATATATTTCATTTGTGTTTTTTTATATATATATATATATATACAAACTATCCACTTCCTCCTCAGCAGCGCTGATACTTTGTTTTTATTTATATATATATATATATATATATATATATATATATATATATATATAAAACCTCTTTGTTACAGCTCACACCCACAGCAATATCTTTGAAAATCTCCCTGCAACTATCAAGGTAAATCAGACTGATATCTCCAATCAAGACATTGGGGCCTATCTATTAAGCTCCGTAAGGAGTCTTCAGACTCGCCAGAAACAGCAGTTATGAAGCAGCGGTCTAAAGACTGCTGCTTCATAACCCTGTCCATCTGCTCAGAATCGCCGGAAATCAACCCGATCAAGTACGATTGGGTTTATTGACACCTCCCTGCTGGCGGCCGATTGGCCGCAAGTCAGCAGGGGGCGGCGTTGCACCAGCAGCTCTTGTGAGCTGCTGGTGCAATGTTAAATGCAGAGAGCGTATTGCTCTCCGCATTCAGAGAGGTCTTGCGGACCTGATCCGCACTGTCAGATCAGGTCCACAAGACTTTTAATAAATAGGGACCATTGAGTGTTTTTGTTTTTTTTTCTTATATCTGTTGGGCTAATATGGAATTGGTTTTAACCTTTATTATTGTACATTCCAATCTCCTCTCCCCCTCTACTCATTTCCAAGACACACCTCCCCCTATTCCTTTACTTTATCAACAGGAAGTTTTACCTTACCACTCTCTTTGTTACAGCTCACACCCACAGCAATATCTTTAAAAATCTGCACGCACTAGTCCTTCAAGCCTCCCTCCACCTCCCACCCTGGTGTTTACCTTTAAAGGGACAGTCAAGTAAAAAAAAATATTTCATTACTTAAATAGGGCAGGTAATTGTAAACAACTTTCCAATTTACTTTTATTACCAATTTTGCTTTGTTCTCTTGGTATTCTTAGTTGAAAGCTCAATCTAGGCGGTATATATGCTAATTTCTTAGACCTTGAAGGCCACCTTTAATCTGAATGCATTTTGACAGTTTTTCACCACTAGAGGGCGTTAGTTCATGTGTTTCATATAGATAACATTGCTAAGAGCAAGCACTGATTGGCTAAAAATGCAAGTCTGTCAAAAGAACTGAAATAAGGGGGCAGGTAGCAGAGCCATAGATACAAGGTAATCACAGAGGTAAAAAGTATATTATTATAACTGTGTTGGTTATGCAAAATTGGGGAATGGGTAATAAAGGGATTATCTATCTTTATAAACAACAAAAATTCTGGTGTTTACTGTCCCTTGTAATACTAACACAACCCGACTAATGCAAAAAGCTTAACTCGAGTAATGTTTTCAAGATCGTGAAAACACGCTTTACTGCGCCACTTGTAATCTAGCACTATTTTTTATTTACACACACTGCCCAGTAACATGTTGTGTGACTGTAGCTTTCAGCATAATATCTGTGTAACATGTTAACTCTTTAACTGTTGTAACTGTTTGTAGCTGGTTAAACACTTATTCAATCCTAGGCCCCCATTTACCATTGTGCGGGTGGACATGATCTGCTATAGTGAACCATGTCCATCGCACATCGATAAATGCCGACAGCATACACTGTCTGCATTTATCATTGCACCAGCAGTTCTTGTGAACTGCTGGTGCAACGCCGCCCCCTGCAGATTTGTGGCCAATGGGCCGCTAGCAGGGGGTGTCAATCAGGCTGATCGTACATGATTGTGCGGATTGCTATACACCGCCTCAGAGGTGGCGTATGAGTTAGGGAGCAGCGTTCTTAAGACCGCTGCTTCTTATCTCCTGTTTCCAGGGAGCCTGAAGGCTCGTGTGTAAACAAGGGGAACAGGGGCCATTCGGCCCTTGTTAAATATACCCCAAAATGTTTTCCCATTACGGTCACTATATAATTTCTCAAAGAAAAGATGGAATAATATTTTTTATAATTTTATGTATGATATTTTACAATTACCATCTCATAATAGAGTTTCTAAAATATGTATAAATTAATATGTTCATTGCTACCAATGTACCTTTTGTGTTCCAGTGCACATATCTTGTACTATATAAGAGTGAAGAATTTGACTTGTCCTTCCCTGTGCTCTTTTGTTTAAAGTATAAACATCTTAAAAAAATAAAATCACTATGGTAAATCTTAAAATGACTACTTATTATTTGCTTGCTATCATATAGTGTACTATCCATGGATTGTGTGCCTTCATCAGTTATAATGTGTACATAAGGTACTTCCCTTCAGGTGAACCTCAAGCAGTAATCCAACTTTTCAAGTAAAACATTTTGGAGATTTCTGGTGGTAATTAAATACTTTTTTTTATTATGTGCTCTTGGAGCATTGGGAATCTTTGCCTCCTCCTAGTGGCCTGGACTTTGAATCCTAGGAGTAATGGCTCATGGACCCTCAACACCTTATGAAACAAAAAGGTTTACCAGAGAATCTTAACGTAGCCAAAACAAAATTAGTGGGGGGTTCAGCGATGGTTAATTAACACTTTTGGAAACCTGTAGTAAAGTGTTAACACTTTAATAAATAATATAAAAAAATATCCATAGCAAAATATATGTATAATATATTAACTAAGGGCCAGATTATGAGTGGAGCTCAAACGTTTGCGCACAACTGATAGGAGTTTATCGAGAGTGTTTGCTCTCATCAGGCTTACCGCTGGTATTACAAGCTGAAAGTAAACACGATCGCTTGAACACAATCGTGATTTATTCTAGAATGATTACCGTGACTTCAGAGTTTCGGAAAATAAAAATGTTGCACAAAACATTTTAAGAATATATTACAAAGTATAGTTGCACTCATAACACTATCTAATAAAAATTATTCACAAAAAAATATTACACAAAAAAGTTAAATGGGCTCAAAGATAGGTCTCAGATGTCAAAAGGGCAAGGAAATGGCTTTAACTTAGACGTACATACATATACCGGTCTAAAGATGTATATGTATTTATATATTTTCATCTAAAAGGGGAGGAGAGTCCATGGCTTCATTCATTACTATTGAGAATTAAGAACCTGGCCACCAGGAGGAGGCAAAGACACCCCAAAAAAGTCTTAAATACCTTCCCCACTCCCTTTCGTCACAGAACGTGGCAGAGAGGTGCAGAAGATTTGGAGGTCTCTTATGGAGGGTATTACTTTTCGCAATGGAATTGGGTCGCAATCCGATATACGGTGTAGTTTGCGGCGCAAGCGAGGGAACCCGCGCCGCCCGTAGTTTCAGCTCGCAACTCGAGCTATCCAATTAACCCCGCCGGCAGTTGCTATTAAGTCGGATAAACTAGCGATGTCCAGAAATGAGCGTAACTACAAATTTCTGGAGTCGCCAGTGACTTACGGCACTTAAGAAACTGCTGGCGCCTACAAAAACTGACTAAAGTATTAAATCCCCCGTAACTGTCTAACACGCCTCCCCCAAATAAGCACGACACGTCTAACCCTCTATCCGCTATCCCCCCTCACTCTCCTAATAATAAATGCCTTAACCCCTAAACCACCGCTCCCGGACCCCGCCACACCTAATAAAGTTATTAACCCCTAAACCGCCGCTCCCGGACCTCACCGTCAGCTACATTAAATGTATAACCCCCTAATGTGAGCCCCTACCCCGCCGCCACCTACATTAACTACCCCCTAATGTGAGCCCCTTACACCGCCGCCACCTACATTTACTACCCCCTAATGTGAGCCCCTTACACTGCTGCCACCTACATTAACTACCCCCCTAATGTGAGCCCCTTACACCGCCGCCACCTACATTAACTACCCCCTAATGAGAGCCCCTACACCGCCGCCAGCTACATTACCTACCCCCTAATGTGAGCCCCTTACACCGCCGCCACCTACATTAACTACCCGCTAATGTGAGCCCCTACACCGCCGCCAGCTATATTTAAATTATTACCCCCTAATGTGAGCCCCTACCCTGCCGCCAGCTATATTAAAATTATTCACCCCTAATCTAATCCCCCTAAGTAATCAGCTCTATTACCAGCCCTTAAAAGGGCCTTTTGCGGGGCATTGCCCCAAAGTAATCAGCTCTTTTACCTATAATCTAATCCCCCTACACTGCCGCCACCTATATTAAATATATTAACCCCTAATCTAATCCCCCTACACCGCCGCCACCTATATTAAAATGATTAACCACTAAACCTAAGTCTAACTCTAACACCCCCTAACTTAATTATTATTAAAATAAATCTAAATAATATTCTTATTAACTAAATTATTCCTATTTAAATCTAAATACTTACCTATAAAATAAACCCTAAGATAGCTACAATATAATTAATAATTACATTGTAGCTATTTTAGGGTTTATATTTATTTTACAGGTAACTTGGTATTTATTTTAACTAGCTACAATAGCTATTAAATAGTTAATAACTATTTAATAGCTACCTAGTTAAAATAATTACCAAATTACCTGTAAAATAAATCCTAACCTAAGTTACAAATACACCTACACTATCAATAAATTAATTAAATAAACTACAAATATCTAAACTAAAATACAATTAAATACACTAAACTAAATTACAAAAAAAAACAAACACTAAATTACAAAAAATACAAGAATTTTAAGATAATTACACATAATCTAAGCCCCCTAATAAAATAATAAAGCCCCCCAAAATAAAAAAATGCCCTACCCTATTCTAAATTAAAAAGTAACCAGCTCTTTTACCAGCCCTTAAAAGGGTTTTTTGCGGGGCATTGCCCCAAAGTAATCAGCTCTTTTACCTGTAAAAAAAAATACAAACACCCCCCCCCCCAACATTACAACCCACCATCCACATACCCCTACTCTAAACCCACCCAAACCCCCCTTAAAAAAACTAACACTAACCCCCCTGAAGATCTCCCTACCTTGAGTCGTCTTCACCCAGCCGGACCAAACTCTTCATCCAGATGTGGTCCTCCATCCCGGCGATGTCTTCATCCAAACTTTCATTATTTAAATAGGGCATGTAATTGTAAACAACTTTCCAATTTACTTTTATTACCAATTTTGCTTTGTTCTCTTGGTATTCTTAGTTGAAAGCTCAATCTAGGCGGTATATATGCTAATTTCTTAGACCTTGAAGGCCACCTCTAATCTGAATGCATTTTGACAGTTTTTCACCACTAGAGGGTGTTAGTTCATGTGTTTCATATAGATAACATTGAGCTCAGGCACGTGAAGCTCCTAAGAGCAAGCACTGATTGGCTAAAAATGCAAGTCTGTCAAAAGAACTGAAATAAGGGGGCAGTTAGCAGAGCCATAGATACAAGGTAATCACAGAGGTAAAAAGTATATTATTATAACTGTGTTGGTTATGCAAAATTGGGGAATGGGTAATAAAGGGATTATCTACCTTTATAAACAACAAAAATTCTGGTGTTTACTGTCCCTTTAATATATAAACACCTCCTAACAGCAATTAGGTGCAGCTGTCACTAACTAACCAGGTTAGAGACAATAATTCACTCACAGCCTCTGTACTGACACTTTACCATATTCTGTTACACTCTCCCAACCCTCATTTGCTTGTTGTCACAGACTTCACCCACTCTCAGTTTACACTGCCTTATATCAGACATATTTCCCTTCTCCCTCACCTTTTGTGTCCAATCCCTCTCCCTTAGATTGTAAGCTTGAGAGCCTTTCTACCTGCAGGACACCTAGAGTGGTGCTTATCAAGCCGTCCAATACGCCCGCCTAAGCTCGCCTACCATCACCGTCGCGGACCTGAATACGTTCGCCTAAGTTATCAAAAAAGCTGTCCAAAAGCAGCGCACCAAGTACGGGGCGATGAGCAGCGGATTGTGATAGTTATCACTGATCCGATCTTGCTGCTCTTCGGCTTTTTCACAGCTTTATTGCTAGCCTGTCACTAAGCACTCACACTAATTACACTGTTCTACCCCCTATACCGGCGCCCCCGGAGCCCCCCGCAACTAAATAAAGTTACTAAACCCTAAACCGCCACTCCTAGACCCCGCTGCAACTCTTATAAATGTATTAACCCCTAAACCGCCGCTCCCGGACACCGCCGCCACCTACATTATACCTACTAACCCCTATCCTGCCCCCCCTATACCGCCGCCACCTAGAATAAATTTATTAACCCCTATCCTGCGGATCCCGGACCCCGCCCCAACTAAATAAATAGTTTAACCCCTAAACCGCCGCTCCCGGACCCCGCCGCAACCTATATTAAACTTATTAACCCCTAATCTGCCCCCCCCTACACCGTCGCCACCTATAATAAATTTATTAACCCCTATACTGCCCCCCCTACACCGCCTCCACTGTAATAAAATTATTAACCCCTATCCTGCCCCCCCTACACCGCCGCAACTCTAATAAAATTATTAACCCCTAAACCTAAGTCTAACACTAACCCTAACACCCCCCTAACTTAAATATTAATTAAATACATCTAAATAAATTTAACTCTTATTAACTAAATGAAACCTATTTAAAACTAAATGCTTACCTGTAAAATAAACCCTAATATAGCTACAATATAAATAATAATTATATTGTAGCTATCTTAGGATTTATATTTATTTTACAGGCATCTTTCAATTTATTTTAACTAGGTACAATAGCTATTAAATAGTTATTAACTATTTAATAGCTACCTAGCTAAAATAGAGAGAAATTAACCTGTAAAATAAAAACTAACCTAAGTTACAATTACACCTAACACTACACTATACTTTAATAAATGAATCCTATTTAAAACTAAATACTTACCTCTAAAATAAACCCTAAGATAGCTACAATGTAATTAATAATTACATTTGAGCTATTTTAGGATTTATATTTATTTTACAGGTAACTTTGTATTTATTTTAGCTAGTTAGAATAGTTATTAAATAGTTATTAACTATTTAATAGCTACCTAGCTAAAATAAAGAGAAATTAACCTGTAAAATAAAAACTAACCTAAGTTACAATTACACCTAACACTACACTATACTTTAATAAATGAATCCTATTTAAAACTAAATACTTACCTGTAAAATAAACCCTAAGATAACTACAATGTAATTAATAATTACATTTTAGCTATTTTAGGATTTATATTTATATTACAGGTAACTTTGTATTTATTTTAGCTAGTTAGAATAGTTATTAAATAGTTATTAACTATTTAATAGCTACCTAGCTAAAATAAAGAGAAATTAACCTGTAAAATAAAAACTAACCTAAGTTACAATTACACCTAACACTACACTATACTTTAATAAATGAATCCTATTTAAAACTAAATACTTACCTGTAAAATAAACCCTAAGATAGCTACAATGTAATTAATAATTACATTTTAGCTATTTTAGGATTTATATTTATTTTACAGGTAACTTTGTATTTTTTTAAGCTAGTTAGAATAGTTATTAAATAGTTATTAACTATTTAATAACTACCTAGCTAAAGAAATACAAAATTACCTGTAAAATAAATCCTAACCTAAGTTACAATTAAACCTAACACTACACTATCATTAAATTAATTACCTACAAATAACTACAATTAAATACAATTCAATAAACTAACTAAAGTACAAAAAATAAAAAAAGCTAAGTTACCAAAAATAAAAAAAATAAGTTACAAACATTTAAAAAATATTACAACAATTTTAAGCTACTTACACCAAATCTAAGCCTCCTAATAAAATAACAAAGCCCCCCAAAATAAAAAAATCCCTACCCTATTCTACATTAAAAAGTAAACAGCTCTTTTGCCTTACCAGCCCTTAAAAGGGCCTTTTGCGGGGCATGCCCCAAAGAAAACAGCTCTTTTGCCTGTAAAAGAAAAATACAACCCCCCCCAACATTAAAACCCACCACCCACATACCCCTAAACTAACCCAAACCCCCCTTAAATAAACCTAACACTACCCCCTTGAAGATCATCCTACCTTGAGTCGTCTTCACTCAGCCGAGCACCGATGGAACTGAAGAGAAGATCCGGAGCGGCAGAAGTCATCATCCAAGGGGCGCAGAAGAAATCTTCCATCCGATGAGGTCATCATCCAGGCGGCGCTGAAGAGGTCTTCGATCCGATAGAAGTCATCATCCAGGCGGCGTCTTCAATCTTCATCCATCCGGAGCGGAGCGGAGCCATCTTCAGAAGAGCCTACGCGGATCCATCCTCTTTTTCCCGACGACTAACGACGAATGATGGTACCTTTAAGTGACGTCATCCAAGATGGCGTCCCTCGAATTCCGATTGGCTGATAGGATTCTATCAGCCAATCGGAATTAAGGTAGAAAAATCTGATTGGCTGATTCAATCAACCAATCAGATTCAAGTTCAATCCGATTGGCTGAACCAATCAGCCAATCGGATTGAACTTGAATCTGATTGGCTGATTGAATCAGCCAATCAGATTTTTCTACCTTAATTCTGATTGGCTGATAGAATCCTATCAGCCAATGGGAATTCGAGGGACGCCATCTTGGATGACGTCACTTAAAGGTACCGTCATTCGTCGTTAGTCGTCGGGAAGAAGAGGATGGATCCGCGTAGGCTCTTCTGAAGATGGCTCCGCTCCGCTCCGGATGGATGAAGATTGAAGACGCCGCCTGGATGATGACTTCTATCGGATCGAAGACCTCTTCAGCGCCGCCTGGATGATGACTTCATCGGATGGAAGATTTCTTTTGCGCCCCTTGGATGATGACTTCTGCCGCTCCGGATCTCCTCTTCAGTTCCATCGGTGCTCGGCTGAGTGAAGACGACTCAAGGTAGGATGATCTTCAGGGGGGTAGTGTTAGGTTTATTTAAGGGGGGTTTGGGTTAGATTAGGGGTATGTGGGTGGTGGGTTTTAATGTTGGGGGGGTGTATTCTTCTTTTACAGGCAAAAGAGCTGTTTTCTTTGGGGCATGCCCCGCAAAAAGGCCCTTTTAAGGGCTGGTAAGGCAAAAGAGCTGTTTACTTTTTAATGTAGAATAGGGTAGGGAATTTTTTTATTTTGGGGGGCTTTGTTATTTTATTAGGGGGCTTAGATTAGGTGTAAGTAGCTTAAAATTGTTGTAATATTTTTTAAATCTTTGTAACTTATTTTTTTTATTTTTGGTAACTTAGCTTTTTTTATTTTTTGTACTTTAGTTAGTTTATTGAATTGTATTTAATTGTAGTTATTTGTAGGTAATTAATTTAATTAATTTAATGATAGTGTAGTGTTAGGTTTAATTGTAACTTAGGTTAGGATTTATTTTACAGGTAATTTTGTATTTCTTTTAGCTAGGTAGTTATTAAATAGTTAATAACTATTTAATAACTATTCTAACTAGCTAAAATAAATACAAAGTTACCTGTAAAATAAATATAAATCCTAAAATAGCTACAATGTAATTATTAATTACATTGTAGCTATCTTAGGGTTTATTTTACAGGTAATTATTTAGTTTTAAATAGGATTCATTTATTAAAGTATAGTGTAGTGTTAGGTGTAATTGTAACTTAGGTTACTTTTTATTTTACAGGTTCATTTCTCTTTATTTTAGCTAGGTAGCTATTAAATAGTTAATAACTATTTAATAGCTATTGTACCTAGTTAAAATAAATTGAAAGTTGCCTGTAAAATAAAAATAAATCCTAAGATAGCTAAAATATAATTATTATTTATATTGTAGCTATATTAGGGTTCATTTTAAAGGTAAGTATTTAGTTTTAAATAGGATTAACTTCGTTAATAAGAAAAATATTATTTAGATTTATTTAATTAATATTTAAGTTAGGGGGTGTTAGGGTGTTATGAGATTCTTTTTTCAGGATATGATGTTATCATATATCACTTTTCATCAAGGAAATGACTGACACATTACACAGGTTTTCACAATCTTATAATAGCAATGATGGTTTATTCCGCAACATAATCATGGAAACAAAACACCACAAACCACTATTCATACTTATAACACTCTATGCAATTGCAATGCTTATATAAACAATTCTAGATACAATTATCTATACAGTTTTTAGTTACATTCAGTTGCCTGCATAACAACTGATAACAATCTTATATTGTATTACCACTAAAACAAGTCTAGCTAGTTTTATACCAAGAAATTAATACATCACCGTGATCTCTGTTTGCATCATCCTATCCTGCCGCTTCTGGGGCGCAATGGGAGGGAACGTCTGGGCAATCTTTGGACCAGGAGAAAAACAGGCGATCAGCGGGAAAAAACAACACTGAAGATGCGTCCATCCACAGGTCCCAAAAGATACACTCAAATACACACACCAAAAATACACAGACGCTCAGACACTCAGACTCTCAGACATGATCAGATTCAGACATGACATGATCAGATTGCCTAGATGTACCCCTCTTTATACTGTTCACTTGTGTAACAGTTTTGGCGCAACTCCACAGATCCTGAGACCGCTCCCTCTGAGATTGGCCGTGGCCCAAGACATCTGGCCAGTCTGTCTTAGCCTCAACCAAGCTTATCAGGGCATGCCCAGGTACTATCTCTGACGTATTCCTAAACTGCAATGCCGTCATCTTTAGTTTCAAACAAACATGTTTTTCTGCCTAACATTAATTATGTGGTCTTATGCAGTTACTTTTGTCAAATACATCAATAATAGTTTTAACAATCTTTCCATAGATATAATTAATAGCTAAACATCAATAATGGCTTTATTACTTAGCCTATTGCAATTAATATTACTTAGCCTATTGCAACTAATAATAATTAACAATATTACCATGGCATTAGCCCCTATACCAATGTGTTCCTTAATGTCAGTAAGTGACCCCTGCCAAGGTTACACCCTTGTTCTGTCTGGGTTTTGACTTCTTATCATCAGCATCCATCGGTTGTTTACCACTTGTAGCATGACTTAGCAAAATTCAGTGTCATCTACTTGAAGTTAATTAATGTCTTTTACTCTGTTAAAGGCACACTCTCTTAAAGGCAAAGTCACACCAGTTAGTGCAAGTGTCTTATGCTCACACTCTCTTAAAGGCAACACAAGTTTAAGCAAGTGTCATATGAGCAATTACTGCACCCACTTTCCTTACATTCCACCCCTTGGTCATGTGACACCTTGCTTGTTTCTAAACACATACCTTAATAATTAAAAACACTCAAGTAATATTGTCTTTTGGTTTAAAACACATCCTACCTAATGTATTACAGAAACATCCAAACATTTTTACTATAATGAATATCCCACACAAGCAAGCCAGACTTATTAATAGCCATTTAACTATAGTTTTGCCTAAGCTTCCAAGCCATCCCCCCAGTCCAAAAGTCCAGTCAAAGTCTTTAAGCCATTTGCTAAATGAATCGTCATGTACCTCACGTATGTGCTTTTGCACTTCTTCTAATCTGTGTAGGTCATGTTTAATTCTACCTGCATTGTCTTATATGTACACACAGCATTGCTGGTGGATTCTTTGGCAAACTCCTCCTTCTGCAGCTAGGAGGTAGTCTAGAGCCATTCTATTCTGTAATGCCACCATCCTAATTTGTTCCTGTTCCAATGCTAAAAGCTTTATTGCATCCCCAGTTACGTTAAAAGCTTCATCTACTAAATCAGCTAGCGTGTTTAATCTAGTGAGGGCTGTAGCAGCCCCATAATGAGGGACAAATGTTGCAAGCAGGCGCATACCTTCACTAATTTTAACTCCATTGTGTATTTTGTCCAGGTCAAGGTATCTTCGTGTTCTATGCAACATAGGTGGTGGAAGCGTGGTGGTTATGTTAAAAGCAGGGAATATATATCCTAAAAAGCATGGGCCATAATGGGTGCAAGGTATTACCTTTACTGCCCACCTCCCACACAACCAATAATATCCCACTGGCAGCTTAACAAAAGGAGGACATATCCTATTCAATCGCTTCCTCCCATCCTTAGTCCGTGTGTTACCTGCTAGTGTTTCCCTATTAAGCTGGTACCAGTCTTTAATAAGGTCTCTGGGCTCACCAAACTTAGTCTTCCATTTCTCATGGGCATATGTCAAATATGAGAAGTCATAGAATTTCAGTTTAATGTTGAATACCCCTGTCCTATTTTTAACTAGCCGTCCTATGTTATACATTAACATTATCATGTCAGGTAGCTGGGTCAGGTTATTAGTACTATATATATCCCCATCCAGATTCTGAAACATAATAGCACCTGTAGTCACATTATTAGCTAGATGCAACTTATCCAGCAAGTCATCCCTACCTGGTGTGTTAAGACCTGTAAAATTCCACACAGTCTTATTCCCAATCATATCGGCAAGCATACTCATGGTTAAAGGGAAACCTAAATAAGGGTAACCCCTAGTCTGCCCGTGAGGCACAAACCCACATACCCAACATGGTCCCTGAACATTTGTCACATTAAACACATCTTTGGCAGTTTTTACAAAGGTATTATCAAGTTCCCATGAGGAGGCATGCAGGGAGCCTAAATGGCGCCGTGCATGGTCCCTCTTTCCCTTGTGTCGGTTGTTTAATAATTTCCCATCCATTACAGGTCTCCTGATATACATTAAAAGAGGTTCAGATGACTCTTTTCCTGTATATTTACACACATATGTCAGTCCCTCTGGTTCCCCATCAGTGTATGATATGTTTAACATTACAGCACGAACCTGTGTATCAGTGGATGTTTTACAACCTAAAATGCGTTCCTGAATCCCCACTGTTAGTTTTGGGGAAGTGGAAGGCATACTGGGATTTTCACAAATCAACCCAACCCCTTCTTGCAATTCAAATATTAAGTTCTCATCCGGTAAAACAATTGTCCAGCTCTCATCCTTCTTAGAGTCCTTGCAGTCTTCCCTGGTCACTGCAGTAGAACAAAAATCTTTAGTTACACAATGTACAGTGAAGGAAGGGATGTCACAGGTTATTGTCTCTTCTTCCGACAGTTCAAATACCACCGTTTCTCGCTTGGTAAGGAGCATCCAATTTCCATATTCATTTTTGGTCAGACAGGCACCTTTCATGTTTCTTACGTCATCAACAAAGGTAAATGGGATGGAGCAAGATGCCCATGTTGTGCAATACGGAACGGTCATGCTTCCCTCGTAGAGGGTGTGATAGCTGGCACCGGACACCTCACGTTTCATCCTCTGGCTCATCAGTGCTTGGCTTACGCATGCGGCCAAAAGGAGTCCCAACAGAGCACCGGTTACAATAGCAGCCATGCCAACAAGAATCTAGGAAGGAAACATACTTCAAATTAATTCCGTAAATAGCACTTGCCCGCAGGCACATGCAGCCAATCATTGCTCCCTTGCTTTACCACAATTACCACATTGTAACTTCCCTTTTAATACATCTATGCTAATTAAATACTCTGGGATGGGTACAATTAAAACAAAACATCACTGCTTAGGGAGACTTCCTACTTTCAATGCCACCCCTGCTTGTTTTACTTCTATAGTCTCACCCCCCCCCTAATAAATCTAAGTTGCCTCCACTCCAGTATCAATCAAAGCCTGCTTAAAATAGACCATACTGATACTGGGAGCTTGGCCTGTTTCGTATGGGCCCTGGAAATATTACTCCAGGTCCTCCAACGAAAGCAAGTCCAACCCTGGCCCTGGGGCTTCAGGGGCACTGGCCCTTTTTGTCCCATCCAGGTATTGGTATCCTTTTCCAGTGGACTTTGTTTGGGAATCAACTAGGGACATTTTCCCCTCAGGGCTAGTTTCCCAAAACGTTACCACAGCATGTTGAGCATGATGCTCAATGTACTCCTGTGTGCCTATCATTCTGGACAGTGAGATTTCACTGTCAGTGATAGATCTGTCATTCAGTACATTTACTGCTTTTCCCAAATGGACCTTCCATTTCTGCAAAGTTTCATCCCACCCCCCAGGGTCCCATCTGGCCCTGCTCTGTAATACTGATTGTAACTTACTTTTGCTCAACCTACCACCCTTCCGCTTTACTTTGGCCCTGGCTACCTTAACCACAGCCTGTTGAGCTACATCTTCATAACACTGGCTCTTTTTTAATAGCAATTTATTCTGACTCTGCAGGCACACCGTCTGCTCTACAGCTTCCTCTAACTACTCGTGTGTCTTTCTGTATGCCTGTAATAACACCCATAATTTCTTATGTAACCTTTCTGTGTCTGAATCTGTCTTAACTTTTACATTCTGTAATCTATTCAACACTTCACAAGGTTCTATTTTGTCAAAAAATTCAGCGTTATCTGGGAGGCCAGTCCCAGACAAGACTTCCCCTGCTAATTCCTGATATGGGGTCCCCTGCCAGGCCACAATATTTTGAGGCCGTGAAGGGGGAACCGTTGGTGCTTTCTTCCTAAACATTTTCATAATACCTTCAATTATTGCTGACATCAATCAATAAATTCACAGTAACAGTAACAATATACGTTAATATGTATATACCTGTGCAATATCAATTAATTTCATTCCAAGGTGACAATTGTGACTATGTCCATGAAATATCTGTTTATTTACACAGCTTTCATGGCTCATTTGAGGAATTAACAATTCAATTCTAACTAATCCAGAAACATATATATTTATACTCCTGACCGTGCAAGATACAGCTATATATTTTTCTGGCTTATTATTTTATCTACAAAAGGGGTTTCACTTTCGATCGGAGCTGCGTCTATCAGCTCTGCACATTCAGTAAGAAAACTGTCAGTTTCTTTGCTCAAGTGATAAACAATTATGTATCCTGCCGACCGACTACGCCAATAATGTTATGAGATTCTTTTTTCAGGATATGATGTTATCATATATCACTTTTCAGCAAGGAAATGACTGACACATTACACAGGTTTTCACAATCTTATAATAGCAATGATGGTTTATTCCGCAACATAATCATGGAAACAAAACACCACAAACCACTATTCATACTTATAACACTCTATGCAATTGCAATGCTTATATAAACAATTCTAGATACAATTATCTATACAGTTTTTAGTTACATTCAGTTGCCTGCATAACAACTGATAACAATCTTATATTGTATTACCACTAAAACAAGTCTAGCTAGTTTTATACCAAGAAATTAATACATCACCGTGATCTCTGTTTGCATCATCCTATCCTGCCGCTTCTGGGGCGCAATGGGAGGGGACATCTGGGCAATCTTTGGACCAGGAGAAAAACAGGCGATCAGCGGGAAAAAACAACACTGAAGATGCGTCCATCCACAGGTCCCAAAAGATACACTCAAATACACACACCAAAAATACACAGACGCTCAGACACTCAGACTCTCAGACATGATCAGATTCAGACATGACATGATCAGATTGCCTAGATGTACCCCTCTTTATACTGTTCACTTGTGTAACAGTTTTGGCGCAACTCCACAGATCCTGAGACCGCTCCCTCTGAGATTGGCCGTGGCCCAAGACATCTGGCCAGTCTGTCTTAGCCTCAACCAAGCTTATCAGGGCATGCCCAGGTACTATCTCTGACGTATTCCTAAACTGCAATGCCGTCATCTTTAGTTTCAAACAAACATGTTTTTCTGCCTAACATTAATTATGTGGTCTTATGCAGTTACTTTTGTCAAATACATCAATAATAGTTTTAACAATCTTTCCATAGATATAATTAATAGCTAAACATCAATAATGGCTTTATTACTTAGCCTATTGCAATTAATATTACTTAGCCTATTGCAACTAATAATAATTAACAATATTACCATGGCATTAGCCCCTATACCAATGTGTTCCTTAATGTCAGTAAGTGACCCCTGCCAAGGTTACACCCTTGTTCTGTCTGGGTTTTGACTTCTTATCATCAGCATCCATCGGTTGTTTACCACTTGTAGCATGACTTAGCAAAATTCAGTGTCATCTACTTGAAGTTAATTAATGTCTTTTACTCTGTTAAAGGCACACTCTCTTAAAGGCAAAGTCACACAAGTTAGTGCAATGCTTTCACTCTCTTAAAGGCAAAGTCACACAAGTTTAAGCAAGTGTTATATGAGCAATTACTGCAACCACTTTCCTTACATAGGGTTAGTGTTAGACTTAGGTTTAGGGGTTAATAATTTTATTACAGTGGCGGCGGTGTAGGGGGGGGCAGGATAGGGGTTAATAAATTTATTATAGACTTCCGGTGGGCGGGCCAAGGAGAAAGCAGCTTGGAGTGAGAGCTCCGGAGCTGGAAGCTTTTAACAAGTGATTTACTCTAGATAAATACCCTTTCTGGGGGGATACTTTACTCTCCTAACAGCCCGGGTGCACCCTAGCCTTGGTACACTGGGTACACGGCAACTTTCAGCACCGGTTAATAATAACTACCCCCACTGCAAGATCGCTAGCACATGAAGTGCATATGTATGGAGTAGTGCGGCAGACCTGAACTCTCATCCGCCGACTGTGTCTGGGGAAGACCCGAGAAAGGACTGAGGACGGGGAGACCGAAGTTGGAGCGGAGTCTTTTGCCCCAGGGTGGAATCTGGCTAGACCGCCCCCCCATCCACCCACATGCTTAACAGACAGGCCACGTGGGAAGCAGGGGATGGGCCCAGGCATCAAGGCTGAGAGGTTGGAAGCCATTTGATTCTCCCGGAGGGGATCCTAAAGAAGACGGAGTCCGGAGCTGCAAATCAACACCGCCTGGGGCGGTCGGACTCACCGTTGTCAGCAACAGCTTCTATACGGCACGAAAGTGCCCAGACGCCATCTTGCCCCACAAGCAACTGATCAGCGGGCGCTCTCCCTCCTCACACAGCAGCCCGGAGTGGACTCCGGAAGGTGCCCAGACAGTGTACCACCTGGAGACTGCTAGGATACACTGAAGCAGATCCTTTTCTGGCTCCGATTCAAGGCACGAATAAGGTACGCCACTCACACTCCCACACAGGCCCTGCCGTTATAACTGAGGGACATTTGTAGATTACAGGCTGGGCATTGCAAATATCTTATGGCCCCTCACCCCAGACATTTCAGAAATTAAGTAAAGGGCTCAGTACTATATCTGAACTGTTGGGGCTGGTACTGCCGGGGCCCACAAGCAGTGTGCTTATAGAAGCCGGGAGGACAGATACACGGCATACACTCTGTATACACCATATAAGCTGTGTCTGAGAACAGCCTAAAACCCTTTGACTGCCCTTTGGGAGTAGCCTGGGCTTTAGTGGAGGGCCTGAACTGAACTGAACTCCACTGCACTTCACAGCCCTATAAGGAACTTTCAAGGGGCATTGCAGGAAAGACCATTTCATTACACACAGGTTAACACTTTGCTGGCTACAGTAATGTTATTAAAGACATTGACTAATTAATACATGACCAAACTGTTGGGAGCCTAACCCCTGCCTGGGGACCTACTTTGAAGAACCGGGTCACTGCACCCCTGCTATTGTTGAAGAAGAAGGGGATTTTTCTGTGCCAAATCACTGTACTTCTTTTTCTTCTTTTGTATGTATTTACTGTGTGTTCAATCTCTCATTATCTACCTGCAAGGTCAACGGGGTCATACTGTATTGGTACATGGATAGATTCTTGACTGGAGGTAAAATGTCTGGCAAGAATAAAAATGTGAACAAGGGCAGGGGAGTTGCTGATCACCCACAGGACGCGCCCTCCTGTGGGCAAGAGTCCACTGTAAATTCTATGGACACACATCTGGTGGTTCAGCAGCTCTCCTCCATCTTTCTCCCAAAGATAGAAAATCTGCAAAAAGGGTTGGATCATCTAACAGGTGAAATGGAGCGATTTTCTGTTAAGTTTACTGAAATGGAGGCTAGGGTGTCTGGACTTGAGGATACAGTAGTGACACATGACACACAGTTAGATGCCTTATTAAAACAAAACATAAATCTGCACCAGAGGTTAGAAGACCTAGAAAACAGGTTGCGTCGCAATAACTTGCGCATTCTAGGAGTCCCTGAAAGCGTGAAACCTAAAGACCTGATCTGCTTTATAGAAGACACTCTGCCCAGGCTCCTTAAACTTACTCCTACGGTATTTAAAGGCAGTGTAGAGCGAGCCCATAGGGTAGGTCCAGAGAGGCATGCAGACAGAGGTAATACACAACCCAGGCAGGTCATGATCAGACTGTTACACTTTCAGCTTAAAGTAGAGATGTTGCGAGCCTATAGAAAAGCCTCCCCCATAATGTTTGAAGGCTCTAAACTTCTAATATTTCAAGACTACTCGTCTGAGCTAATGAGAAAGCGTAAGGAATTCTCACCAATCTGCTCTGAACTGAACAGAAAGGGGGAAAAAGTGTATCTCTTGTATCCAGCTAGGCTGAAACTGCTGACTCCCTCTGGTCCTAAGTTTTTTGAATCCCCACAAGAAATTAATGAATATCTAAACAACATGAGAGGTAGAGAGGGAGTAGCTGCACCTAGATCACCTCACTCTGACCCAGGCTGAAGGATGGGGGCGGGAACGCCTTATTGGTTTCTTAACAATCACCCTAAACAGGGGTGACTGGTCCCTATAGTAATTCTAATGTGTTATATAATTAGGTTTAATAGGGAAGTTGGTATTGTTGTTTTTTATATTTTACTTCTTCAAGTTGCACTTGTTACACTTGACTTGATGGGCCTGTCATTTAACCACCCCCAGAAGGTTACACTAAACATATCCCATCATGTAGTGGTACGATTCTGGGCTCTTGGCTTACTTGCTCTCACCAAAATGAACGAGCTACCGTCTCCACAACTACGGGAGCAACAGACACTATGGTCAGGTCACATTGAGTCATTTAAATGTTATTTAATTATTCACAGTTGTAAGTTATACTGGTGTATCTCATACATTTTGCACACCACAACCAAACCTTTACAATTCTCATTAAAGAATGGAACACTGGATCTTTACCTGGATGTGGCGTATCCAGGGTCCATTAGTTTAGATTTTCATGACAAAGAAGATGAAATACACAAACTCTATTCTAGAGTGATTGGTATTCTATCATATCCTCAGGTGAGGTGGTGGAAAAATGTCATATTTATTAGCAGAGGAATGCTTTGTATTGATAACAACGTTGGTGGAAAAGAAAATAAAGATTTTTTTTTTCTTCTTCTTCTTTCTCCTCCGCTCTCCCTTCCTTTCTCCCCCCTTCTCTCCCCCTCCTCCCCCCCTTCTTGTTGTAAAGGGCTGGTCCAATTAGTCGGTTTAGAGAAATTTAAATGACGGTAAGATTTATAACGTGGAATGTGGGTGGGATTAATTCCCCTACCAAGAGAAGTACTATACTAGCACATTTGAGACGGTTGGGGACTGATATCGCATTATTGCAGGAGACCCACCTCTCGGAGGGGGAGCACGAAAAACTCAAAAGGGACTGGGTGGGCTCGGTGGAGCATGTCTCGTACACTAACTCCAGTAGGGGCATTGCGATTCTTTTCGGGAAAAAAAGGGATACAGAGGTTTTAGCCACACACAAAGATACTGAGGGGAGATACCTTGTGGTAAAGGTTAGAATAAACCAGAGGATATTTGTGATCTGTAATATATACGGCCCAAACTCCAGGTCCATGGCTTTCTGGACTGGGCTTATCCAAATACTTACTCCATATTTAGGCCTGGATATAATATTAGGGGGAGATTTCAATCTGGCCCCAATCCCCACTTGTGATAGAATACAAGATCCAGAGCGTTTGTCAGAGGGAAGTAGACCTAGAGGGGGGGGGGTGCCTTTGAGCGGAAGATTTTCTCTCGGCTCTTGGATTCGCCCCAGCTCGCGGATGTCTGGAGACTGAGGAATCCGAGAGCAGAGATTTTACCTGCGTTTCGAGAGCTACACCGACGCTTTCTCGCATAGACACTTTTATGGTCTCCTCCAATGTAGTCGCGAGAGTGAACACCGCGAAGATTCACAACGTAGTGGTCTCTGACCATGCCCCGGTCGAGCTGGGTGTATCGATTGGTGCAACAACACCCAACAGGCGCACGCTACAATTCCCAGGATATCTTTATACCTCGGACGCTTTCTCTAAGCACCTAACCCATGCGTGGAATGACTACTATACAGATAATTGTGCCCACAGGGATAGCCCAGAGCTGTTCTGGAATGCAGCTAAGGCGGTTCTGACTGGAAACATAATTTCCTATGTAGCAGCATTAAAGAGAAAAGCGCAGGCTAAATTGCAAAAGCTACAAGAAGCATTGACGGAGTCTTACCAGGCATACTGCGGTGGACCTTGTCAATCAGCAAAAGACAAATACCTCACCAGTAAAAATGAGCTTGACGTATTCCTGAACCATCAAGCAGTCACACACCTCTTAAGGTCCAATGCTGTTTACTATAGAGGAGGGGACAGGTCTGGTAGACTACTCGCTTCTCTCATAAATAAGAAAACGGCTCGCAAACCGATTGCAGCCATTACCTATGGCAATAAAACGCATAGGACCCCTGACTCCATAGTGGAAGCCCTGGCGAAATACTATGCCAAGCTTTACACTAGTCAAAAGATGCCCCCTCCGGAGACCGTGGCATCTTTCTGGAATGACCTGAATCTCCCACAGATCACAGCCGACCAGTTGACTGCACTTAATGCCCCCATCTCCCTGGAGGAGATTCTGAAGACCATCTCCTCTATGCCAAACGGGAAAGCAGCAGGCCCTGATGGCCTACCCATTGAATTCTTTAAATTACTCAAACCTCAAGTCACGCCTATCCTAGCTGGCATGTATAACCAATACTATAAATATTTGGCCCCCACTCCTAAGACTTTTACAATGGCGCATGTGTCCCTGATCCCGAAACCTGGAATGGATCCTGGTTTGCCTGAATCCTACCGCCCTATCTCCCTCCTCAACTCGGACTACAAGATACTAATGAAAATCTTGTCTGACAGGCTGAAAGTAATACTGACCGACATCATACATCCGGATCAGACCGGATTTATGTGCCACAGAACTTCAGTGACCAATGTGCAAAGGGTGCTCCATGCCATGACGCACTTTGCGCCTGATTCCGGGACTTTGGGGCTGAGGGGGGAATCGGAGGCCTTCCTGCTGTCGGTTGATGCAGAGAAGGCCTTCGACAGAGTAGAATGGAGTCATCTCTTGAACTCTTTGCACCGTTTTGGCTTCTCAGGGTCATTCCTACAATATATTGGAAACTTATATGCGGATCCATGGATCTATATCATGGCTAATGGTCTGTTTTCTCCGCGCATTGTATTGCAGAGGGGCACTCGTCAGGGATGCCCCCTCTCCCCCTCCTATTTAACTTGGCCCTAGAGCCCCTAGCCAATAAACTATGCCAAGTATACCCAGGCATCATATTGGGGGAGGCGAGAATACACCCTGCACTCTACGCAGACGACATGCTCCTATTTGTGGAGCACCCGGCGGAACATGTCCCAAAGATTCTAGCAACCATTGAGACATTTGGGTCTTTCTCTGGATACAGGATAAATAAGACCAAGTCGGAAATCCTGTGGCTTCGGAGACGTAAGACACAGCAGACGATTTATCCCTTTCAGGAAGCTACCCGCACCATGACCTATCTGGGCATCCGATTATCTACCAATATTCAAAGCCTATATCACTCTAACATTTCGCGGGTATGCCTAGATATTGAACAGACCTTAGAGGGCTGGAAAAATTTACCTGTCTCAGTCACGGGTCGGATCAACCTAATAAAAATGGTAATCTTGCCGCGAATTCTGTATCCTCTTCTAATGCTACCCTTCTTAATCACTAAGAAGGACACGACACTCTACATACGCGCTCTCACAAAATTCTTGTGGAGGGGAGGCAAGCCCAGAATAGCGCTTACAAAACTCTATGCGAAGTTTTCGCAGGGTGGGTTGGGTTTACCCAACTTAAAGCTTTACAACTGGGCAGCTCTTAATCGCCTCATGCTGGACTGGCAATTACAAACCGAACACTTCTATTCATCAGATTTGGAAGCTTGGGCTTTGGGAACGTTTGATCTCTCTTACCTACCCTACGCCCCGATTAACAACATTCCCTCAACGATCAGGGACAGCCTCCTATATAGGGATGTGCTGAGGGCATGGCATTCGACCCTCAAGCATGTGGGGCGCCAGTGTGTGTCCTCAAGAATGATCCCGCTGCAGCATAATACGGCATTCCCCCCGGGGATTGACACCTCCCCGTTCGCCATATAAATCCGAAAGGATCCTGTTCTCAGCACAACTCCAGCAGTACAGAAATGAAGCATTTGTAGTTGGTGCTCCTTAATTTTGTAAATACACAGTCAAACAAAGCCCAGACTTAGAAATCACAAAGGATCCTGTATAATAAAGAAAAACAGAGATTCATTAAGTAAACAGTACACAAAAATAACACATGCAAACCTATGTAAAAGAAAGCCAATGCATTTAAGGGGTGTGCAATACTAATAACAATATTATTACCTTTCAGAGATGGAAAATGCCTTTTAGAAAATTGTATCAACTCTCAGCAGCAGCAGCAGTTATAATTAAATACACAGTCAAATAAGGGCCGGCTTTAGAATTCTGAAAGGATCCTGTATAAAAAAGAAAAAAAAGAGATGAATTAAGTAAACAGTACACAAAATTAACATGCAAACCTATGTAAAAGAAAGGCAATGCATTAAAGGGGTATGCAATAGTAATAACTATATTATTACCTTTCAGAGATGGAAAATGCCTTTTAGAAAAATGAACCAACTCTCAGCAGCTGCAAAAGCAGTAATTATTAAATAAACAGTCAAATAAGGGCCGGCTTTAGAATTCTGAAAGGATCCTGTATAAAAATGAAAAACACAGAGATTCATTAAATAAACAGTACACAAAAATAACACATCCAAACCTAGGTAAAAGAAAGCCAATGCATTAAAGGGGTGTGCAATAGTAATAACTATATTATTGCCTTTCAGAGATGGAAAATGCCTTTTAGAAAAATGAACCAACTCTCAGCAGCAGCAAAAGCAGTAATTATTAAATAAACAGTCAAATAAGGGCCGGCTTTAGAATTCTGAAAGGATCCTGTATAAAAATGAAAAACACAGAGATTCATTAAATAAACAGTACACAAAAATAACACATGCAAACCTAGGTAAAAGAAAGCCAATGCATTAAAGGGGTGTGCAATAGTAATAACTATATTATTACCTTTCAGAGATGGAAAATGCCTTTAAGAAAATTGTACCAACTCCCAGCAGCAGCAGTTATTAAATACACAGTCAAATAAGGGCCGGCTTTAGAATTCTGAAAGGATCCTGTATAAAAAAGAAAAAAAAGAGATTCATTAAGTAAACAGTACACAAAAATAACATGCAAAACTATGTAAAAGAAAACCAATGCATTAAAGGGGTATGCAATACTAATAACTATATTATTACCTTTCAGAGATGGAAAATGCCTTTTAGAAAATTGTACCAACTCTCAGCAGTAGCAAAAACAGTTATTATTAAATACACAGTCAAATAAGGGCCGGCTTTAGTATTCTGAAAGGATCCTGTATAATAAAGAAAAACACAGAGTTTCATTAAGTAAACAGTACACAAAAATAACACATGCAAACCTGTGTAAAAGAAAGCCAATGCATTAAAGGGGTGTGCAATACTAATAACTATATTATTACCTTTCAGAGATGGAAAATGCCTTTTAGGAAATTGTATCAACTCTCAGCAGCAGCAGCAGTTATTATTAAATACACAGTCAAATGTGGGCCGACTTTAGAATTCTGAAAGGATCCTGTATAAAAAAGAAAAACACAGTTATTCATTAAGTAAACAGTACACAAAAATAACACATGCAAACCTATGTAAAAGAAAGCCAATGCATTAAAGGGGTATGCAATACTAATAACTAGATTATTACCTTTCAGAGATGGAAAATGCCTTTTAGAAAATTGTACCAACTCTCAGCAGCAGCAGCAGTTATTATTAAATACACAGTCAAATGTGGGTCGACTTTAGAAATCTGAAAGGATCCTGTATAAAAAAGAAAAACACAGTGATTCATTAAGTAAACAGTACACAAAAATAACACATGCAAACCTATGTAAAAGAAAGCCAATGCATTAAAGTGGTATGCAATACTAACAACTATATTACCTTTCAGAGATGGAGAATTCCTTTTAGAAAATAGTACCAACTCGCAGCAGCAACAGCAGTTATTAAATACACAGTCAAATAAGGGCCGGCTTTAGAATTCTGAAAGGATCCTGTATAAAAAATTAAAAAAAAGGGATTCATTAAGTAAAGAGTAAACAAAAATAACATGCAAACCTGTGTAAAAGAAAGCCAATGCTATGCAATAGTAATAACTATATTATTACCTTTCAGAGATGGAAAATGCCTTTTAGTAAAATGAAACAACTCTCAGCAGCAGCAAAAGCAGCAATAATTAAATACACAGTCAAATAAGGGCCGGTGTCATGTATCAGATCCGCTCATTTCCGTGTCGCCGCGGCTCACGGATCTCCTCTGTCTCACGTCACGTTGCCTAGCAATGTGACGCGGTATCTGGCACTCCTCCTGACGTCAGAGTCTCCCTGCCTTCAAATCTCGGTGGGAGATCTTACTCGGGGCCCGTTTGTTCTCTCTCTTCATGCCGGACCGGACCTGAGTGAGTAAAGTTCAGATGTCTCTTCCTTCCCTGCCAGACTTTCCTTGCCTGAATACCTCTCTGTATGTTTGCTAACCTGCTAAAAGGAATTCCACTCTGTTTGTTTGCTAACCTGCTTAAGGGGACATCTGCTTTATCAAATCTGCTAAAAGGAATACCTCACTGTTTGTTTGCTAACCTGCTTAAAGGGACATTTGCTTTATTCAAATCTGCTAAAAGGAATACCTCACTGTTTGTTTGCTAACCTGCTTAAAGGGACATTGCTTTATTCAAATCTGCTAAGAGGAAGACCTCTCTGTTTGTTTGCTAACCTGCTTAAAGGGACATTTGCTTTATTCAAATCTGCTAAGAGGAATATCTCTATGTTTGTTTGCTAACCTGCTTAAAGGGACATTTGCTTTATTCAAATCTGCTAAAAGGAATACCTCACTGTTTGTTTGCTAACCTGCTTAAAGGGACATTGCTTTATTCAAATCTGCTAAGAGGAAGACCTCTCTGTTTGTTTGCTAACCTGCTTAAAGGGACATTTGCTTTATTCAAATCTGCTAAGAGGAATATCTCTATGTTTGTTTGCTAACCTGCTTAAAGGGACAGTTGCTTTATCCAAACCTGCTAAAAGGAATACCTCTCTGTTTGTTTGCTAACCTGCTTAAAGGGACATTTGCTTTATCCAAACCTGCTAAAAGGAATACCTCTCTTTTTGTTTGCTAACCTGCTTAAAGGGACATTTGCTTTATCCAAACCTGCTAAAAGGAATACCTCTCTGTTTGTTTGCTAACCTGCTTAAAGGGACATTTTCTTATCCAAACCTGCTAAAAGGAATATCTCTCTGTTTGTTTGCTAACCTGCTTAAAGGGACATTTACTTATCACCTGCTAAAAGGAATTTCACTTAGTTTGTTAATTAATCTTCTTAAAGGGACATTTGCTTTCATCAATCCTGAGTGGGTCACGTCCTGGATATTTCTCAGTGTGCTAGCGTGTGTTTTACTTTTCACTCTAGCAGTTGGGTTGAATCCTGGGCTGATCCTTTACGGCTGACAGCAGGATTTAGTATTCTGAAAGGATCCTGTATAATAAAGAAAAACACAGAGATTCATTAAGTAAACAGTACACAAAAATAACACATGCAAACCTATGTAAAAGAAAGCCAATGCATTAAAGGGGTATGCAATACTAATAACTATATACCTTTCAGAGATGGAGAATTCCTTTTAGAAAACTGTACCAACTCGCAGCAGCAGCAACAGCAGTTATTAAATACACAGTCAAATAAGAGCCGGCTTTAGAATGCTGAAAGGATCCTGTATAAAAAAGAAAAACAGAGAATAATTAAGTAAACAATACACAAAAATAACATAAAAAACTTAGTAAAAGAAAGTAAATTAATTAAAAGGGTATGCAATACTAATAACTATATACCTCTCAGAGATTGAAAATTCCTTTTAGAAAATTGTACCAACTCTCAACAGCATACAACAGGTTCTTTAAGTAAATAAAACAGTAGACAACAAATAATTTAAAAGTTAAATTATCTTTATAACCACTTTCCTACCTTAGAGAGCTTGTGGAGCATTCAGCAGAAGTCCTCTTCTTTAAAGAAACCCATGTTTTGCGCCATTTTTTAAAAATATTCACAATGTGGTGATGGTCGATTTTTCATGTTTATTTTTACAAAAGAAATACTATAATTTGCAGAAATAGCAGCAGCAGTAGCAACATCAACTGTAGATTATGAATGCTGAATATCATATAACATTAAATTCTAGTAGTACAAGACACTGTTTATCTGATTCGAAATCCAGCAGCAGTAGCAGTAGGTAGCGGTAGGACAGCCGAGGAAGCAGTAAAAGGACATAAAAAATAAAAAATTTCTTTTATACTTTGAGTTTTCAAAAATTATTTTTATATTTTATATCCTTTTAAAAAAAAATTTGGGTGAGGTTTACATATTTGTATCCACCACAAACACAATTGGTCTTTGTTCTGAGGGTTCATCGTCTGTATCACTGCTGCCGGTAGTGTTTTGTCTGATAGCCTCCAACTGATCTTGTTCTGGTATCCAGTGTTGATTCATTTTGAGAAATGTTAAACATTTACACTAGATAGTCTATTTCGCTGATCAGTCACAACACTACCAGCAGCACTAAACACACGCTCTGACTGAACACTCGTTGGGGGACAACTTAAATATTGAAATGCAATATGTGACAATTCAGGCCATAATATTTTTTTGGCTTTCCAGTAACTCAGTGGGTCAGAACGAGGATCGATAAAAGTGTTATCCAACATATATGCAGTTACCATTTGCACTGAAGAACACTGATTGTCTTTATGTAATCTTGCATCTTGACCTGTAGCCATAATGCCATATTTGCCAAAAAGACCCCACAATGAGTTAGTGGATTTACCTCCGCACACTGAATTGTCAGATATTGAGTCAGACTCAGAACTGTTACAATCTGGGAAAGAAGGCCGACCACTACCAGTACAACTGCTGCTAGACTGATTTGTAGAGTTGTTTGAGTTTGCTCGCCGATTAATTTCAATTTCTTGCTTTACTTTGGAGATGAGTACTCCCTTGCATCTCTCAACCGTATGTTCTTTTCCCTCAACAAAATTATACATCTGACCTTTAAAACAAGGGTCCAACAGAGTAGCAAGAAGGTACTCATCTCTTTTTTTGATGGAGATGATCCTTGGATCTTTCAACAAACACAAAATTAATTTTCTTCCAAACTGAGCAAGATCAAACAACTCTATATCATCATCATCTTCATCAGAATCAGATAGACAGTTATCTTGTACTTGATGCAAGGAACTCAGTCTAGTTTCAAGAAGCGAAATTAATGGAAGGACCTGACTAAGGCTTGCATCTTGTTCACTTACCATTAATGTTGCCTCTTTAAACGGCTGAAGAACCTTGCACACATCACTCATAAGATGCCACTGTGCCGAAGTCAAATGGACTCCATCTAATGTTTTTCTTAAAGTCATAAGGTATTCAATTATTGCCTTTCGTTGTTTATAAAGGCGTTGAAGCATGTCAAACGTGCTATTCCATCGCGTAGAAACATCAATTATGAGTTGATGGCGTGGCAAATTATTATTTTCTTGTAATGTTAGTAACGAATTTTGGGCATGGTAGGAACGGTGGAAATGCGAGCATATCTTTCATGAAGCATTCAACATGTCATGAATATGTGTTGAATCTGAAAGAAATTTGTTAACAACCAAATTTAATATATGTGCAAAACAAGGCACATGTATCATTTGTCCATTCTTGAGTGCACAAACAATGTTAGAGCCATTGTCTGAAGACACAAAACCAACCGTGAGGCTGCGTGACAAAAACCAATCATTTATTACTTCATTCAGCTTATCAAGAATATTAGCTGCATTGTGATTCTTTTGTTCAAAACTATTCATGCACAGTGTTGCATGCTTACGATAAGATATGCGTCGCATTGGCCTTGAGGAAACATACTCATTAGAGTCATTACTTATGACAAATGATACCCAATGTGCAGTCACAGTCATATAGTCTGCGCCCTGTGGACTTGTCCACATGTCAGTTGTAATATGAACTTTGTTACACTCTGACATTTCTAATTGTTTGCCAACATTTTGTAAAACAATTTTATGAATTTCGGGAACACCTTTTCGTGAAAAATAATGACGACTCGGGATTTGCCAACGGGGAACCACTGATTGCATTAATTCACGAAAGCCATGACCTTCAACAAAATTAAAAGGAAGCATATCGATTGCAAGCATTTTTGCAACTTTAAAATTAATTTGGCGAACACGTTCATGGTTTGGGGGATATTTTTGACCACTTTCAAAAGCAACTTGTAAAGTACTCTGCCACTGCTGTACTCCCAGAAATTGGCACTAAATTTGATAAAAAGTTGATTGCTGCTGCTGCATGAACTTCTACTGGTGTTATTAAAGCCATCATCATTGGCAGTAGGTGGTAGCATAACATTAGTATTTCTTTCTGTGGATAAAGCAAGATTTTTATTTAAATATCTGTCCCATATCACTTTGTGTCTACTATTCATATGAGACCGCAAGGAAGTGGTTCCCAAATTACTTCCTGCTTTTCCTCGACTTATTTTTTATTACATATTTTACATGTTGCTTTACTTTGATCTAGTTTATCGACAGAATAAAAATTCCAAACTACACTACCACCTACTGCACTACTACGTGATCTGGGAGTCGTAATGGATGATGATGATGGAATTTCCATCAGGGGCGTAACTAGAAACCACAGGGCCCAGGTGCAAGAATATAAGAAGGGCCCCCCAACCCCCCCCCCTCCCCACCAAAACAAATGTGAATTTGATACATTTTTTTTTCAATATAATAATGTCAAAATAAACATTCATGTTTTAGCTAGAGCATGCAATTTAAAACAAATTTCTAATTTACATCTATTATCTATTTTGTTTTGTTCTCTTGGTATCCTTTATTGAAAAGGCTCAGAAGCAGCAGCAGTGCACTGCTGGAACCTATGTTCTGATTCGTGGCTGTGTATATTGTCCACAAATTTGTTTTGCCCAGGGCTCTGTGAATTCTAAGGGTTGCCCTTCCAGCTAGCTACCTTTATTGTGTCTTCTGAGCCTATCTAGGCATATCCATTAACAAATTATACTAGGAGAACAAAGATAGCTCTATCTGAATCATAAACGTTTTATTTTGACTTTACTGTCCCTTTAATACTTACATAACCGATATGTTTCTATAAAAAAAAAAAAAAACAATCTTCTGCACACAGTCATCAACTCACAATTCACAGAGCTTACTGCAGAGGTCTGATATAATTAGGATCCCATAATGAGTCAAGAAAAATGGCAAGATAAAGAATTGACAGTCAAGGCAATATCTCACCTTGCACCAATGTAGGGAGGTTTCAGAGTAATAAGTAAGTTTCAGAATCATTACCAGAGCCAAATATTACAAAATGCTCCCCAAAGACACTGATATTCCAAAACTAAATGACAATGAATGCATTACAGAAAGCAACTTACATGTGAGTAGTTGCAAACTCATACCCATTTGAGAAATCTAGTGCAGTAAGACATCTGACACAATATTAGTTGAAGATTTAGATCAATCTTTTAGTAGAAAGGTAATAAATATGATTCTTTTATAAAAATAAAAAATAGAGCATACAGTCTTAAAAAAGTGTAAAGTGTACTCTTATGTTCCAGGCTCCAGCTATATGAGATGTTGATTAGAATGTGTTTTATTCTTGTGCCACTGTCTTGAAGAAGTATAAACATCAGCTTAGCTTGCTGCTCTGTGCTTCTTACTGGCTGTGTGTGATCTGGGAAGGACTAGGTAGCTTTTCAATCAGGAGCTCAGCTACAGAGAGGGAAAAGCAGAGATTCAGCAGAGGAAAAAAAAAACTGACTGAAAGGAATTCTCACTCCGTTTTTTTCCTCTGCTGTTCTCTCACCACTGCTTTTCCCTCTCTGTAGCTGAGCTCCGTGATTGAACAGCTACCTAGTGCTTCCCAGACCACACACAGCCCCAGTTAGTAGCAAAGAGCATCAGTCCATGACCATTCCAAATTTACACGTTGTAAAGAGAAGAATAGGATTGTGAGCCTGCTGCAGACAAGAGAGAGTATAGTAAGTCACGCTGAGTGTGCTGTGAGAATCAGGGGCGGGGCACAACTTCAGGCAGGCTAAAGCAATAAGTTGATAGAGAAACTGTGCTGCTCGGGACAGTGTGTGCATACAATTGACAGTCACACTGTGCACACTATTACAGCATCTCTGTGTGGGGCCCCCCAATGCCGCTCCTGCCCTGCTGTCAATCCCAATTCCCACCCACTGCCCAGCCACAGTCTCAGAGACAAGTGGCTAGGAGCAACACCCATTGTAAAAAGTAACTTAGTTAGCGTGTGAGTGAAAACTATATCAAGGACACTAAATTCAAATACCTTGAGTACTGAGCCTTCTACCTTAATATATCCAATCTCCGGTCTGACTTCAATGCTGCTGCCCCACTGTCAATCACAATCCCCAACGGAGACACAAGACAATCACAGGAGCGGCGGTCTGACTATGACTGTGATATACTGATAGTCACTAATTGAACTGCCGCCCCTGTCAAGTGCCGCCTGGGACCCAGTTGGTTCACTTCCACAGCTGGCCCGGATCAGCCCTGTGTGACTGCCTGGGGACAATGAACAGCTGATAGTGGTTAGGGTTCTAAGCTAGCCAGGATGCAATGCACTGACTGACTTACCTCTTCCTTCCACTTCACAGTCCCTGAGAAAGCTGTATTCACGCAGGACAGCTCCTGCCTGCCTCCTTTCCCGCTCAGCAGCAAATGTTTCAGAGCGTTGCCATGGTAACCCACGGCAACGCTCTGATTTAAAACTGTTAGTGTGCACTGCGCAACGCAACCCCTGCGCTGAAAACAATTCTGAAAACAAACAAAAGTTTGTTGGGAAAAAAAGGTTGTTGGGGGAAAAAAAAGTTAGTTTGAAAAAAAAAAAGTTGATAAAAAAAAAAATGTTGAGCTTATGCTGGGGCCCCCCTGAGGGTTGGACCTGCCGGGCCCGGTCGCAGTCGCGACTTCTGCACCACTGATAGTTACGCCCCTGATTTCCATTACAGCAGCGCCAGCTGCTCTTATTTCACAAGTTGCAACTTGTGGTGGTGTAGCATCTAGTGGCTCAATTGTGGGAATTTTTCTTTGTTTGGCCCCGTTGGCAGCATTAGAATGAATTCTATCTGACTGTGACTGCAACATTGGTGACTCTTTGGATGGAATAGCACGTTTGAGATGCTTTTGGAACAGTGGATACGTAGAAGTGATGGTGCAAGGTGGATTTTGTTCCTCAATGGTACTACAATCTGAATCATCAGAATAACAATGAAGATTTGGAGTATACACAGATCCTTCAGATATACAATCTTCAAATTCCAATTCAGAATTATTTTCATTTTCTACAGAGATGCTGCTACTGCTGCTGCTATTCCTTCCGGAAGTTTCCATAGTTATTTCAAGATGGACTCCATTATCACCTGCTGGTTCGCTGGGTAATTCATTAATAGAAGTGGATTTTTCTAATGCTGCTTCCTGCGAGCACTGCTGCTCTGCATGTTCAGATACAATTGGGGGATTTTTTTTTCTTCAAAAAGGCATGAATTGCCATTCTTTGACTACCACTCCGTGTGGTTCCGGACACTTTGTTTTCTTTAACTACTTCAACTGCATCATTATTGGTCTCCATTAGCTTTTGCTGCTGTTGACTGCTGCTGCTGGAAGCTGAAATTATTCTTCTTGCAACTTTTTTTGGCATCTTGGTAGATTCCAATTAAAGAGGACACTGCTTTAATTTTATTGAATAATACAATTTGATGAGTGACAAAATGCTATTGCACGTCTGTGTCATTATTTCTTGCTGCTACTGCTGCTGCTGTATAAATCTTCTCACTCTATAATTAACAATGATTTAACTTAGGATAAAACACATACATATACAACCAAATAATACATATATATATAATACATATAACATTACGTATATATGTCTAATATGCAAAGCAAAGTTACTAGAAATGTATTACATTTTTGTATAGTCTACTGACTATGTGATTTTGAATGTTCTTTATTGACAAAGCAGAGTAGAACTATATAGTTGTTAAAACTTGTAGTGTAGTATACGTGAGTGTGTGTGTATGTGAGTGTGTGTGTGTATGAGTGTGTGTGTGGTTGTATGAGTCTGTGTATGAAATTGTGTGTGTATGAGAGAGTGTGTGTGTATGAGAGTATGTATGTATGGGATTGTGTGTGTATGAGAGTGCGTGTGTGCAAGAGTATGTGTGTGCATGAGATTCTGTGTGTGTGTGTGTGTGTGGTTGTATCAGTGTTTGTGTATTTAGAGTGTGTGTGTGGAAGAGTGTGTGTGTGTGAGAGTATGTGTGTGTATGAGTGTGTGTATGTATCAGTGTGTCTGAAAGTGTGTGTGTATGAGAGTGTGTGTATGAGATTGTGTGTGTGTGTATGAGAATGTGTGTGTATGACTGTGTGTGTGTGTACGTGTATTTATGCAATTTTAATAAATACATTACAAGCGTGGAGTGGTCTCATTTCAAACATTTCGCCAAATGGGAGACCAACTGTTTTAGACTTTGATAACTAAGATAAAAAATTTGAATTCTAATTTTAATTAGAAATAAAACCATCTTATCTATTATAGTTAATAATGGAATGGTGTTAAAATTCTAATTTTAACACTTCTAGTAACTATAATAGCTAAGATGTGTTAATTTCGAATTAAAATTAGAATTTTAACCCCACTAGTAACCATTATAGATAAGATGTGTTAATTTCTAATTAAAATTCGAATTCGAATTTTACATCTTTGCTATAGTTTTAAATTCGAAATTAACACAATAATATATACAATTCGAAACTAAAACAATAACTATAACAAAGATGTAAAATTCGAAATCGAAATGAACATATCTATTATAGTTAATAGTGCTGTTAAAATTCGAATTTTAATTCGAAATCAACACCTCTATCATTTAATAGTTATACTAAGTGATGGAGGTGTTGGTTTCAAATTAAAATTCGAATATTAACACTACTAGTAACTATAATAGATAAGATGTGCTAATTTCGAATTAAAATTCGAATTTGAATTTTACATCTTTAATATAGTTTTAAATTCGAAATTAACATAATGATACATACAATTCAAAACTAAAACAATAACTATAACAAAGATGTAAAATTCGAATTCGAAGTGAACATATCTATTATAGTTACTAATTGTGTTAAAATTCGAATTTTAATTCGAAATCAACACCAATAACACTTAATTGTTAGATTAAGTGATGGAGGTGTTGGTTTCAAATTAAAATTCGAATTTTAACAGCACAAGTAACTATAATAGATAAGATGTGTTAATTTTGAATTAAATTTCGAATTTGAATTTTACATCTTTGTTATTGTTTTAAATTCGAAATTAACACAATAATACATACAATTCGAAACTAAAAAATAACTATAATAAAGATGTAAAATTCTAATTCAAAATGAACATATCTATTATAGTTAATAGTGCTGTTAAAATTCGATTTTTAATTCGAAATCAACACCTCTATCACTTAATAGTTAGATTAAGGTATGGAACTGTTGGTTTCGAATTAAAATTTGAATTTTAACACCACTAGTAGCTATAATAGATAAGATGTGTTAATTTCGAATTAAAATTCGAATTTTATATCTTTGCTCTAGTTTTAAATTAGAAAATAATACAATAATACATACAATTCGAAAATAAAACAATAACTATAACAAATTTGTAAAATTCAAAATTAACATATCTATTATAGTTAATAGTTGTGTTAAAATTCGATTTTTAATTCGAAATCAAGACCTCTATCACTTCATATAGTCATATAAAGTGATATGTGTTAATTTCGATTTAAAATTCGAATTTTAACACCTTTAGTAATTAATAATAGATAAGATGGTTCATTTAGAATTAAAATTCGAATTTTACAACTTTACTAGTTAATAATTTGAAATTAACACAATAACTGAAATTCGAAATTAAAAAACTTAAACACATCTATCACTTCATATAACTACTATATTTGCCTTAAATTTGAAATGAACTCCATAATAACTATAACAAAGATATAAAATTTGAAAATAACACCATCATAACTTTATTAAAGGGACATGAAACCCACATTTTTTCGTTCATGATTCAGAAAGAGCATGTGATTTTTTTTTTTTTTTTAATTTTTTATTTTGTGCCAACAATGCCACAAATGTAATCATGGAACAGTCAAAACAGATTTATATAACAGTTACAAGAAATAAAGAAATTAACGTTGCAATGAATGTGTCCAATCATCCTTATTTGTAAATACAGATTTCGTAAGAATGGGACTATCCACCATATATCATTTATCATTTCTATTTACATCCATTTTTTATGAAACACTGTTGGATTTTTTTAACTTAGTATTTGAGAAAAAGAAAATAAAACAACAGGAAAAAGAAAAAAGGAAGAGAAGGAAAAAGAAGAAAAAAAAAAAAAAAAAGGAAGGAGAAAAGAACCATCTCTCTCCCCCCTCCCCCACCCGCACCCACCCCCCACTACCAGGCGCCCAATTGTACTATTTCAGAGTTTTGAAATGGAGTTATCATATAATCCACTTCTGCTAGGGAAAAACTTTTAATGAATTTGGACCATTTGCTAAAAAAGGCTATAATTTCTTGCTCTGAGTTCAGATCTGTGGCAAGTTGTTCGATCCGATATTGTTTTTTAAGGTAATTCTTTACTTCATTCGTCGTGGGTATAAATCTAGTTTTCCATTTTTTAAAAATCAAGTTCCTTGCAGCTAAGATTACTAGGTTCACTAATTTGGCATCTCTGAAGTCTTCCTCATTTTTTGACAGAAAAATTATGGTTAGTAGGTTAAATTTAAACAAATCGGTTTTCACCTTCTTTAATAGCCAAAATTCTAATCTGTACCAAAATTGTTTGATTTTAGGACATAACCATACCATATGTATTAAGTCTGCGGCTAGCATACTACATTTTGGACATATATTGAATTCCTTATTGTTCCATCTATGGGCTTTGTCTGGTGTATAATATGTTTGATATAGAACCTTTAGGTGGGACTCTCTCCAAGTTTCAGAAATAGTGGAATTATGGAGGAGTGTCAAGGATCTCATAATATGTACTTCCTTATCTATGTTCGTAGGTAATTGATCTGACCATTTCTGAGCTAGTTTCTCTACATTACAACCACCTTCCTTCGAGTTAAGATAGGTATACCATGGGGAAATCGAACATTGACCCACCTTAATCAGGGTTGGCCATGCTTCCAGTTTCCACCAGGTCCATTTCCAGTTGAATTGGGCTCGTAGCTGGCTAGTGTAATGTCTGGCTTGCAGGTAGGCAAAGAAGTCTTGGTTATCAAGATTGAATTCCAGTTTCAGCTCGTGGAAGGTTTTAATAATTCCTGAGTCTAAGTGGTAGAGCTGTCTGGTGCATTTAAGCCCCTGTTCCTGCCATCTCTTCAAATGAGGAGCTTGGGAGCCCTCTTGAAATTCTGGGTTCCCTAGGAAGGTTTGGTATCTGGGGATATTCGTGTTTATACCCATTAATGCTCCAATCTTTTTCCATGCCTGTGTTATTGTGTAAATGGTTTTATGAGTCTTCACCTGTTTGGGGAAAAGATGAGCCGGAGTATGAAGTAATGATATTGGCTTCAGGGGGTAGATTATACTGTTCTCTAATCTATTGTCCGTAAAATAGTCGGCTTCTGCTATCCAGTCTGCCGCAATTCGGCCTAGAAAGACTAGATTGTAAAGATATAAGTTAGGAAGGGCTAGTCCCGCGAATTGTTTTGCTAGATATAATCTCTGCAGCGAGATTCTAGGTTTCCTTGTCTGCCATATGAATTTGCGGAGCGCCTGATTAAACTTCTTGATATCTTGTGCTTTTATGAACAATGGGAGATTCTGCAAAATGTATGTTATCTTTGGTAGGATTACCATTTTATATAGAGCGGTACGCCCGGCAAGGGAGAGAGGCAATTTCTGCCAGTCTCTCATTAGTGAGATTGCATTTGTAATCATTGGGGTTATATTTAAAGCGTACCACTCTCGGGGATTGGATGAGACTATAATCCCTAGGTATCTGAATGAGTCCACGACAGTTTTAAATGGATTGTTTATTTGAGAGGTGTCGGTCTTTCTTAGCCAGAGCAGTTCTGTTTTTTGTTTATTCATTCTATACCCTGCAAAACATCCGAAGTGTTCAATTATGTTAAGTACTATAGGAATATTCTTAGCGGTGTTAGAAACATATACTAACAGATCGTCCGCATATAAAGCCACTTTCAGTTCTTTATTGTGAATTTTGATTCCTTCAACATGTTTTCTGATTTTTATGGCTAAAGGTTCAATCGCCAAATCAAACAGAAGTGGCGAAAGCGGGCATCCCTGTCTCGTGCCTTGCCCTAGTCGAATGCTCTTAGATTCCTGTCCGTGAATTACTAGTATAGATGATGCTTGGGAGCAAAGATTATTTGCTAAATTTAAGAATTTCTCTTGAAATCCATATTGTTTCAGAGTGTTTAAAATATGGTCATGGCTAACTCGGTCAAATGCTTTCTTAGCATCGATTGCTATTACCGCTGCGTCCTGATTCTGATCATGCTTGCCTTCACTATTTTTAAAATAATCAATGGATAGGAACAGTTGTCTAATTTTAGATGAAGAGCTTCTTTTAAGGAGAAAACCTACTTGATCATTATGGATCACCTCAGATAAACCTTTTTGCATTCTTTTGGCCAGAATTGAAGCAAAGATCTTATAGTCCGTGTTCAACAGTGCGATTGGTCTATAAGATTCTCTGCGTTGTGGATCCTTCCCTGCTTTGGGTATGAGGATCGTATGTGATGCTAGGAAACTGGGAGGTATTTGATTATTCTGTTGAAAGAGGTGGTTGTAAAGAATAGTTAAATGAGGAGCGATTACTTTGTCCAGGCATTTATAGAACTCGTTAGGCAAAGCGTCAGGACCTGGTGCTTTTTCGCCTTTCAGAGCTTGAATTGCCTGCATTACCTCTAGTTCTGATATTGGGGCGTTTAGTGTCAAATTAAAGTCAGGTGAGATTTTTGTAATATTAATGTCTTCCCAGAAACTGTCCCTTTTATTTATATTGACTGAGTCAGCCGTATATATTGAATTGTAGTATTGAAAAAATGATTCAGTTATTTCCTCTGGTAAGGTAAGTAGTTTGCCGTTAATTTGTATTGCTTCAATTGTTTTCGAAGATTTCAAATTTTTTACTAATTTCGCCAGCATTTTACCTGATTTATTACCGAATTTGTAAAGATTTGATTGGTATCTTAAGTTTGCTTGTGTAGCGTTCAAGATTAAAAAAGTATCTCTCTCCTCTTTGGCCTTAATGTACCTCTTCCATTTCTCCTCTGAAGGGGAGTTCAAATATCTATTGTAGGCGTTAGTTACCGTAGCAATTATTTGTGTCTCTCTCAGGCGGGTTTCCCTTCTGATATTCGCTGTGTATGCAATTATGTCCCCCCTTAGTACCGCTTTTGCTGCTTCCCACAGAGTTACTGGGCTGGAGACTGAATTTTTGTTATTTTGAAAATAGTCTTCCCATTTTCTTTTAAGCCACTCTCTAAACTTTGCATTTTTAATCAAGTGCTTGGGAAAAAAGAAGCTTTGTTTTTTTTTTTTTTTTTCCAAATAATTTTTTATTGGTTTTCAATACAATGATAACAGTGATAGAAAGATTTTGACAGTGATAGAAAAATTTTGACATAATGGTGCAAAATTATGTACGTACTTTGCACAGGGTACACTATTTGGTGGGAAAGGAAAGTCTCTTATACAATTATAACTATAAAGCCACCAGTGTTTTTGTATTAGAGTCTCTTAATAGTTCTACTCATCTTTACGTTCAAATTAGTAAGTACCTATATATTGCAGTCGTAGGTCGGTATCTTTATTTGCACCATTGTCGCATTTAGAGATAGAACCACAACAAAACAAAGAACAATATTAAACTTAATAAACCTTATAAAAACATTTGTTTCCAGTAAATAGTATGGGTTACAATACCAGGGCCACCTGACATATGAGTATTCATGTAGTGTATACAGTATTGAAGCAGAGTAGGGGCTATAATCACTCTAGTTTCATTTAGTGATAGGACAGGGAAGAAAAGTATGTGGGATTGCTCGTTACACCGCACGATTGTACCTATTTTTTTATGGAGTCCCAATAGAATTTCATACCCAGGAACATAGACAACTGGTGTCTCTTAAAATAGCCATACTGTTCTAGAGGTAGGGTCTCAGCAATTCTCGCGAGCCACTGTTGTTTCGTTGGGATATGTGCTGATTTCCAATTTAAAGCTATTAGCGCCCGAGCACTATTCAGGCAAATTTGTATAAGATTGTGTCTAATTTTGCACCTACAATTCGAGGGGTAGTTTAATAGTGCTATGATAGGTGTTAATGTGTATTCTGAACCGACTATTTCACTCAGCAGGTGTTCAACTATATTCCAGAATGGAACTATCTTGGGGCAATGCCACCATATATGTGCCATGGTACCCTTTCCGTTGCACCCCCTCCAGCATAGTGGTGTGGAGACCGGATAAATTTTATGGAGTCTATGAGGTGTAAGATACCATCTCGTTAAAATTTTGAAATTCATTTCTATTAGTTTTGTGGATGTTGAGGACTTAGAGGTGTTAAGAAATATTTTTTTCCAAGCTTCCTCGTCTAGTTGAATATCTAGGTCCCGTTGCCAGTGTGATGTGTATGTCGGTAGATGGGATTGTGTGGCACTCTCCAGCACTTTCTTGGCAATGGAGAGCGTTCCATTAACAGGTGTTGTCGTAAGGCATAGGTGTTCGAATTTGGTAGGGGATCTTATCAGATCTTTACGGTAATGTACACTGTGTAGGAAATGTGAAAGTTGACTGTATTTTAACCATGAGGTAAAGACACCATTCATTATGGTTGTCATACTCTGTTTGGGCTTAAGTGTTTGGTTATCTAATAAACTAATAATTGGCACCGAATCTGGTAGTTCCCATGTGACTCTTGTATTTTGCAGGGGTTCATAACCTCCTATAAGTTCCATGTTTCGTGAGATTGGTGTGAGGGGGGAGTATGGTGAAGAGAGCCGCGGGTGTTTCTGAACTAGAGAATCCCATGTTTCAAATATATGTTTGTAGAAAAAGGATGTGTGACATATTGTAGGTCTGAGACTTTTATTAATCCAGCATATGGAGCCTGGCTTAGGGGCTTTAATAATTTGGGAGTCCAACGACACCCACGCCTTATCGTCATTTTTCAGGTGCCAGTCTAGTATATGTTGCAGTACTGTTGCGTAGTAGTAGGATTCTATTTTCGGTACTCCCAGGCCTCCCTCTCCCACTGGCCTGTGCATGGTAGTCGCATTAATTCGTGGTCTGGATTTACCCCAAATAAAGGTGTGTATATTTCTCTGGAGGTGTGTAAGGAATAGTTTAGGGAGGGAAATGGGGATTGTTTGGAGAACGTATAGGATCTTTGGAAGGATAGACATTTTTAGTGCTTGAATCCTACCCCACCATGATAGGGGCTTATCTTTCCAATTCTTCAGGATGTGCGAGATAGTAGATTGCAATGTTTTATAGTTGGCCTCGAACAGGTGTGTAACTTTGGGTGTTAAATAAATCCCTAGGTATTTCAATTTTATTTGCTGTATATTATATGGGCATAAAGCTTTGAGGATCTGGGCGTCTTTTTGTGGCATGGATATATTCATTATCATAGACTTTTGCTGGTTGATTAAAAAGTTTGACAGGGAGCCGAATCGGTCAAATTCGGCAAGAAGGGCTGGTAATGAGCGTGCAGGGGAGGTTAGAGTTAACAAGATATCATCTGCAAACATAGATAATTTATATTGATTAGGTCCTATTTGTATCCCTGTGATGTGGGGGTTATTACGTATGTGGGAGGCCAGGACTTCCATCACCAGCACAAACAGGATTGGGGAGAGTGGACAACCCTGTCTCGTTCCATTGCTAATTGGAAACCCCTGTGAGAGTACTCCGTTTACTCTTACTCTAGCTGAGGGATGTATGTAAAGTTGGAAAATTCTACCAATCATGGTGTCTCCAAACCCAAAACCCCTTAAAGTTTCTCTAAGAAAGGGCCAAGCCACCCTATCAAATGCCTTTTCCGCGTCAGTGGAGACCAGGGACATTGGGATGTTGTGGGTGGTCGCATATTCAATTAAGCGTGTTGTTCTTATTGTATTATCCCTGGCCTCCCTGCGCGGAACAAAGCCAGCCTGGTCTAGGTGTAGTAGTGAGGGCAATACTGAGTTGATTCGTGACGCCAGAATTTTTGCATAGAGTTTTATGTCCCCATTAAGGAGGGAGATAGGTCTGTAGCTACCTGGGTCTGTTTCTGGTTTTCCCTCTTTATGGATAACTGTGACATGGGCTTCCAAGAGCAGGGGAGAGAAATGATTTGTATCGTCAAGTGAGTTATAAAGGTTTGTTAAGTGGGGGATTAGGGATTGTTGGAACCTTTTATAGTACATATTTGTGAGTCCATCGGGGCCTGGGCTTTTCTGGGTTGGTAGGTGTTTAATGGCTAGGGCTACTTCGTGGTCCGTTATGGGGTTACTCATGGCAGTGGCAAATGCTTCGGGAAGTGTCGTGAGATGTGCTTCCTTAATATATTTCCTTATCTTAACTCCAACATTTGGGTCTACACTAGATGGGAGGTTATATAGTGCTTTGTAGTAATTACTAAAAGAATCAGCAATTCCCTTGCAATCGTAAATTTCTTTATTTGCCTCATCTAGTATTTTGTGGACATGGTATGTAAGGGTACGTTTTTTTAGGGCTCTAGCTAATAATGGGCCTGATCTATTGCCTTCAGTGAAATATAACTTCTTCAGATAGTACGCCTTCTTGAGCGTTTCTTTGTTTAATAAGTTATTTAGTTCCCTTCTAGCTGTTGTGAGATTTTCAAAGTTATCTAGCGTTTCTGGGTCTTCCATGTGTTTTGCTTCCGCTTCCTTAAGTTTATGTGACAACTGAAGGTATTCCTGGTTATATAGCTTTTTTAGGTGGGCCTTCTGTTTGATAAGTTCCCCTCTTATAACAGCTTTATGAGCTTCCCATATCACGGAGGGGGTGGAATGTGGGGTTTGATTAAATCTAAAGTACTCTGCAAGAGTACGTGTGATTTTGTCAGGTATTTCGGGTTGTAAAAGGAGAGTGTTGTCCAGTCTCCAGCAGTGTTCACGCAATGGTTTATTTGGCCATTCTAGTGCTAAGGAGGTCGCAGAATGGTCTGACCAGGGGGTCGGTGTGATATTGGAATCTTTCGCAAGTGCTAGACTATACTGATCTAAGCAAATGTAATCTAGACGAGAGTGTGATTTATTTGGGTTGGAGTAGAAGGAGTACGTTTTTTGGGTTGGGTGTTGTATTCTCCAGACATCAAGCATAGAGGCGAGTCTTAGGCACTGAGTTATTGATTTAATTGTGGAGTTTGGCAAGTAGCTTTTGGCTAGGGAACAATCTATTTTGGGATTTAGTGATGTATTGAAGTCTCCTGCCAGAATTGTGGTACCTCTTGAAACCTCCAGGAGTTTGCTTGTAAATGTTTTAAAGAATTTGGCTTGGCCTCTATTTGGGGCATACACATTGGCCAATGTAATTGGCTTATTGTAGAGGTCACCAACGATTATTATGTATCTCCCTTCCGTATCTAGGTGTGAGGTGACATTTTGCAATTGTAAGTGTTTGTTAATGAGAATTCCTACTCCACATTTCTTTTTATGAGCATGTGAGCAAAAGTATCCTGTGGGGTATTGTTTGGATGAGAATTTGGGTTCAGCCATGCGTTTGAAGTGGGTTTCTTGGACGAATATTACTCCTCCCTTATGTCTAGAAAACCAATTAAGGGCTATGGATCTCTTTGTTGGTGAATTTAAACCCCTAACGTTCTGAGAAATAATGTGTATATGTCTAGTGTCTGACATGGTGTCTGAATAAGGTCTTAGTGTAAATTGGGTACTCTAGTGATAGAAGGGATAAGGTTAGGTGTACATTGATAAACTGGATAGTCAGGTGGGCCTGTAATTCTGCAAATTCAAACAGATTGATGATGGAAACTTCAACATAAAAAATAGTCATAACAACAACAACAATTGTATATTGACATTTACAATATATCTTAACTAGGGGGATACTACCCCGTTCACCTAATACTGCGAACATGGGAGTATCAGCCTCTTCCAACATGTAAAAACAGCAGTGTTGCTCATTAGTGCAATTATAACAAGAAAAAAAAAGAAAAAAAAATTTACACAGTTTTTAAAGAGCTAAGATAGATGAAAATAAACGGAGCCAGCTTCCTGGCTAAACATGTATCAACAGACGGCATACTCACAATGGCAAAGTCCCTGGGTGTGGATACAGCCTAAAAATAAAGGTGGTTAAAAGAGGGAACAATAATCTAACAAGGAAGAAGTAGGCCACCAATTAAGGTCCAGTGAGGTGTATGGGCCTTCGTCAATATTACGGCTATGAAGCAACTTCAGGTCTGGTTAAAGTCCGCAACAGAGACACAAGGGGATGGTTGAGACCGCTTTCTGTTGACTTTGATCCAAGAGTCTCTCTGCGGTTTTGGACCTCTAGTGAGGTTATTTTGGTGCTGTGATGGTTGGATTTCCAGCCTGGGTAGTGTAGGTTCAGGGATATTTAGTAACTTGCAGAATTCGGATATGTCATCTGGGGTTCTGTAGATGGCTGTGGTTGTGCCTTTAATTACTTTTAAACAGAATGGGAACCCCCATCTATATGGGATCTTCAGGTCTTGCAAGTGTAGCGTCAGATATCTGGCTTCTCGCCTTCTATTTAGAGTGATATTACTTAAGTCAGCGTATATTTGTATGTTGTCTCCGTCATAGGATATTTGCCTTTTCTTTCTCGAGGCCTCCATTAATCTTTCTTTATCGTTAAAAACTTGGAGTTTCAGTATAATGTCTCTAGGAGGTTTATCCTCAGGGGGTTTCGGCCTGAGGGCTCTGTGTGCTCTCTCGACAGGAATGTTGGGGGGTTCATGTGTTTGGAGGAGGAATTGGAATAAGTTCTGCAGGTACTGCGGGAGTTGTGTTGTTGTGATTTTCTCTGTTACACCCCTAATTCTGATGTTGTTTCGCCGTCCTCTATTGTCGAGGTCTTCTAGATGGACCTGCATTTGTTGAATTAATACATCTTGAGTTTCCAATGCTCTGCTGTGGAGGTCTGAGTCTTGTTGGACGTGCTCTAGATCTTCTTCTAGGTGGAGCATTCTCTCTCCAAGCTCAGAAATATCTTTCTTCACCTCTTTGAGGCCGTCAGTAATCATTTTACCGACTTGTGTGATGAGAGAGGCGAAGTCAGCTTTAGTTGGGAGATTTTCTATATCGGCTCTTGTGAGAGGTTCCTTAGTCGAGTACCCTGTATCTGAGGACTCAGTATCGGAATGTGCGTTATCTGGCTCCTGTGAGGGAGACGGGGTATTTTCTGAGACATCCCGTACTTTGAAAAAATTGTTTAATTTAGTTGCTGACTTTGTCTGTTTCCTGACAGCTTTATCATGCATAGGCGGTTTTCTTGAGGCCATTTTGGCTTGCTTATATTGGATGTATGACTTAGTATAGCGGTGGGAGATGTGCCAAAAATATTACTAACTTTATTAGTTGTGTATTCACATATATTTGTTTTGGACAGTGTCCGTGATTATTTCTGTAGTTATATGCAATTTAGTGCTGATTAAGCACTCCCTGTCAGAGACTTGGAGGTTGAAGCTCAGATCTGACTAGTACGGCGGTTTTTATTCCCTGTCTGCTATTTAATGCTGTAGTGTCATATGCAGATATGGGGATCCCAATGCGGCCAAAATACACTGTGGGGTTAGTTGTGGACAGGAGCGATTGTGTGATCAATAAAGCTTTTCTCTGTAAGAAGCTTACACTGAAGTGTATAACCAGTAAGATATAGGCTGGTTATTTCTAGATTGCAGCGTCTCTTACAAGCTGTGCAGGCGTCGCCATTTTTAGTCACTCAGTTGCAGGCCTGTGGCGTTTCTTAGCAGCACAGCGTTACAAGGTGATTAGCTTGAAACTAAGGGACTTTTCAATTTGCCTTGGGCCTGTTATTTGCAGGCCATCAGAGCTCTTAGCAAATCTTCCGGTTTCGTATAGGGTGCAGAGCGCTCTAGTCCACTACCTATCTTGAGGATGTTACCCCTAGGCTATGTGATTACCGCAACCGGAGGAGGTACAGACCCGCCAAACTGTCATGGCAATCTGAGCTGGTGTAGGTATTAGGAGGGTCTGCTGAGCAGTTTCGTGTGCGTTCTCTGAGCTGACTTACTCCGGTATGCGGCTCATTCCGGCGGCGATGCTGTATCTGTTGGGCGCGGGATCTGAGGCCTCAGGATCTGCTCCGCAACTCGCTTGGGGTGCCGCGCTGGGTCTCGTAATCTGCAGGTAGCGTTAATAAGGAGGCATCTGCTGGATCTCCGCTACATCCTGGGCAGGTAGGGTCTATTTTCAGTTGAATTACTGCTGGTATAGGTGCTTTTATGTGCTCGGGAAGAGTTTGAAAAAGCGGAGCATTAGCTTTGCACAGCCATTCTTGCCGATGGCTGGCTCCGCCCCCAAGAAGCTTTGTTTTTTAGCAGAAATATTTTTATCTGGAATATTTAATGTAATTGGTGCGTGATCGGAGATCAGAATGTCTGTGATTTGTGATTTAACCCCTCTTTGATATAAACTATCGTTGATTAACATAAGGTCAATTCTAGATAGCGATTTAGTTGTTTTAGAGTAACATGTATACTTTTTGCTGTCAGGGTTTTGTGCCCTCCAGACATCTCTGACTGCTAGGTTCCGCATAAATGATTTAAGTATTTTACTTTCCAGTTTGTCTTTCTTATTTATTCTCTGTGCTACTCCAAATCTTAATCTGTCTAGGGGGGCTCGCGGGGACATATTAAAGTCCCCTGCGATGACTATATGCCCTTCCGCCATTTCCAAGATTTTTGATTGGAGAGAGTCCCAAAACCCATATTCAATTATGTTGGGTGCATACAAATTGCAAAAAGTGTATATTAAGTTTGATATCTTTAGTTTTAATATTATAAATCTACTGAGCGGGTCGATCCATGTGTCTAGTTTTTCATAATTTAATTTCTTCCCTAAGAGAATAGCCACTCGCTTTTTCCTTTTGATTGAGGGAGCAAAGATACATTCAGCCACCCAGGAAGATTTTAGCTTTGACGATTCTTCGGTGTTGAGGTGTGTTTCTTGAATTAGAGCTATATGGGTATTTATTTTCTGTAAATGTGCCAGTATTGTTTTTCGCTTAATTGGTGAGACAATCCCACCTATGTTCCACGAGGTAATTTTAATGTCCTTATTCATAGCTTGAATTTTGTTCTCTTTGTGGGAGAGTTAGTTTTATGTAGTGGAAAGCGGACGCCGGAGGGGGGGGGGAGGGAAAAGAGAGAGAGAAAAGAGAGAGAGAGAAGGAAAAAAAAAAAAAAAAAAGGGAGAAAATAAAAATATCCCTAACGACAACATAATAACATAGAATAATTGGTTCCTACTAGTTATCTTTCTTATGTGAGTTTATCCATTGGCCCCATGTTCATTTATCTTTTTCTCAGCTTCCTCTGCTGAGTCAAAAAAAAGTGTTTGATCTTCTAATGTGAGTTTAAGTCTGGCTGGGAATATGACAGTCGCTTGCCATCCCAATTTCAACATTTTGCCACAGACCGAGGAGAGCTCCCTCCTCTTTAGGGAAGTTTCTATGGAGAAATCCTGAAAAAGCAAAATTTTATTTTCATTATAAAAAATAGGTTGATTTTTGCGATAGAATTGCAGAAACGTCACTTTGTCTTGAAAATTCAGGAACTTTGCGATGATTGGTCTCGGTCTGATTAAATTGGTTGAGGTGTCAGGAGCTCTCCCCAGTCTGTGAACCCTTTCAATCACAATGGGTGTTTGTGTTGGGGGAATTTTTAACAATTGGGGAAGAACTTGTGTCATCACCTGCATGAGCTCATCCTGTTTAAATGACTCTGGGAGGCCTATTATCCTGAGGTTATTCCTCCTTGATCTATTTTCTAAGTCTTCAATTTTAGCCTGAAGTTTCGAGATCTTAAGTTGATTGACTTCAGTTTTTGCAAAATATGTATTTGTTGTGTCTTCTATATCTGAAATTCTCTGCTCTGCCTCTTGGATTCTTTTTGAGAATTGTCTAACCTCTAGAGTCAGAAGCGAGATGTCCTGTCTGATTTCATTTTTTAGTGAGTCAAATTTTGGGGCAATGGCTTCTAATATATTGGCTACAAGGTTTTGTGTTTCATGTGAGGTCAAAGTGTTTTGCAGTTTTGTGGGAGTTATTTCTACAAGAGGCTCTGCTTGTGTTCCTGTAGGGTTTTTATTTCTGCGGTCCTTGTTTTTGGCAGTCATGCCTAGATTGGATTTGCCCGTGAGTGATGATGAAGTAATAAATTTATCCATAAACAAGGAAGCACACCCCAATATGGATTAAATGTGAACGTGCTTTGTGACACTCGAAAGTGCTAAAGAATTAAGTGAGTTTATTTTTGGTGCCAAGAAAAAAGAAAAAAAAAAAAAAGAGGAGTGAAGGAGGGGGAGGGAAGTGAAGGTGCGGGGGGGAGTGACGTGGGAAAAATGGGAAAAGGTGACAAGAAAAAGTTAGTCACGTGCCTTTCGTTAGTGTTGCCTGATCTGTGACGGCTGTGAGATACAATATAGTGGGTTACAGCTATAGGCTGATTAAGGTGAGGACCCTCAGTATTTGAGCCCCAATCTAGACACGTGCTTATTGTGCCCGATTTCTGAACGTCAAGGACACAGATGTTTACAAGCACTATAGCCTTAGAACTATTTTTAAACTTAAGTTCCCTTTGTGTTGACTTTTCAGTTAGAGGATGTGCACTACCTCTATGCTCAGTGGTTTAATCTGTCTGTTCCTCTCTTGATGTATTCCCTAGCCTACCTCCTGTCCCAACCGGGGTGAGAGAAATCAATTACACCCTTATCTAAATGATAACTGAGTAGAGGTTTACACAACAATTTCTATAATCGTCTAGACATAGGCATTATTTGGTGTGTCATAAGAAAACCAATGTTAGGTCTTGATCTGCAAGACTTATTTTATTACTCAAGTTTTTAGAGGTACGTGGGGAATATGTTAATTAAGTTTTATCTTCCTGGAGATTACTCCATCTGAATCTTCCCCTGCTTAGCCATAAAAAACCAATAGATCTGTTGCGTACCTTTACCTCTACCCAAAGTTTTTTTTGGGTTTGTACACAATAATCAGGGTAGTATGTATATCAAGTTACTATGGTGACAACTTTCCCTCTTGCAGCTACTACTACATGTAAAAAGTTATTGGCAAACCAATTTCTTGGTAGATTAAGTTTAGAACAACAAGTTATTTTTCATAGGAGTGACAATAAGTAATGGTTATGAATTGTATAAAGCCTATTCCAGTGCCCTGTGCTCTAGACCCAGACAGGATAGAATATTTCGTTTGATTAAGAGTGCTATGTGGATACCAAGCACTAAGCTTAACTAGTTTCCTAGAACCAGCAATTTTTCTACTTTCAGTGCATTTTATGACATTGTGCATAGATGTAAATACAAGTAATAACAATCATATAGGCTTATCGCATCTAGTCAACTTAGAATAACATTCAAGAGTCTGTGTTTTAGGGTTTCAATCCTTAACACCAATGAGTAAACTTTATGGTGTTTGCAATAAAGCCAGTCAGAGATTGAGTCGTGCATCCGTTTTCAGGCAGCCAAAAGAGGTTTGAAACAGTTTGCCATACAACTATAGATGCCTTACAACACCACGGGGGGAGAAAAGAAGACAAACGTCTCTGAGGATAATAATCAGCATATAATAATGCTACAAAGCCTGTGATTTTATTTTCTTTTCTTACTGCGCCTCCTTTCTTTCCTTATCCTCTCCCCCTCTCCTCCTCCTCTGCTGTTGGGGGGCGCAGCTAAGCCTACCGTACACTTCTTTTTGGGGAGTGAATTATATGCCCTTTTGTAAGGGTGGCCGATTTATACACCCATACATTTAGTTCCTTTAAGCCCCGTTTTTCGTACTCCACCTTTTATGTGTCAGCACCCTCTCGCTTATACTCCACCACAAACACTTTCTATAGTGGCAGTCTAACCAAGAGTTTCAGTGCAAGGAAAAGTTTGTTAACTTACCCCCTCTCTCACGCCGCCCGCTTGAAGCATGTGTGATGGTTCTTTTTTCAAGTGTGCCTTGGCCCACAGTGCAGCAGCACGGAATCTTTGTCTTTATCCAGGAGTCACACTCCTCCAATAGCCTCACCTCCTCTCGCACAGCAACAGTGGGAGAGGAGGGATAGAAATCCGGAGGGGTCTCTCACGGTGGCGAGATCAGTTCTGGGTATTGCCCCTCCAAACCCTGCAAAGCCCGGCTCGCTCTCACCACCTCCCTCGCAGCACCGGTGGGGGAGGGGGAAGCGACCGCCGCGGGCCGATGACGTTCCTGATGCTGCGATGTGCACTGCTGGGATCCTTTGCCGGTGCGTTGCTTTGTCCTCAGCGGGGTAAAGTCAGTTGGCGCGGCGGCAATGAGGAGAGGGAAGGGTAAGTCCCGAGTCTTAGGATACTTGCAGCCCCGCACCAGTGCTGGCCGGGGGAACAATTACTCTTGGTGTTATGAGGGTAAGTCCCAGTGCCTCTTAGCCACTCTGTTCCGGTCGGGGATATCTTTACTTGGGTGTCTAATTGCTCAGACAATGGGATGGAGTTCCACTGTCCTTGGATCCGGTGATGCTGACTTTTTCTATCCGTTGCACAGCCTCCTTTGTGGGTTAAGGCGCGGGATTCTCCCCGCCACGAGCTGAAGGGCTGGAGAGCAGAGCTCAGGTGCTTGCACTTAGCTCCTCCTCCACCGGATGTCCAGGAACATACCAGAGCATGTGATTTTAAACAACTTTCTACTTTACTTCTATTATCTAATTTGCTTCATTCTCTTGATATCCTTTGCTGAAAAGTATATCTAGATAGCATCAGTAGCTGCTGACTGATTGGTTCACCCATGTGCATTACTATATCTTCAACAAAGGATATCTAAAGAATGAAGCAAATTAGCTAATAGAAGTAAATTGGAATGTTGTTTAAAACTTGGAATTTCCAATAGAAAAAAATACAATACAATACAATCTACATAGGTAAATATAGCACTACAGCATTATCAACTCATCAAAATGCAAAGCCAAAAAAATGCATACCATTTAAAAAAAAAAAAAAAAAAAATAGTAGAAATGAAAAAATCTAATTAAAATAAAATAAAATATTAAAATAAGCATTTTAGATTACAGTACCTAATTATGCATATCAAAGTTCAAAAATCTAAAATAAAATCGAGTATATATACAATACATATAAATTATAACCTAGTCAGCATCACTGGCTGCCAAATTGCCAATGCCCAATTCCATACTACAACGCAGGACTAGCAGCACAGTAAAAAAACAACAACACTACATTACAACAATTACAACATCTCTATGATGAACATCAGTACTTCTCAACCACAGTCCTTAAGTTAACCTAGGCTATCTTTATAACGTCTTAAAAGGATTGTCTAGTCAAAATTAAACTTTACTGATTCAGACAGAGGCAGAGCATGCAATTTTAAGCAACTTTCAATTTTACTCCTATTATCAATGTTTCTTAATTCTCTTGGTAAAATTGTAAGATATCTGAATCATGAAAAAAAAAAAAATTCTGTTTCATATCACTTTAACTGGAGCACAGGTAAAATAATCAGTAATCATGTTAACTAAATTGGCTCTCACCTTAGGTACTGATTATTTCATTATTTATATTGCCTGGTATTTCGGGGCTGAACTGACCTTAATTGGTAGGATCAGACTGATATACTTCAGGAAAGTTTTCTTCTGTGAAAAGCACACTGGTCTAAAAGAGGCTGCTTCCGGGTGGTAAATCGCCATAGAACAAGCCACTGAGCTGTTGTTCGTTCCTGGTAGAGCGCTTCTCTCTTTGTATGCAAATTATTATGACCCTGGGGAAGTCTCCCTATGGGTGATGGGGGAAACCAGACGTGGACTCCTTGCCCAGTGTGCTTAGAGGAATGTGGCTGCACCTCACTGACGAGGCCCATAGGAGGCCGAAACGATCGTCTGGGGTTGTCATGTTCCTTGTTCAGAGGAGAATTGCCTGGTATTTCGGGGCTGGACTGACCTTTATTGGCAGGATCAGACTGATATACTTCAGGAAAGTTTTCTTCTGTGAAAAGCACACTGGTCTAAAAGAGGCTGCTTCCGGGTGGTAAATCGCCATAGAACAAGCCACTGAGCTGTTGTTCGTTCCTGGTAGAGCGCTTCTCTCTTTGTATGCAAATTATTATGACCCTGGGGAAGTCTCCCTATGGGTGATGGGGGAAACCAGGCGTGGACTCCTTGCCCAGTGTGCTTAGAGGAATGTGGCTGCACCTCACTGACGAGGCCCATAGGAGGCCAAAACGATCGTCTGGGGTTGTCATGCTCCTTGTTCAGAGGAGAATTGCCTGGTATTTTGGGGCTGGACTGATCTTAATTGGCAGGATCAGACTGATATACTTCAGGAAAGTTTTCTTCTGTGAAAAGCACACTGGTCTAAAAGAGGCTGCTTCCGGGTGGTAAATCGCCATAGAACAAGCCACTGAGCTGTTGTTCGTTCCTGGTAGAGCGCTTCTCTCTTTGTATGCAAATTATTATGACCCTGGGGAAGTCTCCCTATGGGTGATGGGGGAAACCAGACGTGGACTCCTTGCCCAGTGTGCTTAGAGGAATGTGGCTGCACCTCACTGACGAGGCCCATAGGAGGCCGAAACAATCGTCTGGGGTTGTCATGTTCCTTGTTCAGAGGAGAATTGCCTGGTATTTCGGGGCTGGACTGACCTTAATTGGCAGGATCAGACTGATATACTTCAGGAAAGTTTTCTTCTGTGAAAAGCACACTGGTCTAAAAGAGGCTGCTTCCGGGTGATAAATCGTCATAGAACAAGCCACTGAGCTGTTGTTCGTTCCTGGTAGAGCGCTTCTCTCTTTGTATGCAAATTATTATGACCCTGGGGAAGTCTCCCTATGGGTGATGGGGGAAACCAGACGTGGACTCCTTGCCCAGTGTGCTTAGAGGAATGTGGCTGCACCTCACTGACGAGGCCCATAGGAGGCCGAAACGATCGTCTGGGGTTGTCATGTTCCTTGTTCAGAGGAGAATTGCCTGGTATTTCGGGGCTGGACTGACCTTAATTGGCAGGATCAGACTGATATACTTCAGGAAAGTTTTCTTCTGTGAAAAGCACACTGGTCTAAAAGAGGCTGCTTCCGGGTGGTAAATCGCCATAGAACAAGCCACTGAGTTGTTGTTCGTTCCTGGTAGAGAGCTTCTCTCTTTGTATGCAAATTATTATGACCCTGGGGAAGTCTCCCTATGGGTGATGGGGGAAACCAGACGTGGACTCCTTGCCCAGTGTGCTTAGAGGAATGTGGCTGCACCTCACTGACGGGGCCCATAGGAGGCTGAAACGATCGTCTGGGGTTGTCATGTTCCTTGTTCAGAGGAGAATTGCCTGGTATTTCGGGGCTGGACTGACCTTAATTGGCAGGATCAGACTGATATACTTCAGGAAAGTTTTCTTCTGTGAAAAGCACACTGGTCTAAAAGAGGCTGCTTCCGGGTGGTAAATCGCCATAGAACAAGCCACTGAGCTGTTGTTCGTTCCTGGTAGAGCGCTTCTCTCTTTGTATGCAAATTATTATGACCCTGGGGAAGTCTCCCTATGGGTGATGGGGGAAACCAGACATGGACTCCTTGCCCAGTGTGCTTAGAGGAATGTGGCTGCACCTCACTGACGAGGCCCATAGGAGGCCGAAACGATCGTCTGGGGTTGTCATGTTCCTTGTTCAGAGGAGAATTGCCTGGTATTTCAGGGCTGGACTGACCTTAATTGGCAGGATCAGACTGATATACTTCAGGAAAGTTTTCTTCTGTGAAAAGCACACTGGTCTAAAAGAGGCTGCTTCCGGGTGGTAAATCGCCATAGAACAAGCCACTGAGCTGTTGTTCGTTCCTGGTAGAGCGCTTCTCTCTTTGTATGCAACTGATTATTTCACCAGTGCTCTAGTTAAGACAGCATGAAAATATGGCCTGTATTTTGCCTATAAAAATAAATAGACCGCATATTACCTCCACAAATATTGATGAAATTGATTGAAGATGAAGATAACAAATGCGTCTTCTCACGGTGTGCAGTCCACCCTCCACAGTTGTGTAATGTGTCCACACAAAAATCCAAAAAAAGATGCCACAGGAGCAAATAGATAATAGTATATAGAAAAAAATTGGTATCAAATAATCCAACACGAGTACACGACCACAAAACCAGTACGTCCTTCTCCAAAACTAAACCTTTCAAATGAAATGTTAAGAACTACATCTATTTATAACATTTACATATGGGAGGGAATAACTTGATTTAAATATTTAAATTCGAATTTTAAATAATTCGAATTCGAATATTACATTTAAAATTACAATTTTAGTTAAGAAATACAATTTCAAAATTAAAATCGAATTAGAAAATTTCGAATATTTATAATATAACAGCATTATTAAAACAAATTCGAATTCGAATAGTACATTAAAAAAGAAAATACAATTTCGAAATTTAAATCGAATTCGAATATCTCATTACAAATAGTATGTAATATATTCAATCGAACTCGAATATAACATTTCAAATTCGAATGTGATATATCTTATCGAATTCGAATAGAATCGAATTCGAATATTATATTTGAAATTCGAATGTGAAATATAGTTTTTGAATTCGAATATAATATTCGAGTTTGAATAGAATCGAATTTGAATATTATATTTCGAATTCGAATGTGAAATATAGATTTCGAATTCGAATATAATATAATGCAAAAGAAAACATTCTATTATTAGAACGAATATTTTCAAATGTAGGTGAAAAATTTGAAACCGAACATTCGAAAATCGAATGTTAGAATGTTAGTTAAACATTCGAAATTCGATTCGAACGAACGAATGTCAGAAAATTCATTTTAAAATTTGAATGTTTAGAAACATTCGCCCATCCCTAGTAAGCTGGCAGCCAAAACAGCGTTGTTACCACACTTAGAGAACAGGTAAGTTCAGACTTAATGAGTTTAACGCTATGGAGCGTGTCATTAATAATACACAGTCATTAGTAACACTTGTAGACAATGTTGCCTTTTGCAGCGTATCAGATATATACACAGAGCAGTTAGTATTGGGTACTTGTGGATGGAGCGTGTTAATAATAATTCACAGTCATTAGAAATACTTGTAGATAATGTTGCCTTTTGCGGGCTATCAGATATATACACAGAGCAGTTAGTATTGAATACTTGCGGGTTCCTGGAATAGGATTTGTCCGAAAGCAGCTTTCTACCGAGTAATGACCTTGCACCTGAGAGTGTCTGATCGGTGACTGAGGAGGGCGATGAAGCCAGAGGTAATTAGCGGTGAAAGAGTGACAGGAGTCGGCTGAGGATGACGTCACGCAGCCTGCATGACTTCAGTAAGGCAGCCGATGAGAGACAAACACAGCTGATTATTCAAAGTTTGATGTGCTTGCTTCTTAGGTGATAAGTCATGAAGTGAACAGCTTCAATGAAGGATAGGGCTTGAAATCCATTCAGAAGTCAACGAGAACTTCAGATAACTAATGCAGGTTCAAACACAAATATTCAAGGAATGGGATAATAAACTGACTTCCCTTATAAAGTAGTAATAGTGGGAGGGGAATTGCTCTTAAAGGTATAGGATTTATGACAATATTACAAGTGGCCATGATTTGAGTATTATATCATCCTGATTTTTAGAATTCTTGCATTTATTAATGTTTTATAATTCTTGGAATAATTAACTTGTTTCGTTCCACATTCTATTATGAATAGCAAAAGTTTTGGCCTTAGTGGTAAGCATATCACTCAAAATATTAAATCTATTTTTGATGTGGCCAATAGCATCCATTCTAAGGGAGTCTGCCTTTGTAAGGGGTAATCTTGGGGGGGACATTTCAATACTGTGTACAGATTCATTTGAGTCACTTCTAGTAATAGACATTGGGATTTTAGCTTAGTATTTAATTAACTTAAATCGCCAATACAATTTTAAAAATTATTTTTTGAATAATGTTACTACAAAATGTATTATATCAATGTGATAAAGAATAATGATCTCCAGCTCAGTGCCTCCAATAAATGTTGATATATCTCTGGAGTGTCCTCCAGTAATGTTGGTGTATTTATTAGCAGCAATTGCCACCAACGTGTTACGTATTGCAATTATGAATATTAATAATTAATAGCAGTATTGTCAGCGATATCTACAATTAAAATAGCAGAGTTTTGCCAATACACTCCAGTAAGATGTTAAATTTCTGTAGTGTACCCCAAAATATCACTATTGAGATGTCTTTAAATTTGACAGCAATATTATTATTAAAAATTTATATTTAATCACAATATAAAATATTCCTACATTCTTATCAGTTGATTATATTTATGTAGTAACTGAATATCGCCTATGACCAGTTATATCTATCAATTTATCAATACAATATCAAAATATAAAGCAGGCTATAGAGATATTTAGATTAATTACTATTCAATAGATATTGTCTATTATCCCATGAATGGACAAAATACTTCTATAAATTAACCTTAACTCAAAATAAATCACTTATCAAATATCCCACATGAATTTTGCAAGAACAATTTGTATTTAACCAGCAACACAAACGCCTAGATTTAGAGTTTTGTCGGTAAAGACCCGCGTAGCTAACGCTGCTTTTTTCCAGCGCACCGTTAGGACAACGCTGGTATTTAGAGTTCTCTGAAGGGCTGCGTTAGGTTCCAAAAAGGGAGCGTAAAGGCATATTTACCGCCACTTCAACTCTCAATACCAGCGTAGCTTACGGTAGCGGCTAGCTGGAAAAACGTGCTCGTGCACGATTCCCCCATAGGAAACAATGGGGCAGTTTGGGCAGAAAAAAAACCTAACACCTGCAAAAAAGTAGCGTTAAGCTCCTAACGCAGCCCCATTGTTTCGCATGGGGAAACAGTTTCTAAGTCTGCACCTAACACCCTAACATGAACCCCGAGTCTAAACACCCCTAACCTTACATTTATTAACCCCTAATCTGCCGCCCCCACTATCGCTGACCCCTGCATTACACTATTAACCCCTAATCTGCCGCTCCGGACACCGCCGCAACCTAGATTATACCTATGTACCCCTAATCTGATGCCCCTAACATCGCCGACACCTACATAATATTTATTAACCCCTAATCTGCCCCCCCAACGTCGCCGCTACCTTACCTACACTTATTAACCCCTAATCTGCCGACCGGACCTCGCTGCCACTCTAATAAAGTTATTAACCCCTAAACCGCCGCACTCCTGCCTCGTAAACCCTATAATAAATAGTATTAACCCCTAACATCGCTGCCACCTAACTTCAAGTATTAACCCCTAATCTGCCGACAGAACCTCACCGCTACTATAATAAATTTATTAACCCCTAAAGCTAAGTCTAACCCTAACACCCCCCTAAATTAAATATAATTTTAATCTAACGAAATAAATTAAATCTTATTAAATAAAGTATTCCTATTTAAATCTAAATACTTACCTGTAAAATAAACCCTAATATAGCTACAATATAACGAATAATTATATTGTACCTATTTTAGGATTTATATTTATTTTACAGGCAACTTTGTATTTATTTTAACTAGGTACAATAGCTATTAAATAGTTATTTACTATTTAATAGCTACCTAGTTAAAATAATTACAAAATTACCTGTAAAATAAATCCTAACCTAAGTTACAATTAAACCTAACACTACACTATCAATAAATTAATTAAATAAATTAACTACAATTACATACAATTAAATAAACTAAACTAAATTACCAAAAAAAACAAACACTAAATTACAAAAAAAATAAAAAAAGATTACAAGAATTTTAAGCTAATTACACCTACTCTAAGCCCCCTAATAAAATAGCAAAGCCCCCCAAAATTAAAAAAAATCCCTACCCTAATCTAAATTTAAAAAGTTAACAGCTCTATTACCTTACCAGCCCTTAAAAGGGCTTTTTTTGCGGGGCATGCCCCAAAGAAATCAGCTCTTTTGCCAACATTAAAAGATTATACAACCCACCACCCACATACCCCTAATCTAACCCAAACCCCCTTAAATAAACCTAACACTACCCCCCTGAAGATTTCCCTACCTTGAGCCGTGTTCACCCAGCCAGGCACCGATGGACCAAAAGAAGACATCCGGAGCAGCAGAAGTCTTCATCCTATCCGGGCAGAAGAGGACATCCGGACCGGCAGACATCTTCATCCAAGCGGCATCTTCTATCTTCATCCATCCGACGAGGAGCGGCTCCATCTTCAAGACCTCCGGCGCGGAACATCCTTCTTCAACGACGACTACCCGACGAATGAAGGTTCCTTTAAGTGACGTCATCCAAGATGGCGTCCCTCGAATTCCGATTGGCTGATAGGATTCTATTAGCCAATCAGATTGAGCTTGCATTCTATTGGCTGTTCCGATCAGCCAATGAAATGCGAGCTCAATCTGATTGGCTGATTGGATCAGCCAATCCGATTAAACTTGAATCTGATTGGCTGATTCAATCAGCCAATCCGATCTTTCCTACCTTAATTCCAATTGGCTGATAAAATCCTATCAGCCAATCGGAATTCGAGGGACGCCATCTTGGATGACGTCACTTAAAGGAACCTTCATTCGTCGGGTAGTCGTCGTTGAAGAAGGATGTACCGCGCCGGAGGTCTTGAAGATGGAGCCGCTCCTCGTCGGATGGATGAAGATAGAAGATGCCTCTTGGATGAAGATGTCTGCCGGTCCAGATGTCCTCTTCTGCCCGGATAGGATAAGACTTCTGCCGCTCCGGATGGCTTCTTTTGGTCCATTGGTGCCCGGCTGGGTGAACACTGCTCAAGGTAGGGAGATCTTCAGGGGGGTAGTGTTAGGTTTATTTAAGGGGGGTTTGGGTTAGAGTAGGGGTATGTGGGTGGTGGGTTGTAATGTTGGGGGGTGGTTTTGTGTTTTTTTTACAGGCAAAATAGCTGATTTCTTTGGGGCATGCCCCGCAAAAAGCCCTTTTAAGGGCTGGTAAGGTAATAGAGCTGTTAACTTTTTTAATTTAGATTAGGGTAGGGAATTTTTTTAATTTTGGGGGGCTTTGTTATTTTATTAGGGGGCTTAGAGTAGGTGTAATTAGCTTAAAATTCTTGTAATCTTTTTTTATTTTTTGTAATTTAGTGTTTGTTTATTTTTTGGTAATTTAGTTTAGTTTATTTAATTGTAGGTAATTGTAGTTAATTTATTTAATTAATTTATTGATAGTGTAGTGTTAGGTTTAATTGTAACTTAGGTTAGGATTTATTTTACAGGTAATTTTGTAATTATTTTAGCTAGGTAGCTATTAAATAGTTAATAACTATTTAATAGCTATTGTACCTAGTTAAAATAAATACAAAGTTGCCTGTAAAATAAATATAAATCCTAAAATAGCTACAATATAATTATGCGTTATATTGTAGCTATATTAGGGTTTATTTTACAGGTAAGTATTTAGCTTTAAATCGGAATACTTTATTTAATAAGAGTTAATTTATTTAGTTAGAATAAAATTATATTTAATTTAGGGGGGTGTTAGGGTTAGACTTAGCTTTAGGGGTTAATACATTTATTATAGTAGCGGTGAGGTCCGGTCGGCAGATTAGGGGTTAATACTTGAAGTTAGGTGGCAGCGATGTTAGGAAGGGCAGATTAGGGGTTAATACTATTTATTATAGGGTTTGCGAGGCGGGAGTGCGGCGGTTTAGGGGTTAATAACTTTATTAGAGTGGCGGCGAGGTCCGGTAGGCAGATTAGGGGTTAATAAATGTAGGTAAGGTAGCGGCGACGTTGGGGGGGGGCAGATTAGGGGTTAATAAATATTATGCAGGTGTCGGCGATGTTAGGGGCAGCAGATTAGGGGTTCATAGGGATAATGTAGGTGGCGGCGATGTGCGGTCGGCAGATTAGGGGTTTTAAAAAATGTATTATAGTGGCGGCGATGTGGGGGGGCATCGGTTTAGGGGTACATAGGTAGTTTATGGGTGTTAGTGTACTTTAGAGCACAGTAGTTAAGAGCTTTATGAACAGGCGTTAGCCCAGAAAGCTCTTAACTACTGACTTTTTTCTGCGGATGGAGTCTTGTCGGTAGAGGCTCTACCGCTCACTTCAGCCAAGACTCTAAATACCAGCGTTAGGAAGATCCCATTGAAAAGATAGGATACGCAATTGGCGTAAGGGGATCTGCGGTATGGAAAAGTCGCGGCTTGGAAGTGAGCGTTAGACCCTTTCCTGACTGACTCTAAATACCAGTGGGCGGTAAAAAGCAGCGTTAGGAGCCCTTAACGCTGCTTTTGACGGCTAACCCCAAACTCTAAATCTAGTTGTTAGTCTAATGCCAAAATATGGATTACTAACTTAACAATGCTTAGTTAACAATATAACCAAATATTTCAACACAAGTCTTACCAAATATCAATAAATCTAATAGAACTTCCAGAAAAAATATAATTAAACTATTTGGCCCAAAATAATCTTATAATACTTCAAATAATTAAACAGAGATTTAACCACAATAATAAATCCAGTTTTAAAATATATCACAGTAACTCAATCAGATTTATACATATTAATGCTTGACCCTTTTCTCAATAATAATTGACTTAGCGCTAGTATATTTAATATATGAAACACTGGTCTATTTAATACTAGATTGCAACTATAAAAGCACCTCTTTAAATACCAGCTTCAATTAAACTACAGCAATAAAGAATATCTTTGCTTTAAAACATTAAAAATATAAAAACATCAAAACGCTTACTACATTACCAGTAACCAATATGAGAGTTCAGATTTTTCAATCAGAGTTTTCCAAAGTCATACTTGAAGGTATTTTTGCAAACAAGGTATCACAAACACATGCCTAGATTACCATTTTGGCGTTAGCCTTAAAGTGAAGGTAAAGTCTTGCGTTCTGGATACCAAATATCAACCTATCATCAAAAATCATTATGATGTTCATTCATCAAAATATATGCAAACACAATAATAAGCTTTATTTTTTACTTGTTTGACCCGCTCCGTTTCTGCTCTTCAATCCGCCCGTCATAGTGCCTTCAGTGATTGACATTTTCTCACTCCTATCGTTATTTTACCCCCATGGCGTCCTGCCCCTTTTCTATTTCGTCATCGCCATCTTATGCGCATGCGTTAATGCAAACAGCGCATCATCATTGGCATGCTCGTTCACGGAACGCGCATGCGTTCTTATTTCTCCCCGTTCATTGTAACAGTGAATTGACAGCATCGCTATCACTTTGATTATTGAAGCACCTCTTCCAAAAGTACTAACCGGTAATTATGATACCGCAGCGCAGCTCACATACTAATTATTGACAATCACTATTTATTATTCAACAATCTGGCTATCAATTTTTTAGATTCTAATATGCCTTCTTTGCAAACTAGCTACCGCGGGCAAGAATATTTGCATGATACAGCACCATAAAACTACAAACAACTGCTTATTTGTGAAATAGAATGCTCTGCAAATATTAACGTTGTACATGTTATAAAATACACATCGCTAATATATATATGTCTGGATACTGAGTTACGGCAAGTACTTGAACGCATGCGCCATTGAGCTGCGGATACGCATGCGCAGTTGAAGTATATTACGGGTGCACGAGCGTAGTCCGATGCTAACAGAGAAAGCTACGTCATCCGATATGAACAAGGAAGTGTTGATGGGGCGGAGCGTATAGCGCAAACGGCGGTAGATTATAATTACTATTTATATGTGAATGTATATATTTTAAAACATATAAAATAAGCGACTGCAATAATTGTAAGATTAGTTTTAACAATAAGTCTTGTGAATTTGAAAAATTGACCTTCACTTTAAAAAGCAGCGTTGAGAGGTCCCAACGCTGCTTTTTAACGCCCGCTGGTATTACGAGTCAGGCAGGAAAGGGTCTATCGCTCACTTTTCTTCCACGACTCGAGGCTACCGCAAATCCCCTTACGTCAATTGCGTATCCTATCTTTTTAATGGGATTTGCCTAACGCCGGTATTACGAGTCTTGGAAGAAGTGAGCGGTAGACCCTCTCCTGGCAAGACTTCTACCGCATTTAAAAGTCAGTAGTTAAGAGTTTTATGGGCTAACGCCGGAACATAAAACTCTTAACTAAAGTGCTAAAAAGTACACTAACACCCATAAACTACCTATTAACCCCTAAACCGAGGCCCCCCCCACATCGCAAACACTAAAATAATTTTTTTAACCCCTAATCTGCCGACCTGACATTGCTGCTACCTACATTATACCTATGAACCCCTAATCTGCTGCCCCTAACATCACCAACACCTACATTATATTTATTAGCCCCTAATCTGACGCCCCCAACGTCGCCGCTACCTACCTACAATTATTAACCCCTAATCTGTTGACCGTACATCGCCGCCACTTTAATAAATGTATTAACCCCTAAACTGCCGCACTCCCGCCTCGCAAACACTAGTTACATTTTATTAACCCTAATCTGCCTGCCCTAACATTGCCGACACCTACTTACATTTATTAACCCCTAATCTGCCACCCCCAATGTCGCCGCTACTATATTAAAGGTATTAACCCCTAAACCTAAGTCTAAACCTAACCCCCCTAACTTAAATATAATTTAAATTAAACAAAATAAGTTCAATCCGATTGGCTGATTGGATCAGCCAATAGAATGCAAGGTCAATTCTATTGGCTGATTAAATCAACCAATCAGATTTTTCCTACCTTAATTCCGATTGGCTGATAGAATCCTATCAGCCAATCGGAATTTGAGGGACGCCATCTTGGATGACGTCATTTAAAGTAACCGTCAATCGTCGAGTAGTCGTCGTGCTGGAAGGATGCTCTGCAACGGATGTCTTCAAGATGGAGTCGCTCCTCGTCGGATGTAAGAAGATAGAAAATGCCGCTTGGATGAAGTCTTCTGCCGGTCCGGATGTCCTCTTCTGCCTGGATAGGATGAAGACTTCTGCCGGTCTGGATGTCCTCTTCTGCCCCATCGGATGAAGACTTCTGGCCGGATCAGATGACCACTTGTGCCCAGCTGGGTGAAGACGGCTCAAGGTAGGGTGATCTTCAATGGGGTAGTGTTAAGTTTTTTTAAGGGGGTATTGGGTGGGTTTTAGAGTAGGGGTGTTTGGGTGGTGGGTTGTAATGTTGGGGGGTATTGTAATTTTTTTTTTACAGGTAAAAGAGCTGATTACTTTGGGGCAATGCCCCGCAAAAGGACCTTTTAAGGGCTGGTAAGGTAAAAGAGCTGTTAACTTTTTAAATTTAGAATAGGGTAGGGAAATTTAATTATTTTGGTTGGCTTTTTTATTTTATTAGGGGGATTAGATTAGGTGTAATTAGTTTAAAGTTCTGTCGGCAGATTAGGGGTTAATAAGTGTAATATTAGGGGTGTTTAGACTCAGGGTTCATGTTAGGGTGTTAGGTGCAGACATATTTTTTCTTTCCCCATAGAAAACAATGGGGCTGCGTTAGGAGCTGAATGCTGTTTTTTTGCAGGTGTTAGGTTTTTTTTCAGCCAGCTCAGCCCCATTGTTTCCTATGGGGAAATCATGCACGAGCACGTTTAGCCAGCTTACTGCTACCGTAAGCAACGTTGGTATTGAGGTGAGATGTGGAGCTAAATTTTGCTCAACGCTCACCTTTTTGCGGCTAACGCCAGGTTTAAAAAACCTGTAATACCAGCGTTGGTTTAAGGGAGCGGTGGAAAAAAAAGGAGCATTAGAGCCGCAAGCCTTACCGACAAAAACTCGTAATCTAGCAAACAAAGAATTATTCCAAATCAGGCCCCAAACCAAAGTGTGTTTTTGTATCATTTCCTTCTTTTCATTGTCTTTTTGTCTGTGACCGACTTTACTTTAAATTCTAAATCACACAATAGAAAAATCTCTGATTACGCCCTTAGCTTTCATTGGCTAATCCACTGGTTATTCATTTTCCCAATTTAATACCTTTGGCTGCAATTCTCATATTGGACACCGGAGGGGGGCAACAGCCAACTGGAGTCTAGTTACATTTTTAAGCTACTGGAAAAAATATATTCTCTTATATATTTTTAAAACATATATTTAATATACTTATTATTCCCTAGTATTAATAAACTATCTGGTCAACATATATGTGACTATTTAATTTAACTGAGCATGCACATTTTCAGACTAGACATGGGGTATTCTATATATATATATATATATATATATATATATACACATTCCAATCTGGACTGATTTATAGACAGGAAGATCTTGCTCCTTTGAAATCTGCTTGATAGCTCAGGTCTGGTTAAACTGAATAATTTCAGCTTGCTTGGCGGACAGCTCCACCTACTGGCTATTTTAATAAATGCACTGCTTCTCAATGCTTTTCAATAGTAGTCACATGACTGGAAAAAAAGGTTGTTATTCTGAAACGGTGTAAATTGAACCGTTGTAAAACGAGGGCCACCTGTATATATATATATATATATATATATATATATATGTGTGTATGTGTGTATATAATACACATAATAATTAATATACCTATCTGATGTATGCTTCCATACAATTCTACTTATAATATCTTTAAAAAAATGTATTTAAAAGACATATATCTATTAGGAGTTAAGGAATATAATAATATAGATATATTTATATTTGACTTTATTTGTATATCAGATGATAATTAGTTATACTATTATTTGATTTTGATAGAATCATATCATTTCATATCTAATACATCTCCAATGCTGAGTGTATATAATTCACAGCACAAATTACATAGGCATTTATATACCAGTATATACTAGACATGTGCGTTTCGTTTCGTTCCGAATTTAAATTCGGACAAATTTGTCAAATTCTGAGATTTGGATTGATTCGAATTTCCGAATTACCGTAGCACTGAATCTAACAAATAAATCCGAATTAGTTTGGATTTATTCGTAACAATCGGATGGCCATGGACTAATCACAATTACACTAGTATTGTACTGTATATTAGGTTATATCACTCTGCTATGGGTTACACCTAATATTACAGTACTTCCCACCTAACACATACCGAACTTCCAAATTTACAAATCAAATCCGAACCGAATACTTCCGAATTTATTCGAATCCGAACGAATCCGAAACGAATGCATTCAAATGTATCCGAATTCTAATCGATCCGAAAACGAAATTCAAAAACATCCGAATCGATCCGAAATAAACCGAAACAAATTTTTTCACCGTGCACAAGTCTAGTATATACCAGTCATATTTTGAACCTCATTTGTATATTAGATGTCTGAAAAACAAAAAAAAGATGTTATACATTTTAAATATACAGTTATATATTGATTTCCCTACATATTAAAGATATATTAGGCACTAGACATATCTCCCAGATCCATATACTTATTAGTACATTCATCCAATCCTGGGCAAGATTACATGTGCGGCGCAAGCTTCAGCGCAACTGCTGAAACCCGTGCTGCCCATAATTTCACCTCGCACATCATGGTATCACATAAACCCTGCCGGCAGCTCATTAAGGCCTAGATTTAGAGTTCGGCGGTAAAAGGGCTGTTAACGCTCCGCGGGTTTTTTTCTGGCCGCACCATAAATTTAACTCTGGTATCGAGAGTTCAAACAAATGCTGCGTTAGGCTCCAAAAAAGGAGCGTAGAGCATTTTTACCGCAAATGCAACTCTCGATACCAGAGTTGCTTACGGACGCGGCCGGCATCAAAAACGTGCTCGTGCACGATATCCCCATAGGAAACAATGGGGCTGTTTGAGCTGAAAAAAAACCTAACACCTGCAAAAAAGCAGCGTTCAGCTCCTAACGCAGCCCCATTGTTTCCTATGGGGAAACACCTCCTAAGTCTGCACCTAACACCCTAACATGTACCCCGAGTCTAAACACCCCTAACCTTACACTTATTAACCCCTAATCTGCCGCCCCCGCTATCGCTGACCCCTGCATTACACTTTTAACCCCTAATCTGCCGCTCCGTAAACCGCCGCCACCTACGTTATCCCTATGTACCCCTAATCTGCTGCCCTAACATCGCCGACCCCTATGTTATATTTATTAACCCCTAATCTGCCCCCCACAACGTCGCCGACACCTACCTACACTTATTAACCCCTAATCTGCCGAGCGGACCTGAGCGCTACTATAATAAAGTTATTAACCCCTAATCCGCCTCACTAACCCTATCATAAATAGTATTAACCCCTAATCTGCCCTCCCTAACATCGCCGACACCTACCTTCAATTATTAACCCCTAATCTGCCGACCGGAGCTCACCGCTATTCTAATAAATGTATTAACCCCTAAAGCTAAGTCTAACCCTAACACTAACACCCCCCTAAGTTAAATATAATTTTTATCTAACGAAATAAATTAACTCTTATTAAATAAATAATTCCTATTTAAAGCTAAATACTTACCTGTAAAATAAATCCTAATATAGCTACAATATAAATTATAATTATATTATAGCTATTTTAGGATTAATATTTATTTTACAGGCAACTTTGTAATTATTTTAACCAGGTACAATAGCTATTAAATAGTTAAGAACTATTTAATAGTTACCTAGTTAAAATAATTACAAATTTACCTGTAAAATAAATCCTAACCTAAGATATAATTAAACCTAACACTACCCTATCAATAAAATAATTAAATAAACTACCTACAATTACCTACAATTAACCTAACACTACACTATCAATAAATTAATTAAACACAATTGCTACAAATAAATAACATTAAATAAACTATCTAAAGTACAAAAAATAAAAAAGAACTAAGTTACAGAAAATAATAAAATATTTACAAACATAAGAAAAATATTACAACAATTTTAAACTAATTACACCTACTCTAAGCCCCCTAATAAAATAACAAAGCCCCCCAAAATAAAAAATTCCCTACCCTATTCTAAAATACAAATATTACAAGCTCTTTTACCTTACCAGCCCTGAACAGGGCCCTTTGCGGGGCATGCCCCAAGAATTTCAGCTCTTTTGCCTGTAAAAAAAAACATACTATACCCCCCCCCCCCAACATTACAACCCACCACCCACATACCCCTAATCTAACCCAAACCCCCCTTAAATAAACCTAACACTACCCCCCTGATGATCTTCCTACCTTGTCTTCACCATGCCAGGTTCACCGATCCGTCCTGGCTCCAAGATCTTCATCCAACCCAAGCGGGGGCTAGACATCCACTGAAGAAGTCCAGAAGAGGGTCCAAAGTCTTCCTCCTATCCGGCAAGAAGAGGACATCCGGACCGGCAAACATCTTCTCCAAGCGGCATCTTCTATCTTCTTCCATCCGATGACGACCGGCTCCATCTTGAAGACCTCCAGCGCGGATCCATCCTCTTCTTCCGACGACTAGACGACGAATGACGGTTCCTTTAAGGGACGTCATCCAAGATGGCGTCCCTCGAATTCCGATTGGCTGATAGGATTCTATCAGCCAATCGGAATTAAGGTAGGAATTTTCTGATTGGCTGATGGAATCAGCCAATCAGAATATAGTTCAATCCGATTGGCTGATCCAATCAGCCAATCAGATTGAGCTCGCATTCTATTGGCTGTTCCGATCAGCCAATAGAATGCGAGCTCAATCTGATTGGCTGATTGGATCAGCCAATCGGATTGAACTATATTCTGATTGGCTGATTCCATCAGCCAATCAGAAAATTCCTACCTTAATTCCGATTGGCTGATAGAATCCTATCAGCCAATCGGAATTCGAGGGACGCCATCTTGGATGACGTCCCTTAAAGGAACCGTCATTCGTCGTCTAGTCGTCGGAAGAAGAGGATGGATCCGCGCTGGAGGTCTTCAAGATGGAGCCGGTCGTCATCGGATGGAAGAAGATAGAAGATGCCGCTTGGAGAAGATGTTTGCCGGTCCGGATGTCCTCTTCTTGCCGGATAGGAGGAAGACTTTGGACCCTCTTCTGGACTTCTTCAGTGGATGTCTAGCCCCCGCTTTGGTTGGATGAAGATCTTGGAGCCAGGACGGATCGGTGAACCTGGCATGGTGAAGACAAGGTAGGAAGATCATCAGGGGGGTAGTGTTAGGTTTATTTAAGGGGGGTTTGGGTTAGATTAGGGGTATGTGGGTGGTGGGTTGTAATGTTGGGGGGGGGTATAGTATGTTTTTTTTTACAGGCAAAAGAGCTGAAATTCTTGGGGCATGCCCCGCAAAGGGCCCTGTTCAGGGCTGGTAAGGTAAAAGAGCTTGTAATATTTGTATTTTAGAATAGGGTAGGGAATTTTTTATTTTGGGGGGCTTTGTTATTTTATTAGGGGGCTTAGAGTAGGTGTAATTAGTTTAAAATTGTTGTAATATTTTTCTTATGTTTGTAAATATTTTATTATTTTCTGTAACTTAGTTCTTTTTTATTTTTTGTACTTTAGATAGTTTATTTAATGTTATTTATTTGTAGCAATTGTGTTTAATTAATTTATTGATAGTGTAGTGTTAGGTTAATTGTAGGTAATTGTAGGTAGTTTATTTAATTATTTTATTGATAGGGTAGTGTTAGGTTTAATTATATCTTAGGTTAGGATTTATTTTACAGGTAAATTTGTAATTATTTTAACTAGGTAACTATTAAATAGTTCTTAACTATTTAATAGCTATTGTACCTGGTTAAAATAATTACAAAGTTGCCTGTAAAATAAATATTAATCCTAAAATAGCTATAATATAATTATAATTTATATTGTAGCTATATTAGGATTTATTTTACAGGTAAGTATTTAGCTTTAAATAGGAATTATTTATTTAATAAGAGTTAATTTATTTCGTTAGATAAAAATTATATTTAACTTAGGGGGGTGTTAGTGTTAGGGTTAGACTTAGCTTTAGTGGTTAATACATTTATTAGAATAGCGGTGAGCTCCGGTCGGCAGATTAGGGGTTAATAATTGAAGGTAGGTGTCGGCGATGTTAGGGAGGGCAGATTAGGGGTTAATACTATTTATGATAGGGTTAGTGAGGCGGATTAGGGGTTAATAACTTTATTATAGTAGCGCTCAGGTCCGCTCGGCAGATTAGGGGTTAATAAGTGTAGGTAGGTGTCGGCGACGTTGTGGGGGGCAGATTAGGGGTTAATAAATATAACATAGGGGTCGGCGATGTTAGGGCAGCAGATTAGGGGTACATAGGGATAACGTAGGTGGCGGCGGTTTACGGAGCGGCAGATTAGGGGTTAAAAGTGTAATGCAGGGGTCAGCGATAGCGGGGGCGGCAGATTAGGGGTTAATAAATATAACATAGGGGTCGGCGATGTTAGGGGTAGCAGATTAGGGGTACATAGGGATAACGTAGGTGGCGGCGATTTGCGGTCGGAAGATTAGGGGTTAATTATTTTAAGTAGCTTGCGGCGACGTTGTGGGGGGCAAGTTAGGGGTTAATAGATATAATACAGGGGTCGGCGGTGTTAGGGGCAGCAGATTAGGGGTACATAAGTATAACGTAGGTGGCGGTCGGCAGATTAGGGGTTAAAAATTTTAATCGAGTGGCGGCGATGTGGGGGGACCTCGGTTTAGGGGTACATAGGTAGTTTATGGGTGTTAGTGTACTTTAGGGTACAGTAGTTAAGAGCTTTATAAACCGGCGTTAGCCAGAAAGCTCTTAACTCCTGCTATTTTCAGGCGGCTGGAATCTTGTCGTTAGAGCTCTAACGCTCACTGCAGAAACGACTCTAAATACCAGCGTTAGAAAGATCCCATTGAAAAGATAGGCTACGCAAATGGCGTAGGGGGATCTGCGGTATGGAAAAGTCGCGGCTGAAAAGTGAGCGTTAGACCCTTTAATCACTGACTCCAAATACCAGCGGGCGCCCAAAACCAGCGTTAGGAGCCTCTAACGCTGGTTTTGACGGCTACCGCCGAACTCTAAATCTAGGCCAAAGTGTTGTAAGTCTGATAAACTAGCGATGTCCAGAAATGAGCATAAATACAAATTTCTGGAGTTGCCAGTGACTTACGGCACTAAGAAAATAAAATCTCCCATAAAAGTCTAACCCGCCTCCCAAAAATAAACCTGACATGTAAAACTCCTATATCCACCATTGGAACTAATAATATCACCTAAATCCACAAACCCCAACATCGCAGACTACCTAATAAAAGTATTAACCCCTATATCCGCCATCGGTTTTAACAAGGTTTTGGTATCACATATACGCAACCACACAGGAGGGGGCTATGATGTGTTCGATAGGAGCTTCTGAGGAATCATTTGAGTGAGGGAACTAATGGGAAAGGGCATCTGCCTTTTTGTTCTTGGTCCCAGGAAGATAAGAGACCACAAAGTTAAAATAGGAAAAGAATAAGGCCCACCTGGCCTGTCGAGGATTGAGCCGATGAGCAGTCTCTAGGTAAGTCAGATTCTTGTGGTCGGTGAGAATCTGAATAGGATTGACGGTGCCCTCTAACCAGTGATTCAGTCAAGGCCATCTTAATGGCTAAGAGTTCACGATTACCCACATCATAGTTCCTCTCAGCAGGAGTAAAGCGTTTAGAGAAAAAGGCTACAGGGTGTGACTTGGAAGTCGAAGGGTCCATCTGGGTAAGAACTGCTCCAGCCCCTATCTTGGAGGCATCAACCTCTAGAGTGAACTGTAGGCCAGGATCAGTATGGCCAAGCACAGGAGCTGAACAAAAAGCCTTTTTCAGACAAGATAAGGTGTTTATGGCCTCAGGAGGCCAATGTTTACAGTCTTTGTTCCATTTTGTCAATTCATTGAGAGGAGCTACTGTTTGAGAAAAGTTCTTTATAAACTTGCGGTAATAATTGAAGAATCCCAAGAACTTCTGCAATACCTTTTTAAAGAGGTAGGTTGAGGTCATTCTAGTACTGCTGTGAGTTTAGCAGGATCCATGGCAAAACCCTCCTTCGAGATGACATAACCAAGGAATTGGATTTGCTCTTGATCAAACTCACACTTTTCTAGCTTGGCTACCAAGGAATTCTCTCTGAGGCGAAGAAGCACCTGTCTCATGTGCCTATGATGCTCCTCTAAAGTGGAAGAGAAAACAAGGATATCATCCAGATAAACAATGACAGTGCGGTTGAGGAGGTCACGGAAGACATTGTTGACAAATGTCTGGAAGACTGCAGGGGCATTACACGTAAGTCCAATTTGGTGACAAAATGAGCATCCTGGAGTGAGTCATACAGTTCGGTGATCAATGGTATGGGATAGCGATTCTTGATGGTTATGTTGTTCAAGGCCCTGTAGTCAATGCAGGGTCTGAGCTCACCATCCTTCTTACTGACAAAAAAGAAGCCAGCCCCAGCAGGAGAGGAGGAAGGGTGAATGAAACCTTCAGCTAGGTTCTCGTGGATGTACTCCTCCGTGGATTTGGTTTCAGCCTTGGAGAGTGGATAAGTCCTCCCTTTAGGAAGTGGGGCTCCGGGAAAGAGGTTGATCTTGCAGTCATAAGGATGGTGGGGTGGCAGCACGTCGGCTGCTTTTTTCTCAAACACATCACCAAAGTATGTGTATACTGAAGGAAGGTTTAAAGGAGTCTGTATACTGGCTATGGGAATACGGGGCAGAGGAATGACTTTAGCAAGGCAGGAGTGGAAACAGGAGGTACCCCAGGAGGCCAGTTGTTCCTCAGCCCAATCAAACTGTGGATTGTGTACCCGAAGCCAAGGAAGACCAAGTATGACAGGCGGTGAATGATCTCAAACTGCAGCTGTTCAGTGTGGAGGACTCCCACAGTCAGGGTCAGGGGTGCTGACTCAAAATGGATCACGCCTGAACCAAGGGGGGTGCCATCCAGGGTGGTTATTTTGAGACAATGTCTTTTCTGCAGAAGAGGCAAACCAGCTTTAATCATAAAACGGTGATACAGGAAGTTTCCAGCTGCCCCTGAATCAATGAAGGTTTGAGTGTGGACAGTATTCTGAAGGAAGGTAAGGGTAACAGGTACCAGGATCCGAGAAGAGTGAGGGGATTTTGTTGAGACCATGCTTAGAGGTACCCCAGTGTTATCCCCTAAGCATTGGCTTTTCCAGGCCAAATGTCACAGTCCTTCAGTTGGTGGGTGTTAGATCCACAATAAAAACATAGTCTCAGTCTCCTTCTTCTCTGTCTTTCAGACTCTGTAGGTTTGAAGGAGGAGAGATCCATGGGTTCCTCCACTGAGGTAACTGGAGTAGCTGATGGGGTAGCGGTTGCTGCCAAAACTGGGTGAACAGGAGGACGGGAGAGAAGGACCCTCCTTGTTCTATCTCTCTTGGCTTGCCTTTCCTGAAAGCGAGAGTCCAGATTGATACAAAGCGCTATAAAGTCTTCCAAAGAAGAAGGAATATCACGATAAGTGAGTTAATCTTTGATGCGTTCATGGAGACCCCTCCTAAAGGCTGCCTTGAGAGCACTGCCATCCCAAGCGGTTTCAAGTGCCAAGGTGCGGAACTCGATGGCAAATTGTGCCACGGTTTTATTGCCTTAGCGAAGATCCAGGAGAGAATATTCCGCAGCAGAGGTATACCCTGAAGTCCCAAACACAGAATACAAAGCAGAAATTAACTCATCAGTATCATGCAGGAGTGTAGCATTCTGTTCCAAAAGGGGAGAGACCCAGGCTAGAGCCTTGTCCTTAAGCAAGGAAATTATAAAGGTGACCCTTGACTGATGAGACTGTAAGGTGTGAGGATCATTGCGGAAGTGCAGCCTGCATTGGTTTAGAAAGCCCCTGCAGTCAGCAGTACCTTCATACTTGTCAGGCAAGGGTATCCAGGGTATAGTTCCAGAAGCAGAGGAAGGAGTCACAGCACTAGGAGTAGGGGCTGGTGGTGTAGCAACAGGAGCAGCATACATTGCTGCAACTAGTAAGAAGAGTTGAGCTCTAATAGCCTCTAGCATGAAATCCATAGTCTGCAACTGTGTGGTATGGGTTCCCAACATCTGTCCTTGAAGATAAACAGCTTGTGCCACTTCATCTGGCTGCATGGCCCAAATATAATGTAACGCTCGTGGGATACTCCTCTATCAGACCAAACTCGGCCAGCAGTCTTTTATCCCGTTGTTGAGCCGGAATGATAGGGAATATTTCAGAGCAGAGAAAGTTAATGAGATGAGGAAGACGGCACTCACCACAGGCAGGACAGTCCCCAGCGGCAACAGCAGAGCAGTCCATGGATGAACCACTAGAATGGTCAGGCAGGCAGGGTCTGGCAACAGTAAAGCAATCCAAGGATAAACCACTAGAATAGTCAGGCAGGCAGGGTTTGGCAACAGTAATGCAATCCAAGGGCACACCACTAGAATGGTCAGGCAGGCAGGGTTTGGCAACAGTAGAACAGTCCAGCAGATTAAGGGTTAAGGCAGGTAGAGTCATCAGCCAGGCAGGTTCAGCAACAGTGATCAAACCAGCAGTTTAAGGGTTAAGGCAGGTAGAGTAGTCAGGCAGGCAGGTTCAGTAACGATATGAGGCACAAGAAAGAATGATCTGTCACACTCAGGAGCACACAAAGTAACACCTATACTTGGGCAGTGACAGATTGTTCTACAAAGATTTAAATAGGCATAGATTTGCGCCACTGAGGTCCGCCCGGCATCCGGAGCGTGCGGCGATGACGTCAGTGCCGCACACATTCGGAGCTGACACTGCCTCTGACAATGAGCAGAGAAGGAGACACCTCACCCCTAGCAACGGGTAGAGCGGTGCAGCGTGACACTGGCTTGTTGGCGGGTAGTAACTGGGCAAGCATCCAGAGGACCGTCTGTGAGGAAGGAGGAGGCGAGGTGTCCCAGATCATTTCCTAGCAACACCTCTGCCGGTAAATGGCTCATGATGCCTACTTCTACAGCATGGGAACCTGCTCTCCAATCCAAGTGGACCCATGCTGTGGGGATTCGGAGTACCTTACCCCCAGCCACACAAACGTTTACTAACTAACGGGTCTGGTCCAAAGTGGTGACCAGGTGTGGCTGGACAAGGGTAATGGTGGCTCTGCTGTCCCATAATCTTTGAGCCTGTCAGCCGTTAATCCACTCTGGATGGCAATGATGCAGGTGATTGTCACCAGTGGCTTCTTGTACTTCATGTAAAACCCTGAATTCCACTTCGGCCGGGGTCTGCAGGGCTTCCTGACTCCAAGCAGTGAGCTGCTGCTCTGGAAACTCCAGCGGAAGCTCTGGTCCAGTTGGGGTGGAGATGATTCTTTGAACAATTGGACCATGCATGGCCCACCAAATTCCCATCTTCCGAGGAGAGTGGAGCAGGGGGGTACTGGTGGGTCACTGGAGGTCGAGGGGATGTAGGAGTGGAGTGGGCTGTTGGATTTGGTTCGGGTCGATCTGTGTGTCGAGCATTCAAGAACTGGTCCACCAGGACAGCAGCTTGATCCACCATCTCAGGTTTCCGATCCCTTATCCATTCTTGTACCTACGGCGTGGAGTGGTCATAAAAGTGCTCCAGAAGGATGTGCTGGAAAGCTTGTGCCAGGGTGGTTACTTGGCAACCCGAAAACCAATAGTCTGGGGAGCAGGTGAACTGGTGGGTCCACTCTGTAAAGGGTAGCCCCTCTCTCCTCTTCAGGCCTAGCCAAGATGTGCTCCTACACCAGCTCATATTTGCACTTGTCTTTTAGGGGAATGGCCTCAAAGACATCCAAGGCCCTCCCCGACAGTTTCTCAATCAGGAGGGTAACCCTGTCGGCATCAGCGATGCCCTGCAGCTCACACTGAGTCTTGAATGCCTATTGGTATTGGTCGATTTCATCCTCTCCATCTTTAAAGGCACGGAAAGCCTCATGGGGTAACTTCTTCCGGGGGGGAGCAGGCCTCAGATCGGCCAGTGCAGCTCCCCCCATAACTTTCTGGACCTCCAGCATTTTGAGGCATGTAGTGTCAGCAATAATCTGCGTGATGATCTCCTGGGGTGGGGTGGTCCCATAGAGCACCAGCTGCCACTGGATCTCCCTCTGGACCTCGGACATCCCCCCAGTTGAGGGCTTGCTGACCCAGTCACTGCCCCGGCTATTGCCGGGCTCACTGGCCTGATCGCTGACTCAAATGCCTTGTACCAGTTTGGCGATGATCGCTGCCTTGGATTTGTTGGTGGCCACTTGTCCACGAACTTCCAGCATGTTTTTAAGTGTACTTCTTTTAAGCCTGGAGTATCGCTGCTCCATCCGAAGGGGCTCTGGTGGTGGTTTGATTGTTCCAGGTAGGAGAAAGCATCCCACCGCTGCCAACCAGTTGTGACGGTCTCCTTCTACCCCGACTGGGTAGCTCCGCCAAAGCAAAGTAGCGATCAGCTTTTTTGGGGCAAAGTTCAAGCAGTATAGCAACAACAAAAAGGGGGTCGGTGAAAACACAAGCCCATTTTATAAAAAAAACCCAATTATGCTTTGAATTTTGTATTAATAAGTACAAATTTCTTTGTGATTTTTGCACATCCAGTGCACTAAAATTACAATCTACGATGTGCATATTTAATATGATTTATTCCTGTGTAAATTACATACAAATTTTACATTTTTTTTAAAATCCGATTTTTGGTGAAGAATTTTATTACGATTTTTTATGCACCTTAACAATACAATGTTTCCCTGCTTATTTTTGTGTGATTGGTTAAATTATTGGTTTTGTATTATGTTTAAAATACAAATTTTAATGTGCACATTTCATATCAAAATGCAGTATACGCCCCTTAGTGAGACACCCTGTTTTCAAGGAAAAAGTGGCTTTAGATCATTCCACCAGGGACTGGTGAGCATTCTTTAATAATCTCACCAGCCCAGAGAGCTTTTGATCATCGAGCCCTTAATATTTTTAAAACAAATAAACAATCTTTTTTTTTTGGCAATTTTCTTTTCAATAGCCAAACTTCACCCATTATTTGGAGAAGCCAATCTGGACTTTAGTCAGCAGACAACAAGGCTAGCTATGGTCATAAGGTTAGTATATAATGCATTTATTTGCAGTTGCTAAGAGTTAGAGCCAATTGGGACATATATGTAGCAGAGTTGGCCTTGGAAATTCAGCAGATTTATTTACAGTTATGAATATTAGAAATCACTCAATTTTCAGAGCAAAATTACATGAATAGGGTGGAAATAAATAATGAAAATATATTGTAAAATTGTTTCATCATACATAACTAAACATTTTATATACAAATCTCAAGGTATTTACTGTCCCTTTAAGATATGCACAATATAGTATCCATTAACTGTACAGTGTCTTTTCCCAGAAATCATGTGTCTCTCTCCCTCCCTAGTTTCATTATGCTGTTATTATCCTAGTTCCTACATCTGAAACTGAAAGTAAATGTTTCTACTTTATACAGCTAAATCAACTGGCTGCCTCCATTTCGGTGATGAGAAATGAAGCTGGAAATATTATTTGTGCTGCTTTTTCTACAACCGACATGTGAGTTTAACCTGAAATATTCTCTGCAGGGAAAATACTTTAGTTTGTAGCTGTGTGTATAGAATGAAAACGCACTGATGATGTTGATGTGTGACATGCAGCAGGGATCTGTACAGTGTGTATACTAGTGTGACATGCAGCAGGGATCTGTACAGGGTGTATACCGGTGTGACGTGCAGCAGGGATCTGTACAGGGTGTTTACCAGTGTGACATGCAGCAGGGATCTGTACAGGGTGTATACCAGTGTGACATGCAGCAGGGATCTGTACAGGGTGTATACCGGTGTGACATGCCGCAGGGATCTGTACAGGGTGTTTACCGGTGTGACATGCAGCAGGGATCTGTACAGGGTGTATACCGGTGTGACATGCAGCAGGGATCTGTACAGGGTGTATACCAGTGTGACATGCAGCAGGGATCTGTACAGGGTGTATACCGGTGTGACATGCAGCAGGGATCTGTACAGGGTGTATACCGGTGTGACATGCAGCAGGGATCTGTACAGGGTGTATACCAGTGTGACATGCAGCAGGGATCTGTACAGGGTGTATACCAGTGTGACATGCAGCAGGGATCTGTACAGGGTGTATACCAGTGTGACACGCAGCAGGGATCTGTACAGGGTGTATACCAGTGTGACATACAGCAGGGATCTGTACAGGGTGTATACCGGTGTGACACGCAGCAAGGATCTGTACAGGGTGTATACCAGTGTGACATGCAGCAGGGATCTGTACAGAGTGTATACCAGTGTGACATGCAGCAGGGATCTGTACAGGGTGTATACCAGTGTGACATGCAGCAGGGATCTGTACAGGGTGTATACCAGTGTGACATGCAGCAGGGATTTGTACAGGGTGTATACCGGTGTGACATGCAGCAGGGATCTGTACAGGGTGTATACCGGTGTGACATGCAGCAGGGATCTGTACAGGGTGTATACCAGTGTGACATGCAGCAGGGATCTGTACAGGGTGTATTCCGGTGTGACATGCAGCAGGGATCTGTACAGGGTGTATACCAGTGTGACATGCATCAGGGATCTGTACAGAGTGTATACCAGTGTGACATGCAGCAGGGATCTGTACAGGGTGTATACCATTGTGACATGCAGCAGGGATCTGTACAGGGTGTATACCAGTGTGACATGCAGCAGGGATCTGTACAGGGTGTATACCAGTGTGACATGCAGCAGGGATCTGTACAGGGTGTATACCGGTGTGACATGCAGCAGGGATCTGTACAGGGTGTATACCAGTGTGACATGCATCAGGGATCTGTACAGGGTGTATACCAGTGTGACATGCAGCAGGGATCTGTACAGGGTGTATACCAGTGTTACATGCATCAGGGATCTGTACAGGGTGTATACCAGTGTGACATGCAGCAGGGATCTGTACAGAGTGTATACCAGTGTGACATGCAGCAGGGATCTGTACAGGGAGTATACCAGTGTGACATGCAGCAGGGATCTATACAGGGTGTATACCGGTGTGCCATGCAGCAGGGATCTGTACAGGGTGTATACCAGTGACACATGCAGCAGTGATCTTTACAGGGTGTATACCAGTGTGACATGCAGCAGGGATCTGTACAGGGTGTATACCGGTGTGACATGCAGCAGGGATCTGTACAGAGTGTATACCGGTGTGACATGCAGCAGGGATCTGTACAGGGTGTATACCAGTGTGACATGCGGCAGAGATCTCTACAGGGTGTATACCGGTGTGGCATGCAGCAGGGATCTGTACAGGGTGTATACTGGTGTGACATGCAGCAGGGATCTGTACAGGGTGTATACCAGCAATGTCATGTGCAGATGTCATCCAGATGATGAAAACACAATCTCTGTGTTTACAAATAATATATATAATAGAGGAAAGAGACTACATTGTCTCAGTTATCAAGAAATTGATCATTATAGGCTGTTAATTACTGGTCAAATGCTTTTAAAAAATGTTTATTAAAAACTGTGGGCAAGATTAAAAGTTGAGCGCTCATTTATTAAAATTCACCGGTTTACCGGCACGTGATAAATAACCAGCCATAACAAAAAAAATTCAAAGTATCTCCACTTGCCCCCAAAATAAAGTATGTAGTAGTTTTTTAAAGTAGCATAAAAAAAAAAAAAACCAAGTGTACTAATCCGTTTTTAGGGCTCAATTTGGCGGCTGTGGGTGTAAGAAAAAGAAATGGCACTGAAAAATGCCTTTACATTGCGGTCTATGGGGACTGTGTGTTCACAGTAAATACGGTATATAAGTATATCCTTATATACATACACGTATACCTCACTCATACAGCATGTAAGGGACCGGAGCCCCGCTGTAAAGTGAAAACCGCCTTAAAGTAAAACAAGGCAGTTTTAGCTTTCTTTTCGCTTGCCAGTGCGTTTAAAAACTTAAGCACATGTTTGAACTAACTTCAAACATGTATTATATATGTAACTTCAAGCAATAGTGCTACGTTTAGTTTAACACTAGCACAGCACAGTATTCAAATAGTTTTCAATAAATACTGTACCTGTAAAATAGATGCAATTACCGTAGTACTATTTGCCAGACTATAGCACTGATACACAGATTGCACTGTAATGCTGTAAACAGATTGAACTGTGCATAACAAAATGGTGCCAGTCACTTATCTCGCAATCTCATGATAAGTACAGCACTGTTTCAAAATCCTTTAAGGTTGCACTTCAGCTCCACAAAGTGCTGTATTAGCAAAGCACTGTAAAGTGAGGTATACCTGTATTAAAGGGATACTGAACCCAATTTTTTTCTTTCATGATTCAGAGCAGCAATTTTAAGCAACTTTCTAATTCACTTCTATTATCAATTTTTCTTCGTTCTCTTGCTATCAAAGGCATCTAAGCAAAGGAGCCTGCTGTCCAATCAGCAAGGACAACCCAGGTTGTTCACCAAAAATGGGCCGGCATCTAAACTTACTTTCTTGCTTTTCAAATAAACATACCAAGAGAATGAAGAAAACTTGCTAATAGGAGTAAATTAGAAAGTTGCTTAAAATTGCATGCTCTATCTGAATCACAAAAGAAAAATTTTGGGTTAAGTGTCCCTTTAAGTGTTAGTATGCGTATATACAGATATAAACACATAAATAAATATGTACATATTCATCTACATATCTATTTAACATTTGCTACCCATCGCTGCACGACTTACCCCCTGCGCTGCACTAGGTTGTCATTCTGTGTCTCACGGAAGGAGAACAAGGCTCCCATTGGAGCCTATAACAGCGCGCTCTCCTGAGCGCAATGCTTCCCTGCAATTTGTATTGCACTCAATTTGTAATACCAGTGAACATTTACATGCCATATTTTACCTTCCACTTGTAATCTAGTCCTAAATGTTTTAGTTATTTATTAATTTGATGTGTGCCCACTTACATATCAGCTGTACAGTATTAGATATTGGAATGCGCTCTATTAGGCTTATTCTTGCTATTAAAACAGCTGTTTTTGTTTCTCTTTTACGACCCATTCTAGCCTTTGTGTATAACAAGACAGAGATAAGATAAGTGTGTTCTTTCCACAGGCTCATCCAATTTAAATTTACATGGTGTTAAGAACAATGAGTTGTGGTTTCATTGAGCAAAAGCAGCTATTTAACACTCTCCATCTGGTATAAGTAGAAACAAATTCACATTTGCCCCTTCAATCTCATAATTAATCCTGTTTTTTGTTTGTTTGTTTTTTTGTAAGGGACATCCGTGCTTGAATTTAACATAATCATAATTCATAGTTAATATTTTAATTGTTAATGTTATCACTGCTTTGGTGATTTTTTTTACTGTGCGTGTCTTGTGAAGCATACTTATATATGCTGTATGCATTCGCATTCACAGCTTGCTGGTCCTCAGTGTGCAGGCGGTAATCGTATGAGCTAACACCAGCTGTTTTATTTAATGCAAATTGTAACTGCAAGTTAATGAGACATGCATAAATATGCTCCACAAGTGATCACTAAGGCAGTGATAGTTTTAATAAGCATTTTACTTAAAGGGACACTAAAGCTCATTTTTTTCTTTCATGATTCAGATAGAGCATGCAATTTTAAGCACATTTCTAATTTACTCCTATTATCAATTTTCATTTGTTTTCTTGCTATCTTTATTTAAAAAGCAGGAATGTAAAGGTTAAGAGCCGGACACTTTTTTGTTCGGAACCTGGGTTATGCTTGCTTATTGGTTTGCTAAATGTAGCCACTAATAAGCAAGCGCTATCTAGGGTGCTGAACCTAAAATGGGCTGGCTCCTAATATTTAAATTCATGCTTTTTAAATAAAGACAGCAAGAGAAAGAAGACAAATTGATAGTAGGAGTAAATTAGAAAGTTGCATAAAATTGCGTGCTCTATCTGAACCATGAAAGAAAAAAAAAAAAATGGGTTTAGTATTCCTTTAACCCCTTAACGACTGAGGATGTGCCAGGAGCGCCCTACAAAAAAATACCCTTAATGACCAAGGATGTTCCTGGCACGTCCGCTGGTGTTTGAAGCTCTGAAAGCGATCATAATCGCTTCTAGACACTTTTAAGGTATTGCAGTGATGCCTCGATATTGAGGCATCACTGCAATACCTTTTTTACCCACCGATGTAAAATTTTAACCCCTTATCTGCCGAACCGGACATTGCCGCCACTATAATAAACATTAATCCCTAAACTGCCGAACTCCCGCATCGCAAACATTAGTTAAAAATTATTAACCCCCTAATCTGCCATCCCTAACATCGCCAACACCTACCTACATTTATTAACCCCTAATATGCCACCCCCAACGTCGCCGACACTATATTAAAGTTATTAACCCCTAAACCTAAGTCTAACCCTAATCCTAACACCTCCTAACTTAAATATAATTAAAAGAAATCTAAATAAAATTACTACAATTAACTAAATAATTCCTATTTAAAACTAAATACTTACCTATAAAATAAACCCTAAGCTAGCTACAATATAACTAATAGTTACATTGTAGCTAGCTTAGGGTTTATTTTTATTTTACAGGCAAGTTTGTATTTATTTTAACTAGGTACAGTAGTTATTAAATAGTTATTAACTATTTTATAACTACCTAGTTAAAATAAAGACAAATTTACCTGTAAAATAAAACCTAACCTAAGTTACAATTACACCTAACACTACACTACAATTAAATTAATTACCTAAATCAAATACAATTATTTACAATTAAATACAATTATCTAAAGTACGAAAACCCCCCCACTAAATTACAGAAAATAATAAAATAATTACAAGATTTTTAAACTTATTACACCTACTCTAATCCCCCTAACAAAATAAAAAAGCTCCACGTCGGATGGCTTGAAGATGGACCCGCTCCGTGCCGAATGAATGAAGATAGAAGATGCCGCCTGGATGAAGACTTCTGCCCGTCTGGAGGACCTCTTCTGCCCAGCTTGGATGAAGACTTCTGCCCGTCTGAAGGACCACTTCGCCTGGCATTGTTGAGGACTTCGGCCCGGTTGGGTGAAGACTTCTCAAGGTAGGGTGATCTTCAAGGGGTTAGTGTTAGGTTTTATTAAGGGGGATTGGGTGGGTTTTAGAGTAGGGTTGGGCGTGTGGGTGGTGGGTTTTAATGTTGGGGGGCACTGTCCTTTTTTTTGCAGGTAAAAGAGCTGACTACTTTGGGGCAATGCCCTGCAAAAGGCCCTTTTAAGGGCTATTTGTAATTTAGTATAGGGTAGGGATTTTTTTTATTTTGGGGGGCTTTTTTATTTTATTAGGGGGATTAGATTAGGTGTTAGTTTAAAAAACTTGTAATTATTTTATTATTTTCTTTTAGTCTTTTAGTGTTTGTTTGTTTTGTACTTTAGTTTATTTTATTAAATGGTAATTAATTTAATTTAGGTAATTAATTTAATTATAGTGTAGTGTTAGGTGTAATTGTAACTTAGGTTAGGTTTTATTTTACAGGTACTTTTGTATTTATTTTAGCTAGGTAGTTATTAAATAGTTAATAACTATTTAATAACTATTGTACCTAGTTAAAATAAATACAAAGTTGCCTGTAAAATAAAAATAAAGCCTGAGATAGCTACAATGTAACTATTAGTTATATTGTAGTTATCTTAGGGTTTATTTTATAGGTAAGTATTTAGTTTTAAATAGGAATAATTTAGTTAATTGTAGTTATTTTATTTAGATTTATTTAAATAATATTTAAGTTAGGGGGGTGTTAGGGTTAGACTTAGATTTAGGGGTTAATACATTTAATATAGTGGCGGCAACGTTGGGGCGGCAGATTAGGGGTTAATAAATGTAGGTAGGTGTTGGCAATGTTAGGGACGGCAGATTAGGGGTTAATAATATTTAACTAGTGTTTGCGAGGCGGGAGTGCGGCGGTTTAGGGGTTAATACACTTATTAAAGTGACAACGATGACTGGTTCAGCAGATTAGGGGTTAAAAAATTTATTTTAGTGTTTGCGATGTGGGGGGGGGGGGGCTAAGTTTAGGGGTTAATAGGTAGTTTATGAGTGTTAGTGTACTTTTTAGCACTTTAGTTAAGAGTGTTATACTACGGCGTTAGCCCATAAAACTCTTAACTACTGACTTTCAAATGCGGTACCAGTCTTGACAGGAGAGGGTCTACCGCTCACTTTTAGGAAGACTCGTAATACTGGCGTTAGGAAAATCCCATTGAAAAAATAGGATACGCAATTGGCGTAAGTGGATTTGCGGTATTTTTGAGTCTCGCAAAAAAAAGTGAGCGGTACACCTGTACCTGCAAGACTCGTAATACCAATGGGCGTTAAAAAGCAGCGTTAGGACCGGCCAACGCTGCTTTTTAAGCCTAACGCAAAACTCGTAATCTAGGCGAATGTGATTTAGATTATTTTAAAACCACTTCCCCGGTCAGTAGAGGTGATTTTAAACTTTAAAAAACTCAAAGCTCCTGTAACTTGCGTCCTCTCAGTCTGGTGGTTAGCTCCGCCCCGAGAGCCTTGCTTTTTTATTTACCTATCATAACTATATATATATATATATATATATTTTTTTTTTTTTAGACAACCCAAGGTATTGATCTAGGCCCATTTTGGTACACGATCATATTCAAAAAATTGTTAACTTTCATAAACTTTGGGTTTCTCGCTGAAATTTTTAACACACAATTACTGCAGCCATAAAACAAATGGTTGTGAAATGATCTCCGGGGTCTCTTTTGTTCATAAACAGCAGACATGCATGGCTTTACATTCAGTTTTTTTCCAATTAGAAGGCCGCTTAATTGCAACTGTGCACCACACATGACATTTCCGGAAGTGTAGGGGTTCATTTGTTAGCTGGTAAAGGTAATAACATTTTTAATGCAGGGATTACCCTCCCACCTGACACTTCCTACCTCCCTGATCTCCCTCAGTTTACAGTTTTATTTTTATTTTCTAAAATATGTAGTCCCCCCACCCTGATTTCACATTTTTCTGTAGCCTAGCATCCCTTCCTTCCCTCTCCTTTCCGCACTTTATTTTATGTAGGTAGGGTCCCGCCCATCCCTCCCACTCCCGCCACGGCTGTGCTGCCCACCTGCCTCCCTCCATCCCTCCCGAACCTCACAAACGGAGATTGTTACAGACAGTGACACAGACTGTGTCACTGTCTGTAGCGATCAGTCAGTCTGCACTCATATGGTAACAGAACACTTATTGTGTTCTGTTACTAAATGAAGGCAGTGCCTGCAGCCCAGGAAGGACAAGTCACAACGTCGATCTATCCAAATGGCGGAAGAGCTTAGTAACCACCTCAAAGACAATAATATATTTCAATTTTTCCACAGTGAGATTTTAAAATGTTTCATTATTTATCAGTAAAAATAATCTATACAGTTTGAAAAAAAATAAATTGTTTAACCCAAAGAATAATATACTAATAAGAATACTCATATTTCAAATGCTCCAAGATCACTTTATTCTGTAACATAAAAATGCAGGGCATTTAAATTATTCAATTATTTAAGAAAATAATACAGACTCAACATTCCAAATATATAAGGAATGTAACAAAACATGTAAAAAGGCAATCAAATTACCCAAAATTGAAAATTTGTACTGGGCACTGTTCTTTTTAAAAACATAATTAATGACCTGGACCAAGATTTAAATAGCAACATCTCTATTTTTGCAAATGATAAAAAGTTATGTAAGGTCATTAGGTCAGAGCAGGATGAGAATGATTTACAAGGGGATCGACAAAAATTATAAGAATGCAAGGTTTTACATTTTGGAATTAAAAATAATCAGGCAATCTATTATTTAAATGGGACTAGACTTAGCTAAACAAAGGAGGAAAGGGATTTGGGAGTAGCAATAGATAACACAATAAAGATGGGTGCACAATGCAGGGCAGCAGCTTCTAAGGCTAATAAGATACTAGCATGTTTTAAGAGGCATTGATGCAAAGGAGAAAAACATAATTCTGTCACTATAAATAAAAAATGCCTGGTAAGACCTCACCTTGAGTATGGAGTGCAGTTTTGCGGACCAATCTTAAAAAAAAATATTGCAAATTTAGAAAAAGTTCAGAGAAGGGCCACAAAACTAATAAGCGGAATGGATAATCTTAGCTATGAGGAGAGGTTAGCCAAACTGGGTCTGTTTATTTTTTTGTAGAAAATTGTTTAAGGCCCATATACAGAGATGGCAAAAGCTCTGTTTGTTCCAAGAAAATTGTTTGTGACAAGAGGTCACAATTTAAGGCTGGAGGAAAGGAGATTTATTCTCCTGCAACGTTATTGTTTTTTCACTGTAAGAGCAATCAAATTGTGGAACTCATTACCTAAGGCGGTAGTAAATGCCAATCACTTAGATTTAAAAATTGTTTAGATACATTTCTGTCTAGAAACATAATTCAGAGATATGTATTAAATGGGTCACCTTTTTAATGGGATTAATTTAAGCTCAACGGGAGCTTTTTGTAAGTAGATTTGTATAGGTTGAGCTTGATGGACTTCAGTCTTTTTTTCAACTACTATGTTACTATGTAACACACTGAGCGGTAGGTTAGAAATTTTAAATAAAAAACATTTTTGTATATCAAAGTATAATTTTTTTTATTGAACAGCCATTTTCTGTGACATTACAAGATATTCAAATCAGTGCACACTATATAACATTTACCAGAGCTGTCACGTCTGTACTGAAGAATGTAATAAGGATTGTTTCAAAAGGTATATACTGTACATGTACAATATGAAAATGCTGCAATTGGTTAGAGCCTGTATTTAAAGGGACAGTAAAGTCAAAATTAAACCTTCATGATTAAGACACAACTTTCCAATTTACTTTTATTATTATTATTATTATTATAACATTTTCTTTGTTCATTTGGTATCTTTTGTTGAAGCATAAACCTAGGAAGGCTGATAGGAGCTTAGGAACGTGCATTTGTCTTTAGCAGTCTATGATATCAGTATCTGTAACAATGTATAACTACTGTAATAAACAACGTTGCAAACATAGCTGCCAGATGGGTAAAGACACTTGCATGCTCCTGAGCTCAACTGAGATTACTCTTTAACACGTGATATAAAGACAACTACGAATAATTGATTGTGGAAGTAAATTGGAAAGTTATTTAAAATGTCATACGCTATCAAATCAATTTAAATGTAATGTTGCCTTTACTGTCCCTTTAATGTACAATTATATGAATACAGTATAACTATTGGTTAAATACATATTTAAAGTTAGCTCCATAGCAGCAGTGCACTACTACAGACAGTCAATGAGCCAATGACCAGAGGCATATGTGTGTAGCTACCAATCACCAGCCATGTTCAGTTTTGGAGCAGAAGTGAATTGCTGCTCCAGGGCTGACTTTAATTTTGTGTCCAAGGGCTTAAACATATAGTTATATACAAGCAATAGTACAATAAAAAAAGATAGGGGATTGGGGAGGTTTTAATGGTTAATATTGTAGTGTGTTACTTTGTGGTTGGGGTTTAAGGGTTAATAGTGTAGTGTGTTACTTTGTGGTTGGGGTTTAAGGGTTAATAGTGTAGTGTGTTACTTTGTGGTTGGGGTTTAAGGGTTAATAGTGTAGTGTGGTACTTTGCAATGGGTGTTGAGGAGGTTTATGGGTTAATATGAAGTGGGATAGTTTGCGTTGTGTGGCTGTGGCTGTTTAGGGGTTAATAGTGTAGCTTTGTGAAACTGTTTCCTCTGGCCAAACTCTTTACACAAATTTTCAGGTTGTGTAAAAAGTTTGAGCGTTAAATGCGATTGCATTTCAGCAATCGCATATACTTTCAACTTGTAAAATGAGCACACATTGCCGCTCATAGAAATAATGGAGAGTGTAAATTACCGCAAATTTGTGTAAACAAATTTGCAGTAATTTAAATAGTGCAACACTTGTAATATGGATTTGAGCATAAAATACACTTCAATCTCGTGATTGCATTTACACACTAATGATAGCGCTCCAATCGTAATCTGGGCCATAATACATTTATACTTTAATATTTGCACTTACTGATTTTTTATTATCCAAATTGAAATTTGGTTTATAGATAGCAATGAAAAGAAAGCTACATCTTGATTGATTATTAGAAGTCATGTGGTAATTTTGAATAAAGGTGACCTGAATTGAATCTGCTTTGACATAACTCCCTGTTTGATAACTTAATTTTCTTCTGAACTGGATAATAACATAGTAACGTAGTAGATGAGGTTAAAAAAATTAGCATGCACTACCTCCTTTAGAAATGAGTTCCACAATTGTATTGTATTGCTCTTACAGTAAAAAAACAATTAAACCTCCTTTCCTCCAACTTTAAATTGTGACCTCTTGTCACAAACAATTTTCTTGGAATAAATAGAGCTTCTGCAATCTCTGTATATGGGCCTTGAATATATTTATATAAAGTAATCGTGTCACCTCTCAAGCGCCTTTTTTCTAGAGAAAACTTCTACAAAAAAATAAACAGACCCAGTTTGGCTAACCTCTCCTGATAGCTTAAATTCTCCATTCCCCTTATTAGCTTTGTGGCCCTTCTCTGAACTTTTTCTAGGTCTGCAATGTCTTTTTTTTAAATTGGTCCCCAGAACTGTACTCCATACTCAATGTGAGGTCTTACCAGGGATTTATATAGTGACAGAATTATGCTTTCCTCCCTTGCATCAAACCCCTTTTAATACATGCTAGTATCTTATGAGCCTTAGAAGCCACTGTCCTGCATTATGCACCCATCTTTAGCTTGTTATCTATTACTACTCATAAATCCCTTTCCTCCTCTGTTTAGCTATGTCTTGTCCCATTTAAATAATACATTGCCTGCTTATTTTTACTTCCAAAATGTAGAACCTTGCGTTTTCCCATATTAAATCTCATTTCCTTCTTAATATAAGGAGAGTCCACAGCTTCATTCCTTACTGTTGGGAAATACTGAATCTGGTCACCAGGAGGAGGCAAAGACACCCCAGCCAAAGGCTTAAATATCTCTCCCACTTCCCCATCCCCCAGTCATTATTTGCCTTTCGTCAAAAGGAGGATGGCAGAGAAGTGTAAGAAGATTTTGGAGTAGTTCCTTAGGAGGGTTATTTGCCCTTCGATATGGGACTGGAGTTTCAAGTGGTCCCTTCAGCCTCTCAGTGAGAGCATTGACGAAAGTTAGAGTCTGGAGATGCAGGGAGAGTCTTTCTGCGAACCCATCCAGACTGCCTGCTAACAGCTACTTAAGCAATCAGTGTTGACAAGTTTCACTGCCTGCTCGTTTCTTCACTCAAGTCCATGTCAAGAGCAATGCTACAAGACTGCCACACTTGAGAGGCTGTGTTTCTGTTCCACAGCATGGATTCTGGTAAGATCGTTTCAATTTTTACATATGTTGAAAACGCTAGAAGACAGGGTCACAGTGTGACTCCTTTTATCTTAATAAAATCATGGGTTTAATATCTCCTGATGGAGGTTATTGAACAGTGGGGATTAATCATATGTGATGCTTTGATTTTATGCTGCTTTATGAGAGATTTCATTGGGCTCATAGTTATGTGGCTGGAACACACATGTTTTTACTTTCACTTTGAATGCTGCGCAGCTTGTAACTTTGCTTTTTCTTATAGCAGGGGCGGTCCTGACCTGCGCACCACGTGAGTGGTCTCACTTTCATTTCCTCTTTCCTGACCGAGCTAGCTGTTGTAGAAGACGTTTTTTCTCTGTTTTGTGTGGGTCTAGGAGGTGGTGAGTGCCCCAGCCATTGGGAGTATAAAGGTACTGTTTTTGTTGGAAATAAAAGGATTGTTTTATTCTGTGTCCTACTGTCATTAGCGTAAGCTATGGAGGATTCTGATATTCTTGAGGGCACTCCCTCTATTCCAAATAGTAATACCTGTTTATATTGTGAAACATAGTTGAGAGGACGGGCATACCAAGGCCCCCTTTAATACCACTGAGCCATCCACCTCTGAGGACTCGCTATCCCGTGAGGTGCATACCTATCTGTCATTTCCCTCATCACATGCAGCTTCCCTTAGCACACCTGATCCTCCATCTGGAGGGAGCCTTTTACCATCAGACTTTACCGCCCAGTTAAAGACGGGGTGTCTGAGGCCCTTAGTGGTTTACCTCGCCCTGCCAAGCACAAGTGAAAGGTTAAACATAGCTCTCCTGTCCAGGTGTCATCGAGTGGTTAATTGGATTTATCTGTTTTTCAATTATCCAAGGATGGGTCACACTCTGAGTCTTCAGAGGGTGAACTTTCTGGATCGGAGTCTGCTACCTCTAGGCCTCCTGCTGCGGAGAAACCAGCCTTTAGAGTTAAGATTGAACACTTACGTTTTCTTCTAAAGGAGGTTCTTTCTACATTAAAGGTTCCAGGAGGCCAAGCTGTCTGATGAACCTTTGATCCCTAAATTAGACAGAGTTTACGAGGACAGGGTAGTGCCATTAACTTTTCCTGTACCTATAAAAATGGTGAACATTATTAAAGGGACACTGAACCCAATTTTTTTCTTTCGTGATTCAGATAGAGCATGCAATTTTAAGCAACTTTCTAATTTACTCCCATTATTACATTTTCTTCATTCTCTTGGTATTTTTATTTGAAAAGCAAGAATGTAAGTTTAGATGCTGGCTCATTTTTGGTCAACAACCTAGGTTGTCCTTGCTGATTGTACAGCCCCAATAAAGACGTGCTCTCCATGGTTGTGAACCAAAAAATTGCTGGCTCCTTAGCTTAGATGCCTTCTTTTTCAAATAAAGATAAGATAGCAAGAGAATGAAGAAAAAATTATAATAGAAGTAAATTAGAAAGTTCCTTAAAATTGCATGCTCTGGGCTCTATTTAAAAAGCTCCATATGGAGCTTGATGGCCCCTGTTTCTGGCGAGTCTTCAGACTCGCCAGAAACAGCAGTTATGAAGCAGCGGTCACAAAGACTGCTGCTCCATAACCTGTCCACCTGCTCTGAGCAGGTGGACAGACATCGCTGGAAATCAACCCAATCGAGTACGATCGGGTTGATTGACACCCCCTGCTGGCGGCCTATTGGCCGCGAGTCTGCAGGGGGCGGCGTTGCACCAGCAGCTCACCGTATTCAGCGAGGTCTGTCGGACCTGATCCGCACTGTCGGATCAGGTCCGACAGACCTTGATAACTATGGGCCTCTATCTGAATCATGAAAGAAAAAATTTGGGTTCAGTGTCCCTTTAAGAACGAGAGGGATAAAATTGGATCTTCTTTTTCCCCATCGTCTTCCTTTAAGAAATTATTCCTGATCCCAGAATCTCAATTGGAGTTGTGGGGTTCTGCCCCTAAGGTGGATGGTGCTATCTCCACACTGGCCAAGTGTACTACTACCCCACTTGAGGATAGCTTGTCGTTCAGAGAGCCAATGGATAAGAAGATGGAAACTTTTCTCAGAAAAATGTTTCAGCATACCGGATACTTGTTTCAACCGGCAGTGGCTGTTGTGTCGGTTGCTTGAGCTGCGGCCTACTGGTGCGACTCCTTATCGGAATTGATTGAGGTTACGGGTCCCCTCAACGTTATCCAAGAAAGAATTAAGGCCTTGATAATTGCTAATTCTTTTACCTGTGATGCAAACATGCAAATCATTCGCCTACATGCTAAGATTTCTGGTTTTTCAGTGCAGACCTGTCGGGCGCTCTGCCTGAAATCCTGGACTGAGGATATGACTTCTAAGTCTAGTCTCCTTTCCCTTCCTTTTAAGGGAAAGATTTTATTTGGTTCAGGCCTGGACTCCATTATCTCCACGGGTACAGGGGGCAAGGGTGCCTTCCTACCACAGGATAAAAAAAACAAGTCTAAGGGACAAGGCTCTAATTTTCGTTCCTTTTGTCCTGAGAAATCCCAACGACAACAGTCCTCCTCTAAACCCGAGCAAGCAAAGGGTATTTGGAAGCCAGCTCAATCCTGGAATAAATCCAAGCAGAACAAGAAGCCTGCCGAGACCAAGTCAGCATGAAGGGGCGGCCCCAGATCCGGCGCTGGATCTTGTAGGGGCAGACTGTAGCTGTTTTCAGATGCTTAGTTCAGGGACATGCAGGATCCATGGGTCCTTGAGGTCATTGCTCAGGGATACAAGATGGGTTTCGAATCTCAACCACCCAAGGGCAGGTTTCTCCTTTCAAGCCTGTCTTCAAAGCTAGCAAAGAGGGAAGCCTTTCTGGAGTGCATACGGGATCTGTCTCACTAGGGGTCATTGTTCCGGTTCCTACAAGAGGTTTGGGATACTATTCAAACCTGTTTGTGGTCCAAAAGAAGGAGGGAATTTTCCGCTTGATTCTGGACCTAAAGTGCTTAAACAAGTTTCTAAATGTCCCCTCGTTTAAGATGGAGATGATAAGGTCCATCCTTCCTCTAGTTCAGGAAGGACAGTTTATGACCACTATAGATCTGAAGGATGCTTACCTTCACATTCTAATCCACAAGGATCATTCCAGTTCCTAAGGTTTGCGTTCCTGGACTCCAGAACTTCCAGTTTATTGCACTTTTGTTTAGTCTTGCTACTGCTCCAAGAATTTTAATGAAGGTTCTCGGGGCTCTTCTGGCTGTTGCCAGAACCCGGGGTATAGCAGTAGCTCCCTTCTTGGACAATATTCTGGTACAAGCACCATCTTTTTGTCTGGCAGAGGACCATTCTGTATCTCTCCTCTCTCTTCTTTGATCTCATGGATGGAAGATAAACTTAGACAAGAGTTCTCTGATTCCAAGCACCAGGGTAGAATTCCTGGGTACTATAATAGACTCCATATCCATGAGAATATTTCTAACAGACCAGAGATGTTGCAAGCTAGCTTCAGCATGTCTTGCCCTCCAGACCTTCTTAAGGCCATCTGTGGCTCAGTGTATGGAGGTAATTGGTCTCATGGTGTCCAGCATGGACATAATTCCCTTTGCCAGGTTCCGTCTCAGACCGTTACAACTGTGCATGCTGAGGTAATGGAACGTCAATCATTCATATCTGTCTCAACAGATTTCCCAGGACAACCGCTCGAGAGAGTCGCTCTCTTAGAGGCTCTGTCCAGATCATCTGTCCAGAGGGACATCCTTTCTAAGACCATCCTGGGAGATTGTGACTACAGACACGAGTTTATCAGGATGGGGAGCTGTTTGGGGAGCCAGGAAGGCACAGGGTCTGTGGTCTCAGGAGGAAAGCTCCCTCCCGATCAACATTCTGGAACTTTGAGCAATCTTTAATGCTCTGAAGGCTTGGCCTCTTCAGGGTTCGTCCCGGTTTATCAGATTCCAATCAGACAATATAACCTTGGTGGCTTACATAAACTATTAGGGTGGAACGAGAAGCTCCATAGCAATGAGGGAAGTATCTTGGATTCTGGAGTGGGCTGAATCCCACAGCTGTTCGCTGTCAGCAATCCACATTCCGGTTGTGGACAACTGGGAAGCGGATTTTCTCAGCAGACAATCCTTTCACCCGGGGGAATAGTCTCTTCACCCCAAAGTGTTTACAGAAATATGCTATAGGTGGGGGACGCTGGAGATAGATCTCATGGCGTCTCATCTCAATACCAAGCTACCCAGATATGGGTTGAGGTCCAGGGATCCTCAGGCAGAGCTAATAGATGCATTAGCAGTGCCTTGGTGGTTCAATCTAATTTACCTTTTCTCACCGTTACCACTCCTTCCTTGTGTAAGTGGTCCACATCAAGCAGGAGCAGGCATCAGTGATACTGATTGCTCCATCATGGCCACGAAGTATGTGGTTCGTGGATCTGTTGGGGATGTCATCTTCTCCCCCATGGAAGTTACCTTCTGCTGGAACAGGGTCCTTTTGTTCATCAAAATCTAGTTTTTCTGAGGCTGACTGCGTGGAGATTGAACGCTTAGTCCTAGCCAAGAGAGGTTTTTCTGAGAGGGTTATTGATACTCTCATTCAAGCTCATAAGCCGGTTACCCGTTGCATCTATCATAAGGTGTGGAGAACCTATTTATTCTGGTGTGAAGAGCGTGAATTTCCTTGGCATAAGGTTAAGGTTGCCATGATCCTATCGTTTCTCCAGGATGAACTTGAGAAGGGTCTTTCTGCCAGTTCCCTGAGGGGACAGATTTCGGCCCTGTCTGTTTTACTGTACAAGAGGCTCTCGGAGCTTCCAGATGTACAATCTTTTGTTAAGGCTCTGATTAGGATCCGACCCGTGTTCAGATCTAAGGCTCCTCCTTGGAGTCTGAATCTTGTTCTTAAGGTTCTGCAGCAGGCTCTGTTTGAGCCTATGCATGGGATTGACATTAAGTTGTTATACTGGAAGGTTCTTTTTCTACTGGCTATTGCTTCTGCGCGCAGTATCTGAGATTGCCACCTTACAATGTTAGTCTCCTTATCTGGTGTTCCAGGCTGTTCTACGTACTAAGTTAGGGTTTCTCCCTAAGGTCGTGTCAGACCGCAACAGCAATCAAGAGATTGTGGTTCCTTCCTTGTGTCCTAATCCTCCTTCTTTGAAGGAACGTTTGCTTCATAATTTGGACGTAGTTCAAGCCTTGAAGTTCTATCTTCAGGCTACTAAGGATTTTAGACAAACTTCCTTGTTTTTGCCTATTCTGGGAAGCGTAAGGGGCAGAAGGTCTCTGCGACTTCCTTGTCTTTTTGGTTAAGGAGTGTTATCCGCTTAGCTTATGAGTCAGCCGGACATAAGCCTCCTCAGATAATTACTGATCATTCTACTAGAGCAGTGGCTTCCCCTTGGGCGTTTTAGAACGAGGCATCTATAGATCAGATTTGTAAAGCGGCTACCTGGTCCTCCTTACATACTTTTTCTAAATTTTACAAGTTTGATGTTTTTGCTTCTACTGAAGCAGCCTTTGGAAGAAAGGTTTTGCAGGCTCTGGTGCCCTCAGATTAGGGTCCGCCTCTGTTTTTGTCCCTCTCGTTATCATTCAGTGTCCTCTAGAGCTTGGGTATGAGTTTCCCAACAGTAAGGAATGAAGCCGTGGACTCTACTTATATTAAGAATGAAAACATAAATTATGCTTACCAGATAATTTCATTTCCTTCTGTATAAGGAGAGTCCATGGCCCCCGCCCGTGTTCTCCAATGGGCAGCCCCCTAAATTATATTTTTCTTCTGGCACCTTTTATACCCTGATATTTATCCTACTGTTCCTAGTTCCCTGGGCAGAATGACTGGGGGATGGCGGAAGTGGGAGAGGTATTTAAGCCTTTGGCTGTGGTGTCTTTGCCTCCTCCTGGTGGCCAGGTTCAGTATTTCCCAACAGTAAGGAATGAAGCCGTGGACTCTCCTTATCCAGAAGAAAATGAAATTATCTGGTAAGCATAATTTATGTTTTTCCATTTACCTGCCCATACTTCTAATTTTTGCAAATCCCCTTGTAACACAAGTTCATCCTGCTCTGACCTAATGACCTTACACAACTTTGTATCATCTGGATAATTAGAGATGTTGCTATTTAAAGGGACTTGAAACCCAAAATGTTCCTTTTATGATTGAGGTAGAGCATACAATTTTAAACAACTCCCCAGTTTACTTATATTATCAAATTTGCTTCATTCTCTTGGTATCATCTGTTGAAAGATCAGCAATGCACTACTGGTTTCTAACTGAACACATGGTTGAGCCAATGACAATCGGTATATTCATATGCAGCCACCAATCAGCAGCTAGAACCTAGGTTCTTTGCTGCTCCTGAGCTTACCTAGATAAACCAAGAACATTGCTCCTTAACTCGTCCACCACCTGAGGTGGCGGACTGCATTCATCCCAATCAGATACAATCGGGATGATTAACACCCCCTGTTAGCAGCCGTAAATGTGCAGGAGGCAGCATTGCACAAGCATTTCACAGCGTATGCTGTCGGCATTTATCGATGTCGGACGGACATGATTTGCTACATCGATCATGTCTGCCCAACATTTGATAAATCGGCCACATAATGTCTTATTAAATTGTATTCTTAAGATTTACATTTGTATTTATTTTTTTTACCCTTTGGCCCTTAGGGGTGCAGTGGTTTTCTGTATATTTTAATTTTTTTAATTACACTTCCCTTTTTATTTGTTCTCTACTTTGCCATAGACAGAGAATTATAGGGGATTGATGTGAGATGAGGCAGAGTAGAGCTCTGGAATTTAGGGATGTTTTGATTCCTCCTGGTTGACAGGAAATTTTATTCTTCATGTAATAAATTGTAGACTCTCGCCATTATGAAATACATTTATCAGGTAAGTATGAGTAATGTGATTTCCTTACTGATAAGCAAAAGGTATCAAATAATTCCTTACCTCTTATTTAGTTACCCATTGACTAAAATTAAAATAACACTTTCACTACCCAGCAGTTTCACTAAAGATTTAATATAATTATTATAATATCTAAATGTAAAATAGCATGATTTATTTACATATGCTGTATACATGCAGAATATAAACAATCAGAAGCAGTGTACAGCAAGATCTTCCCAGATTTCATGTGCCCCCCCCTCAGCCATATTATGCAATCATAGATATACAAAACTGAAAGTAAATTCTTGGACTTTAATTCACCAGAATTGACTACCCTCATTTATACAATGGAAGATGGAATTTCAAAGATTCTTTTCTTACAACCGACATGTGAGTTTAATGTAAAATATTCTTTTGAGGGAAAATATTGTATATTATTGTGCAATGCCGCCCCCTGTATATTTGCGGCCAATCGGCTGCTAGCAGGGCGTGTCAATCAGCTCGATCTTATAGGACAGCAGCCTTGGCCCTTGTTAAATCTACCCCTATATGTGTATAAAAGGTGAGAGCAGTGATGATGTGTGATATACAGAGAAACAAAAGGGGCGAATATAAGCAATTAACATTTGTTGTGCAGCTAACTGGGTGTGTAGATAAGTTACTTGTCTCTTCCAGCTGGTAAAAATAGCTTCAGATTTATTTGTTTTTAATGTTACAATGTATCTTATATATGAATGATTTTCTTTATAAATTGCAAGATGATGCAAAGTGATGAAAATAATAATTGTATCTACTGTTTTTTTTAAATTATTTTTAAAATAATTTTGTTGTTTAGTGAAGGTGACATGATACTAAATGTTGAACTAGGTACGTCTAAGAACATGACACCAGAATTTTCTTTTAATTTCATATGATGACATTTTCATCTCTGGTTAATTTTAAAGATGTGCCCCAATTGCACCCAAATCACAGTGTATTTTTTTTTTTTTAAATAAAAAATTGTAGCATTTTTTTAAATAACTGCAAGAAGCAGTTATGAGGGGTTAAAATGAGTGGGTCTGGGGGTGTTAGAAAATAAAAAAAGCACTAAAAGTGCCTTTACATTGCGGTCTATGGGGAACTGTGTCTTGTCTATAAATATATATGCTTATATATCTATGTGATAATATGTGTCTATGCACATATAAACACATAAATATACATGTATATATTTATATACATGTATATTTAACCTTTTCTGCCCATCTCTGCGTACCTTGCCCCCTTAAATACACTAGGTTCTCATCCTGTGTCTAACGGCATGAGAACAAGGATCCTACGGAAGTGAGCTCTCGCGAGAGCAAAGCTTCCATGCAATGCTAACGCAAGGTCGTGTTCGCATTGCGCTTTCATTGTAATACCAGGGTACAAAACAGGCTAGTAATATGATGAGTCTACAGGTGATGTAGTTGATAAATCATTAATATGTCACACTGCAGTATATTTCATTTATATTAGAAATTCTGATGATCTCTTAGTTCATTTTATAGCAATGTATTACTTATTAAATAAGAGATATATGCAGCAGACTATGAGGTCTATTTAACAAATGTCTGTCGGACCTGATCCGACAGTGTGGATCAGGTCCGACAGACATCGCTGAATGCGGAGAGCAATACGCTCTCCGTATTCAGCATTGCAAAAAGCAGCTCACAAGAGCTGCTGGTGCAATGCCGCCCCCTGCAGACTCACAGCCAATGGGCTGCCAGTATGGGGGTGTCAATCAACCTGATCGTACTTGATCGGGTTGAATTGTGGCGATTCCTGTCCGCCTCATCAGAGCAGGCGGACAGGGTTATGGAGTAGCCGTCTTTAGACCGCTGCTCCATAACTTGTGTTTCTGGCGAGTCTGAAGACTCGCCAGAAACACGGGCCTTCAAGCTCCGTTCGGAGCTTGATAGATAGGCCCCTATGACTACACACTTTTACCTTTTTAACTTGTGACCAAAACCTTGTGCACACATAGCAGATGTTTACATTTCATACACTTGCTTCTCTGTCAGGCCCCGATATTCAAAGCATCGACTGAATGTAAAAAAACAACTTCAATGGCCGTGTCAGCATCGCAACTCGGTGGTCTGTCAAAATATTCAAAGGAAAGGGGCGTGTCTGAGCAAAGACACTCGTCGGCATTTTACTGTGGAGAGGGCCCTATTTGAAGTGTGCATAAACAACGCAGAATGTGCGCTCACTGAAATTACAATTAGTTTCAGTGTAGGCACACTTAAAATATTGTCGTGGGACCTAACTTTAATTACATCTACACTAACTAGTTATGGTGATGTAGTCTCAACATGGCCGTTACCCTCCTCGATACCTGCACTTCGCTACTTTGAACATATCAATCTTTTGTCGATATGTGTCTGAAGCAAAGTGCATGCTACTCCCACCAGCACGCCTCACTAACTCCCCCTGAACACCTATAACTATGTCATGCCTAACATACACTCCCCATGCTCCGCCTTGCTTCCTCCCTCCTACACCTACACCTACATCAGAGCTAACCTACACTCCCCCTGCACCACCCAGCTAATTCCCCTTTACCGCCTACACCTAAACATCACTGTAATGCCCAGCTTAGTCACTAATACCACCTACACTAACCTACACTCCCCTGGAAGGCCCAGCTAACTGTCCATTGTAAAAAAAAATACTATACTATAATAAACGATACTATAAATAATAAACCTCCTTATTATAACTATAAATCTATGTCACTAAAGTTATCATCAATGTTTAAATAATCTGTCACAGAGATGTGCTATTATGCTGGCAGCCGAACCCCCGGAGGCCCAGAAAAACCTTGCCGCATAGCCGGGCTCCTGGAACTCAGCTCCGGACTGGAATTGAGCCCCAGTCCGCCACTTCTTAAAAGGGGTGTCGATCAAGTAGGGTGCAAGGGATCAAGTTGTTTTTTTATTATGTTGTCAGCAATTTGGTGAGACACCTAGGGATACCACTTGTTTTGGGGTGCTACCTTCCAAAAGGTACCACTTAATTCTGATTGGCTAGTTGTTAATCATTCAATCCCTATTGGCTGATTTGATCCAATAGAAGAGGATAATTTTAATTTAAAAAAGTTCTTGCTATTGGCTGATTCAAATAAGCCAATAGGGATTTCAGTGTGTGGTGGCGACCGATTAAAGAGCAGGGATCTCTGAAGAGAGCCGCAAACCAGAAGATTGCGGAGGCAACGGAAAAGGCCATGGAAGTCCACCTCCACCGCAGCAAAGATAGACCCCCGGCGCCTGGATGAAGAGGCCCCCAGCATTGAAGAAGATTGCGGAGTGGAGGTGGCAGAAGAAATCCAAAGGTGGATCAAGAGGAGCCGGATTCCCCATCAACTGCGAGTACCATTTTTTTGGGTAGGTTAGGGCTTTTTGTAGTGTTATTTTATTTTTAAGAATAGGATTTTTTATTTTAACTTTTATTTTCTAACCTTGGTTTTTTAGTTAGATTTTGTTATCTTTGGGGGGGGGGGTTACTTTACTGTAGATGGGGGGAGTTGTAATTTTTTATTTTTTTAAAAGAGCTAAAATCACTTTAGGGCAATGCCCTACAAAAAGCTCTTGTAATTTATTTTAGTGTTAGGGTTTATTTATTTATTTTGTTTTGGGTGGGTTTTTTATTTTATGATTTACATTTAAGATCTTAGTGAGAGGATCACACACAATAGACATTAAGGGGCTTACATGAACTATACATAAAATATAATAAACAAAATACATTAAATTTTAATATCATGAGCTTGTGAAGAGCACAAATGCATCTGTCACTAAGTACAAGAATGGTTCTTTTAAATGCTCCATATTTGCTGCTGTTATGTATATAAGATGTTGAATAACATAACTCTGCTATAGTGGGACTTTATGTTCCAGTAGTTGTTAGACTAAATATTATCCTAATATGTGCTCCTGTACCTTTAAGGTTTTGAAAAGTGTTTTTACCAAACAGAGCCCGGAGAGGTTTTTTTTAAAGTCTAACATGTCAGTATGTTTTTAAGGACTATGAGTACGGCACCCTGCCGAAATGCGTCAGTCTTGTTTAACTAAGGGGTACTGTCCTCCTATGTTTTAATATGGAAGAATAAAAGTTACTTTTTATTTTTATAATTACTGGTGATTCTTCTTTTTAATTTTTTTTTATTTTATGAGCCATGTAGTTTAGTGTTAAGTATAATGGGGGTTTTATTTTTGGATACTGTAGTTCACAATTTTTTTGTAACTTAGCTTTTTTTTATTTTTCTGTAACATAGTGGGTTAGTGTAGAGAGGGGTTTAGAGGGGGGTTAGGTAGAGTAGGATTAGATTGCGTTTTGGCGTTTGGTTTAAGTTTTTTTATTAATTTATTTTTTACTTAGATTTTTTTTAAATGTCTAACTTCTGGGGATCTGTCAGAATTGCTGTTATCCATCCACTCTTGCATTCACTTACATTCACCTGAAAATTGTGTTGTTTTTATGTGGTTTTTATAGATTGTGTAAAGGTTCCAGTCACTTTTTATTGATTGATTTTATTTTACATTTCACTTGCGATAAATTTTGTTTTGCATAAATATATATTTCACTACATCATATATATGTAAAAATATGTATTTATGAGAATATGTGATCAGGTTTGTGCTCAAGTAGAGTGTTTTTTTGTTTTTTTTCAAACTGTTCTTGCTCCATTGACTTCGGCTTTTTGAGTCGTCTGGTTATTTACTTTCAACTTGTAATAAGAGCACTACCACACATGCATAAAATCTTACTTCTATCGTAGTAAGTGCGCAAGCAGAAGGGATAAATAATCTAGCCCTAATTGTTTAAAGTGTTGCCAGGTGTCGTAACTGTGCAGTCTGGATGTAAGTGTCAAAGAAGCGCACATAGAAGCTCTACATAGTGTAATACGGTTTTAATCTTCGAATAAAAGGACAAACATACAATTACCCAGCAGGGTTTCCACTTACGATATAAAAGCACAACTAAAATGAGGTATTATCAATGTGTATAAATAAGAGTCCCGTTCAGCCAAATATTTTAGACCTCTCTCCATGGGCCGGTATTAGACAAGCAGTCTGCTTTGGAAATGTCCAGGAACGTATCCACTTTTGGACTGCAGATAGGTGTACTGCTGATTTGTTGTTTCTCCCCAGGACCCGCTGGTGTGGCTGGCGTGTGACTCGGTAGCTCAAATGCAACAGATGACATATGGAGTGCGTAGCCTTACGTGCTTTGCGGTTCACACCGCTACGTCAGAGGATTATCCATGCCCATTGGAAAAGCCTTTATTTATGTCAATGAGTAAGTCCGCCCACCTACTATGTCAAGGATTCTTAGCCTTCAGTTATGACCGTTGGTTTTAGTTACATAAGATACAGTCTCTTTATTACAAAATCAACACTGTTAGCTGCTTTATGTTACATAAAGGGATACTCTGTTCGATTTCTGCTCTTTGCACGAGTCGAGAAGCACACGTATTACAAGTTGAAAGTAAATATTTAATGCATGTACACTAGCCCGACGTGTGCAAAGAGCAGACGTTAGAATATTTTAATCGCGTTAACGTACTCTCCCATTGACTTCAATGGAGATAGAAAATTGGGAATAAAAACATAACACCCATACTCACGTGCTAACCCAAATCACAATAAATCCCCAACTCTAATAACCCCTAAACCGCCACAACCCCCACCACAAAGAACCCACTAACATCTAAACACCCTAACTTAACATCCCCTGTTTACCCAAAACAGAATAACCCCATCTATAAAAAAAAAACTAACTACCTTTAAAAAAAATAAAAAAATAAAACAACTTACCTGAAAAAGTAAAAAAAAATATAATCTTACCTTTAAAAAATAAAAAATAAACCTAACATTAGTTTAAAAAAAAACAACTTACATTAGTTAAAAAAAATAACATTACAAAAAAATAAAAATAAAAAAATTAATAAAAAATAACAAGTAAATCGCCAAAAATAAAAGATCAATTATGAAAACTAGAAAAAAACACCCCTTTTGTAGGGCATTGCCCTAAAGAATCTTAGCTCTTTTTGTGAAAAACAAAAAACTACAAACTTTTACAATTAACCCCCCCCCCCCCCCAAAGAAAAGTCTATCTAAAAAAAAAAAAAAAAAATACTCTAAAAAGTGCACTGAAAAGGAAATTTGGCTCTTTTTCTGCCCAGGAAAAAAATAAATAAAAACCCTAATCTTAAAAAAAGAACCCCCCCAAAAAACAAAAACAAACTAGCACTAAACTAAGATGATACTCACTAAAGATGAATCTGGGCAGCGATCGATCTTCTTTTTTAAAGGAAGTTATTTTTTTTTTAAAGGTAAGGTTAGTCTGTTCGGGGGTAACCTAGGGGGTGTTAGGTTAGGGGGTTAAGATGTTAATTTGCAATGGGGTGTAGAGGTTTAGGGGTTAACAGTGTAGTGGGTTACTTTGCAATGGGTGGTGTGGCGGTTTAGGTGTTACTAGTGTAGTGTTTTACTTTGCGATGGGGGTTGTGGGGATTTGCAGTGGGTTACTTTGCAATGGGGAGTGTGGTGGTTTAGGGGTAAATAGTGTAGTGGGTAACTGATGGGATGTGATGTTTTAGCGGTTAATAGTGTAATGGACTACTTTGCGATGCAGGTGTGGTGGTTTAGGGGTTAATTGTGTAGTGGGTTACCTTGCAATGGGGGTGGCAGTTTATGGGTTACTAGTGTAGTGAGTTACTTTGCAATGGGGGTGTGTGGCAGTTTAGGGGTTAATTTTGTAGTGGGTTATTTTTTTTGGTGGGGTTTGTGGGGGTTTAGGGGTTAATAGTGTAGTGGGTTACTTAGCAATGGGGTGTGGCTTTTTTTAACTAAATATAACAGTGAGGCAAACAGGATAGAAAAAATAATAAAAAAATATTGGTATATTTTGGCAGATGATTCCATCTTGAGAAATGTTTTAGAGACTTAACCAAAAGTTGTGTTTAGGAAAAATAGAAACTTAAGAGATATTGTTGCACCAAGCAGACTAAAAAATAATACCCAATGGAATAACTGGCTTGATAAAAGGAGTCATGGCTTTTATGGGTGCAAAAGAAAGAATTGCAGTACCTAGTAATATATAGATAATAAGTGTCATTTTCAAATAAATCTACCTTGAACTGTAAGTCAAAATATGTAGTTTATATTTTGGAGTGCTCATGTCATAAACAATATATTGGTAGAATGAAAAGAACCTTAAAAAGAAGGATTAATAAACATATAAATAATATAATATCAGGTTACATCCCCAATGGGGTCTATGATCACTTTAAAAGAGTACATAATAAATAATCTTTTGAATATGTTGATTATGAATATTAATTAATAATTAATAATAAAAAAGTTATTGTCAGTTATCAATATTAATATTCAATCATCATTAAAATATAACTAAGTTCTGATCGGTGAAATATTATGAATACAGGGAATTATATTTATGAAGTAATAAGGTTTCAGTTATGATAAAATATGTACAGATTTCTTAAAACTTTAACAAGATATCAATAAGTAGTATGTTATTCAGTTATATAAAAGCACACCGAAAGTTGCAAATAGATCACAAAATTATTACTATGTGTATTCCCTCTCAAACCAATTCTCTGATACACTTTAAAATAAACTATACTGTTTACACTTTAAAAACCAAGTTTTAACCCTATGGGTATTAATCTAATAGTTACATTTAGAGTAATGCAAAGTAAACCAGCATGAACCAATTATGCAAAATGCCTTACTAAGCAATAGCTTTTCAATAAAATGAACTAAATATTAATATTAAAAGCTTAGCTATGATAGTTTAACCATTCAATGCAGTTAATCAATTATGGATATTATGTCTGATTATCAGATCTAAAGTAAATATCTATAATCATTAAAGCAGATAAAAACTCTATGGCAATTCAACAAATCTAAGCCTTAGAGAATACAATCGGCTAGATTACGAGTTGTGTGTTAGAGTTAAAAAGCAGCGTTGCCCGGTCCTAACGCTGCTTTTTAACGCCCGCTGGTATTACGAATCTTGCAGGTACAGGTGTACCGCTCACTTTTTTTGCCAGACTTGGAAATACCGCAAATCCACTTACGTAAATTGCGTATCCTATTTTTTCAATGGGACTTGCATAGCGCCGGTATTACGAGTCTGACAAAAAGTGAGTGGTAGACCCTCTCCTGTCAAGACTGGTACCGCATTTTAAAGTCAGTAGTTAAGAGTTTTATGGTACAACGCCGTAGCATAAAATTTTTAACTAAAGTGCTAAAAAGTACACTAACACCCATAAACTACCTATTAACCCCTAAACCGAGGCCCTCCCACATCGCAAACACTAAAATAAAAATTTTAACCCCTAATCTGCTGAACCGGATATCGCCGCCACTATAATAAATATATTAACCCCTAAACCGCTGCACTCCCGCCTCGCAAACATTAGTTAAATATTATTAACCCCTAATCTGCGTCCCTAACATCACTGACACCTACCTACATTTATTAACCCCTAATCTGCCGCCCCCAACGTCGCCGCCACTATATTAAATTCATTAACCCCTAAACCTAAGTCTAACCCTAACCCCCTAATTTAAACTTAATTTAAATAAATCTAAATAAAATTACTATCATTAACTAAATTATTCCTATTTAAAACTAAATACTTACCTATAAAATAAACCCTAAGCTAGCTCCAATATAACTAATAGTTACATTGTAGCTAGCTTAGGGTTTATTTTTATTTTATAGGCAAGTTTGTATTTATTTTAACTAGGTAGAATAGTTATTAAATACTTAGTAACTATTTAATAAACTACCTAGCTAAAATAAATACAAAAGTACCTGTAAAATAAAACCTAACCTAAATTACACTAACACCTAACACTACACTATAATTAAATTAATTCCCTAAATTAAATACAATTAAATACAATTATATAAAATTATCTAAAGTACAAACCCCCCCCCACTAAATTACAGAAAATAAAAAACAAATTACAAGATTTTTAAACTAATTAGACATAATCTAATCCCCCTAACAAAATAAAAAGCCCCCCCCAAAAAAGCCCTACCCTACACTAAATTACAAATAGCCCTTAAAAGGGCCTTTTGAGGGGCATTGCCCCAAAGTAATCAGCTCTTTTACCTGAAAAAAAGTACTAACCCCCCAACATTAAAACCCACCACCCACACAACCAACCCTACTCTAAAACCCACCCAATACCCCCTTAAAAAAACATAACACTAACCCCTAGAAGATCACCTTACCGGGAGTCTTCACCCAACCGGCCCAAGTCCTCAACGAAGCCGGGAGAAGTCTTCATCCAAGCCGGGTGAAGTGGTCAGCCAAACAGGCAGAAGTCTTCATCCAGACGGCATCTTCTATCTTCATCCATCCGGCGCGGAACGGGTCCATCTTCAAGACATCCGGCGCAGAGCATCCTCTTCCAACGAAGTCTTCTTACTAAATGACGGGTCCTTTAAGTGACGTCATCCAAGATGGCGTCCCTTCAATTCCGATTGGCTGATAGAATTCTATCAGCCAATCGGAATTAAGGTAGAAAAATCCTATTGGCTGATGCAATCAGCCAATAGGATTGAGCTGGCATTCTATTGGCTGATTGGAACAGCCAATAGGATTGAACTTCAATCCTATTGGCTGATTGCATCAGAAATAGGATTTTTTCTACCTTAATTCTGATTGGCTGATAGAATTCTATCAGCTAATCGGAATTGAAGGGACGCAATCTTGGATGACGTCGCTTAAAGGAACCGTCATTTAGTAAGAAGACTTCGTTGGAAGAGGATGCTCCGCACCGGATGTCTTGAAGATGGACCTGCTCCGCACCAGATGGATGAAGATAGAAGATGCCGTCTGGATGAAGACTTCTGCCCGTCTGGAGGACCACTTCACTCGGCTTGGATGAAGACTTCTCCCGGCTTCGTTGAGGACTTCGGCCCGGTTGGGTGAAGACTTCTCCCGGTAAGGTGATCTTCAAGGGGTTAGTGTTAGGTTTTTTTAAGGGGGAATTGGGTGGGTTTTAGAGTAGGGTTGGTTGTGTGGGTGGTGGTAAAAGAGCTGATTACTTTGGGGCAATGCCCCGCAAAAGGCACTTTTAAGGGCTATTTGTAATTTAGTGTAGGGTAGGGCTTTTTTTTATTTCGGGGGGCTTTTTTATTTTATTAGGGGGATTAGATTAGGTGTAATTAGTTTAAAAATCTTGAAATTTGTTTATTATTTTCTGTAATTTAGTGGGGGTTTTTTTGTACTTTAGATAATTTTATTTAATTGTATTTAATTTAGGGAATTCATTTTATTATAGTGTAGTGTTAGGTGTAATTGTAACTTAGGTTAGGTTTTATTTTACAGGTAAATCTGTCTTTATTTTAACTAGGTAGTTATTAAATCGTTAATAACTGTTTAATAACTATTGTACCTAGTTAAAATAAATACAAACTTGCCTGTAAAATAAAAATAAACCCTAAGCTAGCTACAATGTAACTATTAGTTATATTGTAGATATCTTAGGTTTTATTTTATTGGTAAGTATTTAGTTTTAAATAGGAATAATTTAGTTAATGATAGTTATTTTTATTTAGATTTATGTAAATTATATTTAAATTAGGTGGTGTTAGAGTTAGGGTTAGACTTTTAGGGGTTTAGGGGTTAATAACTTTAATATAGTGGCGGTGGCATTGGGGGTGGCAAATTAGGGGTTAATAAATATAATGTGTTTGGCAGTGATGTTGGGGGCAGCAGATTAGGGGTTCATAAGTATATTGTAGGTAGCGGCGGTGTCCGGAGCGGCAGATTAGGGGTTAATCAATATAATGTCGGTGTCAGCGATGTCGGGGGCGGTAGATTAGGGGTTAATAAGTGTAAGATTAGGGGTGTTTAGACTCTGGGTTCATGTTAGGGTGTTAGGTGTAGACATAAATGTATTTTCCCCATAGGAATCAATGAGGCTGCGTTACGGAGCTAAACGCTGCTTTTTTGCAGGTGTTAGGTTTTTTTTCAGCCGTCTCTCCCCCATTGACTCCTATGGGGAAATCATGCACGAGCACGTTCAGCCAGCTCACCGCTAACATTAGCAGCGCTGGTATTGAGGTGAGATGTGGAGCAAAATTTTGCTCTACGCTCACTTTTTTGCGGTTAACGCCGGGTTTGTAAAAAGCCGTAATACCAGCGCTGTCTGAAAGTGAGCGGTGAGCATAAACTGCTCGTTAGCAGCTTCTAACGCAAAACTCGTAATCTAGGCAAATGTATCTAAAATTAAATATAACACCCAAAATTTGATTGATAATAAATCAAAATTAATTCAACAGTATCTGTGAAATCATACCCTGTATCTCACTAGATTAATTAGGTGCCTAAGTAATATATTGAATAATACAGATATTATAGCAGATTAGGAAAGTCACATAAAGAAAAACCCTCTTTGTACACTCAAGGTTATAAACTCAAGTCTAATAGCAAAAAATGCAAATAGGTGGTGTCCCAATCACAAAATACAACATGGAAATACTTAGGAAGAGCCAATTCCAAACATTTAGAGAGTCTGTTGTAAAGGATTAAAGTTAGGAACCTTACCATACACTTTTCATATGCAATTCATCTTATAGCACAAACTGCCAGCGTGTATCGTACCGGTTATCTCCTTACTATGGCTCAAAGCCTCTGTCTCCTAGCTTGACTTCTGCAGCGGATTGGCTGTCCTCTCAATACATGATCTATGCGCAAGGATGTCCATACCCCATCAATCCGCGCTGCTCCATTCCGATGTTGCTGGTGGGGAACTCCTTGATGATGTCATCAAATGCTGTGTGCTGCCGCAAACTTTTGGCAGGGGATATCAATTTTGAACACATAAGAAATCCAGCGAGCCTCAAAGCATACCTAAAAAAATATTTAATCCATGAAAAAAACGGAAGAACATGGTGTTAAAAGCTGCACAGAACAAGCAGCATTCTATCAATAGCTGACGCGTTTTGGCTATGGTGCCTTAGTCGTATATATACAGCAGCCACATATAAAATACACTTAGGCTTTAGTTATACCTATTTTTTCTTTAAATCTTTTATTGAGGTGTTAATAAGTACAACATATAATATATGCCCAATTAAAATAATATCAAAACAGTAGGGTATATATGATGAACAAAAGAGACATATACATTAGGAATAACAGTATACAACAGATGTTAAAGTTGTACATGTCCTTTCTTAATTGTTATGACATAATGCATATACCCTATTATACCCTAATATAAGAATCACAGGATATAGCACTATCTGAAAAAGGAGATTACAAACATGTGAGGATAATGGAGCCTGTTAATAGGATGTACTTAAAGGGATGAAGTCATAAACTATGGCTTTAATATCAGGGATACATTTGGACATATAGAAGTTAAACCTCATTTTTATAAATTAGCGAATGTTCCCCACATTGTTCAAGGGGGCCACTTTTGGGCCCATCTAGTCTAGTGTTTCAAAGAGATGGGGAGCTAGCCTTTGCCTTGGCCACTCTTGGAACTTAGATGTAAGGAATAATTAGCAACTGATATAGTGTATGAATAGCATACTAATTTAAAAAGATAGGAATCATAGACTAGTTTGACACATCAATAGCGCCTTCTTAAATGATCATATTAACACTCTACTATTGAGAAAAGAAGAAAAACATGCTATTAGACTCTAAGTATTCTTTCTTAGAGTGTTACTATAAGAGTAAGAAATGAGAATTGCAAAACTTAATGAGCATGAACATAGTGTAACTTAAGCATCTAGTGTAAAAGGATGGTCAGCCACAACCGATATTATATTGAGACCTCTACATGCGGTAAGTACACATATAAATGCAGACATATTAAACCACTCTAACGCTCATGTCCAGCTACTAAATCATGCTCCACCTCCCCCCTTTTTGTGGTACTTTGACACTACTGTTTATGCAAGACAGATTAAATAGGGTACACTAAAGGCCTGCCGAGCAGTTGCGGATGTTTAGTCGTGTTTAGAGGTGATATATTATCTGCCCCTGATGAATATTCTTTAATTGGGTCATATCAAAGACTTACTTTAGCATATGCACAACGTCTAAACACTTGTACCCTGACTCTTCAGGTTTCATGGATAACTACATACCTAGCTAAACTTGTCTTACTCAATTGCTGTAGGTCATATTAACTCACTATTTCTACACACCAAGCAAACATTGCTTAGCTCAAACATGTATCCTCTGTATTGGGTGCAACTTGGAACAAGTGAGTAGCCCCCGCATACTAGGGGAACCTTGCTCAGATTGACCCTTTTGGTCTTACATATTCATAGAATGCCTTTCCCCATAGAACTGTACTTTTGTTGTAAGACTAGCACAGCGAGCGGAATTAGCAAACTTTAGAGCATTTCATTTTCCTCATGTTTTACAACCTACTCTAGTTGCGGCCATTACTACAATGTGCTACATAGCTTTACTTTAAAGCCCCTGATATGCTTCTAGCGGAGCAAAACTTCACCTCTAACCCTCATATCTCTAGTTTTGTATTGCTACTAGTCTGGGAACATGGCACATATAGCCCTACTGTGTTGGACAAACTATTGGTCTCATATGTAACCCATTCCTTTCTAACATTTCCTCAGAGTCTCATATGCCCATGTACTGCTATATAAAGTAATATTGCTCCGTGTGGCTATAGCCTGCTTATTTAATTCATATAACCTACTGCATATATATATTCTCCTCCTCCCCCCCCAACCTATAACGTGTCCCCTTGTTAAGGAGAACTAAATACGCGGCTTTTCTTGCCTATGCCGCAACCCTTATTATAACTTTCAACATTACCTACAAATTGAACATACTAAATAATTTTTCTCTCCTACCTTGAGTTAATATTTCAGTTAGGTCCAATAGTGGCCTATTGAGTTACAAGAAAAATGTTTTAAGCTTATTTGTTATGCATAACATAAAGCATTATAAAAATGAGGTTTATCATTTGAGATCCATAAGTGGTCTCCTAGGTTTGAAATCACCTTCTTTTGCTCAAATATTTCCGTTTATGTTAGAGGGTCCAAGAGAGACCTACTGTATCATTTATATAATGTTCACATGGTACATATATTATCAGCCTTGTGTTTTTTATAATCCAATTTTTGTTGTCGGTACTCCTTGTGAAACTGATATTTTATCTCATGTGACAAGAATTTATTTATACAATGTTGTATACCTTTAAATGAACCTCAAATAAAAATTTATTGGAAAAAAAATGCAGACATATATAGAGTCCTAAGAGGTGGGAAGATGCCTCTGCAGTTATATTGCCTCCAAAGGTCCATGTTTATGTTGGTAAATTATGCCAAGCTTAAAATAAAGCTTGAAATGAAGTGTTAATAGGTGCTAGTGGGGTACAGTATGGTGTGCATTATATCTATAGTCACTAGTGAGTCTGTAACATGCTGTTTTGGCCACAAACAGCACGCTTTAAAGGTGAGGTAATATAATGTAGGTGCACCATATAGTTGGATATGTATTATTGAATGTACTTTAAACTAGTAACCTAGGAGGTATAAGACATTTGTATTAATTATAAGAGCCTGCAGGACTGCAATAGAAACCTAATTTTTTAGAAGAGGAAAAAAAAATTAGACACCGTGCTCTTAACTAGTATCAAGGGGTATGTAACACAGTGCAGGTAATCACACAACATCTATAACAAATTCTGTCAGAGAACGTGTAATAACAAAGAGATAGCAAGGGTAGTAAAGGAGCAATATTATAACGGTAAATGCATAATACGAAACTGTCCATATGCATCAATGAATACTATCGCCTAGATTTAGAGTTTTGCGTTAGAAGGGGTGCGTTAGCTACGCGTGTTTTTTTCCCCCGCACCTTTTAAACAACGCTGGTATTTAGAGTTCTCAGAAGGGCTGCATTAGGCTCCAAAAAGGGAGCGTAGAGCATAATTTACCGCCACTGCAACTCTCCAGCGTTGCTTACGGACGCGGCCAGCTTCAAAAACGTGCTCGTGCACGATTCCCCCATAGGAAACAATGGGGCAGTTTGAGCTGGAAAAAAACCTAACACCTGCAAAAAAGCAGCGTTCAGCTCCTAACGCAGCCCCATTGTTTCCTATGGGGAAACACTTCCTAAGTCTGCACCTAACACCCTAACATGAACCCCGAGTCTAAACACCCCTAACCTTACACTTATTAACCCCTAATCTGCCGCCCCCGCTATCGCTGACCCCTGCATATTATTTTTAACCCCTAATCTACCGCTCCGTACACCGCCGCAACCTACGTTATCCCTATGTACCCCTAATCTGCTGCCCCTAACACCGCCGACCCCTATATTATATTTATTACCCCCTAATCTGCCCCCCCAATGTCGCCGCTACCTACCTACACTTATTAACCCCTAATCTGCCGACCGGACCTCACCACTACTATAATAAATGTATTAACCCCTAATCCGCCTCACTCCCGACTTAAAAACCCTATAATAAATTTTATTAACCCCTAATCTGCCCTCCCTAACATCGCCGACACCTAACTTCAAGTATTAACCCCTAATCTGCCGACTGGACTTCGCCGCTACTCTAATAAATGTATTAACCCCTAAAGCTAAGTCCAACCCTAACCCTAACACCCCCCTAAGTTAAATATAATTTTTATCTAACTAAATAAATTAACTCTTATTAAATAAATTATTCCTATTTAAAGCTAAATACTTACCTGTAAAATAAATCCTAATATAGCTACAATATAACGAATAATTATATTGTAGCTATTTTAGGATTACTATTTATTTTTCAGGCAACTTTGTATTTATTTTAACTAGGTACAATAGCTATTAAATAGTTAATAACTATTTAATAGCTACCTAGTTAAAATAATTACAAAATTACCTGTAAAATAAATCCTAACCTAAGTTACAATTAAACCTAACACTACACTATCAATAAATTGATTAAATAAACTACCTACAATTATCTACAATTAAATCAACTAAACTAAATTACAAAAACAAACAAACAAACACTAAATTACAAAAAAAACCCACTAAATTACTAAAAATAAAAAAGATTACATGAATTTTAAACTAATTACACCTACTCTAAGCCCTCTAAAAAAATAACAAATCCCCCCAAAATAAAAAAATGCCCTACCCTATTCTAAAATAAAAATTAAACAGCTCTTTTACCTTACCAGCCCTTAAAAGGGCCTTTTGCGGGGCATGCCCCAAAGAAAACAGCTCTTTTGCATTTAAATAAACATACAATACCCCCCCCAACATTACAACCCACCACCCACATACCCCTAATCTAACCCAAACACCCCTTAAAAAACCTAACACTAAGCCCCTGAAGATTTTCCTACCTTATCTTCACCACGCCGGGTATCACCGATCCGTCCAGAAGAGGGTCCGAAGTCTTCATCCTATCTGGCAAGAAGAGGTCCAGAAGAGGGTCTGAAGTCTTCATCCTATCCGGCAAGAAGAGGGCATCCGGACCGGTAGACATCTTCATCCAGGCGGCATCTTCTATCTTCTTCCATCCGGCGCGGAGCGGGACCATCTTGAAGCAGCCGACGCGGATCCATCCTCTTCTTACGGCGACTCCCGACGAATGAAGGTTCCTTTAAGTGACGTCATCCAAGATGGCGTCCCTCGAATTCCGATTGGCTGATAGGATTCTATCAGCCAATCGGAATTAAGGTAGGAAAAATCTGATTGGCTGATTGAATCAGCCAATCAGATTCAAGTTCAATCGGATTGGCTGATCCAATCAGCAAATCAGATTGAGCTCGCATTCTATTGGCTGTTCCGATCAGCCAATAGAATGCGAGCTCAATCTTCTTGCCCTCTTCTTGCCGGATAGGATGAAGACTTTGGACCCTCTTCTGGACCTCTTCTTGCCAGATAGGATGAAGACTTCAGACCCTCTTCTGGACGGATCGGTGATACCCGGCGTGGTGAAGATAAGGTAGGAAGATCTTCAGGGGCTTAGTGTTAGGTTTTTTAAGGGGTGTTTGGGTTAGATTAGGGGTATGTGGGTGGTGGGTTGTAATGTTGGGGGGTATTGTATGTTTATTTAAATGCAAAAGAGCTGTTTTCTTTGGGGCATGCCTCGCAAAAGGCCCTTTTAAGGGCTGGTAAGGTAAAAGAGCTGTTTAATTTTTATTTTAGAATAGGGTAGGGCATTTTTTTATTTTGGGGGGATTTGTTATTTTTTTAGGGGGCTTAGAGTAGGTGTAATTAGTTTAAAATTCATGTAATCTTTTTTTTTTTTGTAATTTAGTGTTTTTTTTTTTTGTAATTTAGTGTTTTTTTTTTGTAATTTAGTTTTGTTGATTTAATTGTAGATAATTGTAGGTAGTTTATTTAATTAATTTATTGATAGTGTAGTGTTAGGTTTAATTGTAACTTAGGTTAGGATTTATTTTACAGGTAATTTTGTAATTATTTTAACTAGGTAGCTATTAAATAGTTATTAACTATTTAATAGCTATTGTACCTAGTTAAAATAAATACAAAGTTGCCTGAAAAATAAATAGTAATCCTAAAATAGCTACAATATAATTATTCGTTATATTGTAGCTATATTAGGATTTATTTTACAGGTAAGTATTTAGCTTTAAATAGGAATAATTTATTTAATAAGAGTTAATTTATTTAGTTAGATAAAAATTATATTTAACTTAGGGGGGTGTTAGGGTTAGGGTTGGACTTAGCTTTAGGGGTTAATACATTTATTAGAGTAGCGGCGAAGTCCAGTCGGCAGATTAGGGGTTAATACTTGAAGTTAGGTGTCGGCAATGTTAGGGAGGGCAGATTAGGGGTTAATAAAATTTATTATAGGGTTTTTGAGTCGGGAGTGAGGCGAATTAGTGGTTAATACATTTATTATAGTAGCGGTGAGGTCCGGTCGGCAGATTAGGGGTTAATAAGTGTAGGTAGGTAGCGGCGACGTTGGAGGGGGGCAGATTAGGGGGTAATAAATATTATGTAGGGCGATGTTAGGGGCAGCAGATTAGGGATACATAGGGATAATGTAGGTTGCGGCGGTGTGCGGTCGGCAGATTAGGTAGTTTATGGGTGTTAGTGTACTTTAGAGCACAGTAGTTAAGAGCTATATGAACTGGCATTAGCCCATAAAGCTCTTAACTTCTGACTTTTTTCTGCGGCTGGAGTTTTGTCGTTAGAGTTCTAACGCTCACTTCAGCCAAGACTCTAAATACCAGCGTTAGAAAGATCCCATTGAAAAGATAGGATACGCAATTGACGTAAGGGGTTCTGCGGTATGGAAAAGTCGTTGCTGGAAAGTGAGCGTTAGACCCTTACCTACAAGACTCTAAATACCAGCGGTAGGCCAAAACCAGCGTTAGGACCCCCTAACGCTGGTTTTGACGGCTAACGTAGAACTCTAAATCTAGGCGTATGTGTTTTAGGCGGAATACTGAGAGCAAAGTTTGCAGTATGAGAGGTAGCCCCAGACATTCTGCGGCAAGCAATTAGTTTGCTACCCAATTCTGACACTCTGAGGAACAATAGGATCCTGTGGGAGCTTGATTCAGTATAAGTGGCTCTCTGGATCTCATAGATATGAAGCCCTGAGGTTTTAAACTCTGAACAGAAGCCGTCTAGGCAGAAGCAGCTAGTGACAAGTGCTGCACTGTCCCATGTAGGCATATCACAAAGAATAGTGAGCTGAGTTTTGTGTATAAGTGTAGGCTCACCGATCGAATTGTGAAGGCTGCTGTACAGTCGATCCATATTCCTCCGTTATAGCTGGAACAGAGCTGTCAAACCAGTTCTCTTGCAACAAAATCCCAGAATCTCTATGTGAGTCAGCTAGGGATCCAGTTGGTGGATCGAGTGTGTGGGATTTGAGATCAGGGGTATCACTCTGTAGATTGACTCTGTCTCCACATTCTCTTAAGCTTGCTTCAGCTGTAGTGTCCTCTGAAAGCAATGATTGACGAAGGCTGTCAAAACATTTTTGCATTTTCTGCTCAAGGTCCACCAATAAACCCCTAACGGTTTGATTGAAGGCTTGCTGATCCATGATGAGGTCGGTAGAGTATCATTCTCTTAAGCTTGCTTCAGCTGTAGTGTCCTCTGAAAGCAATGATTGACGAAGGCTGTCAAAACATTTTTGCATTTTCTGCTCAAGGTCCACCAATAAACCCCTAACGGTTTGATTGAAGGCTTGCTGATCCATGATGAGGTCGGTAGAGTATTCAGTGGCTTGAATGTTAAGCATACGATGTGTAGATTGAAGGCGGTTGTAGGAGCAAATAGCTGTAATGCTCGTGGGATACTCCTCTATCAGACCAAACTTGGCCAGTAGTCTTGTTATCCTGGGAATCGAGCCGGAATGATAGGGAATATCCCAGAGCAGAGAAAGTTTGTGAGATGAGGAAGGCGGCACTCACCACAGGCAGGACAGTCCCCAGCAGCAACAGCAGAGCAGTCCAAGGATGAACCACTAGAATGGTCAGGCAGGCAGGGTCTGGCAACAGCAAAGCAGTCCAAGGATAAACCACTAGAATTGTGAGGCAGGCAGGGTTTGTCAACAGTAAAGCAGTCCAAGGGCACACCACTAGAATGGTCAGGCAGGCAGGATTTGGTAACAGTAGAACAGACCAGCAGTTTAAGGGTTAAGGCAGGTAGAGTAGTCAGACAGGCAGGTTCAGCAACAGTGATCAATCCAGCAGTTTAAGAGTTAAGGCAGGTAGAGTAGTCAGGCAGGCAGTTTCAGGCACAAGGAAGAACGATCTGTCACACCCAGGAGCACACAAAGTAACACTTATACTTGGGCAGTGACAGATCATTCTACAAACATTTAAATAGGTGCAGATTTGCGCCACTGAGCTTCGACCGGCATCTGGAGCTTGCGGAGATGACGTCAGTGCCGCAAGCATCCAGAGCCAACACTGCACTTGACAACGAGCTAGCCGTTGGGCTCCATTAGGGCTCCAGTTAAGGTGATCAATGAAATAGGGGTATCTATAGATGTAGCAGCTTCTCCTAGCTCGAATTCCAGTATTGATTTCTGTTGATGTTGTGTCTGGAGTTCCAATTTTTGCATACAGCATGGACGCAACCTGGACACGCAACCCCGACCTATTTCTAATACAATGCCTTTTTTTAAAGGGACAGTCAAATCCAAAAAAAACTTTCATGATTTAAGTAGGGAATTAAATTTTGAACAACATTCCAATTTACTTTTATCACCAATTTTGTTTTGTTATCTTCATATTCTTAGTTGAAAGCTTATTCTAGGAGGTTCATATGCTAATTTCTTAGACATTGAAGACTGCCTCTAATGCAAGAATGCAATTTGACCACTAGAGGGCATTAGTTCATGTGTTTCATATAGATAACATTGAGCTCATGCACGTGAATTTACCCTGGAGCCAGAACTGATTGGCTAAAATGCATGTCTGTCAAAAAAACTGAAATAAGGAGGCAGTTTGCAGAGGCTTAGATATAAGGTAATCACAGAGGAAAAAAGTGTATTTCTATAACAGTGTTGGTTATGCACAACTGGGGACTATTTAGGTATCTCTAATCAAACCGTGTGTTCCCTCTGTGTCCAATTCCAAAAATATCTCAGTCCACAGGTAAACAGGCAAAAGTTTCAGCAGGGAGATCTCTCATTAGCTCAGCCAAAAATATAAAGTGTGTCACAGTCAACAGGATATAGCCCTCTCACAATCAGCAGCAAAAGTAGCAGAGCTCTCAGCAAAGAAAAAATAATAGTAGAGCTCCTCAGACAAGAAAAAAAGATTGTAGACCCTTGTGTTTGTGAGTTGTGGCCTTTTGTCTTGAATGTAGCCCCGCCCTAATGTCTACCAGCCATTCATCCAGGTGCTAAGATTTGTAACACTCTCATTGGAGGATTTCTAATTAACTAGTGTGAGATAATTCTCTTCAGTTTAAATATACCGGGTTGTAATTCTAACAAATACTCAAATATATATGTTATACCTTCATGGGTTACTATCTAGGTATAAGGCTCTAAAATGGGGCATAGTTACTCCTGTGACTTTATATATATATATATATATATATATATATATATATATAAAACAACAATTAAAATTATGGGGAGGCGAAAAGTGAGTTTAAAATCCTCCACTAATGTCAGATACTTGTTAGTCAGTATGTACCTTTAAGCATATCTTATATAAGGCTACTCCTCCCCCTTCCACCTGCCAATTAATGCGTTTGTGTTACTGACCAAGTCGCCTTGACACAGATACTATTTCTCCTGGCTATAGCTAAAAAGTTACTATTCAGGAATAATCTACCTGCACAACGTGTTGTGCCTTTCAAACAACCAAGCAAGCACCTTTCTGGTTACGGACTTTGCAGCTACTACCTCTGTTAACCTGAATACCGGAACTTCCACTTAAACTACCGGATTAAGGCTGCATAACCGCTGCACTGAACTTTTACATACCGCTTGTCAGTTCCAGCCGTCTACAAACTTTTACCGCTACTGAATTGTTTGTCTCCTCTGTGTGCTCAGCGTCCACTCTGCCTGTCAGCCTTTCCAGCGTCCTGATTGGACTGTTCGCACACACCTCTACAGCCGCTGCTGCTGCAGCTACGAAGCACTTCTCCCTCCAGAGTGAAACAGCTTTCTCTTGCCACAACTCTCAAGTTACTGCCTTGCAACTTGTATTACATTACGCACACAGTAAGAACTTTTACTAACAACTAAAGGAACTTTATTGTACAGCTCATTCACAGAACTACAACCTTATTCTCTGCTCTCAGCTTACTATAAAAGGCAACACCTGTCCTGTTAGTGCTGCCGGTGAATACATTACCGTTCCTCTTTTGGTTACTTCAGATCTTATGCACTACCAACACCTACTCCTGTAACAAGATAACAGGGGTCTACTTAAAACCAACCCCGCACTTCTAATTATTACAGGGACTGCAGTTGTGATCCACTATATAAGGAACATTTCCTCCATATTACCTAACATATTAATTGGCCTTACTATGGATCCAGCAGATCTCCCCAATGTGGTCTATAACCTCACACAGCGTGTGGATCAACTTTCACAGGCATTCAGAGACCTTCAATTACAAAATGACAATTTGAGGGCAGCTTTAAGAGATAACACGCCAGAACCTCAGGTTTACTTACCCGAAAAATTCTCGGGTGACAGGAAATACTTTAGGCAATTCAGGAACGCCTGTTATCTACTTTTCCAGATGCGCCCTAGGACTTACCATACAGAGAGACTTAAGGTCATGACAGTAATATCTTTTTTGGCTGGTGAGGCTAGGATATGGGCCGACAATTTATTTGAAAATAACGATCCGACTCTCACCTCATTGTCTGATTTCTTCACACAAATGAGCCTGTTATACGAAGATACACAAAAACAGCTTACTGCGGAAGCCAAGATGCGCTCTCTGAGACAAGGCAGGCGTCCTGTAGAGGAATACCTTTCTGAATTTAAGCTTTACATCAAAGACTCTGAATGGAGTGAGGTTGCTCTACGAAATCAGTATCGCCTGGGATTATCTGATACCTTGAAGGATGAGTTAGCCCGTACCGAACTTCCCAACACTTTGGAAGGTATCATGAACCTTTCCATACAGATCGATAGGAGGGTCAGAGAAAGACGCTCTGAACGACAACAAACAGAAGGACCACCAAGATTCTCTTCAACATCCCAGGGAATAAAAGAAACTACTGTTCCCATGGAGATCGGCTTCACTAAAGGGCCCCTCACTTTGGAAGAGAGACACCGTCGACAGCAGAAAAACCTCTGCATGTACTGCGCATCTCCTACTCATCCAGTAAAGGAATGTCCCTTGCTCCAACGCCAAAAGAAAAGTAAGTTAACATTCACTAGAAATTGTTTCACAAACAAAGTGGTTGACGTTGCTTACTGTACTCTCCCTTTATCCATACAGTGGGACCTCCAGGCCCTTCAAGCGGAAGCAATTATTGATTCTGGAGCATATGCAAATTTCATTGATTCATCTCTTGTAAATAAAAATAAAATCCCTTTATGTGTGAAAGCAGTACCTGTCTCCATACGTGTCATTGATGGTACCATGGTGAGCTCCGGGCCTATAACACACCACACTGTTCCTCTTAAGGTCACCATAGGAAAGGGGCACACTGAGTTTTTATGTTTTGATGTTATACCTTCTCCTTTGTTCCCAATTGTATTGGGGTTATCATGGTTACAACAACATCAGCCATCAATCTGTTGGCAGACTCTACAAGTGGAACTGGATTCTGCATACTGTAGTGAGACCTGCTACCCCCAACAGAATATCTTACATATATCCAACCCAGCAATTCCTCTTGAATACCAAGATTTCCATGATGTCTTTGACAAAAAGCAGGCAAAGTCCCTACCTCCACACCGGATATACGACTGTCCGATTGAATTGCTACCTGGTTCCAACATCCCCTATGGACACATATATCCGCTTTCACAGCCCGAATTGGATCACCTAAAAGGGTACCTTGAGGAAAACCTGAAGAAGGGTTTCATTCGACCCTCAACCTCCCCAGCGGGAGCTGGGATGTTTTTCGTGAAGAATAAGGACAACTCCTTACGTCCAATAATTGACTACCGTGAGTTAAATAGGAGGACCAAGAAGAACAGGTACCCCCTTCCCCTGATTTCCGAACTAGTGGAACGTCTTAGTAAGGCAACCATTTACACCAAGTTAGACCTTAGAGGTGCCTACAACCTGATCAGAATCAGGGAAGGGGATGAGTGGCTCACCGCCTTCCGCACAAGATACGGACTTTATGAGTATTTGGTGATGCCATTTGGGCTTTGTAACGCCCCTGCTACGTTCCAATACTTTATCAATGATATTTTCAGGGACTTATTGGACGTATGCGTAGTTGTCTATTTAGACGATATCCTGATCTACTCCAATTCCATAGACGAACACAAAAAACATGTTCGTTGGGTCTTAGGCAGACTTAGGACCCACCATTTATACGCTAAACTGGAAAAGTGTTCGTTTCATACCAACGAAATAACCTTTTTAGGATACAACATTTCCTCGTCTGGTGTTAGGATGGAAAATGACAAAATAGACGCTATCCTCAACTGGCCTACACCTTCCAACAAGAAAGATGTTCAACGTTTCCTCGGTTTTGCTAATTTTTACCGGAAATTCATCAAAGGCTTTTCCAAAATTGCAAAACCCCTCAGTATTCTCACCGGTTCACATACTCATTTCCACTGGAATTCTGAATCAGAGAAAGCTTTCTGTTCTCTGAAACATAGCTTCACCACTGCTCCCATTCTTCGTTTCCCGGATCCGAATCTCCAGTTCATTCTAGAGGTTGACGCATCTGAGTATGCTCTTGGAGCTATCTTGTCACAGCGGACTACTCCTTCAGAACCCATACATCCCGTAGCCTTTTATTCTAGGCTGATGACATCTGCCGAACAGAATTACGCAATTGGAGAGAAGGAACTTCTCGTAATTAAATCTGCTCTAGAAAATTGGAGGCACCTCTTGGAAGGTACCATTCTCCCGATTCTTATATATACCGACCATAGGAATCTCGAATACCTCCAATCCTGTAAAACCCTCTCTGCCCGACAAGCTCGCTGGAGTCTGTTCTTTACCAGATTTAATTTTCTGATTACCTACCGACCGGGAAGCAAAAATGGGAAGGCTGATTCGCTTTCAAGACACTTACAGCATCCAACTCCTTCGACTCAGCCGTCAAATATTCTAAATCCCCAGCAATTCCTTGGAATCTCTAGTCTTGCTTCATCCACTCTACGTTCTCACCAACAAGCTGACAACACACTATCCAAAGACCTTCAGCATCTCGATTCCAGAGGTATCACTCATGTACATGGCAAAATTTACATACCACCCACGTTAAGACAAGAGATACTTCGAGAACACCATGACTCTCCTCTTGCAGGCCACCCTGGCATTCGAAAAACCAGTGAGCTTGTATCAAGAAACTTCTGGTGGCCCAATATTGAGCGAACTGTAGACACGTACATTAAGTCTTGTCACGTTTGTGCTATCTCCAAGTCAGAAAGATCCAAACCGTTTGGCAAACTTCAGCCACTTCCCATACCCGAAAGACCATGGCACACAGAAGGCATGGATTTCATTGTGGAGCTACCCGTATCCAACCACTTTAACACCATCATGGTTGTCGTGGATCTTCTGACTAAGATGGCCCACTTCATCCCTCATCACAAACTTCCCACTGCTACCGAGACTGCAACCCTCTTCTTAAAACATGTTGTACGTCTTCATGGTTTACCTTCAGTTATAGTGTCTGACAGGGGATCGCAGTTTACTTCTAAGTGCTGGAGACACCTCTGCTCCGTTTTAAAGATTGACCATCGATATAGCACTGCTTTCCATCCACAAACAAATGGGCAAACGGAGAGAGTTAATCAATGGATAGAGCAATATATTTGTTGTTATTGCTCCCACCAACAGGATGATTGGGAGAACAATATACCCATGGCAGAATATGCATACAATAACACCTTAAACTCCTCTATAAAGTGCTCTCCGTTTTATGCTAACTACGGATACCATCCAACATTTCATCTCTATCCACATCTCAATACCACATCTCCTAAAGTAGATGAGACTTCCAGGAACTTATCAGAGATCGTTGAATTTCTCAAGGAGAATATCCAGCTGGCTCAACAGAAACATAAACAGTACTACGACTCCAAGAGACGTAAACCCCCTGTGTACCGATTAGGTGATAGCGTATGGCTTTCTACAAAACACCTAAAATTAAAGACTCCGTCTAAAAAGTTCTCTCAATTATTCATAGGACCCTATAAGATAATCAGAATAATAAATGAAAATGCCGTTACTCTGGCTCTCCCTCCGGAGATTCCCGTACATCCCACGTTTCATGTCTCCCTTCTGAAACCCTATCTCATTACCAGACAACAGACGTCGAGTCAACTATCCTCTCCAGTAGTTGTTGACGAGAGTGTATATGAAATCTCTTCTATCATAAATTCAAGACTACATCGTGGACAGTTGCAATACCTGATCAGGTGGAAAGGTTATACCTCCGATGAGGATTCTTGGGAGCCTGTCTCGAATGTTAATGCCTCTCGCCTCATCGCCCGATTCCATAGAGATCACCCGGATAAACCACATGCTAGTGCTGCAGTGCAGCACTTTTGACGGGGGGATCTGTCAGATACTTGTTAGTCAGTATGTACCTTTAAGCATATCTTATATAAGGCTACTCCTCCCCCTTCCACCTGCCAATTAATGCGTTTGTGTTACTGACCAAGTCGCCTTGACACAGATACTATTTCTCCTGGCTAAAGCTAAAAAGTTACTATTCAGGAATAATCTACCTGCACAACGTGTTGTGCCTTTCAAACAACCAAGCAAGCACCTTTCTGGTTACGGACTTTGCAGCTACTACCTCTGTTAACCTGAATACCGGAACTTCCACTTAAACTACCGGATTAAGGCTGCATAACCGCTGCACTGAACTTTTACATACCGCTTGTCAGTTCCAGCCGTCTACAAACTTTTACCGCTACTGAATTGTTTGTCTCCTCTGTGTGCTCAGCGTCCACTCTGCCTGTCAGCCTTTCCAGCGTCCTGATTGGACTGTTCGCACACACCTCTACAGCCGCTGCTGCTGCAGCTACGAAGCACTTCTCCCTCCAGAGTGAAACAGCTTTCTCTTGCCACAACTCTCAAGTTACTGCCTTGCAACTTGTATTACATTACGCACACAGTAAGAACTTTTACTAACAACTAAAGGAACTTTATTGTACAGCTCATTCACAGAACTACAACCTTATTCTCTGCTCTCAGCTTACTATAAAAGGCAACACCTGTCCTGTTAGTGCTGCCGGTGAATACATTACCGTTCCTCTTTTGGTTACTTCAGACCTTATGCACTACCAACACCTACTCCTGTAACAAGATAACAGGGGTCTACTTAAAACCAACCCCGCACTTCTAATTATTACAGGGACTGCAGTTGTGATCCACTATATAAGGAACATTTCCTCCATATTACCTAACAACTAAATACAAAATATAGAGAAAATAACTCATTGTGTAAACTATTTACAAATCTAGACAAGTCAGAAGACTTGCTTTTACCACAGAAACTCTCTGATTACACTGTTTCCAATGCAGCAAAGGAATCCGGGTAAGATATGCAAATGAGGTTCACAATGACTCACCTTTTTACTTTTAGCCTGCTTTTTAAGACAGACTTCCCTTTATGCCATAGCACTGCTGCATTACACAGCTTTAATGCTTAGCTAGGGTTAGTACAGTGATTTAGACCAATCCCAGGACAGCTGTTTCGTGGTTATTGCCACTCATCAGCTGGGAGTAGGTTAAATCACTGCTTGGTAAAGTTCATTTCTGGGGGAAATTCAACAACAATTAAAATTATGGGGAGGCGAAAAGTGAGTTTAAAATCCTCCACTAAATACAAAAAATAGAGATAATAACTCATTGTGTATTTTCAGTGTGCGTGCCCTGGCTGGGCGGTGAGTGGTTTTCCACATTTGTCTCTTTGATCTGTTGGGACACTCGGCAGTACATGATCCCCATTGGTATGCTTGAATGGCGTTTGTAATTGCTACTTATGTATGTGACACGGCTACAATGTAAACAATCTATCCGTGTAAGTGGCTATGTTGCCGCCCCTGTTTTTGCATAGTTGTCAGGTGCTGGAGGTTTACGATAATTGGGGGTGTGTGTGCTTACGTCCCTGTGATTGGCTGCTGTCAGTGTGAGTTCCTGCTCTTTAGCGCCCAGATGCTGCAGTCAGGGCATCTCCGTTTTTCGTGTTGGGAGTTCATCTAACAGTGCGGCACGCACTATTGCAGGTAAGAGAGGTTATGGATAGTACTGCGGCTCTTGATTATATGGCGTGAACCTTGATGGGCATGTAATCACCATTATGGAGGTTGGTTTAAGCTGTGATACTAGCCTGTAGATATTAACTGTTTGGAGAGTAGAGCATATGAAGTTTATAATTACCCTTATCATGATTGTCGCATTTTTCATATGGGAGCTGTAAATGTGATTAGTGTGTTGCTGTGGTTTAAGTGCCTAATTTGACTATGCGGTTCCCCTCTGATATATACGTATATTAGATCCCTGACCTCCTTGCTCATCGTTTCTGTTCTTTAATTATGTGCACATGTATAATGTTGAGGTCACTGGGGTCATTGATACTACTTCCTGGTTACCTGTAATGATAGATTATATGAATGACCGGTACTACTGCATGGTTGCATATATTACCTTGGTTATCTGTTATGAGGTTTCTTAGCTATCCCGATTGGCTGATTGTTGCTGGCTGTCTCTTATGTTTGACATATTTTGGTCTCCTTTGATTATTTTGCTGATGGTAGCATTGATAATAAAATTACCTGAATATTCAGGCTATGCCCATTTGGTGTCTGGGCCATTGTGTCTCATTGTTTTCACTTTCTCTTTTTCTTGCTTTTGCTAATTTCTCTATTTGTTTTATTTTTTGCCCTGGCTTTTAATTATGTGAGTCCTTATATTGGGCTCTGTCCTTAATCTAATTTTTGGTGGTGGTAGGTAGAAATTTTTCTCTGGTGGAGGGTTGTCACTGGTGTACATCTGTATTTAGTCTTTTGTGATTGTAATTGTGCTTTTATGTTTATGCTTTTTAGATTATGAGTTGTCTTGAAGAAGGCCTCTGGATAGGCCGAAACATCGACATTCTCTAAAATGTGAAATTGATATTATGAATAAAGATTACAGATTATATAAAGTCCTGTGAGTGCCCTCCATCTACAGAGCTACTCTCTCTCTCTCTCTTTCTCTCTCTCTCTCTCTCTCTCTCTCTCTCTCTCTCTCTCTCTCTCTCTCTCTCTCTCTCTCTATATATATATATATATATATATATATATATATTCATGTCCAACTATATATGTGAATCTTCATACACCCCTATCTTTGTTGTATTGAGTGTACCAAGCATTATGATACTTAGGGGGGGGGGGGGGGTCATTACATTACGGGCTGGAATCATTAGTATTATTAGTATTAACAAGGCAATTTTTAATGGAGTTAGTTGAATTTTATATTTTTGTATAATTTTGAAATACTAATTTAGAATTGAAATCTCAAAATTTAGATACATATTTTTTTTATACTTAAGGCATATATATATATATATTAATTGTATGATACAACATTTTTAGTTATTTAAATTCATACTAGGATAATGGATTTTAAACCAATTCTATTTATATAGCCCCTTAGACTTACAGGGATTAATATTTAAAGTTTAGTTGTTTAAAAAAAAAATATCACACATAGGCATCTACTTATCAAGCCGTCAACTTACTTGCATTTGACAGCACCAATACGCTCGCCTAAGATCGCCTAACATCGCTGCTGCGAACCTGAATACGTTCTCCAAAATTATCAAAAAAGCTGTCAAAAAGCCGTGCACCAAGTACGGTGCGATGAGCAGCTGACTGTTGTTAACTGACAGTCATCGATCTCGCTGCTCTTCGGCTTTTTCCCAGCTTTATTGGTACCCTGTCACTAAACACCCACACTATACTATACTGTTTACCCCCTATACCGCTGCTCCTGGAGCCCACCGCAACTATAATAAATGTATTAACCCCTAAACCGCTGCTCACGGACCCCGCCGCAACTAAATAAAGTGTTTAACACATTATATTTATTAACCCCTAATCTGCCCCCCCTACACTGCCGCCACCTACATTATACTTATTAACCCCTAATCTGCCACCCCTACACCGCCGCCATTATATTAAATTTTTTAACCCCTAAACCTAAGTCTAACCCTAACCCTAACACTCACTAACTTAAATATAATTTAAATAAATCTAAATAAATATTCCTATCATTAAATAAATAGTTCCTATTTAAAACTAAATACTTACCTATAAAATAAACCCTAAGCTAGCTACAATATAACTAATAGTTACATTGTAGCTAGCTTAGGGTTTATTTTTATTTTACAGGCAAGTTTGTATTTATTTTAACTAGATAGAATAGTTATTAACTATTTAATAACTTCCTAGTTATAATAAATACAAATTGACCCGTAAAATAAAACCTAACCTAAGTTACAATTACACCTAACACTACACTATCATTAAATTAATTCCCTACATTAAATACAATTAAATACAATTAAATAAAATTATTTAAAGTACAAAAAAACAAAACACTAAATTAGAGAAAATAATAAACAAATTACAAGATTTTTAAACTAATTACACCAAACCTAATTCCCCTAACAAAATAAAAAAGCCCCCCCAAAATAAAAAAAAGCCCTACCCTACACTAAATTACAAATAGCCCTTAAAAGGGCCTTTTGCGGGGCATTGCCCCAAAGTAATCAACTCTTTTACCTGTAAAAATAAGTACAAATGCCCCCCCAACATTAAAACCCACCACCCACACAACCAACCCTACTCTAAAACCCACCCAATCCCCCCTTAAAATACCTAACACTAACCCCTTGAAGATCACCTTACAGGGAGAAGTCTTCACCCAACCGGACCGAAGTCCTCAACAAAGCCGGCAGAAGTAGTCCTCCAGACGGGCAGAAGTGGTCCTCCAGACGGGCAGAAGTTTTCATCCAGACGGCATCTTCTATCTTCATCCATCCGGCACGGAGCGGCTCCATCTTCTAGACTTCCCACACGGAGCATCCTCTTCATCCGACGTGTTCTTGAACAATGACGGTTCCTTTAAGTGACGTCATCCAAGATGGCGTCCCTTCAATTCCGATTGGCTGATAGAATTCTATCAGCCAATTGGAATTAAGGTAGGAAAAATCCTATTGGCTGATGCCAATGATTGGTTGTGTGGGTGGTGGGTTTTAATGTTGGGGGGGCATTTGTACTTTTTTTTACAGGTAAAAGAGCTGATTACTTTGGGGCAATGCCCCGCAAAAGGCCCTTTTAAGGGTTATTTGTAATTTAGTATAGGGTAGTGCTTTTTTATTTTGGGGGCTTTTTTATTTTGTTAGGGGGATTAGATTAGGTGTAATTAGTTTAAAAATCTTGTACTTTGTTTATTATTTTGGTTGATAAGTATAATGTAGGTGGTGGCGGTGTAGGGGGCGGCAGATTAGGGGTTAATAAGTATAATGTAGGTGGCGGCGGTGTAGGGGGCAGCAGATTAGGGGTGTTTAGACTTGGGCGTTATGTTAGGGTGTTAGGTGTAAACGTTACCATAGGAATCAATGGGATATCAGGCAGCAGTGAACATAAGCTTTCGCTGCTTTCAGACTCCCATTGATTCCTATGGCATCTGCCGCCTCCAGGGCAGCGGATTGAAAACCAGGTTTGCTGGGCCGGAATAGTGGCGAGCGTACCTGGTAGAAATTTGATAACTAGCAAAAGTAGTCAGATTGTGCCGAATTTGCATTCGGAACATCTGTAATGACGTAAGCATCGATCTGTGTCGGACTGAGTCCAGCGGATCGTATGTTACGTCACAAAATTCTACTTTTGCCAGTCTGTAGGGTTTGATAACTAAGGGGAATCAGGCTCGCCACAAATACACTGCGGAATTCCAGTGTATTTGCGGTTGATGGCTTGATAAATAGATGCCATAGTATTCGTTCAAATGTATCCCTTTATGTAATATAAAGCAGCTAACAATGTTGATTTTGCAATATATGTAACCAAAACCAACGGTCATAACTAACTGCTAAGAACCCTTGACGTATTAGGTGGACGGACTTACACATTGGCATAAGTAAAGGGCTTTCCCAGTGGGTGTGGAGAATCCTCTAACAAAGTGGTGTGAACTGAGCAATGTGTAAGGCCACGCCCACCTTACCTCATCTGTAATGTTTGGGCTAACGAGTCACATGCTAGCGACGCCAGCATCTCCAGGGTACCGGGGAGAAGCAACACACCAGCAGTACATGCTAGCTGCAGTCTAAAAGTGGATACGTTCCTGGACGCTTCCAAAGCAGACTGCTTGACTGATACTGGCCCATGGAGAGAGGTCTAATAGATTTGGCTGACCGGGACTCTTACTTATACATGCTGATAATAGCTCAATTCAGTTTATATTGAGAGTAGAAACCCTGTGGGGTAATTGTATGTTTGTCCTTTTATTCAAAGATTAAAGGGATGGTCTAGTCAAATAAACTTTCATGATTCCGATAGAACATGCGATTTTAAGCAACTTTCTAATTTGCTTCTTTTATCAATTTTTCAACATTCTCTTGGTATCTTTATTTAAACAAAGCTGGAATATAAGCTTAGAAGCCGGCCATTTTTGGTTCAGAACCTGGGTAGTGCATGCTGATTGGATGGCTACATTTAGACACAAATAAGCAAGCGCTACCCAGGTCTTCTAAGCTTACAATCCACCTTTTTAAAATAAAGATACCAAGAGAACGAATAAAAAATGATAATATTAGTAAAATAGAAAGTTGCTTAAAAGGACATGAAACCCCCAAAATGTGTTTAATGATTTAGACAGAGAATACAATTTTAACCCCTTAATGACCAGACCATTTTTCAATTTTCTTACCCTTAAGGAGAAGGGCTAATTTTAAATTTCTGCAGTGTTTGTGTTTAGCTATCATTTTCCTCTTACTCATTTACTGTACCCACACATATTATATACACTTGTTCTCACCATTAAATGGACTTTTTAAAGATACCATTATTTTCATCATATCTTATAATTAACTATATATTTTTTTATAAAATATGAGGAAAAAATTGAAGAAAACCCCCAAAATCTGTTACACATCTAAAACCACTAAAAAACACCCATGCTAAATAGTTTCTAAATTTTGTCCTGAGTTTAGAAATACCCAATGTTTACATGTTCTTTGCTTTTTTTGCAAGTTATAGGGCAATAAATACAAGTAGCACTTTGCTATTTCCAAACCACTTTTTTTCACAATTAGCGCTAGTTACATTGGAATACTGGGGGTCGATCCGATATAAATCGTCGCCCGCAAAAGCCGGCGACGCCAATATTTGCGTGGGTTTGGTATCACATATACGGCGTAACCTAGAAGTTACGCCCGTATATTTCTGCCGTCGCCCGCAGTTTTTTGGGCCATAGGCAGGTATACCAAACCCGCGCAGTTTGGTATCCAATATGCAGCGTAAGGACTTACGTGGCGAAAATGGAGAAAACTTACTCCATTTTCACCTCGCCACAAAAAGCAGCCGTAAGAAGCCTTACGCTGACTATTGGAGCCCCGTAACTCCCTAAACTAACTAGAAAATAAACCTAACACCTAACGCATGCGCAATGTCTATCTCCCTGTCAACCGCGATCTGCTAAAATAAACCTAACACCTAACGCATACGCAATGTCTATCTCCCTGTCAACCGCGATCTGCTAAAATAAACCTAACACCTAACGCATGCGCAATGTCTATCTCCCTGTCAACCGCGATCCCCCCCCCCCCCCGAAATCCCTAATAAAGTTATTACCCCCTAAACCGCCGCTCCCGGAACCCGCCGCCATCTACATAAACTAACCCCCTACTGTGAGCCTCTAAAACCGCCGCCATCTACCTTATCTATCCCCTAATCTGACCCCTTACACCGCCGCCACCTATATAAAAATTATTAACCCCTAATCTAATCCCCCTATACCGCCGCCAGCTATATTAATATTATTAACCCCTAATGTAAGCCCCTTACACCGCCGCCATCTCTATTAAAATGATTAACCCCTAATTTAATCTACCTACCCCGCCGCCAGCTATATTATCTATATTAACCCTAAGTATATTATAGTTAATATAGGTATTACATTATATATATTAACTATATTAACCCTAATTATATTAGGGTTAATATAGTTAATATAGTTACTATAGTATTTATATTAACTATATTAACTCTATCTAACCCTAACTAAATTTATATTAAATTAATCTAATTCATTTATAAACTAAAATATTCCTATTTAAATCTAAATACTTACCTATAAAATAAACCCTAAGATAGCTACAATATAATTAATAATTACATTGTAGCTATGTTAGGGTTAATATTTATTTTACAGGTAAATTGTTAATTATTTTAACTAGGTATAATAGATATTAAATAGTTATTAACTATTTAATATCTACCTAGTTAAAATAATTACCCAATTACCTGTAAAATAAATCCTAACCTAAGTTACAAATACACCTACACTATCAATAAATTTAATAAACTACAAACATCTATCTAAAAATACAATTAAATTAACTAAACTAAATTACAAAAAAAAACACTAAATTACAAAAAATAAAAAAAAGATTACAAGATTTTTAAGCTAATTACACCTATTCTAAGCCCCCTAATAAAATAATAAACCCCCAAAATAAAAAAAATTCCCTGTCCTATTCTAAATTAAACAAATTTCAAAGCTCTTTACCTTACCAGCCCTTAAAAGGGCCTTTTGTGGGGCATGCCCCAAAGAATTCAGCTCTTTTGCATACAACAAATACAATACCCCCCCCCCCATTACAACCCACCATCCACATACCCCTATTCTAAACCCACTCAAACCCCCCTTAAAAAAGCCTAACACTACCCCCCTGAAGATCTCCCTACCTTGTCTTCACCACACCGGGCCGAACTCCTGATCCGATCCGGGCGATGTCTTCCTCCAAGCGGCAAAGAAGAATTCTTCCTCCGGCGATGTCATCCTCCAAGCGGCAAAGAGGAATTCTTCCTCCGGCGACGTCTTCCTCCAAGCGGCAGCAAAGTCTTCATTCTTCCGGCGGCATCTTCAATCTTCTTTCTTCGCTCCGCCGCCGCGGAGCATCCATCCCGGCCGACTGCTGAACTTGGAATGAGGTACCTTTAAATGACGTCATCCAAGATGGCGTCCGCCGAATTCCGATTGGCTGATAGGATTCTATCAGCCAATCGGAATTAAGTTTAAAAATCTGATTGGCTGATTGAATCAGCCAATCAGATTCAAGTTCAATCCGATTGGCTGATCCAATCAGCCAATCAGATTGAGCTCGCATTCTATTGGCTGATCGGAACAGCCAATAGAATGCGAGCTCAATCTGATTGGCTGATTGGATCAGCCAATCGGATTGAACTTGAATCTGATTGGCTGATCCAATCAGCCAATCAGATTTTTTAAACTTAATTCCGATTGGCTGATAGAATCCTATCAGCCAATCGGAATTCGGCGGACGCCATCTTGGATGACGTCATTTAAAGGTACCTCATTCCAATTTCAGCAGTCGGCCGGGATGGATGCTCCGCGGCGGCGGAGCGAAGAAAGAAGATTGAAGATGCCGCCGGAAGAATGAAGACTTTGCTGCCGCTTGGAGGAAGACGTCGCCGGAGGAAGAATTCTTCTTTGCCGCTTGGAGGAAGACATCGCCCGGATCGGATCAGGAGTTCGGCCCGGTGTGGTGAAGACAAGGTAGGGAGATCTTCAGGGGGGTAGTGTTAGGCTTTTTTAAGGGGGGTTTGGGTGGGTTTAGAATAGGGGTATGTGGGTGGTGGGTTGTAATGGGGGGGGGGTATTGTATTTGTTGTATGCAAAAGAGCTGAATTCTTTGGGGCATGCCCCACAAAAGGCCCTTTTAAGGGCTGGTAAGGTAAAGAGCTTTGAAATTTGTTTAATTTAGAATAGGGCAGGGAATTTTTTTTATTTTGGGGGTTTATTATTTTATTAGGGGGCTTAGAATAGGTGTAATTAGCTTAAAAATCTTGTAATCTTTTTTTATTTTTTGTAATTTAGTGTTTGTTTTTTTTTGTAATTTAGTTTAGTTAATTTAATTGTATTTTTAGATAGATGTTTGTAGTTTATTAAATTTATTGATAGTGTAGGTGTATTTGTAACTTAGGTTAGGATTTATTTTACAGGTAATTGGGTAATTATTTTAACTAGGTAGCTATTAAATAGTTAATAACTATTTAATATCTATTATACCTAGTTAAAATAATTAACAATTTACCTGTAAAATAAATATTAACCCTAACATAGCTACAATGTAATTATTAATTATATTGTAGCTATCTTAGGGTTTATTTTATAGGTAAGTATTTAGATTTAAATAGGAATATTTTAGTTTATAAATGAATTAGATTAATTTAATATAAATTTAGTTAGGGTTAGATAGAGTTAATATAGTTAATATAAATACTATAGTAACTATATTAACTATATTAACCCTAATATAATTAGGGTTAATATAGTTAATATATATAATGTAATACCTATATTAACTATAATATACTTAGGGTTAATATAGATAATATAGCTGGCGGCGGGGTAGGTAGATTAAATTAGGGGTTAATCATTTTAATAGAGATGGCGGCGGTGTAAGGGGCTTACATTAGGGGTTAATAATTTTAATATAGATGGCGGCGGTGTTAGGGGCTCACTTTAGGGGGTTATAGATATAATATAGCTGGCGGCGGGGTACGGGAGCGGCGGTTTAGGGGTTAATAGCTTTTTTATTGTTAGGCTAGTGAGGGGGGATAGCGGATAGAGGGTTAGACAGTGCGGGCTATGTTAGGGAGGCGTGTTAGACGTGTCGGGATATGTTAGGGAGGCGTGTTAGACAGTGCGGGTGTTTTAAACTTTAGTCAGGTTTTATAGGCGCCGGCAGTTTCTAACGTGCCGCAAGTCACTGGCGACGCCAGAAATTTGTACTTACGCAGATTTCTGGACATCGCTGGTTTGTGAGACTTACGGCACGTTAGCATCTGACGGCGACTTATATGGGATGGCTCGAGTTGCGAGCTGAAACTGCGGGCGACGCCGGTTCCCTCGCTTGCGCCGCAAACTGCGATCTATATCGGATCGCGCCCCTGATATCTGTCAGGAATCCCTGAATATCCCTTGACATGTATATTTTTTTTTTAGAAGACAACCCAAAGTATTTATCTAGGCCCATTTTGTTATATTTCATGCCACCATTTCACCATCAAATGCGATTAAATAAAAAAAAATGTTCACTTTTTCACAAACTTTTTCACTAACTTTAGTTTTCTCACTAAAATTATTTACAAACAGCTTGTGCAATTATGGCACAAATGGTTGTAAATGCTTCTCTGGGATCCCCTTTGTTCAGAAATAACAGACATATATGGCTTTGGCGTTGCTTTTTGGTAATTAGAAGGCCGCTAAATGCCGCTTCTCACCACACGTGTATTATGCCCAGCAGTGAATGGGTTAATTAGGGAGCTTGTGAGAGTAGTTTTAGCTTTAGTGTAGTGTAGTAGACAACCCAAAGTATTGATCTAGGCCCATACAACACCTGTGAATTCTGCCCAGCAGTGATGGGGTTAATTATAATTAGGTAGCTTGTAGGGAGCTTGCAGAGTTAACCCCTTAATGACCACAGCACTTTTCCATTTTCTGTCCGTTTGAGACCAAGGCTATTTTTACATTTTTGCGGTGTTTGTGTTTAGCTGTAATTTTCCTTTTGCTCATTTACTGTACCCACACATATTATATACCGTTTTTCTCGCCATTAAATGGACTTTCCAAAGATACCATTATTTTCATCATATCTTATAATTTATTCTAAAAAAAATTATAAAATATGAGAAAAAAATTGAAAAAACACACTTTTTCTAACTTTGACCCCCAAAATCTGTTACACATCTACAACCACCAAAAAACACCCATGCTAAATATTTTCTAAATTTTGTCCTGAGTTTAGAAATACCCAATGTTTACATGTTCTTAGCTTTTTTTGCAAGTTATAGGGCCATAAATACAAGTAGCACTTTGCTATTTCCAAACCATTTTATTCAAGATTAGCGCTAGTTACATTGGGACACTGATATCTTTCAGGAATCCCTGAATATCCCTTGACATGTATATATTTTTTTTTAGAAGACATCCCAAAGTATTGATCTAGGCCAATTTTGGTATATTTCTTGCCACCATTTCACCTCCAAATGCGATCAAATACAAAAAATTGTTCACTTTTTCACAAACTTTCGGTTTCTCACTGAAATTATTTACAAACAGCTTGTGCAATTATGGCATAAATGGTTGTAAATTTTTCTCTGGGATCCCCTTTGTTCAGAAATAGCAGGCATATATGGCTTTGGCATTGCTTTTTGGTAATTAGAAGGCCGCTAAATGCCGCTGCGCACCACATGTGTATTATGCCCAGCAGTGCAGGGGTTAATTAGGGAGCTTGTAGGGAGCTTGTAGGGTTAATTTTAGCTTTAGTGTAGTGTAGCAGACAACCCAAAGTATTGATCTAGGCCCATTTTGGTATATTGCATGCCACCATTTTACCGCCAAATGCGATCAAATAAAAAAAAAAAACGTTGAATTTTTCACAATTTTAGGTTTCTCACTGAAATGATTTACAAACAACTTGTGCAATTATGGCACAAATGGTTGTAAATGCTTCTCTGGGATCCCCTTTGTTCAGAAATAGCAGACATATATGACTTTGGCGTTGCTTTCTGGTAATTAGAAGGCCGCTAAATGCTGCTGCGCATCACACGTGTATTATGGCTAGCAGTGAAGGGGTTAATTAGGTAGTTTGTAGGGAGCTTGCAGGGTTAATTTTAGCTTTAGTGTAGAGATCAGCCTCCCACCTGACACATTAGACCCCCTGATCCCTCCCAAACAGCTCCCTTCCCTCCCCCACCACCCCACAATTGTCCCCGCCATCTTAAGTACTGGCAGAAAGTCTGCCAGTACTAAAATAAAAGTTTTTTTTATTTTAATTTTTTATTTTTTTTAAAGCATATTTACATATGCTGTGGTGTAGCATCCCCCCTTAGCCCCCAACCTCCCTGATCCCCCCCAAAACAGCTCTCTAATCCTCCCCATCTGCCTTATTGGGGGCCATCTTGGGTACTGGCAGCTGTCTGCCAGTACCCATTTTGCAAAATAAAAAGTTTTTTTTTTGTTTTTATTTTTATTTTCTGTAGTGTAGCTTCCCCCCCCCACAGACCAACCCCCACCACCTGCCTGATCTTTTTTTTTCCAACTTTTTTTCCCCTTTTCTGTCAATTTTACTGCTACTTTTTCTGTAGTGCAGCGGTTCCCACCCGCTCCCTCCCCATGCACGTGCCCACCCCCACCTTCCCGTGCACGCGCGCGCGCCAGTGCGCGCCCCCGGGCATCCCCGCCCCTGATCCCACCCCCCTCAGCATCATCCAGGGCCATCGATGGCCGCCACCCGCCTCCCACACCGGCTCCCACCCACCAACGAACCTAGCCGTTAATGTCCGGTGCAGAGAGGGCCACAGAGTGTCTCTCTCTGCATTGGATGGCTAAAAATGGTTATTGCAGGATGCCTCGATATCGAGGCATTACTGCAATAACCGGAAAGCAGCTGGAAGCGAGCAGGATCGCTTCCAGCTGCTTTCCACACCGAGGACGTGCAGGGTACGTCCTCAGACTTTAACTGCCTTTTTTTTGAGGACGTACCCTGCACGTCCTCGGTCGTTAAGGGGTTAATTTTAGCTTTAGTGTAGAGATCAGCCTCCCACCTGACACATCACCCCCCCTGATCCCTCCCAAACAGCTCTCTTCCCTTTCCAACCCAACAATTGTCCCTGCCATCTTAAGTACTGGCTGGCAGAAAGTCTACCAGTACTAAAAAAAAGGTGTTTTTTTTAATTTATTTTTAATTTTTATTCAGCTGTGATGGACCCCTGCCTTAGCCCCAAACCTCCCTGATCCCCCCCAAACAGCTCTCCAACCCTCACCTGCTGCCAGTACCCAGTTTGCCCCCAAAAGTTTTTTTTTTTTTACAACAATAGCTTTTTCTGTAGTGTAGCTGCCCCCCCCTCAATACCCCCCTCCCAGGTCCTTTTAGATTTAATATTTATATTGGGGTTTCCCCCCCTCCCTCTCAATTCATGGATCATTGGTGGCAGTGGTTGCTGCGCGTGCGCCCCCGCAGGCCCCCTTCTGCACGCTCCCAGCACCCGGCATGCACATTGCACTTACAGGAACCAGATACCGGGTAGCGATGTGTATTGCAGGTTGCCTCAATAGCGAGGCATCACTGCAATACCCAGAGAGCTGCTGGAAGCAATCACTTCCAGCACTCAATTTGACAAATGACATGCAAGGTAGGTATGTCCATTGTCACTAACTGACAGTTTTTGCATGAGATACCTGGTACGTCAGTTGTCATTAAGGGGTTAAATTAAACAACTTTCCAATTTACTTCTATTATTTAATTTGCTTCCTTCTCTTGTTATTCTTTGCTTAAAGGTTTATCTAGGCAAGCTCAGGAGCAGCAGAGAACCTAGGATCTAGCTGTTGATTGGTGGCTGCATATATATATACACTGATTGTGATTGGCTTTCCCATGCGTTCAGTTAGAAACCATTAGTGCATTGCTGCTCCTTTAACAAATGATACCAAGAGAATGAAACATATTAGCTAAAATAAGTAAATTAGAAAGCTGTTTAAAATTGTATTCTCTTGAGGTTAATTACAGTAAGGAGAAAGTCCAGGTAGCGCCTCAAAGTGGGCAAGGATAATACTGAAATGACACTATACTGATTAGAGGTTACAAGTGATGATAATTCACAAATTTATTAACACATACACAATGGTAAAGATTAAAAGAGATAAAAATATGACCAATGTGAGAATTACTCAGCATAAAAATATATACATAAAAATATATACATAAAAAATGTTCATGGATCCATGTTACACAAAAATTAGATTTTAAAAACACATAACCATCATAGGTAAAAGAGTGCAGTTTAAATGGGTAGGTATGTGAATGCCTCGGTTAGGAGGGATAGTATACCATCAGAAAAATCTTAAAAAACAGTCCTAAAATGACAATCTAGAATAACAATCTCAAATGGCTACTAAGAATAACTTATAATAGTCAGTGTATTTGCGTTTCCGCATACAAAGTGTGGTCCCTGATTTACAGGGTGTGGGTGATACTCCAAATCCTTTCAGGACGATCAAGTCCTATAACAAGCTCCTGAATTTTGCATCATCTTTGAGACACATTTTCATCAGTTTCATTTTTTGGACACCTTCACATCAATTTTCCCCACAGGATAGACTATAATTCAGGAGCTTGTTATAGGACTTGATCGTCCTGAAAGGATTTGGAGTATCACCCACACCCTGTAAATCAGGGACCACACTTTGTATGCGGAAACACAAATACACTGACTATTATAAGTTATTCTTAGTAGCCATTTGAGATTGTTATTCTAGATTGTCATTTTAGGACTGTTTTTTAAGATTTTTCTGATGGTATACTATCCCTCCTAACCGAGACATTCACATACCTACCCATTTAAACTGCACTCTTTTACCTATGATGGTTATGTGTTTTTAAAATCTAATTTTTGTGTAACATGGATCCATGAACATTTTTTTATGTATATATTTTTATGTATATATTTTTATGTATATATTTTTATGTATATATTTTTATGTATATATTTTTATGCTGAGTAATTCTCCCATTGGTCATATTTTTATCTCTTTTAATCTTTACCATTGTGTATGCGTTAATAAATTTGTGAATTATCATCACTTGTAACCTCTAATCAGTATAGTGTCATTTCAGTATTATCCTTGCCCACTTTGAGGCGCTCCCTGGACTTTCTCCTTACTGTAATTAACCTCAAGATATACTAGGTGTCTTGCTTTTTCTGGGGAGCCAGTAGGATATAGAGGAGGCGCTGTGAGAAAACCATATTTTTTCCAAAATTGTATTCTCTATCATGAAAGAAAAAAATTGGGTTTCATGTCCCTTTAAAATTGCTGCTCTATCAGAATCATTAAATTTTAATTTTGACTGTACTATCCCTTTAAAACTATATTACACTATGTGGAGCTGCTTTGTGCATTTATTTTGTTTATATTAGATTCTGCTATACTTTTGAATAATACATTAGTAATTTATTAAAAACCCACACACATATAGTGTATATATAAATGCAATGTACTCCCATTTACTTATTTTGCCTTCTTTTCTTGTAAGTTAATGCAGAAATTACAATGTTTCCCAAAGAGAGGCTAGAGTGCATCTTGTGGACACTACTACATGCTACATAGTGATTGGTTAATATGTGCAGAAGTTCATTTATATATTTTCTAATAAAATAACAGTTATACATTTTTTGCATGCAGATCCTTTGCAATAAAGTGAATAATTCCTGATGCACAAATGAAAAAAAAATGACGTTAATGACCTTTAAAAAGCAACATTCCCAGCAAATGAAACACAGACCAGCCTGTTTTGTTTTTTAAAGGAGAATTGTATATTTCACCTGGTTGGAGGTCTGGGCTGCTTTCCGCTTAAAGGGACAGTCTACTCCAGAATTGTTATTGTTTAAAAAGATACATATTTCCTTTATTACCAATTTCCCAGTTTTGCATAACTAACACGGTTATATTAATACACTTTTTACTTCTGTGATTAACTTATATCTAAGCCTCTGCAGACTGCCCCCTTATCTCAGTGCTTTTCACAGACTTGCATTTCAGTTAATCAGTGCTGACTCATAAACAACTCCACGGGAGAGAGCACAGTTATTTATGTGGCACAAATGAACTAACACTAGTTGTAAAACACTGAGACAAGAGGTGGCCTTCAAGGGTTTAGAACACTGGTTTTCAAACCTGTCCTTAGGCCAGGTTTTCAGGATTACCTTGGGTGAGATCAGGTAAAATAACCATGTTTATTAAGCAGCTGATTATTTCCCCTGTGCTCCAGTTCAGATAACCTCAAAATGTAACCTTTTAGGGAGGTCTGAGGACAGGTTTAAAAACCAGTGGCTTAAAAATTAGCATATGAACCTACCAAGGTTTAGCTTTCAACAAAGAATACCACGAGAACAAAGCATATTTGTTGATAAAAGTAAATTGGAAAGCAGTTTAAAATTGCATGCCCTATCTGAATCAATAAAGTTTTATTTTGACTAGACAGTCCATTTAAAGGAATTGCTGGGCTTAAGCAAATGCTCTGAGATTTCATGATCTGGCCTTAATGTATGGGACAAGGCCAAGTGATATTTGATTAGAAGTAAAGTTTTGTAGGATCTTAGCTTCCCCACCAATTCAAAACTTCACCAGTTGCCACTGCTGGGGATTGATATCCGTGCGCTGTGTGAGTAGAAGGGACAGCTGAATTGATATAGGATAATTAGCCCCTAATTGCAGTAAATTTTTCAATCGACTGGGCAGAGCCAAAATGGGCTAGTGAAGGGGAGGAGTTTCTTTGAACTAATGGACACCTTATGATCTGCCAAGCTATTTTCTGATAATGAAAGTCATATTTTTTAGTTTAAATTCTCACTCAAGAAGTCTAGTCACAAATCTGTCTAATAGCTGGCTGGTATAAGTTTTGGCTGGACATTTACAGATATACATTTTTGGCATTTCTGTGACAGTTTTTACTTTCTCAGTATACAACCATTTAATTGCATAGTAATCCTAATTTGCACTTTTTGAAGTCACATTGGATTACAATGATATCCTGTGACTCAAACTATCTGCTGTATCTGAGGACTTGTTGGGAGGACTGGGGTGGGCCATACAGTGGGCGGAGCATAAAGGGTGGGGCTAACAGGGTGGGTAATAAGGAGGCTGGGGGGGCCCTGGGTGTTAGAGTAAGGTGTGTTCCCTCAAATAGGGGGTTGCCCTTAGGAAATCTGTTGGGTGGGAGTTGCTAAGGATGGGGGTTCCATTTAATGATGGGGTTAACAGTGATGGAGTTAGTGGCAAATTTGAAAATGCATTTGTAGAGAAGGGACTGTATATGTGTATTAATGTAATGGGGTAAATTTATTAATGTGCAAGCTGACATGATACAATGTGGCGTATCATGTCCGCTGCACATCAATAAATGCCGACAGCATACGCTAACGGCATTTATCATTGCACCAGCAGTTTTTGTGAGCTGCTGGTGCAATGCTGCCCCCTGCAGATTTGCGGCAAATCGGCTGCTAGCAGGGGGTGTCAATCAACCTAATTGTATTTGATTGGGTTGATTTCTGTCTGCCGCCTCAGAGCAGGCGGACAGGTTATGGAGCAGTAGTCTCGCCAGAAACAAGGGGCATCAATTGTAGCTAATATATCATACAACGCTTGCTGCAAATATACTTACATTAAAGGGACACTAAACCCAAATTTTTTCTTTCATGATTCAGATAGAGCAGCAATTTTAAGCAACTTTCTAATTTACTCCTATTATCAATTTTTCTTCGTTCTCTTGGTATCTTTATTTAAAAAGCAGGAATGTGATGCATCGGAGCCGGCCCATTTTTGGTTGAGAACCTGGGTTATGTTTGCTTATTGGTGGGTAAATGTAAGACTAGAGCTGCAACAACTAATCGGCATAATCGATAATAATCGGTTATGAAAATAGTTGTCAACGAATCTCATAATCGATTAATCGGTTTGCAATTAGTTGGTCTGTGCACAACACCAGCTGCTTCACTCCAATGAACTCCTGCATATGGTATTGTGTTTTATGGTTATGTCCTTAGCCTAAAGGACGTCTACTTTTCACTTTTTCCGGACAGTATACGTTTACCACTACCCCTTGCTTATGTGCAACCCAGATATAATAGTCATCATTTGGATTGTTTATATTAAATCTGGTGATTTGGAACTATGCTTTTCATGATATAGTGCTAAGCTTGTTGTTTACACCTTGCCAATAGATTGATGGGAGTTATTTAAATTGATGTGCACTATTATCTGTTTGCACAATTATTAGCGTATTGCTTGCTATTGCTGATTATATTTACTGTATAAATAAATGTGTAAGGCTTTGTGCTGTTAATGATATACAGTCCTTAGCGCTTTTAATATTTTTTTTTTATTTTTTTTTTATATTTTTAATAAATTGTGATAATATGTACCAGATTCAACCTCAATAATTCGTTATTTTTAGAGCGGACTAGATATTTCCCCTAACCTTATAGCTGGTTATTTACCATTGCATATAGATATTCAAGATATTTTTATGTTAGAATGAAGTCAAGGGTTACTTTATTGAGAGGCCCCTTGCCAAGGTAGAAAACACTTAGCATTGGTGAAGAGCTAACAAAGATAAATATCAAACTTTGGTGAAATTGGCAAAACCCTACTTATGCACCTCAACAGCATTTTCTCTGCTGCAGGAAATATAGCTGCAAACAGAGAACCAGCCTTAGCCAGAAGCATGTGGACTTGTTGAGATTTATGCATTTCAATGCAAAGTTTCTGAAATAGTGAATAACAGAATGTTATTAACAGTGATAGACTAACTCTTTCTAGTTCTACCTCTTTTCAAACAGTTTGTGGTTTTGTTTTGTTTAATTATAAAACTGTGCTCTGCTGCTTAAAAATTGAAGAAACAGTTGTGTTAATGTAAAGTTTTAGTCTGAAGTTAATATTTGTAACACTCATTATGTGGATTTTATTTAAAACATAGAAAACTATTATTGATTCTCTTTTTATCCGATTAGTCGATTAATCGAAAAAATAATCGGCCGATTAATCGATTATGAAAATAATCGTTAGTTGCAGCCCTATGTAAGACTCTAATAAGCAAGCACTATCCATGGTGCTGAACCTAAAATGGGCTGACTGCTAAGATTTACATTCCTGCTTTTAAAATAAAGATAGCAAGAGACCGAAGAAAAATTGATAATAGAAGTAAAATTAGAAAGTTGCCTAAAATGTCAAGCTCTATTTGAATCATGAAAGAAAAAAATTGGGTTCAGTGTCCCTTTAAAGTGAAGGTAAATTTTGATGATAAAGTGCCCGGTTTGGGGCACTTTAATTCATCAAAATTTAAATTTCACTTGTGTTGTGAAAAAAAAAACGTACTTCCTCCGCCCATCGCAAAGCTTCTTCCTGGGTCTAAAATGAGGAATCTGGCTTCCTCCAATCACAGCGTTGAATCAGACACTGATTCCCCCAGGGGGAAGTCGTGATTGAAGGATGACCGATCAATCATTTCTGACCTAGGAAGAGGCTTGCGATGACCGGAGGAAGCTGGAGCGGCTATCAAAATTAAAAGGTAAGTATTTTCACAACACGAAAGTGCCCCTGTTTTTAATCAAATTTTTAAAAACCGGGCACTTTAGCATTAACATTTACATTCACTTTGATAAGCTGTTACTACATCTTTTTTTGCTATGGGTGGTTTCAAAACTTGTAAATTCAAACTATTGGAATGTTTGTGTTGGTAAACTATATAATATTGTATTTTTTTTAAAATAAACATTGTACCTAACATTTATTAATATTTCCTTTGGTATATATATCAAGACCCCATTAGATATTATTAAAACCAAATTTAGTTTATTGGATATACAACAGATATATAATGGTGTTAGTAGTTAATATACTTATGGTTTTAAAATAATACAATATATGAAAAGTAATCTTTGCAATGTACATTTTTAAATATATATTTGTGTGATATGTGCATACATTGGCTAGATTACAAGTGGAGCTCTAATTTATCACGGGATTATTATTTTGAACTCTAGTTTGTGATAAGATTAACAACAGGGTTTACCTTTTGCTTTCAAAACATTGTTTAGACAAATATATACACAGGGTTAATATATGACAATATGTAACATGGCTATTTCTTTTCCAGTGGGGCTTTTACTTGAAGTCAGAGTTCCGCCATCCCTTAGTGCAACAATCGGATCTGATGTCAGGCTTCCCTGTACTTTTTCTGTGACTGAATCTCCCTTGAAGTTGGATTATCTTGGATTTTTGTGGCAATTCAATGACCAAGATATCCTCACTTTCGAAAATAATAGGAAAATCTCAGTACCAAGAGTGGTGTTCAATGAAAATGAAGCCAAAAAAGGAGACCCTACTATGGTTCTTCAAAATGTTAGTGTCTCAGATGAAGGAATCTACAAGTGTACAGTTGTTCACTGGCCAGATACCGAAACAGGACAAACCCAGCTGACTGTTTATGGTGAGAGATAATTAAATTGTATGTTAAGCAGTAGCCCATTAATTCACTTCTAAATATAACACAATGAGGGCTAGATTACGAGTGGCTCCCTATTGTAAATTCTGCCTGTATTACAAGTTGAAAGTAAACAAGTATGCGTAAGCGCAATTGTGATTTACACTTGTAGGGTTGCCAGGTGACCTCCCTAAAAATACTGGACACCCACTATATAAAGCGGGGGGGGGGGTGATGGTGGAAGATGAATCACACGCACACTTTTATGTATGTGTCTGTATATATACATATGTGCGTGTGTGTGTGTTTATATATATATATATATATATAGATAGATAGATAGATAGATAGACACACATATTTATGTGCGTATATATATATATATTATATTCCTTTATGCCAGAAATAAGTAAATTGAATGTTAGAGAAAACTATTAAAAAGCAATCAATAAAAATTGTATCTAATGTTTTAAGGGTGATCAGGAAATTACATGTTTTACTATACTTTTTAAACTAACATACTTTCTTCTGTTATGTGTGATCAGTCCACGGGTCATCATTACTTCTGGGATATAACTCCTCCCCAACAGGAAATGCAAGAGGATTCACCCAGCAGAGCTGCATATAGCTCCTCCCCTCTACGTCAGTCCCAGTCATTCTCTTGCACCCAACGACTAGATAGGATGTGTGAGAGGACTATGGTGATTATACTTAGTTTTTATGACTTCAATCAAAAGTTTGTTATTTTACAATAGCACCGGAGCGTGTTATTACTTCTCTGGCAGAGTTTGAGGAAGAATCTACCAGAGTTTTTTACTATGATTTTAACCGGAGTAGTTAAGATCATATTGCTGTTCTCGGCCATCTGAGGGAGGTAAAAGCTTCAGATCAGGGGACAGCGGGCAGATGAATCTGCATTGAGGTATGTAGCAGTTTTTATTTTCTGAATGGAATTGATGAGAAAATCCTGCCATACCGTTATAATGACATGTATGTATACACTTCAGTATTCTGGGGATGGTATTTCACCGGAACTACTCTGTTAAAAGTCACTAATCCTTTTAATAAGTATTTATCATGTTAAACGTTTTTGCTGGAATGTAGAATCGTTTACATTTCTGAGGTACTGAGTGAATAGATATTTGGGCATTATTTTCCACTTGGCAGTTGTTTGGTTTTAATTGTGACAGTTTCGTTTCTCTTCACTGCTGTGTGTGAGGGAGGGGCCGTTTTTGGCGCTCTTTGCTACGCATCAAAAATTTCCAGTCAGTTACTCTAATTTTTCCTGCATGATCCGGTTCATCTCCGACAGATCTCAGGGGTCTTCAAACTTCTTTAGAGGGAGGTAGATTCTCTCAGCAGAGCTGTGAGAATTTTATTTTGACTGTGAATAAAAACGTTGCTCTGTAATTTTTATGTCAAATTTAATTATTGTTATTTTACTATGGGAACAAACCTTTGCTAAAAGTTGTGTTGTTTTAAAGTTTGATGCTATAACTGTTTTTTCAGTTCATTATTTCAACTGTCATTTAATCGTTTAGTACCTCTTTGAGGCACAGTACGTTTTTGCTAAAAAAGATTATAACCAAGTTGCAAGTTTATTGCTAGTGTGTTAAACATGTCTGACTCAGAGGAATATATCTGTGTCATTTGTTCCAATGCCAAGGTGGAGCCCAATAGAAATTTATGTACTAACTGTATTGATGCTACTTTAAATAAAAGTCAATCTGTACAATTTGAACAAATTTCACCAAACAGCGAGGGGAGAGTTATGCCGACTAACTCGCCTCACGCGGCAGTACCTGCATCTCCCGCCCGGGAGGTGCGTGATATTATGGCGCCTTGTACATCTGGGCGGCCATTACAGATAACATTACAAGATATGGCTACTGTTATGACTGAAGTTTTGTCTAAATTACCAGAACTAAGAGGCAAGCGTGATCACTCTGGGGTGAGAACAGAGTGCGCTGACAATACTAGGGCCATGTCTGATACTGCGTCACAGCTTGCAGAGCATGAGGACGGAGAGCTTCATTCTGTGGGTGACGGTTCTGATCCAAACAGATTGGATTCAGATATTTCAAATTTTAAATTTAAATTGGAGAACCTCCGTGTATTACTAGGGGAGGTTTTAGCAGCTCTCAATGATTGTAACACCGTTGCAATACCAGAGAAACTGTGTAGGTTGGATAAATACTTTGCGGTACCGGCGAGTACTGACGTTTTTCCTATACCTAAGAGACTAACTGAAATTGTTACTAAGGAGTGGGATAGACCCGGTGTGCCGTTCTCACCCCCTCCAATATTTAGAAAGATGTTTCCAATAGACGCCACCACTCGGGACTTATGGCAAACGGTCCCTAAGGTGGAGGGAGCAGTTTCTACTTTAGCTAAGCGTACCACTATCCCGGTGGAGGATAGCTGTGCTTTTTCAGATCCAATGGATAAAAAATTAGAGGGTTACCTTAAGAAAATGTTTGTTCAACAAGGTTTTATATTGCAACCCCTTGCATGTATCGCGCCGATTACGGCTGCGGCAGCATTTTGGATTGATTCTCTGGAAGAGAACCTTAGTTCATCTACGCTAGACGACATTACGGACAGGCTTAGAGTCCTTAAACTAGCTAATTCATTCATTTCGGAGGCCGTAGTACATTTAACCAAACTTACGGCTAAGAACTCAGGATTCGCCATCCAGGCACGTAGGGCGCTGTGGCTAAAATCCTGGTCAGCTGATGTTACTTCTAAGTCCAAATTACTTAATATACCTTTCAAGGGGCAGTCTTTATTTGGGCCCGGTTTGAAAGAAATTATCGCTGACATTACAGGAGGTAAGGGCCACGCCCTACCTCAAGACAAAGCCAAAGCTAAGGCTAGACAGTCTAATTTTCGTCCCTTTCGGAATTTCAAAACAGGAGCAGCATCAACCTCCACTGCACCAAAACAGGAGGGAGCTGTTGCTCGTTACAGGCAAGGCTGGAAGCCTAACCAGTCCTGGAACAAGGGCAAGCAGGCCAGGAAACCTGCTGCTGCCCCAAAGACAGCATGAACCGAGAGCCCCCGATCCGGGACCGGATCTAGTGGGGGGCAGACTTTCTCTCTTCGCCCAGGCCTGGGCAAGAGATGTTCAGGATCCCTGGGCGCTAGAGATCATATCTCAGGGATACCTTCTAGACTTCAAATTATCTCCCCCAAGAGGGAGATTTCATCTGTCAAGGTTGTCAACAAACCAGATAAAGAAAGAAGCGTTTCTACGCTGTGTACAAGATCTGTTATTAATGGGAGTGATCCATCCGGTTCCGCGGTCGGAACAAGGACAAGGGTTCTACTCAAACCTGTTTGTGGTTCCCAAAAAAGAGGGAATTTTCAGGCCAATCTTAGATTTAAAGATTCTAAACAAATTCCTAAGAGTTCCATCGTTCAAAATGGAAACTATTCGGACAATCTTACCCATGATCCAAAAGGGTCAGTACATGACCACAGTGGATTTAAAAGATGCTTACCTTCACATACCGATTCACAAAGATCATCACCGGTATCTACGGTTTGCCTTCCTAGACAGGCACTACCAGTTTGTAGCTCTTCCATTCGGATTGGCTACGGCTCCAAGAATCTTCACAAAGGTTCTGGGTGCCCTTCTGGCGGTACTAAGACCGCGAGGGATTTCGGTAGCTCCGTACCTAGACGACATTCTAATACAAGCTTCAAGCTTTCAAACTGCCAAGTCTCATACAGAGTTAGTTCTGGCATTTCTAAGGTCGCATGGATGGAAAGTGAACGAAAAGAAGAGTTCTCTTTTTCCTCTCACAAGAGTTCCATTCTTGGGGACTCTTATAGATTCTGTAGAAATGAAGATTTACCTGACAGAAGACAGGTTAACAAAGCTTCAAAATGCATGCCGTGTCCTTCATTCCATTCAACACCCGTCAGTAGCTCAATGCATGGAGGTGATCGGCTTAATGGTAGCGGCAATGGACATAGTACCTTTTGCACGCCTACACCTCAGACCGCTGCAATTGTGCATGCTAAGTCAGTGGAATGGGGATTACTCAGATTTGTCCCCTACTCTGAATCTGAATCAAGAGACCAGAAATTCTCTTCTATGGTGGCTTTATCGGCCACACCTGTCCAGGGGGATGCCATTCAGCAGGCCAGACTGGACAATTGTAACAACAGACGCCAGCCTACTAGGTTGGGGCGCTGTCTGGAATTCTCTGAAGGCTCAGGGACTATGGAATCAGGAGGAGAGTCTCCTTCCAATAAACATTCTGGAATTGAGAGCAGTTCTCAATGCCCTTCTGGCTTGGCCCCAATTAACAACTCGGGGGTTCATCAGGTTTCAGTCGGACAACATCACGACTGTAGCTTACATCAACCATCAGGGAGGGACAAGAAGCTCCCTAGCAATGATGGAAGTATCAAAGATAATTCGCTGGGCAGAGTCTCACTCTTGCCACCTGTCAGCAATCCACATCCCGGGAGTGGAGAACTGGGAGGCGGATTTCTTGAGTCGCCAGACTTTTCATCCGGGGGAGTGGGAACTTCATCCGGAGGTCTTTGCCCAAATACTTCGACGTTGGGGCAAACCAGAGATAGATCTCATGGCGTCTCGCCAGAACGCCAAACTTCCTCACTACGGGTCCAGATCCAGGGATCCGGGAGCGGTTCTGATAGATGCTTTGACAGCACCTTGGAACTTCGGGATGGCTTATGTGTTTCCACCCTTCCCGCTGCTTCCTCGATTGATTGCCAAAATCAAACAGGAGAGAGCATCAGTGATTCTAATAGCGCCTGCATGGCCACGCAGGACTTGGTATGCAGATCTAGTGGACATGTCATCCTGTCCGCCTTGGTCTCTACCTCTAAGACAGGACCTTCTGATACAGGGTCCATTCAAACATCAAAATCTAACTTCTCTGAAGCTGACTGCTTGGAAATTGAACGCTTGATTTTATCAAAACGTGGTTTTTCTGAGTCGGTTATTGATACCCTGATACAGGCTAGGAAGCCTGTTACCAGAAAGATTTACCATAAAATATGGCGTAAATACCTATACTGGTGCGAATCCAAACGTTACTCCTGGAGTAAGGTTAGGATCCCTAGGATATTGTCCTTTCTACAAGAAGGGTTAGAAAAGGGTTTATCAGCTAGTTCATTAAAGGGACAGATTTCAGCTCTGTCCATCTTGTTACACAGGCGTCTGTCAGAAAATCCAGACGTCCAGGCCTTTTGTCAGGCTTTAGCTAGGATCAAGCCTGTGTTTAAAGCTGTTGCTCCGCCATGGAGTTTAAACTTAGTTCTTAACGTTTTACAGGGTGTTCCGTTTGAACCCCTTCATTCCATTGATATAAAATTGTTATCTTGGAAAGTTCTGTTTTTAATGGCTATTTCCTCGGCTCGAAGAGTCTCTGAGTTATCAGCCTTACATTGTGATTCTCCTTATCTGATTTTTCACTCAGACAAGGTAGTTCTGCGTACTAAACCTGGGTTCTTACCTAAGGTAGTCACTAACAGGAATATCAATCAAGAGATTGTTGTTCCATCCTTGTGTCCAAATCCTTCTTCAAAGAAGGAACGTCTTCTACACAATCTGGATGTAGTTCGTGCCCTCAAGTTCTACTTGCAGGCAACTAAAGATTTTCGCCAAACTTCTTCCCTGTTTGTCGTTTATTCTGGACAGAGGAGAGGTCAAAAAGCTTCTGCTACCTCTCTCTCTTTTTGGCTTCGTAGCATAATACGTTTAGCCTATGAGACTGCTGGACAGCAGCTTCCTGAAAGAATTACAGCTCACTCCACTAGAGCTGTGGCTTCCACTTGGGCCTTTAAGAATGAGGCCTCTGTTGAACAGATTTGCAAGGCTGCAACTTGGTCTTCGCTTCATACTTTTTCCAAATTTTACAAATTTGACACTTTTGCTTCTTCGGAGGCTATTTTTGGGAGAAAGGTTCTTCAGGCAGTGGTTCCTTCTGTATAATGAGCCTGCCTATCCCTCCCGTCATCCGTGTACTTTTGCTTTGGTATTGGTATCCCAGAAGTAATGATGACCCGTGGACTGATCACACATAACAGAAGAAAACATAATTTATGCTTACCTGATAAATTCCTTTCTTCTGTTGTGTGATCAGTCCACGGCCCGCCCTGTTTTTAGGCAGGTAAATATCTTTTAAATTATACTCCAGTCACCACTTCACCCTTGGTTACTCCTTTCTCGTTGATTCTTGGTCGAATGACTGGGACTGACGTAGAGGGGAGGAGCTATATGCAGCTCTGCTGGGTGAATCCTCTTGCATTTCCTGTTGGGGAGGAGTTATATCCCAGAAGTAATGATGACCCGTGGACTGATCACACAACAGAAGAAAGGAATTTATCAGGTAAGCATAAATTATGTTTTTTAAGCCCTAGAACTGCCAGAGAAGGCTGCACATCTCCTTTACACAGTCATCTAGCAGACAAGGGGTTAAACAGTTTGTTTTACTAAGCTAAAGAAATGTGACACTGCAAACTGTATTACAGCTTACATCTTAGCAGGACTGGTAGGGAAGAGGGCAGTTCCTTTCTGTCCGGGAGAAAGGAAAAAGAGTTCACTCCGTTCTTCTCTGTGTAGACCTCCACCCCCAGCAGCAACCGGGAACCTGTCAAATGTAAGATGACATTAACAGGGGAGCGGGCACACTTTGCTGCTTAACCCAGCACGGGGAGTGTTAGAATTTAAGCATGAGGATTTTTTGCATAACAGGAACATAAAATATTGCAGGAGCTATTTCAAAGCAGTGTCCGTTTTTTTTCTACAATTTTTACCGGACAGCTGGTTGAAAAACCGGACTGTCCGGTCAGATCCCGGGCACCTGGCAACCCTACGGGTTAGAGTGACTTCAGAGCTTTGGTTAACTTATGCTCGTCTAAAAGGTTGCACAAACTGCATAAAAAATACATCTAACAGTACAGTTACACTCATATTAACACCATCTGATAAAAATGATTTATAAAAAAATAGCATTAAAAAGTTATTAGGACTCAAAGATATGAGGTCTCAGATTGCAAAAGGCTTTAACATAGAGGTACATACAAATACATGTCTTAATTATGTCATTGTGTACTTAATTTGCATATCTTACCCAGAATCCTTTGCTGCATTGGAACAATGTAATTCAGAGGTTTTCTGTGAGAAAACAAGCCTTCCGGCCTGTCTAGATTTGTTAATGAACTACACAATGAGTTATTTTATATATATATGTGTGTGTACATATGTATTTATGTATTTATATGTGTGTATATATGTATTTGCAGACATATAAACACATAAATAAATGCAGTCAAGTAGCTAAAAACATTAAAAAAAATGTGTTTGTGTATGTACTGTATATATTTCACATTCCAATTTTCTTCACATAGAGTAATATGTTCTGAGTATTTTTAAATAGATATTCATATACATATATTACAATTATCTAAATTACAACAAAATAAAACGCACTAAATTACACAAAATAAAAAATGAAATTATCAAAATAAAAAAAGAATTACTCCTAATCTAATATCCCTATCAAAATAAAAAAGTCCCCCCAAATAATAAAACCCCTAGCCTACACTAAACTGCTAATGGCCCTTAAAAGGGCCTTTTGCGGGGCATTTCCCCAAAAGATAACAGCTCTTTTACCTGGCAATAAACATTACAAACACCCCCCCAACAGTAAAACCCACCACCCACACAACCAAACCCCCCAAATAAAACTCTATCTAAATAAACCTAAGCTAACCATTGCCCTAAAAAGGGCATTTGGATGGGTATTGCCCTTAAAATGGCATTTAGCTCTTTTACGGTGTCCAAACCCTAAGCTAAAAATAAAACCCACCCAAAAATCCCTTAAAAAAACCTAACACTAACTGCTGACGATCCACTTACAGTTTTCGAAGACCGACATCCATCCTCATCAAGCCGGCAAAGTCCTCATCCAAGCGGGTAGAAATCCTCATCGAAGCCAGCAGTAGTCCTCATCCAATTCGGGCAAAAGTCCTCATCGAAGCCGGCAGAAGTCTTCATCCAAGCGGCCAGAAGTCTTCATCCAGACGGCATATTCTATCTTCATCCATCCGGCACGGAGCGGGCCCATCTTCCGGGGGGGCAAACTCTTCATACGGTCAGTGCCGTACACCGTAGGTTCCCTTTAAGTGATGTCATCCAAGATGGTGTCCCTTACATTCCAATTGACTGATAGAATTCTATCAGCGAATAGGAATTAAAGGGGAAAAAATCCTATTGACTGATCCAGTCAGCCAATAGGATTGAGCTTTAATCCTATTGGCTGATCCAGTCAGCCAATAGGATTGAGCCTGCTTTTTAAAAACCTGTAATAGCAGCGCTAAAGGGGAGTGAAAATAACGCTGAAAATGTTGCAGTCGTTAATTTCCCTATAGCGCTCAAAACTTGTAATCTGGCTCAAAATTCTCACTCTGACATACAAAGCCCCCAACTGCACTGCTCCCCCCTATATCTCAGACATTGTCTCCAGATACTCTCCCTTCTGTCCCATATGCCCTGCTCATGACCTTCTACTCTCCTCTTCTCCTGTTACCTCCTCACACTCCTGTTTACAGGACTTCTCTAGAAGTCCACAAGTGTCAGGAGTGTGAAAATATTTGTTAGATGGAGCTGTTCCAATTTGGCTGTAGGAGAAACATATGTAGAATCACAACTGCAGATCCCAGATGGTTAAAAGAAATGAAACAAATTTGCTAAATGAGAAAATTACCTTATGCAAGTTTATATATGTTGCTCCAAAAGATGTTAATATAAAGGACTGAAAAATTTATATACGTGGTAACATAAAAAACAAAAAACACTTAGTTGCAGCTTATGCCTCCTTTGAAGCATTTTAATCTCCCCGTGTTACAAGTATCAAAGTACAATAAGTTGGAGGAAACTCCCCCTTGTATTTGAAAACTGTAAGGGGTGCTGATATCAGAAATCTGTAACAAGCATGTAAAAAGCAACTACTGAGGCTATGGTTGCCTTAGAAGGTAATGAGATTACAAGCTTACCGGAGCTGAATCTTCACTGTAGCGGTATAGCACAACTGACAAACGCTGTGAAGGAGGAGGAGGTGATGTCACGCTACTGTGTAGGAGCCAGAAGGGGAAAAGCCGTATCGGAGCTGTGGAAGAAATCTTCTAGGTACGGAGCAAAGTTATTAAACAAGTTGTTTAGAGAGCAAAATATGAGCGCATCCAGGCTCAGAAAACAGGTAGTTAAATATGTAACAACAAGCTGTAAGGCTTGACAAAAAGTCTTTATGACAGGAAGCAACTGAGCTTGACTGTATGTGAAGCAATTAGTTACAGGTGAAAGAAACATTTATAGGCTGGAGGAAAGGATTTTTTGGGGAAACTTTCTGAAGTAAACTTTTCATGACGTCTCTTACGGTATTTTCTATCAATCGAAATAGCGAGGGTCATTAGGGCTTCAAGTGTATTAGGGAGTTCTATACGGGATAAGTCGTCTTTAATATACTCTGATAAACCCAGTCTGAACTGGTTTCTGAGTGCAATATCGTTTCATAGCGTATCTTTTGCACACCTTTTGAAATCTACTATATAGTTTTCAACCGGTCTTTTTAACTGTTTCAGAGAACTCATTGCCGTTTCAGCGGAGATTTGTTTGTTGGGGTCTTCGTATAACAACGACATTTCTTTTAAAAATATGTTGAGGGAATTGAGGATTGGATCATCAGATTCAAAAAAAGAATTGGTCCAAAATGGGGGTTCTCCTTGCAAAAATTAAATTACAGTGAGTACTTTAATTTTCTCTGTGGGGTATGTCTTGGGTTTAAGAGTAAAGAGGAGAACACAGGCATTTTTAAATTCTCTGTAAAGAGCCCTGTCCCCTTTAAATTTATCAGGTAAACCCACAATTGGTTCAGGAGTAACTGAAGGAGGATTTTTTTGCAGTCTCATTCAAATATCTCTTTAACTGTTCATTCTCCAATTGGAGGTCCCTCACATGTTGTGAAAGACGATCTACCTTTTGGGTTAGATTCAGGACATGAGCTGGGAGATCTGCTGGATACATACTAATAACAATTGGCTTGGTAATATGTCCAGCGTGTGAAAATATTTGTTAGATAGCGCTGTTCCAATTTGTCTGTAGGAGAAACATATGTAGAATCACAACTGCAGATCCCAGATGGTTAAAAGACATGAAACAAAGGTCTCAGGAGGTCTCAGTATAAAGATACTCACATGAGTTGTTACCTTGCATCCAGAGAGAGATGAGAGAGAGAGAGTTTTTGTGTGTAGGGTCTTATGCAAGTTTTCATCCATCCCCCAATGATAAGGTCACTCATATGCAACCCCCCCTTGTCCTGTCCAGATATATGGTTACAGCCATGCCATGCAGTTGGGGAAAGGGCATATGGTCACACAAAGCATCTCTATATCTTTTTTCACTTATACCAGCTGGTCATAATTAGCAGTCAGGGCCTGGTAATGTGATCTTTCTACGTTTCAGTATCTAACTGAGGAGTTAACCTCTTCCTGACCACACAGCTGAGTTATTACAGTGATATGCCATATATTACCACTTCCTGACCACATCTGAATTCAGATTATGCCATTATTACATTTCCCCCCTATAGGCAATGGAGGTTTCCGTACCCTTCCATTCCAATGGTTGTTTTATTTGAGTGAATCTAATGGAAGATTCCTAACCCCACCTATGTGTGATGACTATATTAGTGTACTAAGGATAGTTCCATTTGCATACCATAATATAAGTGATATACACGTGCAATTAATGATTTTAAATAACAACACATTTGAATAAATATACATAATATAGAAATAAATAATATGATTATAAATGGATGTATGAACAGATTTCCCAAAGCAGAACCCTTCGAAAAGGAATTTGCTAATTTCTGCCACCAGGTAGCACTTGACATCTCTATAGAAGTATGTTTAATCCTTTGTAGTTCCTGTTCCTGATGGTAGAAATTTACATGAACACGTTCCCCAAAATTTTTATAAATAATTTAAAAAAAATAAAGTTACCCATGTGTTATGAGTGGAGCCCCCAAGGTAGCGTTATATGTGAGTAACTGTGGGACAGTGAAGTTAAACTGTAGTGAACTTATTCTCACAGGGTACCCAGTAATACAATAAATCCCTGGTGTGATTTGTTCCCTTGAATTACACTTGTCAAATCATACATGTACTTCATCTTTAGGCTTCAAAGAAACAAAACACACCTTTCCTTGTCCTAATGGAAAAATCATATCTTGGGGATTAACTTTCTCCACAAAACCATTGCAATATGAGTGATTATGCTAGCAGGAATCAAAAAATATTCTTGCCTGGTTGGGTAGACATAAAACTTTAGAAGGAAACCTTATGCAGCCAGAGATGTCTATCTTTTCCATATGGAAACCATTCCATATAAAATTTTGGAACTCTAACTCATGATGTAAAACATGAGATTCTGTAACAGGTGTTCCTAGTGAAAGCAAATGATAAACATTCTTATAGGTACCACTAGTGGGCACAAGTGAAGTAGCCCTGCATTTATGTTTAACCATAATTATTTGTGTTCTGATGCAAAAATGTTAACAACCGAATGCTCCCACCCTCCCAAAGTTGTATGGTTATTTTCCATAGCCTGTGCTATTAATTTAAAGTCAGTTGATAATTCTGTTTGCATGGAAATACACACAAAATCCCAGGATACTTCCCTTAAACTACTAATTACTCCTATCAGTATTTCCTCTGTATGTTGAATGGCAGGACCCTGAACCTGAAAGACTGTCTGTGTCAGTGTATCTATCAGGGTGTTTATCATTTGTTGTGTATGAATCCCTTTTGCATTTAACATCCCCTGAGACTGTAAGGTTGTTGTTAAGCTGGATATGTCAATGTAGTTCACCACCCCTAACCCTGTTCCCACAACTCCCAAAACTGTATCCACAATATCCCTCCTAGTCCTTCTCCTAGTACCTTCTGTCCAGTTAACTAATGCTTTTTCCATAGTGGCATTAATTCTGTAACAATTTTGGTAATGTGTGGAAACTAGCCAATCTATTATTTTAATCCTCCACATGATAAATTGGAATGTGGCATCCCTCAATACTGGAATTGGCTTGATTGTACTAATTTGAAATGGACCGCTAGAAACAACTCTTTTCCCCTCACACCTTGGAGTATTGTCATACTGCTTCATATTTGGTGTAGTGATTAAAGTAGAATAGATCAAAGGTGCAAAAGTAGTTGTTTCCCATTTTTGATCTATTCTTAAGTATACTTCAATCCCTCCACCAACGTTGGAAGCTGTAACTCTCCAATCAATCCATTCTCCAATTTGCTGTTCAACTATAACCTTGGTTATATTCTAGTTATCACAATTTATAGTGTGAATAGGATTTGCAAATGTTGTAGACACAGAAATACCTTCTCCCACCAGACCTACAGTCCATTTTTCCCAAGACACCCACTTACATTACCATTCCACTTTATTACCGTGATTGACCCTCCAAAAACCAGGTAAATTGTCTTGATGCTTTTCAGCAAATATTTCAACCGACCCACATTAAAAGTCAATTTTCCCAAACAATCTTTGTTAAGGTCTTGAGAACTCCAGAAGCTTGTCCATCCTCTGATGATGTTGCTAGAGCTCCATCTATGACTATTGGAAGTTTTTGCAATAACACCCACACAAATACAAAGAGATTGGTGGCGATCATTCCTCTCAGGTTCCACATAATTAAATCTGTCAAAAAGATTAAAAGAATATCAGTTCTTAGCAGAAATATCTACAGCTGGGACAACTGTTCCTTTATACAATTTACATTGATCAACATGGACCCATTTGTAACCAGACTGCCTTCTGGTTTTCCCATTGGTTGATCTTTCTATTTTAATCACAGTGTTACCCAATGTGTCCAAAATTCTATAAGGCCTTTCCCAATTTGCATCCCAGGGAGATTTTTTTGCGAAAGTTTTTAATCAAGATCAATCCCCCCTTCTCAAACAGAGTTTGAGGTGTAGATGTAAATATACAATCTGTTGGGACCATATTAGAGGCAGCAAAAAGTAGCAGTGAGCTCAACTGATCCTCAATTTGGTAGAGATATTGATCTCTAGACACAGATTCTCTCAAGGGGGTAGACAATTGTGGTTCACCTGGGTGGCCTAATGCCATCTTTCTCCCTGCCATGAGCTCATAGGGAGAACACTTAGTAGCATTTGATGGTGTAGCTCTAATAGCCATTAGAACTGCTGGAAGATGTGTGGCCCATGATTTACCATACTGGGAAAGCATTTTGGACAATTTTGTTTTTAATGTGTGATTCATGCGCTCAACTATACCAAAGGATTGTGGATGATATGGTACATGAAATCTTGTCTGTATTCCCAGTAGGGCACAGAGATTTTGCATTATCTGACCTGTTAAATGTGTACCCCTGTCTGATTCAATGAGTGTTGGAAAACCCCATCTTGAGAAAACATGTTCCCACAGTGCTCTGGCAGTAGCCTGTGCAGTATCACAACTTAGTGGAATAGCCTCAACCCATTTTGAAAAAATATCTACAATGACTAGGGCATACCTGAGACCCCCTTTTATAGTGGAAGTGGGCCTATAAAATCAATTTGAATAGCTTTCCAAGGGCCATCTGCTACTGGTATTCTCTGTAGAATGGGTCTCGGACCTTTAGGACATGGAATTATTTGAGCACAAATTAAAGACTCTTGTACACATTTTAAACAGGTTTCTGCTAAATCTGGCCAATGAAATGTTTGCCATTAAATGGTACTCTAATGCACTTTGGCCATTATGCCCAAGAAGAGAATGTGTTTGCTGTCTTATAGGTCCCTGCAAATGACTTGGGACCACAAAAAACAATTTAGCCTGTGGATCATTGGGATTGGAGTAACATATTAACCCATTACAAATTGAATAACCATTTGGGAGTGTTTGCTGTTCCTGTTACAGAGGGAAAGGGTTAGGATCTTTAGCTTGTTCTGTTTGAAAATCAGGTACTTCTGGATCTATAATTGTAACCTTTGCTATGTGTGCCATTGTATCTTTAGATGCAACATGTACTCTCCATGCTTCCTGTGTATCACTGTCATTCTCATCTGATTGCCATGGTTTCCCATCTAAAGCTGCCTGTTTGGCTAACATGTCCACATGTGCATTTCTTTGTGAATATTCATCTGTGAATGTGTGTGTGCCTTAACTTTAACAATGGCTAACTGCAATGGATGCTGTGTTCCCCAATCTGCCAATTTCTTAAGGGCTTAAACATGTGACAATGGTTTGCCTGCTGAGTCTACCATTCCCCTTAGATTCCAAATTGGTAAGTACTCTGTCAGTGATCTGGTAACATAGGCACTGTCACTGTATATACAAATGTCTTGTGTTTCAAACTTGTGGCAAGCCATAGAAATGGCTTCAAATTCTGCTCTCTGTGCTGAGAATGATCGTGATATCATACATTTAAGAGCTAATTATTGAGATGGGACCCAAATAGCAAAACCAGTATTAAATTGACCATCCTGCCAAAATCTTGAACCATCTACATACATTTTTAAATCTTGGGGAGAAGGTTTGTCCCTGAACAATTTATGAGGTGATTCCCTGTGTGTGAATGTCTCAGTGCAGTCATGGGGTTCTCCCTGAGTGTGCATTAGTTGGGGTAATGTTTATTTTGCACTGTGTTGTACAGTGATGTCACAATGTTGCAAATCTATTAACCAGCTAGTCACTCTTTGTGTTGAAACCCCACTTAATGATGTTTCCAACAACAGTTTTATAGGGGTGTGTGGTGTTTGGAGGATGAGCTCACCAAATCCCACTATATGCTCAGTAGCCTGAACTGACCAATGCAGCCCTAACAAAGCCTTGATACATGAGTCATATTCTTTGATTGATTTTAACAGTCTTTATTATATCAGCATCTTATGAGCTAAAATAAATATATTTGTATAACAATCAAGTGATTTATACAAGTTATTGAACCATCACTTAGGATCACACTAACTCTAAGAGAGTTTAATAGGGATTGTTTTATTCCAGTAGTATATCTTAGCCCTTGGCGCTCCTATATATCCTGTACCACTACATTCAATATCCGGCCACACCCTTTCTGAAGGAACTGATGCAATTGATGCAATATGAATGATGTAAGAGTCATCTAATATAACAGGCTTTCTCCCTCTAGTATCTCTCCACAAAACATTGTTACACAGGTCCACTATCATCCCTTCTGATCTCATATCAGCACCAAGTATTGTACCTTCTTTGTTTTTGCTCTGCCAAATGGGAATTTCCTTAGTCCACTGATTGCCTAGTGTCAGTCATATTTGGGATAAGGGATGCTTGGGACTGGGATCCCCCAAGTCCCACAATAAATGTCTGTCTTGTCCCCTGTGGGGGACTTAATGGTTAGTCTGTCAGAGTCACTGAAGCTCCTGTGTCTATGAGGAGTTTTTTGTGATGGCCCTCAATCACACCATAGACACAGGGACATCCAGAATGATCCCTAAAGGTGTTACATATAGGGACCATGTCATCCAGGGCCTGAGGTAGTCAGTCAGAGCAGGATATCAGAGGAAAATTATTTTCATAATTATTTTCATGATATCCAACTTCCCCTCCCCCCACAGTCATCACTCTCAAAGCCTCATGCGCTGGGCCATACAGATTAGTACCAGACCTAAGCTTTGGGGTGTATTCCTGTCCTGTTTTATCTGGGAGCTTAATCTTGTTATTTTTCCCTACCTAATTCTGGTCATAGCTTTCTTTTGGAGGTGCAGAGGGATGTAATCTTTCCTGCCCTCCCTCAGTTTCCTTCTGAATTATTTTTAAAAATCTACAATCTAATTGTCTGTGTCCATATTTATTGCAATAATGGCAAGTACCTTTAAAGGGACACTCTGAATATTTTTGTTTCCCTTCATTAGTGGTTACCACAGCAATTCTGTGTTGCCCTGTGTTCCTTTTCTTTAGAATGTTTTGCCTAGCCTTACCTATAATAAATAGCACACCCTCTAGTGTATTCTTTTCCTCAGCCATCATTCGTATGCTAGGGTCCAAGTATGTGAATTTTTTAATTAAATATTGCAACATAGCATGAGGTGTCTGTTCTGGTGAAATTCTATGGGTCAATCTATATAATTGTTCAAATTTAGCTGCAAATACCCATGGGTTATCATTTAATGCTACTTGCATTTCTGCAAGAGAGTGACTGTCTAAATCTCTTCTCCCTGTGACTAGTTTACAAACTGCTTTTAATCTGTCCCCATTAAACCCCATTTATCCTTTTTAAACCAATCTGTGTTCAAATTAACTGGGCTTGCAATTGGTGATTGTAATCTACCCGCAATGCTGCCTGGGAGCCAAATCTTTAACATTATACATGCTTCTTTTGTTTTATTGCAGACTCAAAATTTGACGTTAGTAAATGCATCTGCTTTTACATCATACACTGGAAAGAGAGGTTTTAACTTTACCAGTTGTCTCATTACTTTATCTCTATATTGGTTTTTAATGGTAGTTGTTACCAGGGATGGTGTTCCAGGAGAGGTGGTAGAGAAAAGTACATTGTGCGATTGAGTTAAATTTCTTCCCATAGATCTTAAACTGTGTGTTAGTGATAAAGTATCTGTTTGGTGTTCTGGACTTAATGTTTTTGACTTAGTTACCTGTGGAGTTAGTATGGGAATGTGTGTGGGCTCTGTATTTTGTGTGTGATCAAATCTTTCCTCACTGTGTGGAATAGGCACCCTTTCCCCATCAACATATGGACTTAGCACCCTTCCCCTATCAGCATGTGACCCATCTTCTTTAGATGCAGATGAATTCTCCTGATCTAATACTGCGATCGCGGTTAGGTTTGCAAGCCCCTGTCTCAATGAAGCTATAAGTTGGCCTCTTGCATCATAATTGTCTTCTAAGGTAGTAATATATTCTGCATTCACACCACACATGGGACAATTCTCATCTAATGTGTTAACATTGATTTGTGTTACTATGGCTATTGGGGAAAGTTCACAGATTGCTCTATTCAATTGCTCTTTGATTGCTAACAACAGTTTCGTGCAATTCTGTAATTTAGATTTTTCCTTTGTTAAACAAAACCTCTTTTTATCAATAAGCTTATTTTAATTCTCACATTGCAATCACAAATCTTTCAGTCTTTTAATTATATTAGTATTCTCAACAATAATAGGCTCAAATGTGCTACATTCTGCATATTTAACAATTAATTCCATACTCACACTTTGAAGTGTCTTCAGACTGCCAGCAAATCAGTTTCACGTCCTGCGCGATATGATTTTTTCTGTGTCCGGTTCGACTGATCCCTAGGTATTCACCTAAATGCCTCTTGGATCTAGTCCTGGCCAAGGACTTATTGCTGAAGCGCTCACGCAAAAACAGTATAGCAACAGAAAAAGTAGGTTCAATTTTCGTCCAAAAATCACACTTGTATTATAAAAAGAACAAGGATGTGTCCCGTCCCCCCTTTAAAACAAGTGTAGTTGGTAAGAAAATTATCTGGCTCACCAATGAAATAAATGAATGAACTAAAACTCTATCGCCTAGATTACGAGTTCTGCGTTAGCCTTAAAAAGCAGCGTTGAGAGGTCCCAACGCTGCTTTTTAACGCCCGCTGGTAATACAAGTTTGACAGGTACAGGTGTACCGCTCACTTTTCTTCCGTGACTTTTGGCTACCGCAAATCCCCTTACGTTAATTGCGTATCCTATTTTTTTAATGGCATTTGCCTAACGCCGGTATTACAAGTCTTGGAAGAAGTGAGCGGTACAGCCTCTCCTGCCAAGACTTCTACCGCATTTAAAAGTCATAAGTCAGTAGTACTAAAGTGCTAAAAAGTACACTAACACCCATAAACTACCTAGTAACCCCTAAACCGAGGCCCCCCACATCGCAAACACTATATTAAAATGTTTAACCCCTAATCTGTTGACCGGACATCGCCGCCACTATAATAAATGTATTAACCCCTAAACCGCTGCACTCCCGCCTCGCAAACACTATAATAAATTTTATTAACCCCTAATCTGCTGTCCCTAACATCGCCGCCACCTACCTACAATTATTAACCCCTAATCGGCCGCCCCCAACGTCGCCGCTACTATATTAAATGTATTAACCCCTAAACCTAAGTCTAAACCTAACACCCCCCTAAGTTAAATATTATTTAAATAAATCTAAATAAAATTACTATAATTAAATAAATTATTCCTATTTAAAACTAAATACTTACCTATAAAATAAACCCTAATATAGCTACAATATAACTAATAGTTACATTATAGCTATTTTAGGATTTATTTTTATTTTACATGCAACTTTGTATTCATTTTAACTAGGTACAATAGTTATTAAATAGTTATTAACTATTTAATACAGGTTCAAGGATAAGCAGCACTCCAAAAGGTAGAGTAAAACACAGTCTTTTATTCTTAAGATTTAAAAATTCAAAAAGATACACACAAAAAATAGTGCAATGCAGCACAGCACAGCACATCAGCAAAAAGGTTACATGGAAGGGGAGCGAGGTCCTGACATGTTTCGTGCTATTCAGCACTTAATCATAGGATGGTTCCCCACCTGTGTAATGCTCCATTTAACTGGTTGTTTAACCAATCACAATTTATCAAAAAATATACACACCCTCAAAAGAAAAGAGAGCTAGTATAAATGGTGCATTACAGAGGAAGACGAGAACAGTGAAACAAAAAATAATAAACTAACAATGATAAAAATGACACAACAGTATAGTTATAAAAAAATAAAAAAATAAATGATAAGAAAAAATATGAAAAAACATTGTTGTTAATTCCTATTATTGCAACATAAATATAATTTTAGATTTAATAGGTTTATGAACTCTTCATAGATAAATGTTTAATATTTAATTTTTTAATTTTGTATTAAATGGGATGCTGACTTTAGGTGGGTGGTGATAGATGCGGTGTCACTGTACTCATGTACTCATGTATACCACATGCTTTGGGCATACAGGCTGTCCGTTTCTTCTTGGATAATTACACCAATTATTCAAGAGAGTTTAAATTGTTCTTCTGTGAGACTGTTGAGTTTCTACTATCCCACAATTACTTTATGTTTAATGGCGAATATTATCTACAAATATGTGGTACTGCGATGGGGGCGAAGTTTGCGCCCTCATTCGCGAATTTATTTGTGGGATGGTGGGAACTCGGCAGTCTCTACAGCAGCAACAATCCATTTTTTGATAATATTCGCACATATATGAGATTTATTGACGATCTCATCTTTGTGGTGAAGGGTGACTTCGTCTTTGAGGAATTCTTGAAATATGTTAACAATAATGACCTCAAATTGAAGTTCACTGGGGAGATTCAGGATAAAGAAATACATTTCTTGGACCTTACTTTACATGGCTCAGTAGAAACAAATAGGATCATTACAGATACATTCAGGAAGCCAACATCAGGAAATACGATCTTGCATGCTACCTCTTGTCATCCTAAGCATTTAATTCAATCAATTCCGAAAAGCCAGTTTCTAAGGCTTCGAAGGAACACAAATTCTGATGATTTGTTTAACCATCAAGCCAAAAAACTAACGGACAGACTAATTGCCAGGGGCTACAATCCTGATACATTACATAGGTCATTGGAAGATGTTAAAAGGAATTTTATCCCTTCATCTAGTAAGGGTAAGAAGGATGCTTTTGATAAAGATGTAGTGATATTTTCTACGGAATTTTCCTTGCAGTTCAATGACCTGTGTAATATAATCAAAAAGAACTTACCCATACTTAAAGGTGACAGTGCTTTAGCCAATGTTGTAGACAAGATTAAATTTGTGTCAAAAAAAGCACCTACATTGGGCAAAGCTTTCACCTAGTATGGTTAATGATAATGTCAGAGAGAAAAGTGTACAATGGCTCAATAAGAAAGGAACTTTTAGATGCCTGTCACGGAACTGTCATACCTGCCAGCATATTTCTATGGGAATAAACTTCAATAGTTACTCAAATAAAGGCAATTTTAAGATTGACCATTATGCCAACTGTGGCACTACATTTGTAGTTTATCTCCTAGAATGTTCTTTATGCTCAGAACAGTACGTAGGTCAAACCTCACGTGCCCTTAGGTCTAGAATAGGGGAACATAAGAGAGACATAAAAAACTATAACAAAGATTCCAGTGTAGCAAGACACTTTAATGGCATACATTTCACAGATCAATCCAAATTTACAGTTAAAGTAATTGATGTAGCCAAAAGACCCATTCGAGGAGGTAATATTAACTCTATCCTTTCCAAAAAAGAGCTGTATTGGATATGGAAGCTTAATACAAGGACACCACATGGCCTCAATAAGGAGTGGGATATAAGTTTCTTTGTTGATTCCTAAGCTAGTACAGGGAAATATTGATCTAAATTGATTTCCTTTCAGATCATTGATTTTCTGGTGTTATTATCTTGCAATCCCCTTTGGCATGATAGCCAGTGCAAATGTACATCTAATACCTGCATTTATTGTATATGTTTTCACATTAACAGGTCATTAAGGTATTAGTATTAGTTTTATTCTATCACCCATTTGTATGCTTGCTCTTATACCATGACCAGAGGTCTGATAATAATGTTATCATTTGCTTTCATACTTTATGATTAATGGTTATGTTTTTTGTTGTTTTTTTTGTTGTTTTTTGTTGTTTTTTGTAACATCTGTGATTCAAGACATCTGTCGTTGTGATCCCACAGACAGAGAGTTGCGATGCACATCATTCCATCAACCATTATAAGAATGATATTTATAGATATTCTATGTCTAATACGAAATAATTTAATATGAGGCTATTTGTAGAATCAAGTAAACAAAGTTCCTATTATTGACACTCACTATACATCAAAGTATGTGAAAATTAATATTTAAGAAATTTAAAAAATTAAATATTAAACATTTATCTATGAAGAGTTCATAAACCTATTAAATCTAAAATTATATTTATGTTGCAATAATAGGAATTAACAACAATGTTTTTTCATATTTTTTCTTATCATTTATTTTTTTATTTTTTTATAACTATACTGTTGTGTCATTTTTATCATTGTTAGTTTATTATTTTTTGTTTCACTGTTCTCGTCTTCCTCTGTAATGCACCATTTATACTAGCTCTCTTTTCTTTTGAGGGTGTGTATATTTTTTGATAAATTGTGATTGGTTAAACAACCAGTTAAATGGAGCATTACACAGGTGGGGAACCATCCTATGATTAAGTGCTGAATAGCACGAAACATGTCAGGACCTCGCTCCCCTTCCATGTAACCTTTTTGCTGATGTGCTGTGCTGTGCTGCATTGCACTATTTTTTGTGTGTATCTTTTTGAATTTTTAAATCTTAAGAATAAAAGACTGTGTTTTACTCTACCTTTTGGAGTGCTGCTTATCCTTGAACCTGTATTCTACGAAGCCTGCTCGGCTTCCTTCAGTTGGCACCCCGCTACAAGTACATTTCTTCAGACCGGCCTTTTGAGGACTCCAATTGGCTAGCTACCTACACACCTCCCAAGCTGTAGCTACGTCATCCCCTATACACCGATTAACTATTTAATAACTACCTAGCTAAAATAAATACAAATATACCTGTAAAATAAACCCTAACCTAAGTTACAATTACACCTAACACTACTCTATAAATAAATTAATTACCTAAATTAAATTAAACTAATTACAATTAAATTAAATAAACTAAATTACGAGAAAACCCCCACACTAAATTACAGAAAATAAAAAAGAAATTACAATTTTTTTAAACTAATTACACCTAATCTAATCCCCCTAATAAAATATAAAAGCCCCCCAAAATAAAAAAAGCCCTACCCTATACTTAATTACAAAGAGCCCTTAAAAGGGCCTTTTGCGGGGCATTGCCCCAAAGTAATCAGCCTATCCGGGCAGAAGAGGACATCCAGACCGGAAGAAGTCTTCATCCAAGCGGCATCTTCTTTCTTCATCCTTCCGGAGCGCAGCGGCACCATCTTGAAGACATCCGACGTGGAGCTTCCATCCAGATCGACGACTAGACGATGAATGACGGTTCCTTTAAATGACGTCATCCAAGATGGCGTCCCTCGAACTCCGATTGGTTGATAGGATTCTATCAGCCAATCGGAATTAAGGTAGGAAAAATCCTATTGGCTGATGCAATCAGCCAATAGGATTGAACTCGCATTCTATTGGCTGTTCCAATCAGCCAATAGAATGCCAGCTCAATCCTATTGGCTGGTTGGATCAGCCAATCGGATTGAACTTCAATCCGATTGGCTGATAGCATCAGCCAATAGGATTTTTCCTACCTTAATTGCGATTGGCTGATATAATCCTATCAGCCAATCGGAATTCGAGGGATGCCATCTTGGATGACATCATTTAAAGGAACCATCATTCGTCATCTAGTCGTCGGTCTGGATGGAAGCTCCGCGTCGGATGTCTTCAAGATGGTGCCGCTCCGGAAAGATGAAGAAAGAAGATGCCGCTTGGATGAAGACTTCTTCCGGTCTGGATGTCCTCTTCTGCCCGGATAGGATGAAGACTTCGGACCCTCTGGAGGACCTCTTCTTGCCGGATTGGATGAAGACTTCGGCCCGGCTGGGTGAAGACGGCTCAAGGTAGGGGGATCTTCAGGGGGTTAGTGTTAGTTTTTTTTTAAGGGGGGATTGGGTGGGTTTTAGAGTAGGGGTATGTGGGTGGTGGGTTGTAATGTTGGGGGGGTATTGTATTTTTTTTACAGGTGAAAGAGCTGATTACTTTGGGGCAATGCCCCGCAAAAGGCCCTTTTAAGGGTTATTTGTAATTTAGTATAGGTTAGGGAATTTTATTATTTTGGGGGGCTTTTTATTTTATTAGTGGGATTAGATTAGGTGTAATTAGTTTCAAAAAATTGTAATTTCTTTTTTATTTTCTGTAATTTATTGTTTTTTTTTTCGTAATTTAGTTTATTTAATTTAATTTTAATTAGTTTAATTTAATTTAGGTAATTAATTTATTTATAGAGTAGTGTTAGGTGTAATTGTAACTTAGGTTAGGGTTTATTTTACAGGTATATTTGTATTTATTTTAGCTAAGTAGTTATTAAATAGTTAATAACTATTTAATAACTATTGTACCTAGTTAAAATAAATACAAAGTTGCATGTAAAATAAAAATAAATCCTAAAATAGCTATAATGTAACTATTAGTTATATTGTAGCTATATTAGGGTTTATTTTATAGGTAAGTATTTTGTTTTAAATTGGAATCATTTATTTAATTATAGTAATTTTATTTAGATTTATTTAAATAATATTTAACTTAGGGGGGTGTTAGGGTTAGGGTTAGACTTAGGTTTAGGGTTAATACATTTAGTATAGTGGCGGCGACATTGGGGGTGGCAGATTAGGGGTTAATAATTGTAGGTAGGTGGCGGCGACATTGGGGAAGTCAGATTAGGGGTTAATAAGTATAATGTAGGTGTTGGAGATGTTAGGGGTAGCAGATTAGGGGTTCATAGGTACAACGTAGGTGGCGGCGGTGTCCGGAGCGGCAGATTATGGGTTAATAGTATAATGCAGGTGGCAACGATGTCGGGGGCAGCAGATTAGAGGTTAATAAGTGTAAGGTTAGGGGTGTTTAGACTCGGGGTTCATGTTAGAGTGTTAGGTGTAGACATTAAAAGTATTTTCCCATAGGAAACAATGGGGCTGCGTTAGAAGCTGGACGCTGCTTTTTTGCAGGTGTTAGGTTTTTTTCCAGCCGTCTCAGCCCCATTGTTTCCTATGGGGAAATCGTGCATGAGCACGTTTTAGCCAGCTTACCGCTACTGTAAGCAACGCTGTTATTACAGTGAGAAGTGGAGCTAAATTTGCTCAATGCTCACTTTTCTGAGGCTAACGCAGCCATTCAGAAAACTTGTAATACCAGCGTTGTTTAAAGTGAGCGCTGGAAAAAAAAAGCCTTGTTAGCAACGCAAGTCTTTACCGACAAAACTCGTAATCTAGCAGTATATTTCTTAGTGTCTGTTCGCTATACGTTTAGTAGTCTGCTAATATTCCTCTTAATAATCCCTTATGAATTATTATACTACTATAAAATATTAACACCCAATCACTAGCTTAATTAAACTACCTGTAAGGACATTAACTCACAAGTCTTGCTTCAGCCATGCAAACTTTTTATTACATTGAGGCTATATAAACATTAATACAATATGCAGATTAACTATAATATACATCACTGAATTAAACATCAAAACACATATGCCGATTCTATCATATATATACAGTACTGATGTAGCATCAATATCACACTAATACATGTACCCATTCTATGTGAAAGTATATGGTGTGCTGTAATGGAGGTCTCAGTATAAAGATACTCACATGTGTTGTTACCTTGCATCCAGTGAGAGATAAGAGAGAGAGAGAGAGTTTTTGTGTGTAGGGTCTTATGCAAGTTTTCATCCATCCCCCAATGATGATGTCACTCATATGCAACCCCCCTTGTCCTGTCCAGGTATATGATTACAGCCATGCCATGTGGTTGGAGAAAGGGCATATGGTCACACAAAGGGAATCTCTATATCTTTTTAACTTAAACCAGCTTGTCATAATTAGCAGACAGGGCCTGGTAAGGTGATCTTTCTACATTCCAGTATTTGAATGCGGAGTTAACCCCTTACTGACCACACAACTGAGTTATTACAGTGATATGCCATATATTAAAACTTCCTGACCACATCTGAATTCAGATTATGCCAATATTACAGCCCTCTATCTGTTTGATCCCTATAAATGTTTTCTTGTATTCTGCCTATGTTTATAGCGCTGCAGAATCTGTTGCCGCTCTACACCTGAGACCTCATATATTTGAGCCCTTATAACTTTTTTGTGCATTTAAAAAAAAAAAACAATTGTTATTAGACAGTGCTATTTTGAGTGTAACTGTACTTTGTAATGCATTTTTGATGTGTTTTATTACACTTTTTTGTTTCGTGAAACAATTAACCAGAGCTCTGTACGCGATATTCTGATGCAGGTTAACTTCAATTGCGCTCAATCAATCTCATTTACTTTTAACTTGGAATACAAGCACAAACAGCCGTGATAAACCATTTTTTGCTTGCCCGTAACTGTACCACTCGTAATCTGGCCCTAAGTGGGGCCCTTCCCAGTATATGGAACCTTAATTATTAACTATTTGGTAAAATAGATATTAGACACATACTGACAGTGGCAAAGCACTACTGGTCCAGAATTGAACACATTAGCCATATAGGTATTGAAGCCAATTAGTGGCTGTGTTATGCTGAGGATTAGCAGTGTATTACCAACCTCCAGAGATAACTTTCACATTGGCCTCTAGTTATCAAGGCGTCAACCGCAAATATGCTGGAATTCCGCAGCGTATTTGTGGCGAGGCTGATTCGCCATATTTATGAAGCCCTACAGACCGGCAAAAGTAGAATCTAGTGACGTAAGCTACAATCCGCCGGACTCAGTCCGACACAGATCGATTCTTACGTCACTCCAGATGTGCCGAACGCAAGTTCGGCACAATCTGACTACTTTTGGAATTTATCAAATTCCTAGCAGGTACGCTCGGCACTTTTCCAGCCCAGCGTACCTGGTTTTCAATCCGCTGCCCTGGAGGCGGCGGATCCCATAGGAATCAATGGGAGTCCGACAGCAGCAAAAGATCATGTTCGCTGCTTCCCGATATCCTATTGATTTCTATGGGAGATGTCTGCACCTAACACCCTAACATGTACCCCGAGTCTAAACACCCCTAATCTGCCCCCCTACACCGCCGCCACCTACATTATACTTTTTAACCCCTAAACCGCCACTCCCGGACCCTGCCGCAACTATAATAAATATATTAACCCCTAAACCGCCTCTCCCGGACCCCGCCGCTACCTACATTACATTTATTAACCCCTATCCTGCCCCCCACTACACCGCCGCCACCTACATTAAACTCATTAACCCCTAAACCGCTGCTCCCGGACCCCGCCACAACTAAATTAAATGTTTAACCCCTAAACCGCCGCTCCCGGCCCCAGCCGCCACCTATATTAAACTTATTAACCCCTAAACCTAAGTCTAACACTAACACCCCCTAACAAATATTATTTTAATAAATCCAAATACATATTACTATTATTAACTAAATTATTCCTATTTAAAACTAAATACTTACCTGTAAAATAAACCCTAAGATAGCTACAATATAGCTAATAATTATATTGTAGCTATTTTAGGATTTATTTTTATTTTACAGGCAAGTTTGTATTTATTTTAACTAGGTACAATAGTTATTAAATAGCTATTAACTATTTAATAACTACCTAGCTAAAATAAAGACAAATTTACCTGTAAAATAAATCCTAACCTAAGTTACAATTACACCTAACACTACACTATCAATAAATAAATTAAATAAAATACCTACTAATAAAATAAAAAAGCCCCCCAAAATAATAAAATTCCCTACCCTATACTAAATTACAAAGTAATCAGCTCTTTTACCAACCCTTAAAAGGGCTTTTTGCGGGGCATTGCCCCAAAGTAATCAGCTCTTTTACCTGTAAAAAAAAAAGAAATACAACCCCCCCAACATTAAAACCCACCACCCACATACCCCTACTCTAAAACCCACCCAAACCCCCTTAAAAAACTAACACTTACCCCCTGAAGATCACCCTACCTTGAGCCGTCTTCACCCAGCCGGGCCGAATTCTTCATCCAAGCGGGGCAGAAGAGGTCCTCCATCCGGCCGAAGCCTTCATCCAAGCGGGGCAGAAGAGGTCCTCCATCCGGCCGAAGTCTTCATCCAAGCGGGGCAGAAGAGGTCCTCCATCTGACCGAAGTCTTCATCCAAGCGGCGTCTTCTATCTTCAATCATCCAGAGCGGAGCCATCTTCCATCCAGCCGACGCGGAGCCATACTCTTCCAACGATGTCCTAACACCAAATGCCTGGTCCTTTAAATTACGTCATCCAAGATGGCGTCCATCGAATTCCGATTGGCTGATAGGATTCTATCAGCCAATCGGAATTAAGGTAGGAAAAATCCAATTGGCTGATGCAATCAGCCAATCGGATTAAAGTTCAATCCGATTGGCTGATCCAATCAGCCAATCGGATTGACCTCGCATTCTATTGGCTGTTCCGATCAGCCAATAGAATGCAAGGTCAATCCGATTGGCTGATTGGTTTAGCCAATCGGATTTTTCCTACCTTAATTCTGATTGGCTGATAGAATTCGAGGGACGCCATCTTGGATGACGTCATTTAAAGGACCAGGGATTCGGTGTTTGGAAGTCGTTGGAAGAGGATGGCTCTGCGTCGGCTGGATGGAAGATGGCTCCGCTCCGCATGATTGAAGATAGAAGACGCCGCTTGGATGAAGACTTTGGCCGGATGGAGTACCTCTTCTGCCCCGCTTGGATGAAGACTTCGGCCGGATGGAGGACCTCTTCTGCCCCGCTTGGATGAAGAATTCGGCCCGGCTGGTTGAAGACGGCTCAAGGTAGGGTGATCTTCAGGGGGTTAGTGTTAGGTTTTTTTAAGGGAGGTTTGGGTGGGTTTTAGAGTAGGGGTATGTGGGTGGTGGGTTTCAATGTTGGGGGGGTTATATTTCTTTTTTTTTTTACAGGTAAAAGAGCTGATTACTTTGGGGCAATGCCCCTCAAAAAGCCCTTTTAAGGGCTGGTAAAAGAGCTGATTACTTTGTAATTTAGTATAGAGTAGGGAATTTTATTATTTTGGGGGGCTTTTTTATTTTATTAGGGGGCAAAGATTAGGTGTAATTAGTTTAAACTTCTTGTAATTTTTTTTTATTTTCTGTAATTTAGTTTTTTTTTGTACTATAGTTTAGTTTATTTAATTGTATTTAATTTTAGGTAATTGTAGTTAATTTATTTAATTAATTTAATGATAGTGTAGTCTTAGGTGTAATTGTAACTTAGGTTAGGATTTATTTTACAGGTAATTTTGTATTTATTTTAGCTAGGTAGTTATTAAATAGTTGATAACTATTTACTAACTATTCTTCCTAGTTAAAATAAATACAAACTTGCCTGTAAAATAAAAATAAATCCTAAAATAGCTACAATGTAACTATTAGTTACATTGTAGCTAGCTTGGGGTTTATTTTATAGGTAAGTATTTAGTTTTAATTAACACCTAGATTTAGAGTTTTGAGTTAGAAGGGGTGCGTTAGCTACGCATGTTTTTTTTCCTCTGCACCTTTTAAACAACGCTGGTATTTAGAGTTCTCTGAAGGGCTGCGTTAGGCTCCAAAAAGGGAGCGTAGAGCATAATTTACCGCCACTTCAACTCTAAATACCAGCGTTGCTTACGGACGCGGCCAGCTTCAAAAACGTGCGCGTGCACAATATCCCCATAGGAAACAATGGGGCAGTTTGAGCTGAAAAAAAACCTAACACCTGCAAAAAGCAGCGTTCAGCTCCTAACGCAGCCCCATTGTTTCCTATGGGGAAACACTTCCTACGTCTGCACCTAACACCCTAACATGTACCCCGAGTCTAAACACCCCTAACCTTACACTTATTAACCCCTAATCTGCCGTCCCCGCTATCGCTGACCCCTGCATTTTATTATTAACCCCTAATCTGCCGCTCCGTACACCGCCGCAACCTACATTATTGCTATGTACCCCTAATCTGCTGCCCCTAACATTGCTGACCCCTATACTATATTTATTAACCCCTAATCTGCCCCCCCCCACGTGGCTGCTACCTACCTACACTTATTAACCCCTAATCTGCCGACCGGACCTCGCCGCCACTATAATAAATGTATTAACCCCTAAACCACCTCACTCCTGCCTCAAAAACCCTATAATAAATAGTATTAACCCCTAATCTGCCCTCCCTAACATCGCCGCCACCTAACTTCAAGTATTAACCCCTAATCTGCCGACCGGACCTCGCCGCTACTCTAATAAATGTATTAACCCCTAAAGCTAAGTCTAACCCTAACCCTAACACCCCCCTAAATTAAATATAATTTAAATCTAACGAAATAAAATAAATCTTATTAAATAAATTAATCCTATTTAAAGCTAAATACTTACCTGTAAAATAAACCCTAATATAGCTACAATATAAATAATAATTACATTGTAGCTATTTTAGGATTTATATTTATTTTACAGGCAACTTTGTATTTATTTTAACTAGGTACAATAGTTATTAAATAGTTATTTACTATTTAATAGCTACCTAGTTAAAATAATTACAAAATTACCTGTAAAATAAATCCTAACCTAAGTTACAATTAAACTTAACACTACACTATCAATAAATTAATTAACTAAACTATCTACAATTATCTACAATTAAATCAACTAAACTAAATTACAAAAAAACAAACACTAAATTACAAAAAAAAAAAAAGATTACAAGAATTTTAAACTAATTACACCTACTCTTAGCCCCCTAAAAAAATAACAAAGCCCCCCAAATTAAAAAAATGCCCTACCCTATTCTAAATTACGAAAAGTTAACAGCTCTTTTACCTTACCAGCCCTTAAAAGGGCCTTTTGCGGAGCATGCCCCAAAGAAAACAGCTCTTTTGCATTTAAAAAAAACATACAATCCCCCCCAACATTACAACCCACCACCCACATACCCCTAATCTAACCCAAACCCCCCTTAAAAACCTAACACTAAGCCCCTGAAGATCTTCCTACCTTATCTTCACCACGCCGGGTATCACCGATCCGTCCAGAAGAGGGTCCGAAGTCTTCATCCTATCCGGCAAGAAGAGGTCCAGAAGAGGGTCTGAAGTCTTCATCCTATCCGGCAAGAAGAGGACATCCGGACCGGTAGACATGTTCATCCAGGCGGCGTCTTCTATCTTCATCCATCCGGCACGGAGCGGGACCATCTTGAAGCAGCCGACGCGGATCCATCCTCTTCTTCCGGCGACTCCCGACGAATGAAGGTTCCTTTAAGTGACGTCATCCAAGATGGCGTCCCTCGAATTCCGATTGGCTGATAGGATTCTATCAGCCAATCGGAATTAAGGTAGGAAAAATCTGATTGGCTGATTGAATCAGCCAATCAGATTCAAGTTCAATCCGATTGGCTGATTGGATCAGCCAATCAGATTGAACTCCCATTCTTTTGGCTGTTCCGATCAGCCAATAGAATGCGAGCTCAATCTGATTGGCTGATTGGATCAGCCAATCGGATTGAACTTGAATCTGATTGGCTGATTCAATCAGCCAATCAGATTTTTCCTACCTTAATTCCGATTGGCTGATAGAATCCTATCAGCCAATCGGAATTCGAGGGACTCCATCTTGGATGACGTCACTTAAAGGAACCTTCATTCGTCGGGAGTCGCCGGAAGAAGAGGATGGATCCGCGTCGGCTGCTTCAAGATGGTCCCGCTCTGCGCCGGATGGATCAAGATAGAAGACACTGTCTGGATGAACATGTCTACCGGTCCGGATGTCCTCTTCTTGCTGGATAGGATGAAGACTTCGGACCCTCTTCTGGACCTCTTCTTGCTGGATAGGATGAAGACTTCGGACCCTCTTCTGGACGGATCGGTGATACCCGGCGTGGTGAAGATAAGGTAGGGAGATCTTCAGGGGCTTAGTGTTAGGTTTTTAAGGGGGGTTTGGGTTAGATTAGGGGTATGTGGGTGGTGGGTTGTAATGTTGGGGGGGGGTATTGTATGTTTTTTTTAAATGCAAAAGAGCTGTTTTCTTTGGGGCATGCCCCACAAAAGGCCCTTTTAAGGGCTGGTAAGGTAAAAGAGCTGTTAACTTTTTATTTTAGAATAGGGTAGGGCTTTTTTTATTTTGGGGGGCTTTGTTATTTTTTTAGGGGGCTTAGAGTAGGTGTAATTAGTTTAAAATTCTTGTAATTTTTTTTGTAATTTAGTGTTTGTTTTTTTTGTAATTTAGTTTAGTTGATTTAATTGAAGATAATTGTAGATAGTTTAGTTAATTAATTTATTGATAGTATAGTGTTAGGTTTAATTGTAACTTAGGTTAGGATTTATTTTACAGGTAATTTTGTAATTATTTTAACTAGGTAGCTATTAAATAGTAAATAACTATTTAATAACTATTGTACCTAGTTAAAATAAATACAAAGTTGCCTGTAAAATAAATATAAATCCTAAAATAGCTACAATGTAATTATTATTTATATTGTAGCTATATTAGGGTTTATTTTACAGGTAAGTATTTAGCTTTAAATAGGATTAATTTATTTAATAAGATTTATTTTATTTCGTTAGATTTAAATTATATTTAATTTAGGGGGGTGTTAGGGTTAGGGTTAGACTTAGCTTTAGGGGTTAATACATTTATTAGAGTAGCGGCGAGGTCCGGTCGGCAGATTAGGGGTTAATACTTGAAGTTAGGTGGCGGCGATGTTAGGGAGGGCAGATTAGGGGTTAATACTATTTATTATAGGGTTTTTGAGGTGGGAGTGAGGCGGTTTAGGGGTTAATACATTTATTATAGTGGCGGCAAGGTCCGGTCGGCAGATTAGGGGTTAATAAGTGTAGGTAGGTAGCAGCGACATGGGGGGGGGGCAGATTAGGGGTTAATAAATATTATGTAGGTGTTGGCGATGTTAGGGGCAGCAGATTAGGGGTACATAGGGATAATGTAGGTTGCGGCGGTGTGCGGTTGGCAGATTAGGGGTTAAAAAAATTTATTATAGTGGCGGCGATGTGGGGGGGCCTCGGTTTAGGGGTACAAAGGTAGTTTATGGGTGTTAGTGTACTTTAGAGCGCAGTAGTTAAGAGCTTTATGAACTGGCGTTAGCCCATAAAGCTCTTAACTCCTGACTTTTTTCTGCGGCTGGAGTTTTGTCGTTAGAGTCCTAACGCTCACTTCAGCCAAGACTCTAATTACCAGCGTTAGGAAGATCCCATTGAAAAGATAGGATACGCAATTGGCGTAAGGGGATCTGCGGTATGGAAAAGTCACGGCTGGAAAGTGAGCGTTAGACGCTTTCCTGACTGACTCTAAATACCAGCGGGTGGCCAAAACCAGCGTTAGGACCCCTTAACGCTGGTTTTGACGGCTAACGCAGAACTCTAAATCTAGGCGTTAGTTAATAATAGTAATTTTTATTTAGATTTATTTAAATAATATTTAAGTTTAGGGGTTAATAAGTTTAATATAGTGGCGACGGTGTAGCGGGGGCAGGATAGGGGTTAATAAATTTAATATAGGTGGTGGCGGTATAGGGGGTGGCAGATTCCGGGGGCGGCGGTATAGGGGGTAAAACAGTATAGTATAGTGTGGGTGCTTAGTGACAGGGGTATCAATAAAGCTGGGAAAAAGCCGAGGAGCAGCGAGATCGATGACTGATAAATAACACAGTCCGCTGCTTATCGCTCCGTACTTAGTGCGCAGCTTTTTGACAGCTTTATTGATAAATTTGGCGAGCGTATTCAGGTCCGCGGCAGCGAGGTTAGGCGAACTTAGGCGGGCGTATTGGGGCCGGCGAATGCAGGTAAGTACGGAGCTTCATAAATAGAGGCTTATGTGTTTAACCAATCTGTGGAAGTTAAACACATAGTTCAATGAAAACAATATTGTAATAATAAAACACTCCAGCACATTAGGACATTTATTATTGTTCCAATAATGTTACTCTTTCAGTTTATTATGACTAAAATAGGATCATGATCTATATCTGGTGGAAATGTCTAATGTGTTTGTCTTATCTTACAGCGCTTCCTACAATCAGCAATATTGAGAAGTTGGGTGACCAGCTGCTGTGCTCAGTCACTGGGTTCTACCCAAAAGATATCTCTGTTGCATTATTTATGGATGGAAAAGTGCTGAGCAGTTCTACTTTGGTCAGTAACCAGAATATAGATGGCACATACAGCATTAATATATCTGCACCATTCACAGAGATGGAAAAATCGAAGTCATTTTTCTGCAAAGTTCAACACAAATATCTACCAAGCCCCCTTGAGAAGCATGTACAGCTGGTGGTTGAAGGTGAGATGATGGCCCTTAATGTATGTGCACTGCACTGGTAACTTAATAATTGTGTGGTGTAAAAATAAAGGGCTGAATAATAATAAATAAATCATGGTAACATAGTGCAAGATTACACATATTTTGTTGTGATTACAATAGCTCATGATTATAAGGTAGATGTAATTCCAGATGTTATCTATATGTTATATCTATATTCTAACCTTTTTTTAAATAGAAAATCTTGTTAATGTGGGTAACTAGACCACTAGCTATAGTAAGGACTGTCAGACAGTATTTGGACTCTAAGATCTACACATAAGTATGAATAAAGAGGCAAGAGAAGACTGATTCTCTCCTCACCTGATCTTGGAGGTATTCAATACAATCACCTTCAATTCAGCCCCTAGCAACTTAGAGATGTAGTTGACATTAGAAAGGAGATAAACTAGTCTGAGGGGGTCACTTGACCCTCTGGTTTTAATATGGGTATTGTGATAGGATTTCTAAACTGAAGACTGACACTGGTATGGTAGGCACAGGATTCTCAGCAGGTACAGGATACCCAGCGGGTACTGTCATGGGATACCAGGTAGGTACAGCAGACACAGCTTCAGGAATAGGATGAGCATACACCAGTATCAGGTTATTCTGCTTGACTTTCAGGATCCAGGTGAGCATACACAAGTATCAAGGTAATTATGTTTGGTTACAGGAGCAAGTTAAGCATACACATGTATCAATGTAAGTATGCTTTGCCTCATGAGCCAGGGGAGCATACACAGGTATCAAGGTAAATAGGCTTTGCCTCAATAGTCAGGTGAGCATACACAGGTATCAAAGTAAGTAGGCTTGGTCTCAGGAGCAAGGTGAGCAGACACAGGTATCAAGGTAAGTATGCTTGGTCTCAGGAGCAAGGTGAGCATACACAGGTATGAAGGTACATATGCTTGGTCTCAGGAGCAAGGTGACCATACACAGGAGCCAGGTAAGTGCTTGGAATCAGGAACAGGGAGGATTGAGCAATAACTTAGCCCAGAGTGATGGGCTGGGTAAGCTTTTATAGGAATCCCCACACCTGAGTCCTCCAGGTGGGAATTCCTATAATCAGGGACTGACCCTTTCAATCTAGGCAGCGTGTTGCCGTGCATGCCTAGAGAGCTGCAGCTGTAGCTGCTACACTGACTGTTTTCTGCGTCCCTCCATGTGGGACACCGAGTAGCGATCCACGCTCGGGTTTTGCCGAGACAGGGTCCTCCCAACTCGGTGCAGGTAGGAATCCTTACAGTGCCCCCTTTATAGACGTAACCTCAAGGAACAACTGTGAACAGGATGATCAGGATGTTTCTTCTTAAGGTCTCTTAGACGTGCAGGAGGATGCACTTCAGATGCTGGCACCCAACTTCTCTCATCAGGACCATATCCCTTCCAATGGATGAGATACTCCAATCTTCCCCTGCGATGTCTGGCATACAGGATTTCTTCAACTTCATATTCCTCTGATCCATCCAGAATGAGAGGTCCTGGAGAAGGCAATTTGCGAGATGGAAATGGGTCAGGAACTGCAGGTTTGAGAAGAGAGGCATGAAAAACAGGAGTATATATGGCAACTGGATATGAATTGCAACTTGAGATATATTTTTTCAATGGTAAAAGGTCTAATGAAACAAGGACCTAATTTCTTGGAAGGAAGAGCAAGTTGAAGGTGAGCAGTGGATAAGAATACTTTGTCTTCAACTTGATAGGCAGGAGTAGGTCACCTCTTTTTGTCAGCATAATGTTTGTATTGTTGTTGGTCTCCAACTAGAGTGAAATGTAAATTTTGATGAATTAAAGTGCCCTTGTTTTTAATCGAATTTTTAGCATCAAAATTGACATTCACTTTAATAAGTGTATGTAGGTGGCGGTGATATTAGGGGCAGCAGATTAGGGGTTAATAACGGTTTGTAGGTGGCAGCGATGTTGGGGATGGCAGATTAGGGGTTAATAACTGTAGGTAGGTGGTGACGATGTTAGGGGCAGCAGATTAGGGGTGTTTAGACTCAGGGTTTATGTTAGGGTGTTAGGTTTAAACATAACTTTTTATTTCCCCATAGACATTAATGGGGCTGCATTACAGAGCTTTCCATTCCGCGATCGCAGGGCTTTTTTTTTGCCGTCTCTCCCCATTGATGTCTATGGTGAAATAGTGCACAAGCACGTCAAAGCAGCGCATGTTTTCAGTGCGGTATGGAGCTCATTGCAACCATATCGCCCGCACAAGCCTGCTTTTTACAAACCTGTAATACCAGCGCTATAGGGGGGTGGAATAACGTCGCTTTTGCTGCGGTCGTTAATTTCCCTATAGCGCTCAAAACTCATAATCTGGCTGTTTATTAGACTAGAAATACTATTTTGAATGCGAATGTGACATTTGAATTTGAGTGTAGTATTCAAATTCGAATATTACATTATTTATAAAACACAGTTGTAGACTAGAAATACTATTTGTATTGTTACATTTGAATTCGAATGTCACATTCAAATTCGAATAATACATTTTGAAATTGAATGTGATATAAAATAAATAGCTAAACATTCTTTTATGCAAACGAATATTTTTGAATGTTATTGAAAAATTCTAAAACGAAAATTTGAAAATAGAATGTTATATAAACATTTGAAATCCAATTCAAATGAACGAATGTATAAAAAGTTGTTTTAAATTTTTAGAAACATTTGCTCATCCATAGTCATTTCTATGATCTCAAACTGCACTGCCTGTTCTTTTATTTTCTTTGCAATCAGTAAAGTTCCATACATACACCCAATCCCTCACAGAATAAATCAGCCACAAGATCAACTCCTTGTCATTCATAGCCCCATTCTTGAGACCTGGGACCAATTTTTGCAAAATCTTGAGTCACAATATGAAGATCCCTATAAGTCCTCTACTGCACAAGTAAAGATCTGTACCCTTAACCGAGGCCTGTCCGATATTTTTAAAGATGAATTTGCATGAGTAGGAATTCCTAAGACTCTTGAAAGCCTTATCTTTTTGTCAATCCAGATTGACTGCCATCTTAGGGAGAGGCACATGGAAAAGGCTGCTACTTATAGCCCTCCCCACAAGCAGTTTGTGCGCCCTCTGCCTTCACCCTCACCAACTAACTCCAGTAAAGATCCTATGCAAATTGTTGTCAGAGGTCACGTTTTCGAAGCTGAACATCAAAGAAGATGATTGCTAAATCTCTTTTTATACTGTGGAAAGCCTGAAAATTTAGCCCAAGTGTGCACCACCAAGCCCAAAACTACTAGGGGTAAGCAACCTCTTCCCCTTTTGTCCATTGGTCAAATGCCAAGATAGTCAAATCCTCATTTGTCCCTACCTCTCTCTCTTTATAATTGGACAAGAACTCAGTTAAGTTATTTGCTATGATCGATTCAGGGGCCAGTGGATGCTTTTTGGACACTCAATTAGCCCAAAGTCTGCAGATACCCAGTGTCCCTTAAGAAAAAACAATTCATATACAGCTTATTGATGGGTCTCCATTGAAAATTGTCCCAATCATAAGAGAAACCATTTCCATATTGATCACAATTGGACCTGGACATCAGGAGAATATGATCTTTGACTTAGTAACTTCACCAGTGTTTCCTTTGGTTGTGAAGACCTAATCCGTTAATCAACTGGGAAACTGGAACTGTGCACTTTAAATCTTAATTTTGCCTTCAGTACTGTCTTAAGTCCCTCATCAATGCTACCCTCCAACCTGAGAAACCAGTAAAACCTCCTGTTCAAATACCAGAAATGTATCAGGATTTCCATGATGTATTTGAAAAAAAAATGAGGTGATACTCTTCTGCCCCATAGAGAGTATGATTGTCCAATTGATCTCCTCCCTGGAGCTCCAATTCCCTTTTGGTGCATTTATCCATTGAGGCCCATTTATCAAGCTCCGTATGGAGCTTGTAGGCCCGTGTTTCTGGCAAGTTTTCAGACTCTCCAGAAACAGCAGTTATGAAGCAGCGGTCTAAAGACCGCTGCTTCATAACTCTGTCTGCCTGCTCTGATGAGGCAGACAGGAATCTCCACAATTTAACCCAATCGAGTACGATCCCTGCTGGCGGCCGCGAGTCTGCAGGGGGCGCATTGCACCAGAAGCTCTTGTGAGCTGCTGGTGCAATGCTGAATACGGAGAGCATATTGCTCTCCGCGTTCAGCGAGGTCTTGCGGACCTGATCCACACTGTCAAATCAGGTCCGCAAGACCTTTAATAAATAGGCCTCTATATCTGAACCTGAGTTAAAAGTGTTAAAAAGAATATATTGAAGAAAATCTTCAGAAAGGGTTTATTAAATAGTACAAGTCATCTGCTGGGGCTGGCATATTTTTTGTCTGCAAAAAAGATGGAGGACTTCACCCATGCATAGACTACAGGGAGCTCAATGCCATTACTGTAAAAAACAAATATCCATTACCACTTATAACAGAACTTATGGATCGACTCAGATCCACAGTTATATTCAGTAAAATTGATCTAAGGTGCTTATAATTTTGTTAGAGTATGAAGAGGACATTTCATTCACGTTATGGGCATTATGAATACACTGTGATGCCCTTTGGTCTGTGTAATGCCCCTGCTACTCTCTAGAGGTTTGTCAATGATATCTTCCGTGATATCCTGGATATTTACGTAATAGCTATACTCATTTACTCTTCTTCTGTACAACAACATTATGATCATGTGAGAACTGTGTTGTCCCGTCTAAGAAGCATCTTTAACACTTACCCAGATGAATTCCTAGGTTTCATCTTAACACCTAGAAAAAATTGTATAAACTCCAAGAAAATTGAGGCCATAATCAACTGGCCCACTCCAGACAGTAAAAAAAGCTATTCAACGTTTTGTAGGCTTTGCAATTTTTTACAGAAAGTTTATAAGGAATTTGTCTTGTGTTATTCAACCCATTACAGCGCTTACTAAGAAGAATGTTAAATTTCATTGGACCGACAAAGCACAATTAGCCTTTGACAATTTAAAACAGCTTTTTACCTCCTCACCCAACCCGTTTTACCTGAACCACAACAGCCCTTCTATGTGGAAGTTGATTCCTCTGAAACAGCCTTTGGAGCAGTATTGTCTCAAAGAGCTGGTGACAATGATTACCTTCATTCTGTGGCCTTCCTGTCTCAAGTTATCTCCCCAGCAAAAAGAAACTGATGTAGGGTATAGAGAACTACTTGTCATAAAAACAGCGTTTGAGGAATGGAGACATCTAATGGAGTGGGCTGATCACCCCATTACTGTGTTCACAGACCATAGAAATCTAGAGTATTTACGTATATAGCTTTATAGTCGATCTACACCCTGGTCAATAAAACACTTTAGTTTTCGTGATAGTTGATAGTGATTTTGTTGCCACTAAGGGCATACAAGATGCAGATCATACAGCTACCATATTTCTGCAAGAGATTTTTCATTTGTATGGCTTGCCAGAGTCTATAGTGTCTGATAGGGACCCCCAATTCACGTATAAATTCTGGACAGCGTTTTGCTAGGGACTACACATTCGGCAGGCTTGATCAACTGCCTTTCACCCCCCAAAACAGAACACACACATGAAACTTGAACAGTATCTTATATGTTATACTTCTATGTTACAAGAAGACTGGGCTCAATACCTTGCTTTGACTGAATTCACCTATAATAATCAAGTTCATAGGTCTACATCCATGTCTTCCTTCCTGTGTGCATATGGGAACCATCCAACCAAGCTACCTGGATCCCCTCTCCAAAGCTCAGTTCCAGCTGCTGAATCCATGCTTACAAGAGGCCCATAATACCTTTTCTATTATAAAGAAGCGATTATTGGAGGCTATAATTGGCACCGCTTGAAGGATCCATCCGGCTGGCGAAGTACTAATCCAAGCGGAAAGAAGTCTTCATCCAGGCGACCTCTTCAATCTTCATCAAGCCAGTGAAGTCCTCATTCAGGTGGCAAGAAGTCTTCATCCAGGCACCATCTTCTATCTTTATCCATCCGGCGTGGAGTGGGTCCATCTTGAAGACATCTGGCACGGAGCATCCTCTTCATATGGTCGCCTCCCTAAACTGAAGCTTCAATGCAAGTGATGTCATCAAAGATGGTGTCCCTTGCATTCCTATTGGCTTAAAGATTTCTATCAGCCAATAGGAATTAAAGCTGCAAAAATCCTATTGGCTGTTCCAATCAACCAATAGGATTGAACTTTCAGGATTTTTTCATCTTTATTTCCTTTTCACTGATAGAAATCTTTCAGCCAATAGGAATGCAAGGAACGCTATCTTTGATGATGTCACTTGCATTGAAGCTTCAGTTTACGACCATATGAAGAGGATGCTCCGCGCCGGATGTCTTGAAGATGGACCCGCTCCGCGCCGGATGAATGAAGATAGAAGATGCTGCCTGGATGAAGACTTCTTGCCGCTTGGATGAGGACTTCGCTGGCTGGATAAAGATCGAAAAGGCCACCTGGATGAAGATTTCTTGCACCTTAGATGAGGACTTTGTCGGCTGGATGGATCCTTCAAGCGGGGACTTCAATAACTGTAAGTGGCTCGTCGGGGTTTAGTGTCAGGTTTTTTTAAGGTTTTTTTTGGGTGGGTTTTTATTTTAGCTCAGGGTTTGGGCTTTTCCTAAAAGAGCTGCTTGCCCTTTTAGGGCAGGGCAATAGAGCTAAATGCCCTTTTAAGAGCAATGCCCAAACAAATGCCATTTTCAGGGCAATGGTTAGCTTAGGTTTATTTAGATAGGTTTTTATTTGGGGGGTTGGTTGGGTGGGTGGTGGGTTTTACTGTTGGGGGGTTGTTTGTATTTTTTTTACAGATAAAAGAGCTGATATCTTTGAGGCAATGCCCCACAAAAGGCCCTTTTAAGGGCTATTGTCAGTTTAGTGTAGGCTAGGGTTTTTTATTTTGGGGGGGCTTTTTTATGTTGATAGGGCTTTTAGATTAGGAGTAATTTATTTTTATTTTTTGTTTCTTATTTTTCGTAATATAGTTATTTTACTATTTTTTGTAATTATTTATATTTTTTATTGTAATTAGTTACTTTGTAATTTTTAGGATTTTTTTAATGTGTAGTTTAGGTTTTTTTAATTAATAGTTAGTTTAATTGTAGTTTAAATATTATATTAGTTTAATTGTTAGTTTAAAATTATTTTTTTTAAATTTGACAGTTAAGTTTTCATTTAATTTAAGATAGGGAAATCGTAATTTTTAATTTTAATATAAAGTTAGGGGTGTGTTAGGTTTAGGGGTTAAATTAGTTTATTTCGTTGTGGGGGGCTTTCGATTTCGGTGTTAATAGTTTATTTTAGTATATTTCATTGTGGGGGGCTTGCGGTTTAGGGGGATAATATTTTATTATAGTATATTTCTTTGTGGGGGGCTTGTAGTTTTAGTGGTTAATAGGATTATTATAGCGGTGGTGTGAGCGGATGGCAGATTAGGGGTTAATGATATTTAAATAGTGTTTGCGATGCGGGAGGGCAGTGGTTTTGGGGGTAATAGGTTTATAGTGGCTACAATGTCGGGGAGCGGCGGAATAGGGGTTAATAAAATTTTTTAGTGGCAGCGATGTCCGGAGCGGCAGATTAGGGGTTAATAATTTTAATTTAGGGTTTACGATGCAAGAGGGCCTCGGTTTAGGGGTTAATAGGTAGTTTATGGGTGTTAGTGTACTTTTTAACACTTTAGTTATGAATTTTATGGTACAGCTTTGTAACGTAAAACTCATAACTACTGACTTTCAGATGGCGGTACGGATCTTGTCGGTATAGGGTGTACCACTCAGTTTTTAACCTCCCAGGCAAACTCGTAATACCGGCGCTATGGAAGTCCCATTGAAAAAGGACTTTTTTAAAAGTGCGGTACTAAAGCTACGTGACTGGGTAAAAGGTGTTCGGTATGCCTATACTGAAAAGACCTGTAATACCAGCGTTAGGGAAAAAGCAGCGTTATGAGCCATAACGCTGCTATTTGACTCATAACACCAAACTCGTAAGCTAGCTAACTGTAATATTCAAATGCAACATTCAAGTTTGAATGCTACATTTGAATTTAAATGTCACATTTGGATTTGAAATAGTATTTCTAGTCTACAACTATGTTTTATAAATGTAATATTCAAATTTGGATGCTACATTGGAATTTGAATATCACATTCAAATTTGAAATATTATTTCTAGTCTAATACTGTATTTTATAAATGTAATATTCAAATTTGAATGTCAAATTCGAATGTCACATTCAAATTCGAAATAGTATTTCTAGTCTACAAATTTGAATTTGAATGTCACATTCAAATTTGAATGTAGCTTTCAAATTTGAAATAGCATTTCTAGTCTACAACTGTGTTTTATAAATTTAATATTTGAAATCTGTAAATAACATATGATAATCAAATTTTTATGAATATTCGTTCTTATCAACATTCGATTATGTAAATCGAATTTCTACAATAACATTCGTTCTGACATTTGAATTTGAATATAAACACATTCGCTCATCCCTAGAAACAACCTGATGCAAATCACTAAAGTCTTTAGCAGAAACAAAGTCCACAATACACTGGTGTTTGATGAGAATAATAAAAGGTACAGAATACCTATTAGGTACAGCAGGCACAGATGATCTGAAGAAGGCTGACCCTGGTATGGCAGGCACAGGATACCCAGTGGATACTGTTGGTGAGACTGTCACAGAATACCAGGTAGGTACAGCAGGCACAGTTGGTTTGAAGAAGGCTGTCACTGGTATGATAGACACACGTTTCTCAGCAGGCACAAGATATCCAGCAGGTACTGTTGGTGAGACTGTCACGGGATACTAGGTAGATACAGCAGGCACAGCTGACTTGAAAAAGGCTGTCACTGGTATGATAGACACAGGTTTCTCAGCAGGCACAGAATACCCAGTGGGTACTGTTGGTGAGACTGTCACCAGGTAGGTACAGTTGACACTGCTTCAGGAACAGGATGAGCATACACCAGTATCAGGTTATTCTGCTTGACTTTCAGGATCCATGTGTGCATACACAGGTATCAAGGTAAGTATGTTTGGTCACAGGAGCCAGGGGAGCATACACGGGTATCAAGGTAAATAGACTTGGTCTCAGTAGCCAGGTGAGCATACACAGGTATCAAGGTAAGTAGGCTTTGTCTCAAGAGTCAGGTGAGCATACACAGGTATTAAAGCAAGTAGGCTTGTCTCAGGTGCCAGGTGAGCATACACAGGTATCAAGGTAAGTATGCTTGGTTTTATGAGCCAGGTAAGCATACACAGGTATCAATGTAAGAAGGCTTGGTCTAAGGAGCCAGGTGAGCATACACAGGTATCAAGGTAAGTATGATTGGTCTTAGGAGCCAGGTGAATATACATAGGTATCAATATAAGTAGGCTTGGTCTCGGGAGCAAGGTGAGCATACACAGGTATCAACGTAAGTATGCTTGGTCTCAGGAGCAAGGTAAGCATACACAGGCTGATTTGATCAGCCAATAGGATATAAGTAGTTCTCATCCTATTGGCTGATTTAAAATTTTCAGTCAATAGGTATGCAAGGTTACAGTATATAAAAAGGGTACCTTGCATTCAATCTTCAATGTGTGGAAGGACAATCTCATGAAGAGGACCTCCATGTCGCCGATGACCTCCATCAACCGCTCCACCTCTGCCATGAAGATAGAAGATGGACCCGTGATGGATGAAGTTAGAGCCGCTTGGGTGAACTTCTTTTGCCACTGGGATGAAGATGTTTCGCCAGACTTCGTCAACGGTGAGTACCGATTTTGGGATTAGTGTTAATTTTTGGGGGTTTTTTGGAGTTTTTATTTTTTAGATTAGGGCTTTTTTATTTTTTTATGGGCTGAAAAAGAGCTGATTGCCCTTTTAAGGGCAATGCCCATACAAATGCCTTTTTTGGGGCAATGGGTAGATTAGTTTTTTTTAGTTAGGTTTTTTTATTTTGGGGGGTGGGGGGTTGTAATGTTAAGGGATACTTGGTTTATTTTATTGGCAAACGAGCTATTAACTTTAGGGCAGTGCCTACAAAAGTACCTTTTAAGGGCTATTGGTAGTTTATTTATAGATTATTTTTTTTTATTTTGAGGTGTTGTTTTTTTAACAAGGGTATTAGAATAGGAATAACTTTTATTGTGGAATATTTTGTTTGTTATTTTCTGTAATGTTAGGTTTTTTATTTTTTGGAACTTTTTTTATTTTTAATGTAGTTAGTATCTTTTTAATTTTATTTCAGTGTATTTTAATTGGGGTTAAGTTAAGGGGTCTTAGTTTAGGGGTCTTAGGCCTAGATTTAGAGTTTGGCGGTAGCCGTGAAAACCAGCGTTAGAGGCTCCTAACGCTGGTTTTAGGCTACCGCCGGTATTTGGAGTCACTGAAAATAGGGTCTAACGCTCACTTTTCAGCCGCGACTTTTCCATACCGCAGATCCCCTTACGTCAATTGCGTATCCTATCTTTTCAATGGGATCTTCCTAACTCCAGTATTTAGAGTCGTTTCTGCAGTGAGCGTTAGAGCTCTAACGACAAAACTCCAGCCGCAGAAAAAAAGCAGGAGTTAAGAGCTTTCTGGGCTAACGCCGGTTCATAAAGCTCTTAACTACTGTACCCTAAAGTACACTAACACCCATAAACTACCTATGTACCCCTAAACCGAGGTCCCCCCACATCGCCGCCACTCGATTAAATTTTTTTAACCCCTAATCTGCCGACCGCCACCTACGTTATACTTATGTACCCCTAATCTGCTGCCCCTAACACCGCCGACCCCTGTATTATATTTATTAACCCCTAACCTGCCCCCCACAACGTCGCCGCCAGCTACTTACAAAAATTAACCCCTAATCTGCCGACCGCAAAGCGCCGCCACCTACATTATAGCTATGTACCCCTAATCTGCTGCCCCTAACACCGCCGACCCCTATATTATATTTATTAACCCCTAATCTGCCCCCCTCAACGTCGCCGACACCTGCCTACACTTATTAACCCCTAATCTGCCGAGCGGACCTGAGCGCTACTATAATAAAGTTATTAACCCCTAATCCGCCTCACTAACCCTATCATAAATAGTATTAACCCCTAATCTGCCCTCCCTAACATCGCCGACACCTAACTTCAAACATTAACCCCTAATCTGCCGACCGGAGCTCACCGCTACTATAATAAATGTATTAACCCCTAAAGCTAAGTCTAACCCTAACACTAACACCCCCCTAACTTAAATATAATTTACATCTAACGAAATTAATTAACTCTTATTAAATAAATTAATCCTATTTAAAGCTAAATACTTACCTGTAAAATAAATCCTAATATAGCTACAATATAAATTATAATTATATTGTAGCTATTTTAGGATTAATATTTATTTTACAGGCAACTTGGTATTTATTTTAACCAGGTACAATAGCTATTAAATAGTTAAGAACTATTTAATAGTTACCTAGTTAAAATAATAACAAAATTACCTGTAAAATAAATCCTAACCTAAATTATAATTAATCCTAACACTACCCTATCAATAAATTAATTAAATAAAATACCTACAATTACCTACAATAAAACCTAACACTACACTAGCAATACATTAATTAAATACAATTCCTACAAATAACTACAATGAAATAAACTAACTAAAGTACAAAAAATAAAAAAGAACTAAGTTACAAAAAATAAAAAAATATTTACAAACATCAGAAAAATATTACAACAATTTTAAACTAATTACACCTACTCTAAGCCCCCTAATAAAATAACAAAGACCCCCAAAATAAAAAAATGCCCTACCCTATTCTAAATTAATAAAGTTAAAAGCTCTTTTACCTTACCAGCCCTGAACAGGGCCCTTTGCGGGGCATGCCCCAAGAAAATCAGCTCTTTTGCCTGTAAAAAAAAAACATACAATACCCCCCCCCCAACATTACAACCCACCACCCACATACCCCTAATCTAACCCAAACCCCCCTTAAATAAACCTAACACTAAGCCCCTGAAGATCTTCCTACCTTGTCTTCACCTCAACAGGTATCACCGATCCGTCCTGGCATCCGGTGCTGAAGAGGTCCAGAAGAGGCTCCAAAGTCTTCCTCCTATCCGGCAAGAAGAGGACATCCGGACCGGCAAACATCTTCATCCAAGCGGCATCTTCTATCTTCATCCATCCGGTGCGGAGCGGGTCCATCTTGAAGCAGCCGACGCGGATCCATCCTCTTCTTTCGGCGTCTCCCGACGAATGACGGTTCCTTTAAGGGACGTCATCCAAGATGGCGTCCCTCGAATTCCGATTGGCTGATAGGATTCTATCAGCCAATCGGAATTAAGGTAAGAATATTCTGATTGGCTGATGGAATCAGCCAATCAGAATCAAGTTCAATCCGATTGGCTGTTCCGATCAGCCAATAGAATGCGAGCTCAATCTGATTGGCTGATTGGATCAGCCAATCGGATTGAACTTGATTCTGATTGGCTGATTCCATCAGCCAATCAGAATATTCCTACCTTAATTCCGATTGGCTGATAGAATCCTATCAGCCAATCGGAATTCAAGGGACGCCATCTTGGATGACGTCCCTTAAAGGAACCGTCATTCGTCGTCTAGTCGTCGGGAGAAGAGGATGGATCCGCGTCGGCTGCTTCAAGATGGACCCGCTCCTTGCCGGATGGAAGAGGATAGAAGATGCCGCTTGGATGAAGATGTTTGCCGGTCCGGATGTCCTCTTCTTGCCGGATAGGAGGAAGACTTTGGAGCCTCTTCTGGACCTCTTCAGCACCGGATGATGGATCGCCAACCCCCGCTTGGGTTGGATGAAGATTTTGGAGCCAGGACGGATCGGTGATACCTGGTTAGGTGAAGACAAGGTAGGAAGATCTTCAGGGGCTTAGTGTTAGGTTTATTTAAGGGGGGTTTGGGTTAGATTAGGGGTATGTGGGTGGTGGGTTGTAATGTTGGGGGGGGGTATTGTATGTTTTTTTTTACAGGCAAAAGAGCTGATTTTCTTGGGGCATGCCCCGCAAAGGGCCCTGTTCAGGGCTGGTAAGGTAAAAGAGCTTTTAACTTTATTAATTTAGAATAGGGTAGGGCATTTTTTTATTTTGGGGGTCTTTGTTATTTTATTAGGGGGCTTAGAGTAGGTGTAATTAGTTTAAAATTGTTGTAATATTTTTCAGATGTTTGTAAATATTTTTTTATTTTTTGTAACTTAGTTCTTTTTTATTTTTTGTACTTTAGTTAGTTTATTTCATTGTAGTTATTTGTAGGAATTGTATTTAATTTATTTATTGATAGTGTAGTGTTAGGTTTTATTGTAGGTAATTGTAGGTATTTTATTTAATTAATTTAATGATAGTGTAGTGTTAGGTTTAATTGTAACTTAGGTTAGGATTTATTTTACAGGTAATTTTGTTATTATTTTAACTAGGTAACTATTAAATAGTTCTTAACTATTTAATAGCTATTGTACCTGGTTAAAATAATTACAAAGTTGCCTGTAAAATAAATATTAATCCTAAAATAGCTACAATGTAATTATAATTTATATTGTAGCTATATTAGGGTTTATTTTACAGGTAAGTATTTAGCTTTAAATAGGAATAATTTATTTAATAAGAGTTAATTAATTTCGTTATATTTAAATTATATTTAACTTAGGGGGGTGTTAGTGTTAGGGTTAGACTTAGCTTTAGGGGTTAATCCATTTATTATAGTAGCGGTGCGGTCCGCTCGGCAGATTAGGGGTTAATAAGTGTAGGCAGGTGTAGGCGACGTTGAGGGGGGCAGATTAGGGGTTAATAAATATAATATAGGGGTCGTCGGTGTTAGGGGCAGCAGATTAGGGGTACATAAGGATAACGTAGGTGGCGGCGCTTGGCGGTCGGCAGATTAGGGGTTAATAAGTGTAGGTTGCTGGCGGCGACGTTGTGGGCGGCAGATTAGGGGTTAATAAATATAATATAGGGGTCGGCGGTGTTAGGGGCAGCAGATTAGGGGTACATAGCTATAATGTAAGTAGCGGCGGTTTACGGAGCGGCAGATTAGGGGTTAAAAATAATATGCAGGGGTCAGAAATAGCGGGGGCGGCAGATTAGGGGTTAATAAGTGTAAGGGTAGGGGTGTTTAGACTCGGGGTACATGTTAGGGTGTTAGGTGCAGACGTAGGAAGTGTTCCCCCATAGGAAACAATGGGGCCGCGTTAGGAGCTTAACGCTGCTTTTTTGCAGGTGTTAGGTTTTTTTTCAGCTCAAACAGCCCCATTGTTTCCTATGGGGGAATCGTGCACGAGCACGTTTTTGAGGCTGGCCGCTTGCATAAGCAACTCTGGTATCGAGAGTTGAAGCTGCGTTAAAAATGCTCTACGCTCCTTTTTTGGAGCCTAACGCAGCCTTTTTTTGGACTCTCAATACCAGAGTTATTTTTATGGTGCGGCCAGTAAAACGCGGGCGTTAGTTTTTCGGGTCGTTACCGACAAAACTCCAAATCTAGCCGTTAGTTTTTAGTTTAATACTTTGCGTTGTGGGAGGATGGCGGTTTAGGAGTTAATAGGTTAATTAGATACTTTGTGTTGTGGGTGGTTGGTGGTTGAGGTGTTAATAGATTAATTAAGTGTTTGCATTGTGGGCGGTTGGCAGTTTAGGTGTTAATAGGTTTATTTACTATTTGTGATGTGGGGGGTTGGTGGTTTAGGGGTTAATATGTTAGGTTGTTTACGCTGTAGTAGGATGAGGGTTTAGGGGTTAATATGTTTATTGGGTAGTTTGCGATGTGGGAAGATGGTGGCTTAGGTGTTAATATGTTTATTAGGTAGTTTGCTATGTAGGGATGTTGGTTTAGAAGTTAATGTATTTATTAGGTAGTTTAAGATGTGGGGAATACCTGTTTAGGGGTTAATACATTTATTAGATAGTTTGCGATATGGGGGATGGTGGTTTAAGGGTTAATATGTTTATTAGGTAGTTTGGGATGTGGGGGGATGGTGGTTTAAGGGTTCATATTGCGCATGCATTAGGTGTTTGTTAAGGCTTCCGGGGGAGTTACAGTACTTTTTTACTGAGCACAAGGCTTGCTGTGCCTGTTTATATGTGGCGAGATAAAAATGGATTAAAATATCTCTATTCTGCATGCATAAGTCCTTACGCTGCATATGTGATACAGACTGACAACGCCAGTTCTATGTTAGTTTATGGGAGTAAAAATAGCGGTCGACATGTAAAAAATACGAGCATAATGGGCCCCATTACATATGCGGCATTGCCGCAAAAGCCGGCGATGCCGGTTTTTGCTCAGGTTTGGTATCCTATATACAGCGCCGCATATAAATGCGGAGCGTATATTTCACCAGTCGCTCGCAATTTTTACTCCCATAGCCTAACATGGGACCGCGTCGCAAATTCGGTATCCAATATCCAGCGCAAGGACTTACGTGGCGAAAATAGAGAAATCTTACTCCATTTTTACCTCGCCATAAAAGGCAGCCGTAGCAGGCCTTGCGCTGAGTATGAGAGCACCGTTACTCCCGAAAATGCCTGCAAAAATAAACTAACACCTAAAGCATGCGCAATGTCTATCTACCTGTCAACCGCAATCCCCCACCGCAATAACTAATAAAGTGTATTAACCCCTATATCCGCCATCAAACCCACAACGCAAGTATTAACTAAATTATTAACCCCTAAATCTGCCAACCCCAACATCGCAAACTACCTATTAAAACTATTAACCCCTAATCCGCCATTAACCAACAACTCAATAAACCCATTAAAACTATTAACCCCTAAACCGCCAAAGCCCACAACGCAATAAACCTAACCCCTAACCTGACCCCTCTAACCTAACCCCCCTAAATAAACCCAAATTACCTAATTTACAAAATACTAAAGTTACTATTAAATTAAAAAAACCTAACACTACTTTAAAAATAGAAATAAACTAAGTATAAATTAAAGGGACAGTCTAATCAAAAGTGGGTGGGGGTTTTTACTGTTAGGGGGGCTTTGTGTATTTTCTTGTAAAAGAGCTGATTATCTTGAGGCAATGCCCTGCAAAAAGCCCTTTTAAGGGATACTGGTAGTTTATTAGAGTAGGGGGGTGTTTTTATGTTGGGGGGGCTTTTTATTTTCATAGGGATTAGGTATAATTTTTTATTTTCTGTAATCAGATTTTTTTATTTTCTGTAATTGTAGCTTAAAGGGATTAATACTTTAATAGGTTTATTGCGTTGTGGGCTTTGGCGGTTTAGGGGTTAATAGTTGTAATGGGTTTATTGCGTTATGGGTTAATGGCGGATTAGGGGTAACATTCTGTTATTCAGTCTTTCAGAAACTTTGCATTATACTGCAAAAATGTCAACATGGCCACATGCTCCTGGCTGAGGCTGGCTCTCTTTTTGCAGCTATTTTGCCTGCAACAGATAAGAGGCGCTCACATGGTGTTGAAGTGCCTGAGATGCATAAGTTTGCCAAGGTGGGATATTTATCTTTCTTAACTCTCCTCTTAACAAAGTAAGCCTGGACTTCATTCTAACATAAAAAAATATATAAATAAGGTTAGGGGAAAAATATCTAATCAGCTATTAAAATAACAGATATATACTTGTAGACGTTTCATTTGGTACATATTACAATTAATTAAAAATATAAAAAAATAAAAACAAAGTCAAACGTGCTAAGGACTATATATCAGTAACATGACAACATTTTACACATTTATCTATACAGTACATATAATCAGCAATACCAAGCAACCCACTAATAATTGCACAAACAGATAATAGTGCAAATCAATTCAAATAACAAATCCCATCAATCTAGGGCTAGGTATAAATAACAAGATCAGCATTATATCATACAAAGCATTGTCCCAAATCACCTGATTTAATATAAACAATCCAAATGATGACTCTTGTTATTTCTGGAGACGTCCTTTAGGCTAAGGGCATAACCATAAAACACAATACCATGTGCAGGAGCTCATTGGAGTGAAGCAGCTGGGCACAGACCAACTAATTGCAAACCAACTAATCGATTATGAGATTTGTTGACAACACAGTCAAGCTTTTGGGATATATCCTTTTTCCTAATCATATAGAAATGGATCCCAAGAATGTCTCTTCTATGCTTGAGTGGCCAGTACCTGCTAACAAGATTGGTTTCTCAAACTGTTACAGACATTTTATTAAGACCTTTTCTGAGGTCTGTGCCCCCAGTGCCTGCCATAGGCCCAGATAACAAGTGGGTTGATACATTTTTATAGCTCATGAGAGCTAACTGCGCTCAAGGTACAGTAACTACAGATATTTCAACTGCTCTAACTCCATCTCCCCCTAGACTTCTATCGGGATATCGGCACGATAAAGAAAGCATTTTCTAGTTTTAGCTTGCTTGCTAACCCGAAACTGCGCAGAACCAACCACAATAATGCTGAAGGTGTGTTAAGAATATTTCACATTCTTCTGTTCTTACAAGAAAATGTTCTATTTATTTTAATATATATATTTCTAGATATATCTGTATTTTTTGTAAAATATATATCAATATGTATGCACACACTCACACACACACACACACACACATATATATATATTTGGGGCCCGATTACGAGAGTGGCGCTTTAACAGTTACGCTCGAGCGATAAGGGGTTTATCGTGGGTGTTTGAGCGCTTCAGGTTTTTTGCTTGTATTACAAGTTGAAAGTAAAGAAGATCGCTTGAGCACAATTGAAGTTAACACGCATTGGTATTGCGCGACCACAGAGCTCTGCTTAAAGGGACACTGAACCCAAATTTTTTTCTTTTATGATTTAGATAGAGCATGCAATTTTAATCAACTTTCTAGTTTACTGCTATTAGCAAATGTTCTTCATTCTATTGGTATCTTTATTTGAAAAGCAAGAAAGTAAGTTTAGATGCCAGCCCATTTTTGGTGAACAACCTGGGTTGTTCTTGCTGATTGGTGGATAAGTTCATCCACCAATAAACAAGTGCTGTCCAGGGTTCTGGACTTTCTTTTTCAAATAAAGATAGCAAGAGAACGAAGAAAATTTGATAATAGGAGTAAATTAGAAAGTAGCTTAAAATTGCAGCTCTATCTGAATCACGAAAGAAAAAATTGGGGTTCAGTGTCCCTTTAACTGTTTTGAGAAAAAAAAAAGTGTCACCAAACACATCAAAAATTCATTGCAAAGTACAGTTATACTCATAATAACACCATCTAATGAAAAATATTTAAAAAAAATATTGCATAAAAAAAGTTATAAGGTTTAAAAACAAGGCAGGCAAAGGGCTTTAACATAGAGATAGATACATATATACTGTATATATATATATATATATATATATATATATATATATATATATATATATATATATACACATACATATATACATATATACACTGTATATATATTTTTTTCTTTTTGTTCAATAAAATATCAGCGCTTCCTTAGTCTAAGTCAAATATTTTGAAAGAATTATAATCCAATATATCTTTTTACGTTAAATAGAATAAAATACAACTAATTGCAAACAATTATAATCTGCTTAATAGCCATCAATAATAGGATTAGTTTTTATCTGTTAATATACGAACAGCTTACTAAGTTAATCTTTATACATTTACTTAGAGTTCATAAAAAAATAGACCAATGCATAAATAAATAAATGACTGGTACTAATATTTACAACCCACAGGGTATACAGGTAACACAGTTAAAACGATTGTGCTCATAAAAGATATTTGCAAAAGCTCAAAGTATTTTCATCGGTTGCAGCTAAGTGTGTAATCCGGGTATCCTGGTCCTGACAGAAGTAGCAGCTGAAAAATATAAGAGACACACAGCGCCCACCGATTCAAGGTAGTATAAAACAATTTTAATAAAAGCGCAACTAAGCATACATTGCACTTACAAGATAAAAGTTGCCAAAAGACATGTCATAAAAGTGACGAAATCCTCCGTAGCTGACCAGAGTGGATGCTTGTTCTGTGTAAATTGCAGTTTCTCAGCGTTCTTAGCAAGGAATTAGATGCAGTCTTTGCAGCTTTTTTTGTAATTGCAGCATTGTCTATTATCCTTTAATCTCAGCCCAGACACCGTAGTGCCTTACACATAAGAACAGATCCAATCAGCCAATAGGATTTTTTCTACCTTAATTCCTATTGGCTGATAGAATTCTATCAGCCAATCGGAATTGAAGGGACGCCATCTTGGATGACGTCATTTAAAGGAACCTTCATTCCAGAAGAGCCGTCGGATGAAGAGGTCGCTCCACGTCGGATGTCTTGAAGATGAACCCGCTCCGCGCCGGATGGATGAAGATAGAAGATGCCGTCTGGATGAAGCCTTCTGCCCGTCTGGAGGACCACTTCTGCCGGCTTGGATGAAGACTTCTCCTGGCTTCGTTGAGGACTTCGGCCCGGTTGGGTGATCTTCAAGGGGTTAGTGTTAGTTTTTTTAAGGGGGGATTGGGTGGGTTTTAGAGTAGGGTTGGTTGTGTGGGTGGTGGGTTTTAATGTTGGGGGGATTTGTAATATATTTTACAGATAAAAGAGCTGATTACTTTGGGGCAATACCCCGCAAAAGGCCCTTTTAAGGGCTATTTGTAATTTAGTGTAGGGTAGGGCTTTTTTTTATTTTTTGGGGGTGCTTTTTTATTTTGTTAGGGGGATTAGATTATGTGTAAGTAGTTTAAAAATCTTGTAATTTGTTTATTTTTTCTCCAACATAGGTGTGTCCGGTCCACGGCGTCATCCTTACTTGTGGGATATTCTCTTCCCCAACAGGAAATGGCAAAGAGCCCAGCAAAGCTGGTCACATGATCCCTCCTAGGCTCCGCCTACCCCAGTCATTCTCTTTGCCGTTGTACAGGCAACATCTCCACGGAGATGGCTTAGAGTTTTTTAGTGTTTAACTGTAGTTTTTATTATTCAATCAAGAGTTTGTTATTTTAAAATAGTGCTGGTATGTACTATTTACTCAGAAACAGAAAAGAGATGAAGATTTCTGTTTGTATGAGGAAAATGATTTTAGCACCGTAACTAAAATCCATGGCTGTTCCACACAGGACTGTTGAGAGCAATTAACTTCAGTTGGGGGAACAGTGTGCAGTCTCTTACTGCTTGAGGTATGACACATTCTAACAAGACGATGTAATGCTGGAAGCTGTCATTTTCCCTATGGGATCCGGTAAGCCATGTTTATTAAGATAGTAAATAAGGGCTTCACAAGGGCTTATTAAGACTGTAGACTTTTTCTGGGCTAAATCGATTCATTATTAACACATATTTAGCCTTGAGGAATCATTTATTCTGGGTATTTTGATATGATTATATCGGCAGGCACTGTTTTAGACACCTTATTCTTTAGGGGCTTTCCCTAATCATAGTCAGAGCCTCATTTTCGCGCCGGTATGGCGCACTTGTTTTTGAGGACAGCATGGCATGCAGCTGCATGTGTGTGGAGCTCTGATACATAGAAAAGTCTTTCTGAAGGCATCATTTGGTATCGTATTCCCCTTTGGGCTTGGTTGGGTCTCAGCAAAGCAGATTCCAGGGACTGTAAAGGGGTTAAATATAAAAACGGCTCCGGTTCCGTTATTTTAAGGGTTAAAGCTTCCAAATTTGGTGTGCAATACTTTTAAGGCTTTAAGACACTGTGGTGAAATTTTGGTGAATTTTGAACAATTCCTTCATACTTTTTCGCAATTGCAGTAATAAAGTGTGTTTAGTTTAAAATTTAAAGTGACAGTAACGGTTTTATTTTAAAACGTTTTTTGTGCTTTGTTATCAAGTTTATGCCTGTTTAACATGTCTGAACTACCAGATAGATTGTGTTCTGACTGTGGGGAAACCAAGGTTCCTTCTCATTTAACTATATGTATTTTATGTCATAAAAAAATTTAGTAAAAATGATGCCCAAGATGATTCCTCAAGTGAGGGGAGTAAGCATGGTACTGCATCATCCCCTCCTTCGTCTACACCAGTCTTGCCCATACAGGAGGCCCCTAGTACATCTAGTGCGCCAATACTCCTTACTATGCAACATTTAACGGCTGTAATGGATAATTCTATCAAAAACATTTTAGCCAATATGCCCACTTATCAGCGAAAGCGCGACTGCTCTGTTTTAGAAAATTCTGTAGAGCATGAGAACGCTGATGATATGGTTTCTGAAGGGCCCCTACACCAGTCTGAGGGGGCCAGGGAGGTTTTGTCTGAGGGAGAAATTTCAGATTCAGGAAACATTTCTCAACAAGCTGAACCTGATGTGATTACTTTTAAATTTAAGTTGGAACATCTCCGCGCTCTGCTTAAGGAGGTGTTATCCAATTTGGATGATTGTGATTATCTGGTCATTCCAGAACCACTATGTAAAATGGAAAAGTTCTTAGAGGCCCCGGGGCCCCCCGAAGCTTTTCCTATATCCAAGCGGGTGGCGTACATTGTTAGTAAAGAATGGGACAGGCCCGGTATTCCTTTAGTACCTCCCCCCATATTTAAAAAATTGTTTTCCTATAGTCGACCCCAGAAAGGACTGATGGCAGACAGTCCCCAAGGTCGAGGGGGCGGTTTCTACTCTACACAAGCGCGCCACTATACCCATAGAAGATAGTTGTGCTTTCCAAGATCCTATGGATAAAAAATTAGAAGGTCTGCTAAAAAAGATGTTTGTTCAGCAAGGTTCCCTTCTACAACCAATTGCATGCATTGTCCCTGTCACTGCAGCCGCGTGTTTCTAGTTTGATGAGCTAGGAAAGGCGATTATTAGTAATTCTTCTTCTTATGAGGAGATTATGGACAGAATTCGTGCTCTTAAATTGGCTAATTCTTTCACCCTAGACGCCACCTTGCAATTGGCTAGGTTAGCGGCGAAAAAATTCTGGGTTTGCTATTGTGGCGCAGAGCGCTTTGGTTAAAATCTTGGGCAGCGGATGCGTCTTCCAAGAACAAATTGCTTGACATTCCTTTCAAGGGGAAAACACTCTTTGGCCCTGACTTGAAAGAGATTATCTCTGATATCACTGGGGGCAAGGGCCACGCCCTTCCTCAGGATAGGTCTTTTCAAGACCAAAAATAAACCTAAGTTTCGTCCCTTTCGCAGAAACGGATCAGCCCCAAGGGCTACGTCCTCTAAGCAGGAAGGTAATACTTCTCAAGCCAATCCAGCCTGGAGACCTATGCAAGGCTGGAACAAAGGAAAGCAGGCCAGGAAACCTGCCACTGCTACCAAGACAGCATGAAATGCGGGCCCCCGATCCGGGACCGGATCTGGTGGGGGGCAGACTCTCTCTCTTCGCTCAGGCTTGGGCAAGAGATGTTCTGGATCCTTGGGCGCTAGAAATAGTCTCCCAAGGTTATTCTCTGGAGTTCAAGGGGCTTCCTCCAAGGGGGAGGTTCCACAGGTCTCAGTTGTCTTCAGACCACATAAGAAGACAGGCATTCTTACATTGGGTAGAAGACCTGCTAAAAATGGGAGTGATTCATCCTGTTCCATTAGGAGAACAAGGGATGGGGTTCTACTCCAATCTGTTCATAGTTCCCAAAAAAGAGGGAACGTTCAGACCAATCTTAGATCTCAAGATCTTGAACAAGTTTCTCAAGGTTCCATCGTTCAAGATGGAAACCATTCGAACACTTCTTCCTTCCATCCAGGAAGGTCAATTCATGACCAAGGTGGATTTCAAGGATGCGTATCTACATATTCCTATCCACAAGGAACATCATCGGTTCCTAAGGTTTGCATTCCTGGACAAGCATTTCCAGTTCGTGGCGTTTTCTTTCAGATTAGCCACTGCTCCTAGGATTTTCTCATAGATACTAGGGTCCCTTCTGGCGGTGCTAAGACCAAGGGGCATTGCTGTAGTACCTTACTTGGACGACATTCTGATTCGAGCGTCGTCCCTTCCTCAAGTAAAGGCTCACACGGACATTGTCCTGGCCTTTCTCAGATCTCACGGATGGAAAGTGAACGTGGAAAAGAGTTCTCTATCTCCGTCAACGAGGGTTCCCTTCTTGGGAACTATAATAGACTCCTTAGAAATGAGGATTTTTCTGACAGAAGCCAGAAAAACAAAACTTCTAGACTCTTGTCGGATACTTCATTCCGTTCCTCTTCCTTCCATAGCGCAGTGCATGGAAGTGATAGGTTTGAGGGTAGCGGCAATGGACATAGTTCCTTTTGTGCGCATTCATCTAAGACCATTACAACTGTTCATGCTCAGTCAGTGGAATGGGGACTATTCAGACTTGTCTCCGAAGATACAAGTAAATCAGAGGACCAGAGACTCATTCCGTTGGTGGCTGTCCCTGGACAACCTGTCACAAGGGATGACCTTCCGCAGACCAGAGTGGGTCATTGTCACGACCGACGCCAGTCTGATGGGCTGGGGCGCGGTCTGGGGATCCCTGAAAGCTCAGGGTCTTTGGTCTCGGGTAGAATCTCTTCTACCGATAAATATCTGGAACTGAGAGCGATATTCAATGCTCTCAAAGCTTGGCCTCAGCTAGCGAGGGCCAAGTTCATACATCAACCATCAGGGGGGAACAAGGAGTTCCCTAGCGATGGAAGAAGTGACCAAAATCATTCTATGGGAGGAGTCTCACTCCTGCCACCTGTCTGCTATCCACATCCCAGGAGTGGAAAATTGGGAAGCGGATTTTCTGAGTCGTCAGACATTGCATCCGGGGGAGTGGGAACTCCATCCGGAAATCTTTGCCCAAGTCACTCAACCGTGGGGCATTCCAGACATGGATCTGATGGCCTCTCGTCAGAACTTCAGAGTTCCTTACTACGGGTACAGATCCAGGGATCCCAAGGCGGCTCTAGTGGATGCACTAGTAGCACCTTGGACCTTCAAACTAGCTTATGTGTTCCCGCCGTTTCCTCTCATCCCCAGGCTGGTAGCCAGGATCAATCAAGAGAGGGCGTCGGTGATTTTGATAGCTCCTGCGTGGCCACGCAGGACTTGGTATGCAGATCTGGTGAATATGTCATCGGCTCCACCATGGAAGCTACCTTTGAGACGAGACCTTCTTGTTCTAGGTCCGTTCGACCCACTCCAGCTGACTGCTTGGAGATTGAACGCTTGATCTTATCAAAGCGAGGGTTCTCAGATTCTGTTATTAATACTCTTGTTCAGGCCTGAAAGCCTGTAACCAGAAAAATTACCACATAATTTGGTATATCTGTTGGTGTGAATCTGCAGGATTCCCTTGGGACAAGGTTAAGATTCCTAAGAGTCTATCCTTCCTTCGAGAAGGATTGGAAAAAGGATTATCTGCAAGTTCCTTGATGGGACAGATTTCTGCCTTGTCTGTGTTACTTCACAAAAAGCTGGCACCTGTGCCAGATGTTCTAGCCTTTGTTCAGGCTCTGGTTAGAATCAAGCCTGTTTACAAAATTTTGACTCCTCCTTGGAGTCTCAACCTAGTTCTTTCAGTTCTTCAGGGGGTTCCGTTTGAACCCTTACATTCCGTTGATATTAAGTTATTATCTTGGAAAGTTTTGTTTTTGGTTGCAATTTCTTCTGCTAGAAGAGTTTCAGAATTATCTGCTCTGCAGTGTTCTTCTCCTTATCTGGTGTTCCATGCAGATAAGGTGGTTTTGCGTACTAAACCTGGTTTTCTTCCAAAAGTTGTTTCTAACAAAAACATTAACCAGGAGATAGTTGTGCCTTCTTTGTGTCCTAATCCAGTTTCAAAGAAGGAACGTTTGTTGCACAACTTGGATGTAGTTCGTGCTCTCAAATTTTACTTAGCAGCTACTAAGGATTTCAGACAAACTTCGTCTTTGTTTGTTGTTTATTTTGGTAAACGGAGAGGTCAAAAAAGCAACTTCTACCTCTCTCTCCTTCTGGATTAAAAGCATTATCCGATTGGCTTATGAGACTGCCGGACGGCAGCCTCCTGAAAGAATCACAGCTCACTCCACTAGGGCTGTGGCTTCCACATGGGCCTTCAAGAACGAGGCTTCTGTTGATCAGATATGTAAGGCAGCGACTTGGTCTTCACTGCACACTTTTTCTAAATTTTACAAATTTGATACTTTTGCTTCTTCTGAGGCTATTTTTGGGAGAAAGGTTTTGCAAGCCGTGGTGCCTTCCATTTAGGTGACCTGATTTGCTCCCTCCCTTCATCCGTGTCCTAAAGCTTTGGTATTGGTTCCCACAAGTAAGGATGACGCCGTGGACCGGACACACCTATGTTGGAGAAAACAGAATTTATGTTTACCTGATAAATTACTTTCTCCAACGGTGTGTCCGGTCCACGGCCCGCCCTGGTTTTTTTAATCAGGTCTGATAATTTATTTTCTTTAACTACAGTCACCACGGTAACATATGGTTTCTCCTATGCAAATATTCCTCCTTAACGTCGGTCGAATGACTGGGGTAGGCGGAGCCTAGGAGGGATCATGTGACCAGCTTTGCTGGGCTCTTTGCCATTTCCTGTTGGGGAAGAGAATATCCCACAAGTAAGGATGACGCCGTGGACCGGACACACCGTTGGAGAAAGTAATTTATCAGGTAAACATAAATTCTGTTTTTCTGTAATTTAGTGTTTTTTTTGTTCTTTAGATAATTTAATTTAATTCTATTTAATTGTATTTAATGCATTTAATTATAGTGTAGTGTTAGGTATTATTGTAACTTAGGTTAGGTTTTTATTTTACAGGTAAATTTGTATTAATTTTAACTAGGTAGATTATTAAATAGTTAATAACTATTTAGTAACTATTCTACCTAGTTAAAATAAATACAAACTTGCCTGTAAAATAAAAATAAACCCTAAGCTAGCTACAATGTAACTATTAGTTATATTGTAGCTAGCTTAGGGTTTATTTTACAGGTAAGTATTTAGTTTGAAATAGGAATAATGTAGTTAATTATAGTAATTTTATTTAGATTTATTTAAATTATATTTAAGTTAGGGGGGGTTAGGGTTAGACTTAGATTTAGGGGTTAATAACTTTAGTATAGTGGTGGCGATGTTAGGGGCGGCAGATTAGGGGTTAATAAATGTAGGTAGGTGGTGGCGATGTTAGGGACAGCAGATTAGAGGTTAATAATATTTAACTAATGTTTGTGAGGCAGGAATGCGGCGGTTTAGGTGTTAATATATTAATCTATCAGCCAATCGGAATTAAGGTAGAAAAAATCCTATTGGCTGATGCAATCAGCCAATCGGAATCTAAGGGACGCCATCTTGGATGACGTCACTTAAAGGTACATTCATTCAGTAAGAAGACGTTGGAAGAAGAGGATGATCCGCGTCGGATGTCTTAAAGATAGACCCGCTCCGCGCCGGATGGATGAAGATAGAAGATGCCGTCTGGATGAAGACTTCTGCCCGTCTGGAGGTTCACTTCTGCCCAGTTGGATGAAGACTTCTGCCCGTCTGGAGGACCACTTCTGCCCGGCTTGGATGAAGACTTTTGCCCATCTGGAGGACCACTTCGCCCGGCTTGGATGAAGACGTCTCCCGGTAAGGTGATCTTCAGGGGGTTAGTGTTTTTTTAAGGGTGTATTGGGTGGGTTTTATTTTTAGGTTAGGGCTTTGGGCCGCAAAAGAGCTAACTGCCCTTTTTTCAGGGCAATGGGGAGCTTAGGTTTTTTTAGTATTAGTTTGTATTTTTTTGGGGGGGATAGTTGTGTGGGTGGTGGCTTTTACTGTCGGGCGGGTTGTTTTTATTTATTTTTTTACAGGTAATAGAGCTGATTACTTTGGGGCAATGCCCCGCAAAAGGCCCTTTTAAGGGCTATTGGTAGTTTAGTTTAGGCTAGGGTTTTTTTTATTTTGGGGGGGCTTTTTTATTTTGATAGGGCTATCAGATTAGGTGTAATTAGTTTAAATTTCTGATAATTTCTTTTTTATTTTCTGTAATTTAGTGTTTTTTTTTTGTACTTTAGATAATTGTATATAATTTAGGTAATGTATTTAATTATAGTGTAATGTTAGGTGTTAGTGAAACTTAGGTTAGGTTTTACAGGTAAATTTGTATTTATTTTAGCTAGGTAGTTATTAAATAGTTAATAACTATTTAGTAACTATTCTACCTAGTTAAAATAAATACAAACTTGCCTGTAAAATAAAAATAAACCCTAAGCTAGCTACAATGTATAGCAGGATAGGGGTTAATAAGTTTATTAGAGTGGCGGTGGGCTCCGGGAGCGGTAGGATAGGGGTTAATAAGTTTATTAGAGTGGCGGTGGGCTCCGGGAGCGGCAGGATAGGGGTTAATAAGTTTATTAGAGTAGTGGTGGGCTCCGGGAGTGGCGGTTTAGGGGTAATTAACTTTCTTTAGTTGCGGCGGGGTCCGTGAGCAGCGGGATAGGGGTAAAACAGTGTAGTATAGTGGCGGTGTTTAGTGACAGTATACCAATAAAGCTGGGAAAAAGCCGAAGAGCAGCGAGATCGATGACTGCCCCGTACTTGGTGCGCAGCTTTTTGACAGCTTTTTTGGTAACTTTGGAGAGCGTATTCAGGTCCGTGGCAGCGATGTTAGGCGAACTTAAGTGAGCATATTGGTGCCGGCGAATGCAAGTAAGTTGAAGGCTTGATAAGTAGATGCCTTTGCATCAATGTTTTTGGAAAATTTTACAGTTACTAATTTCCTTGACTATTTTTCTTTTTGAACCCTCTAGGAGCCAATGAGAGCGGATTTAATGTGTTTTTGTTGGTCGGGATCCTTGTAGCTCTTGTGTTTATTGGAGCTATAATTGGTGCTGTTTTGTATTGCAGACACAAGAAAGGTAAGGCACACGTACTATCAGCTGCTGATTTATCATTACTCAGTATTGAACTGAAGCATAAGAAGGCATCTCCAGTTTCACTGTAGCTCATTTCTGTGTATCCTGTATTCTATAGGTATAAAAGCATTTATAATGAATAAAATTCAGGGTCCTGATTCTTGGGTTGATGGAGAGAAGATTACTTTGTACTGCACAGCATCTCACTGTACTAAAGATGTGCAAGCGGCATGGATTATAAAGAATAAAGATGGCACAATGTGTGAGATCACAGACTTTACAAAGGTGCAATCAGAAGAGGAAGAGCCTCTCATGGCCAAGGAATATGAGATGACCAATGAGAGAACAGATAAACCAGGGGAAAAGGGATCTTGTGATTATACAACTTCTCTAAGCTTCATTCCATCTGTATCAAGGCATCTAGACTCATCCATTATCTGTAGGTTTGTGTGCGGGAAAGAGAAGGCGGAGAGAACATTTCAGTTCAAATCTATCTATGGTAACGATCACCCGTTTTTTCTTTATTTTAATCTATTTAATCTATCTATTCTGTATCTTTGTGTTATTATATCTATTCTGTATCTATCTATCTATCTATCTATCTATCTATCTATCTATCTATCTATCTATCTGTCTATCTACCTATCTATCTATTTACCTATCTATCTATCTATCTATCTATCTATCTATCTATCTATCTACCTATCTATCTATCTATCTATCTATCTAAATATCTAATTATACATCTATCTGTCTAAATATCTTTATATTTCTACCAGTACAAAACTGATGTGCAGTTATTTTGCTGTTATAAACTCACTGTGAATATTTCACACTCACTATTTTAAATATTTTCAGAAAAAGGATAATTTCACTTACTTTATACATTAAAATACACACAAAAATGCAATTGTACAATTGGTCACTCATACTATAAATAATAACAATAAAGTATTTAAAAAATGAAAAAGTCTAACTTCCAGTTCATTTAGTTTGGAAAGAAATTCATCCAAATCTTCATTGTGAAAGAATAAAAATTCATAAAATCAAATTCCAAACATCCAGAATGTATGGGGTAGTTTACTTACCCACAGCAAACACGTATCACCTGTGAAGAGCGCAAACACATCTCTATGTAAAAAAAGAAGATATTTTACCTCAAATATTCACACCCCACTGTAAAGAGACTTTAAGCAGGAAGCTATTCCCCGGACTTTCAAAGGAGTGTGCATCTGGCATGTGCAGGCACAGTCATGTTATTTTCCTGTTCAGTTTAAAGGGACACTCAGCTTAAATTAAATTTTCCTGATTCAGATACAGCATGTAATTTTAAACAACTTTCCAATTTACTTCCATTAAAAAAAATGTGCACAGTCTTTTATATTTACAATTTTTGAGTCACCAGATCCTACTGAGCATGTGCAGGAATTCACAGACTATACGTATATGCATTTGTGATTGGCTGATTGCTATCACATGGTACAAGGGGAGTGGAAATATACATAACTTTGAAATTTGTTATAAAAAAATCTACTACTCATTTGAAGTTCAGACTAAGTGCTATTGCATTGTCTTGTTATCTTGCATTTGTTGATTATGCAAATCTAATGTGTTGACTGGTCCTTTAAGGAAGTTCTAGGAAATCTCATGAGATCACAGCAAAGGCAAAGTATTGCTGAAGCTGATTAGCTATTTTTTGTTTGTTTGTTTGTTTGTTTCAACTTGCAACGTTACAACAGCTGAAGTATAATTGTTTACACAGCACTTACTCTGGTGAGCGGAAGAAATGTTGAGGTAAAATATGTTCCTTTTTTACTTAGAGATGATCAAGTGATATTTTCTTGTCAGCTTTTTACAGTTTTGCTGCATAACTTTCAAATTATTTAGCAAATGAGTATTATGTCCCTTAAATAAAAAAATACAAAATACACTCACAATCTTGAGAAAATGACCAGAGAGGGTCAGGAAATGCTTTGAGGTTGTGTTCAGTTTGATATCAACAATCCCATCATGGAGAGCATGAGAACTGTCTAGACCAGTGATATCTAAACTTGGCACCCCACATGTTTAGGAACTACATTTCCCATGATGCTAAGGCACTCTGCAGTCTAGTTGAGCATCATAGAAATGTTGTTCTGAAACATCAGGGCTGCCTCGTTAGCCATCACTGGTCTAGAGCAATCAAGAGTACAGCAGGTGATGTCACACCCGGAGTGCTCCAGTGCGAAGTTCATACTTTTTATTGTGCCAAGGAACAAGGTGCTATCATATAATGTGCTATGCTGTGAGTGTATTTTATATTCTTTTATTAAATGGTGAATTAAAGGGATATGAAGCCAAAAAATGTATTTCCATGAGTCAGATAGAGCATGCGATTTTAAGCAACTTTCTAATTTACTTCTTGTATCAAATTGTCTTAGTTCTCTTAATATCTTTTGTTGAAAAGCAGGGATGTATGCTAAGGAGCACTATATGGCAGCAGTTTTGCTAGAATGCTATCCACTAGATGGCAGCACTATTTCCTCTCATGTAATGCGCCAGATGCCTACCTAGGTATCTCTTTAACACAGAATATCATGGGAACAAAGCAAATTTGATAGTAGATGTAAATTGGAAACTAGACCAGAACGGGAGCGAGCTACATTCATTTTAATGGCGCGACCGGGCATATAGTGTTGCCGTGATGCGCTGTGTAAAAACCAGACCCGCTCAGTAGATCAAGGAGCGGCGTTCTGGTAAAAAGGAGGTTTTAGATACAATTTCTCTAAATACTTTAAAGTATAAATGTGCCCCTAAGCTAATAAGCACTATGTGCAGAATTATATAACATTAGTTTGTAAGTTTACTGCCCCTTTAAGTACTGCATCAGGTGGCTTTTCCATTTGTGTTTGCGCGCTTCACAGGTAATATATACTGTATACATTACTTTGTATTGTAAAATGTTACACTTTTTTTTGTTTAGTGAGCATTACAACAAATGCACTACAAAATAACAGTAAATAAACCTCCTGTAGTGTCCAATAAATTGTATGGTGAAGCTACTAATTGGTCACATAAGCCAAGTAACCAATGATGTTTTGTTTGGGGGAACATCCTTACTTAAAGGGACAGTCTACACATTAGTCATCTTAAAGTCTTACCTTAGATTAAGCTGCAAATAGCCTCCTGTACCCTCTTCTATATCATGCAGCAGTGATAGTAAAAAACAGTTGTTTTAAAAAGAATATAATTTCTGGCCACCTTTAAATTGGCCGCCAAACTGCCTACTGATGACATCACGATCCAAGCTACATATGGAGTCCAATCACAAAAGGCTCACTAGTGGGATTCAGCAGACTGTCAACGCTATTCAGCAGAGTGCCCATGCAGCTCGGATCGTGATGTCATCAGTGGGCGGAGTTAGGCAGCCATTTCAAAGTGGTCAGAACCGATATTTTTTTTTTAAATAACTTTTTAACTGAAACTGCTGCATGATATAGAAAGGGGTGCAGGGGGCTATTTGCAGCTTAGTCTAAGGTAAGACTTTAAGATTACTAAGGTGTAGAGCTTTCCCTTTAATTAATATACATACAAGAGCAATTAATTAACATACATACATGAGTAATTAACATACATACAGGAGTAATTAACATACAGGACAGAGTGAAACCCTAATTCTGTCATCTACTGATTTTATCTTTTAGCAAAACCTAAGATCTTGGAGCCAGTAATATTCACACTTTGTGAGCCAGACGATGTGCAGCTGTCAGTGAATCTGCAAGGATTTTATCCACAAAATATCCAGATAAGCTGGGGCTGTGATGGGAAAGAGTCCAGAGAGGACAGGACCTCAGAAGATGAGTTAAAAAATAATCCTGATAAAACTTTTAGTATTCAAAGCAAATGTAAGATCCCTGGTGATCTCTTCAAAGATCCGGCTTTTAAAGTGTGTGTGACTTGGCAACATGAATCTATGGAAAGCCCCGAGTCTAGAGAAGTGTCTGTTAGAGGTAAGTGTGAGATAATGCAGGAAAATTGTTATTTAGTTTATATTACTAGCTGGTTCAAGTACAAACAGTAAGCTCCAGTTGCAGTCAATTATGGACTAGGGTAAATGAGCATAGATCAACCAACGACTATGCAGCATGTAGGAGGGTCAGGGTTATAAAGTCCAGGGAATACACTCCAATCTATATGGAGGCATGGGGGAAACTACAATTTTCAGATTGAATGACAAAAAAATCTACAAAATAAATAACAGAAGCACATTGTTAAGTTTTTCAGTTTGCAGAATTAAAATTTTTACGGAGAATTCAGTTTTCAGTTTACAATTAATGTCCTCTTTGATAAACCCAACAATAACCTAGGGCTTTTTTTATTTTATTTTATTTGCCTAATACAAAAAAACTAATTTCTTTAGTCTCACACTGACATGCTGGGTTATTTGGTAATTATCTTATTTTTAGATTTAACGTGATGACATTAATCATGTCATTGTATGTGTTTTATGGGCTACATTACAAGTGGCATGCTAATTAGCGCTCACTGTTTAGAGCTAACACTGCAAGAAGTTAGTTTTTTGCACGTGTTTCGGATGGCGCACATATTACAAATTGAAAGTAAAAACGTTGCGTGTGTGTGAAATCCGACGCACGCTAACAGCTTGACTTTGGATATTGCAACCACGCTAACTTCTCCCCAAATATTTTAATGGAGCCACAAATTTTATAAAAAAAAATATATTGCACCTGTACTCGCACGCTAACCCGACCGCGTTTAACCAAGTGGACATTGCTGACGAGAGTTATTAACCTTGTCATATACATATACCTTTTAACCCTATAACTTTTTAAATAATATTTATATGAATCAGTTTTATAAGATAGTGTTATATGAGTGTAACTGTATTTTTAAATGAATTTGTTGTGTTTGGTGCACACTATTACTTTGAGTGTAAAATGGCATTGCGCTTGAGCTGTTGAGTTTACTTTCAACTTGTAATATGTACGTAATTTAACTTGCACCCAAAAACCTGATATAGCCCTATTTCTTTACATTGATAAGATTAACCAATCATATTGTGGTATGGAATTAGTGATTAATCTTTGATTATGGTGGATATGAATGAAATGCGTTGGCCATTTTAATAGCTGGTTCTAACCTCATTGGATGGCATTATTTTTAATAAAATAATATGTTTTTTGTTTGTTTTATTTATGTTTGCCAGTAATCCCTATTAAATCAACTAGAGATCTTTTCACAAAACTTTGTAACTTATAATGCTTCCTATCCAAATCCAGTAAACTTCCTGTGTACAGCTGTATGGCAGTTTGGGTGATTTCTGACTTCTTTTATGTTAAGTCACCATTTAATGAGTAAAATCTGCAGAATTATTGCACAATATAACAGCAAAATCTAGTTAAACATGCATACAAAAACAAACCCATAGTCACAGACTTTTTAAATGGGATCTTTCTAACCTTCATGAAAACAAAAGATAAGTGCTGGAAAACAGATATTTCCACAATCCATTATTCCTGGGAATTACTCTTCCTTACCACTAGGAGGAGGCAAAGATTCCCAAACCCCAAAAGCTCTATAAAACCCCTCCCAACTCACATGTACCTCAGTCTTTACTTTTCCTTCGCTGGAGGTGGTCGAAAAATGAAGATGTGCATTTGATTCTTCAGAGAGAGGGGTTCTCAGTCTATATTGAGGCCTGGTTTCCCCTCAGAGTGCAGTGCTTGTCAGAAGGACGTATATTATATATGGCTTGTGGCTCCTTTTTTTTGCCCCAATAAGCTCTGTATTTTTTATGCTCTTGAAAAAGACAGTGATACCTGTTGAAACACGTTGAGCTTTTATATGAAAATATGTTTGTAAGTAAACCTTCTGTTTAATGGAACAGAAGTTTGAAGCTGCTTTTTTTAATAAATATCAGAAGATTTGTTTTACAGCTTTGTCTGTGAGTATATTCCTTTTAGTAGCTACCATCACCAGTGTGTTCTACACTATTTGTGGACCTTTCTTTTTTAAAGACAGAAAAATTGTCTTCTTAGTTTTCTGGTTGGCTCTTAGACTTAGAAGAAATTTGTTAAGCCCTAACTTACATTTTCTGCTTTGTGGTATCTCCTTGCACATCACTGGAGTTCAGGAAGGAAGAGTAAAGTGAAGATAGAGGAACACAGTAACTACAGGTGGCCCTCGGTTTACGCCGGTTCAATTTGCGCCGTTTCAGAATAACAACCTTTTTTTCAGTCATGTGACTGCTATTGAAAAGCAGTGCACTAATTAAAATAGCCAGTAGGTTGAGCTGTCCGCTTGTGTTGCAGCAAAGTTATGCAACTTAGCAGACTGAAATTGATCTGTGTACACAGAGCAGACCAGACCTATCGTGCAACAAGATCTAGCAGCCACTTCCCTATTATCTTCCTGTCCAGCTGCTTGAGGTGAGGGTGCTTAACTGCCTATTAATCACTCCAGATTGAAATGCATCGAATAGGTGCAGACCCAATATTATCTAACATGCTAACAATGCAAATAACTGTTTGGAGAAAAATGCAAGTAAAAAAATGTTTTGTTCATTAAACTTAGTTTGATGATACAGTCTGTTGTGTGATTATTTAATAAGGTATATAATGCTGTTAACATTTAAAGTCTTCATTTCAAAGCTTTAAAAATAATGTATTAGGTGTTACTTATGACAATTATGAGAGGGGCCTGGAATCTAACTCCCTCACTTCCCATTGACTTACATTATAAACTGGGTTTCAATTTACAATGGTTTTGATTTACAACCATTCCTTCTGGAACCTAACCCCGGCGTAAACTGAGGGCTACCTGTATTTACATTAAGATAGAATTGAACAGTGACACCTACAGGTCGAAATAAAAAAGTGCAGCCACAGATTTTATTTTAACTGGCACTGCTCTCTTCTTACTGCAGACATGCTGCATTTTCTGCGATGACATTGTAGATCACAGCATGTTCTGCCTTGGAGGTCTCCTGAACACCTTACTACAAAGTTTGTGTGTTTATTGTAAAATAGCTGATGTCTCTCCTCCAGCTTATTTCTGTGACTCTTGTTTAAAAATGTTAATGCAGACATGCTGCATTTTCTGCAATGAAATTGTAGATCACAGCATGTTCTGCCTTGGAGGTCTCCTGAACACCTTACTACAAAGTTTGTGTGTTTATTGTAAAGTAGCTGATGTCTCTCCTCCAGCTTATTTCTGTGACTCTTGTTTAAAAATGTTAATGCATTCAAACCAACCTAATGCTGCTTCTATGGGTGTTACTACTCCTTCTGTTTATTTATTACAGGAGAATGATACTGTTTTAAAGTAGTTTTGAAAATAATAGGAATCCCTGAAACAGCTGAATATGCAGACTTAGCACATTTGGTCTCAATCCAATTGCCCCAAGCACTGAGAGTACCAGAAAAAGATTTACCATATACTATAGAGAGATCACACAGACTAGGTCCCCGTACGATTAGAAACAACCAATCTTAAAAAAGACCTATTATAATAATATTCCTTAAATACCAAGATAAAAAGAACTTGTTGACACTATATCGACAGCACATGCCATTTAGCTTTGAACACAATAATGTCCTGTTTTTTCAGGACTTCTCTAATGAAACTTCCAAAAACAGACGAGCTATTGCCTCTCTCTGCTTTCAATTAATAGAATTAGGATTTAAGGCAACCATGATTTACCCAGCCAAAATAAAAGTTATGCATAATTCTAGCGTAATCATCTTAGATAGTGAAGAGAAAGTTAGGCAATTCATCGAAAATAATAAGGTATAAAGAGTTAAGACATTACCATCTCTTTTTCTCTTTTTTTACTGCTGGATCGTATTTTTTTTTTTTTCTCTGTCCCGTCACTTATTCCTTCTAGTTTCTTCTGATCTCTCCCAGAAGTTTTAATACATACACTTTGTCGCTACTATGAAAAATATGCTTAAGCTCCTTTCTTGGAATGTGGGAGGGATATCCTCCCCTATTAAAAGGAAAATAATTCTGCAGTACCTTAAACAATTTACTCCCGATGTTGTGTTCGTTCAAGAAACCCATTTAAATACTATAGAGGCTGACAAGCTACGGATTGGTTCGATAGGGGAAGTGATAGCTACTCCAGCGATTGGGCGGAAGAGAGGAGTAGCCTGCTTATTCAACAAGAACTTAGACTTTAAAATAGATACTCAAATCCAGGATCCTGAAGGCAGATTCTTAATTCGGAAAATAGAAATTCAGGGATCCAACTTTACATTTTGCAAGTTGTATGCCCCAAACGATTTTAATCCCACATTTTGGGAAAAATTATTTACTAGACTAATAGAGTTTTCAGATACTCAACTAATAATCGGAGGAGATTTTAACTGTGTCTTCAACCCATTTTTAGACCACTTAAAGGTACTTAATAGACAGAGATATGTCAAAGAAGCCAAATTGGTTACAAACTTTGCAAAAAAATTAAAACTCAGAGATATATGGCGACTTCAGCACCCAGATGAAAGAGTTTTCTCATGTGAATCAAAATCATTTAAAACATTCTCTAGAATCGATATGTTCTTGATTCATGAATCATTACTGGGTGCTGAAATATCTTCCAATATCTCTGACATACTCTTTTCGGATCATGCAGTTATATCTATCCTCATCCAAATGACCCCCAATTGGAAGAGACAAACTGGGAAGTTTTTTTTTCCCCTCTTATCTACAATCCAATATAAAATTTAGAAACTGGCTATTATATAAATGGAGAGAATTTAAAAACCGAAATATTGATTATCTGTCTAAAACGGAAATATTCTGGGAATGAGCAAAGGCGATTCTCAGAGGAGAAATTATTGCATATATGTCCAAAAGAAAGAAAATTGCTACTAATAGGGATCTTAAACTAACAAACTCTGTTAAGAACCATTATGCAAAATACATAGAAACGCCTACTAGAGTTAATTGGTTGTCATATCAAAAAGCTAAGGATGAAAGGGAAACTTTTCTTAATCAACAAGTAGTACAAAAAGGCATTAAACATAATGCAATTTATAACTGATTCTCCCCGAAATCAGCCAAATTATTAGCTAAAATAGCCAAATCCAGGATATAATAACAATTATATCGGAGCTATCTCAGTTGAGGGAGTCAATTATAGTTCACTGAAAGATGTTATGTCCCATTTTTTAAAATTTTTCCAAAAATTATACGCTCCGGACTCACCTAACTTAGAAGCAAAAGAAGCATTTTTGGAGAAGATTAAGCTGCCAAAGTTATCATTAGATCAGGTGTCAGTGCTGAGCAGAGATATTACCTTGGAGGAGGTTCTGCAGGCTATTCATAACTCTGCGAACGGTAAAGCCCCTGGGCCGGATCAAATACCTGTTGAATTTTATAAAATTCTAGAGGAACACATAGCTCCTCTTCTTGTTAAACTTTTTAACACCTATTTTATACAGGGAATAAAACCATCTAAATATTTCACTGCCTCAAACGTAACCCTTTTTCTTAAAAAAGATAAGAATCCTAATTTGATGGACTCTTTCCGACCAATATCTCTGCTCAACACTGACTACAAACTACTAACTAGTATTCTCTCAAAAAGACTTGGACCTCTTATTGGAGAGATAATAGGGCCCAACCAAACCTGGTTCATGTCCGGGAGAACATCCCAAAGAAACATTAGATTAGCTATGGTCCTAATCGAACATTTCACTTCTCTTTATAAGAATAAAAATCCTGTCAAAGAATACTTTGCGTTGTTCACTGTTGATGCAGTAAAAGCTTTTGACTCAGTTTCATGGGACCACTTATTCACCACTCTAGATCAATTTTTATTTGTAGGCGGTTTCTCTAAATTTGTAAGGACACTCTATCAAAATCCAACATCACAATTGAACATAAACAGAATCCTTTCTCCTAGTATAACTCTTTTTAAGGGTACTAGGCAAGAATGCCCACTCTCCCCCTTTCTATTTAATCTAGCTTTAGAACCATTAGTGGTACTTTGTAGAAACACACTAGAAGGTGTCTTATTGGGGGGGAATGACATATCTTATCTTTATATGCAGATTATATACTCTTCTATATGGGCAACACTAAAATAAATATTCCTTGCTTATTAGAGATCATAGCTGAGTTTGGTAAGTTTTCAGGATATAGAATTAATCTTCAAAAGTCAGAACTCTTATGGATTATTGCAAAAAAAGGACAGTCTGTACCTAAATCCTTTTATTCAAGCAGAACATAAAATCAAATATTTAGGTATTTTTCTTTCCAAAAATCCTAACGATTGGTATGAATTGAACTTCCGGCCCTTATGGCAAAAATGTTCTTCCTTACTACAGAATTGGACCAGACTGCATCTAAATCTCTCAGCTTGAATAGCCTTGGTTAAAGGGTCTTATCCCCCAAATTGCTATTTGCCCTTCAAAATGTTCCAATAATTCTAAAAACTCAAGATATTAATAAATTCAATTCCAAGTGATCACATTTTCTCTGGGGCAAAAGAAGACCCAGTATATCGATTAATAAGCTATCTCACCTGAGAAAATATGGTGGCTTTGCCCTCCCTAATATCAAGCTCTATAACTGGGCAACTTTAAGCAAAATCGCTCTAGATTGGCTCTCTGAGTCAGAATTTATCACCAACCTAGCAACAGAAGAAGCGTTGGTCTCTCCATACTCCCTCAAAGCGTTGTTGCACTCAAAAATGGATGTACTTACCAAAAAGAGAATACCAAAATACACGATAATGAATATCCATTTAGCTTGGCATCAAGTTTGTAAATTTTTAAAAGTAAATATAGAGCTATATGTATATCTCCCAATTAGGGGCAATCCTGAGTTTATCTCTGCTCTTCAAACAGCAGTGTTCAAAAAATGGTCACAAAAGGGGCTTAATTATATATCCCAAATAATTGATCCACAGCTAAAAACGATCAAATCATTTGATAGTCTGAAAGTAGAATTTGACCTAGAACACAAATCCTTCTTTGCTTACCTACAGATGCGTCATTTCATTTAATCTAAAAGACTATTAAACCATATCCCTGGTCAGCGGGGAATTTGGGTGCAGCTGTGAACCGTTTTAAATTAGGCTTTCATTCCATCTCATTTATCTACAACCTCTTAATCTCACAGGATGCAATAGTTAAAAAGGTAAACTTATTTCATCAATGGATGGTAGACTTTCCTAATCTTAATTTTGACCATTTCAATGAGAGCTTCTTAAAGATAACTAAAGTTACAAAAGGGATATCCTTCAGAGAATCCCATATTAGATTATTAAACAGATCATATATTACTCCTAAAAAGATGGCCAAATGCTACCCACTAGCTAATAATATTTGCCCAAGATGTAGTTATCCAGCCTCTGACCTCTTCCATGCTTTTTTTTCTTGCCCGAAAATACAGAAACTCTGGGCACAGGTAAATTTTTGGCTAAACAAATTTCTCCCTTTGAAAATTCATTTGGACGCTTATTCAGTGATCTTTTTAGTTACAGCACAAAATTCCCAAAACTATCAGCTAGTTAACTTAGCTATAATAGTTGCAAGACAAATGACCTTAAGATCATGGAAAGACCGAAAGGCGCCTTCTATCTCGGCCTTTATTAAGAATATGTTATACCAAATGCTACTAGACCAACAAGACCCAATAATATATACTGATAATAAATTAAAACTCTTTTTCAAAAAATGGGAGAAGGTTATACAATCTCTTCCTCTGGACACTAAGACACAGATTCTAAAACCTTTTCGCTCCTCTGCTCTCTTCCTTCAATAGCTGCAGTCGGAATGCTTCCCGCCGCACTGGCGGTAAATTCCTGGTTTCACTCTGGGAGAGACCCTTTTTTTTTTTTTTTCTTGTTTATGTTGTCTTCTGTCTTATCCGTTTGTCTAACCTATACCTAAATTAGTAATGGACCCGCTCTTAGAATTCAGACCTTGCCTAAAAAGTAGAGTACAATTTCTGTGCTAGTTTTGATTAGATCTATTTGATAAATAAAATTTGTGGCATCGACTTATAGTAGGTTATAATTGCTATGCTACTGTCTTAAATAAGTCTATGTAACATTATACATGACTAAATAACCTCCACTCATTTGAGATATGACAAATAAGCGTATCAATGTAATATTCTTAGAAGTAGAACCCTCTTTATATTCTTTCCTTTTAGCATATTGCTTCATACGAGATACACAATTATTTTTAGACTAGTTTCATAGGTTTATAGGCCTATTACTAGGTATTAATCTCTAGAGCACATTGTTCTCTATTGTTACCAATGTTTCTATAGCAGAGTCGTTTATTATAATTAATTTTTAAGACGTTGTATACTTCTAAGGGAGAAGACACAGATATTTTTGTTTGTGTATTATTGTTAATTTACTCTGCACTAAATGATAAAATCCCAGCACTGTATACAATTTTTTTTTTTTTTTTTTCTCAAGGGTAGAAGGTTGAAGATCTTCCATTTATTCATATTTTTGTTGTAAACACTGATATAATATGGATGATATCTTTTTTTTTGTTGTTGTTGTTTTTTGTTTGTTTTTTCTTTGTTCTATGATATACATTTTTCTGCCCTGCGTGGCGCACAAATATTGAACTGTACAATTGTATACTTTGCTGGACCTAAATAAATTATAAAAAGAAAAAGAATGATACTGTTTTATCGCCCAATGTGGAAAATCTCATCAGAGGTGCTGTTACTGAGCCGCTGGCTGCTCTCCCCCTTCAAGTAACTGTAAAAAGTCAGTTCAGATTATACCTTCTACTAGTACTATGTCTCTTGAAGTTAGGGATACTGTTATGTTTTCAGAAGGGGAAGTTTCCTCTGGTGATGACTATTCTTCTTCTGATGTTTTACTTACTTTAGGTGTTAAAGATTCTAAGGTTTCTGAGGATTAGCCTTGTTATTGTTCAAATTCTGTTTTTAAGACTGTTGTTAAGCTCCCTGAGGTATTTCCTATCCCTGATGCTGTCTCTGACATGGTTTCTAGGGATTGTGCTAAACCAGGTAATTCATTTAATCCTTCTGCAAGATTTAAAAAGTTATATCCTTGACCTGCTGCTAATGTTGAATTGTGGGAAACTATTCCTAAATTTGATGGCGCTATTTCCACTGAGCATACTAAGCATACTATTATCCCTTTGGAAGACAATAATTCTTTTAAAACCCCTTTGTATAGAAAATTGGAGTCTTTTCATAGAAGGACATTTCTACAAGCAGGGTATTTGCTTAGGACAGCTATTTATATTGCTTATGTGGCTGCTGCTTCAACTTACTGGTTATCTATTCTTTCAGAACAGTATTCGGATGATTCTGACAGTGAGAATCTTTTAGGTTTGCTCATATACAACAATTCTTTTATTTGTGATGCTGTGTATTATATTATGAAGATCAATATCAAAAGCATGTCTTTGGCAGTCCTTGCTAGGAGAGCCTTATGGTGAATGTAAATCATATGAATCAGCCAATCAAATTAACTTGAATCTGATTGGCTGATTCAATCAGCCAATCAGATTTTTCTACCTTAATTCCGATTGGCTGATAGAATCCTATCAGCCAATCGGAATTCGACGGACGCCATCTTGGATGACGTCATTTAAAGGTACCTCATTCCTCGTTTAGTCTTCGTGCCGGATGGATGCTCCGCGGAGGAGGAGCGAAGAAAGAAGATTGAAGATGCCGCTTTGCTTGAAGACATCGTCGGATGGAAGAAGAGTTCGCCTGGATGGAAGAAGACTTCTTTTCCGCTTCATTGAAGACATTGCCGGATGGAAGAAGACTTCTCTGCCGCTTGATTGGACATCGCCCGGATCGGATGAAGAGTTCTGCCCGGCTGGGTGAATACAAGGTAGGGAGATCTTCAGGGGGGTAATGTTAGGTTTATTTAAGGGGGGTTTGGATGGGTTTAGAATAGGGGTATGTGGGTGGTGGGTTGTAATGTTGGGGGGTGGTATTGTGTTTATCTTTACAGGCAAAAGAGCAGTTTTCTTTGGGGCATGCCCCGCAAAAGGCCCTTTTAAGGGCTGGTAAGGTAAAAGAGCTTTGAACTTTTTTAATTTAGAATAGGGCAGGGAATTTTTTTTATTTTGGGGGGCTTTATTATTTTATTAGGGGGCTTAGAATAGGTGTAATTAGCTTAAAAATCTTGTAATATTTTTTTTATTTTTTGTAATTTTGTGTTTTTTTTTTGATAATTTAGTTTAGTTTAATTTATTGTATTTTAGTTTAGATATTTGTAGTTTCTTTAATTTATTGATAGTGTAGGTGTATTTGTAACTTAGGTTAGGATTTATTTTACAGGTAAATTGGTAATTTTTTTAACTAGGTAGCTATTAAATAGTAAATAACTATTTAATAGCTATTGTACCTAGTTAAAATAAATACAAAGTTGCCTGTAAAATAAATATAAACCCTAAAATCGCTACAATGTAATTATTAATTAGATTGTAGCTATTTTAGGGTTTATTTTATAGGTAAGTATTTAGATTTAAATAGGAATATTATAATTAATAATATTAATATTAATTAGATCTATTTTAATAAGAATTTAGTTAGGGGTGTTAGAGTTAGATAGGGTTATTATACTTAATATATATATAATATAATAACGATATTAACTATATTAACACTAATATAATTAGGGTTAATATAGTTAATATAGCTGGCGGCGGTGTAGGGGGATTAAATTAGGGGTTAATATTTTTAAAATAGATGGCGGCGGGGTAGGTAAGGTAGATGGCGGCGGGGTAGCTAAGGTAGATGGCGGCGGGGTAGGTGGGGTAGATGGCGGCGGGGTAGATGGGGTAGATGGCGGCAGGGTAGATGGGGTGGATGGCGGTGGGGTAGGTGGGGTAGATGGCGGCGGGGTAGATGGCGGCGGGGTAGCTAAGGTAGATGGCGGCGGGGTAGATGTGGTAGATTGCGGCGGGGTAGATGGGGTAGATGGGGTAGATGGCGGCGGGGTAGCTAAGGTAGATGGCGGCGGGTAGGTAAGATAGATGGCGGCGGGGTAGATGGGGTAGATGGCGGCGGGGTAGGTAAGGTAGATGGCGGCGGGGTAGATGAGGTAGATGGCGGCGGGGTAGCTAAGGTAGATGGCAGCGGTTTAGGGGTTAATAACTTTATTAGGTGGCGGCGGGGTCCGGGAGCGGCGGTTTAGGGGTTAAACACTTTATTAGGGATTGCGGCGGGGGATCACGGACCGCGGTTGACAGGTAGATAGACATTGCGCATGCGTTAGGTGTTAGGAATTGTTCGCGCATGCGCTACATGTGAACGAGCATGGATTGTCAATGACGATTTGTTAGGGAACGCATGCGCAGTTTGATCGCGTTACTTGTGCAAAAAGGGGCTGGACGCCACGGGGTATGAGCTATAATTCGTTAAGGGCAATGTCAATCAAATTAGATACGAGGGACAAGATGGCGGGCGGAGGAAGAAAGTAAGCGAAGTAGGGTTATAAATCCTTCGATTATGGTTTTAGTCTTAAATTATTAAAAAATGATGAATTAAACTAACGTTTATTTTAGGTAATTAACAAGATGAGGAAGAGTGGTGAACGTGACTTGACATTCTTAAGTCCTGGTCTGCTGACATGGTGTCGAAATCCAGACCATTGTCTTTCTTTTCAGGGAAATAAACTGTTTGGTTCTGATTTAGATTCGATATTATCTTCTGTTACTGCAGTTAAAGGGGCTTTTCCTCATCAAGACAAGAAATCTAAAGGGAAATCTGAATCTTCTATTCATTTTAGTTCCTTTTGTTAGAAAACAGAAAAAAGGTTGACTCTGCTCAGGAGCAAGGCACCTCTGGCCCAGTCTGGAGACCTAGTGCTAACTTGAACAAATCAAAGCAGGCTAAGAAATCTATCCCTATTAGCAAATCTGCATGAAGATGCATCCCCCAATCCAGAGGTTCTGGTTGGGGGCATTTTATGCCTTTTTTTCAGGAGGCTTGGTTTCAGTCTGTTCCAGATCCCTGGGTTCTGAATATAGTTTCCCAGTATTATCAGAACGGTTTTAGAACAAGACCTCCCAAAGGAAGTTTTTTTTTGTCCAACGTTTCAAGGAACCCCCTAAAGGCTCAAGCTTTTTTTCCCAGTCAGTTCCAGATCTTGAAACTATGGGAGTGATTGTACCAGTTACTTTGCAAGAACAGAGGATGGGCTTTTATTCAAATCTTTTCATTGTTCCAAAAAATGAAGGTACTTTCAGATCTCCTCTTCAAAATGGAAACTATTCAGATTATTTTGCCATTTGTTCTGCAAGGTCAGTTTATGTCCACAATAGATTTAAAGGATGCTTATTTTCATGGTCCAATAAACAGGGAACATTACCAGTTTCTGAGGTTTGCATTTCTAGACAAGCATTTTTAGTTTGTTCCTCTACCATTTGGTCTAACTACAGCTTCAAGGATTGTCTGTAATCAGATCTCAGGGTGTTGTAGTGTTTCGCAGAATCTCATGCCAACAGACTGTTGTTGTTTCTTCAATGACATGGTTGGAGGATCAATTTTCCAAAGTTTTTTGGTTCCTTAAACATAGGTAACTTTTTGGGGTTTTCAAATAGATTCAGTCTCCATAAATTTTTCTCTAACAGAGCACATAATGTTAAAATTGATGTCAGCTTGTCTGAACCTTCAGTCTCTCTCTTTTCCCTCTTTTACTCGTTGTATGGAAGTTCTCAGTCTCATTATTGTATCTTCAGATAAAATTCCATGTGATCGTTTTCACGAGGCTTCTTCAGCTTTGTATCCTTTGTCAGTAGTGCAGGGATCATACTCATCTATCTCAAAAGATTTTTCTGGATCCCAGTACAAGTCAGTCTCTCACTTGGTGGCTGGATCATCAGTTCATTATTCAGGGGACTTCTTTTGCTCATCCTACCTTGACTGTGATCACTACAGATGCAAGTCTTTCAGGTTGGGGAGCTGTTTGGGGGTCTCTGAGAGCACAGGGAGTTTGGGATCCCCGGGAGGCGAGGTTACCAATAAATATTATAGAACTCAATGACATTTTCAGGGCTCTTCAGGCTTGGCCTCACTTGAAAAGGGAGTTTCATATCCGTTTCTAAACAGATAATATCACAGCAATGGCTTATGTTAACCATCAGGGGGGAACTCACAGTTCCCTAGCTATGAGGGAAGTGTCTCAAATTCTCTCATGGGCAGAAATAAATTCTTGGCTAGTCAATCAGATTGTGGGTCTTCAGGGTCTCCCAGAGATAGATCTGATGATTTCTCGTTTAAACATTAAACTGCCCAGGTACTTTGTGAGGTCCAGGGACCCTCAGGCATAGTTTGTGGATGCTCTAGTAGCTCCTTGGTCATTTCAGCTTGCTTATCTGTTTCCTCCTCTGGTACTTGTTTCCAGAGTGATCTGCAAGATAAATCTTCAGTAATCCTGACTGCCTCAGCTTGGCCTCGCAGGATTTAGTATGCAGATCTAGTTCATATCTCCAGCTGTCCTCATTGGCTTCTTCCTCTGCGGTCAGACCTTCTGTCTCAAGGTCTGTTTTTCCATTCGAATTTCAAGTCTCTGAACTTGATGGCATGGAAATTCAACGGTTCGTTCTTAAACATAAAGGTTTTTCTGATTCAGTGATTGAAACCTTAATTCAGACTAGTAAGCCTGTAACTAGAAAGATTTATCATTAGGTCTGGAAGGCCTTTATGTTTTGGTGTATAGATCATGTTTTTTCCTTGCATTCTTTTAGAATTCCTAGGATTTTGCAGTTCTTACAGGATGGTCTGGATAAGGGCCTATCTGCCAGTTCTCTGAAGGGGCAGAATGTTTCTATTTCTTTTTTATGTTATAAGAAGATTACTAATCTTCCTGAATTCATGGTTTTGCTCAGGCTTTTGCCCTTATTAAGTCTGTGATCAAGCCAATTTCTCCTCCATGGAATCTTAACCTTGTGTTAAGGGTCTTGCAGGCTCCTCCTTTTGAACCTTTGCATAAGGTGGATATCAAACTGCTTTCTTGGAAAGTTTTATTCCTTCATTCCTTTTATTCTACTAGAACAGTTTCAGAATTCTCTGCTCTTTCTTGTGATCTGCCTTATTTTGTTTTTCATAGGGATAAGGCAGTTTTATGGACTACTTTTTTATTTTTTGCCTAAAGTTGTTTCCTCAGACAAATTTAGCAGATACATTGTTGTCCTTTCTTTGTGTCCTGATCCTATGGATGCTTCAGACAAATCTTTGCATAATTTGGATGTAGTGAGATATTATATTGATGCTACTAAGGACTTTAGACTGACTAATAGTTTGTTCATTCACTTTGCTGGTGCTACAAAAAGGACAAAGTTTATGCTGTGTCCTTGGCCTCTTGGTTGAAGTTCTTGATTCACAATGCTTACATGGAGGCAGGTCAGCTTTCACCGCAACAGATTACTGTTGAGTCTTCTTTGCATACTTTTTCAAAATGTCTCAGCTTGATTTTTTTCTTGCTTGATTTTTTTTTTTTAAGCGCATTAACAAAAAAGGATTTTTTTTACCTTGATGTGTTTTTGTGGATTGTGGTTTTATTTTCTCAGTGCAAAAATATGTTTTTTAAATCCCTCCCTCTATGTTATTTCTTGTGTACTCCACAGCTTGGTTATTAGTTCCCAGAGTAATGGATCGTGGATTCTCACCACCTGTATGAAAGCAAACATGAATTATGCTTACCTGATAAATTAATTTATTTTATGGTGTTGAGAGCCCATGAGACCCCACCCTTTGTTTTTGGATTTAGTATTTTATTTAGCACATCTTTTTCCCTGCTCTTTTTATGGCTCATTCCTTTTTCTTACCTCATTTTTCTTGACCATACATTAGACTGAGGTATACGTGTGGTGTGAGGGGTTTTATAGAGCTCCTGGTTTTCTGGAATCTTTGCCTCCTCCTAGTGGTAAGGAAGAGTAATTCCCAGGAGTAATGGATTGTGGACTCTCACCACCATGAAAGAAACAAATTTATCAGGTAATTATAAATTATGTTTCTCCAACATAGGTGTGTCCGGTCCACGGCGTCATCCTTACTTGTGGGATATCTCCTCCCCAACAGGAAATGGCAAAGAGCCCAGCAAAGCTGGTCACATGATCCCTCCTAGGCTCCGCCTACCCCAGTCATTCTCTTTGCCGTTGTACAGGCAACATCTCCACGGAGATGGCTTAGAGTTTTTTAGTGTTTAACTGTAGTTTTTATTATTCAATCAAGAGTTTGTTATTTTGAAATAGTGCTGGTATGTACTATTTACTCAGAAACAGAAAAGAGATGAAGATTTCTGTTTGTATGAGGAAAATGATTTTAGCACCGTAACTAAAATCCATGGCTGTTCCACACAGGACTGTTGAGAGCAATTAACTTCAGTTGGGGGAACAGTGTGCAGTCTCTTACTGCTTGAGGTATGACACATTCTAACAAGACGATGTAATGCTGGAAGCTGTCATTTTCCCTATGGGATCCGGTAAGCCATGTTTATTAAGATAGTAAATAAGGGCTTCACAAGGGCTTATTAAGACTGTAGACTTTTTCTGGGCTAAATCGATTCATTATTAACACATATTTAGCCTTGAGGAATCATTTATTCTGGGTATTTTGATATGATTATATCGGCAGGCACTGTTTTTGACACCTTATTCTTTAGGGGCTTTCCCTAATCATAGTCAGAGCCTCATTTTCGCGCCGGTATGGCGCACTTGTTTTTGAGGACAGCATGGCATGCAGCTGCATGTGTGTGGAGCTCTGATACACAGAAAAGTCTTTCTGAAGGCATCATTTGGTATCGTATTCCCCTTTGGGCTTGGTTGGGTCTCAGCAAAGCAGATTCCAGGGACTGTAAAGGGGTTAAATATAAAAACGGCTCCGGTTCCGTTATTTTAAGGGTTAAAGCTTCCAAATTTGGTGTGCAATACTTTTAAGGCTTTAAGACACTGTGGTGAAATTTTGGTGAATTTTGAACAATTCCTTCATACTTTTTCGCAATTGCAGTAATAAAGTGTGTTTAGTTTAAAATTTAAAGTGACAGTAACGGTTTTATTTTAAAACGTTTTTTGTGCTTTGTTATCAAGTTTATGCCTGTTTACAATGTCTGAACTACCAGATAGATTGTGTTCTGACTGTGGGGAAACCAAGGTTCCTTCTCATTTAACTATATGTATTTTATGTCATAAAAAAATTTAGTAAAAATGATGCCCAAGATGATTCCTCAAGTGAGGGGAGTAAGCATGGTACTGCATCATCCCCTCCTTCGTCTACACCAGTCTTGCCCATACAGGAGGCCCCTAGTACATCTAGTGCGCCAATACTCCTTACTATGCAACATTTAACGGCTGTAATGGATAATTCTATCAAAAACATTTTAGCCAATATGCCCACTTATCAGTGAAAGCGCGACTGCTCTGTTTTAGAAAATTCTGTAGAGCATGAGAACGCTGATGATATGGTTTCTGAAGGGCCCCTACACCAGTCTGAGGGGGCCAGGGAGGTTTTGTCTGAGGGAGAAATTTCAGATTCAGGAAACATTTCTCAATAAGCTGAACCTGATGTGATTACTTTTAAATTTAAGTTGGAACATCTCCGCGCTCTGCTTAAGGAGGTGTTATCCAATTTGGATGATTGTGATTATCTGGTCATTCCAGAACCACTATGTAAAATGGAAAAGTTCTTAGAGGCCCCGGGGCCCCCCGAAGCTTTTCCTATATCCAAGCGGGTGGCGTACATTGTTAGTAAAGAATGGGACAGGCCCGGTATACCTTTAGTACCTCCCCCCATATTTATAAAATTGTTTTCCTATAGTCGACCCCAGAAAGGACTGATGGCAGACAGTCCCCAAGGTCGAGGGGGGCGGTTTCTACTCTACACAAGCGCGCCACTATACCCATAGAAGATAGTTGTGCTTTCCAAGATCCTATGGATAAAAAATTAGAAGGTCTGCTAAAGATGTTTGTTCAGCAAGGTTCCCTTCTACAACCAATTGCATGCATTGTCCCTGTCACTGCAGCCGCGTGTTTCTAGTTTGATGAGCTAGGAAAGGCGATTATTAGTAATTCTTCTTCTTATGAGGAGATTATGGACAGAATTCGTGCTCTTAAATTGGCTAATTCTTTCACCCTAGACGCCACCTTGCAATTGGCTAGGTTAGCGGCGAAAAAATTCTGGGTTTGCTATTGTGGCGCAGAGCGCTTTGGTTAAAATCTTGGGCAGCGGATGCGTCTTCCAAGAACAAATTGCTTGACATTCCTTTCAAGGGGAAAACACTCTTTGGCCCTGACTTGAAAGAGATTATCTCTGATATCACTGGGGGCAAGGGCCACGCCCTTCCTCAGGATAGGTCTTTTCAAGACCAAAAATAAACCTAAGTTTCGTCCCTTTCGCAGAAACGGATCAGCCCCAAGGGCTACGTCCTCTAAGCAGGAAGGTAATACTTCTCAAGCCAATCCAGCCTGGAGACCTATGCAAGGCTGGAACAAAAGAGAGCAGGCCAGGAAACCTGCCACTGCTACCAAGACAGCATGAAATGCGGGCCCCCGATCCGGGACCGGATCTGGTGGGGGGCAGACTCTCTCTCTTCGCTCAGGCTGGGGCAAGAGATGTTCTGGATCCTTGGGCGCTAGAAATAGTCTCCCAAGGTTATTCTCTGGAGTTCAAGGGGCTTCCTCCAAGGGGGAGGTTCCACAGGTCTCAGTTGTCTTCAGATCACATAAGAAGACAGGCATTCTTACATTGGGTAGAAGACCTGCTAAAAATGGGAGTGATTCATCCTGTTCCATTAGGAGAACAAGGGATGGGGTTCTACTCCAATCTGTTCTTAGTTCCCAAAAAAGAGGGAACATTCAGACCAATCTTAGATCTCAAGATCTTGAACAAGTTTCTCAAGGTTCCATCGTTCAAGATGGAAACCATTCGAACACTCCTTCCTTCCATCCAGGAAGGTCAATTCATGACCAAGGTGGATTTCAAGGATGCGTATCTACATATTCCTATCCACAAGGAACATCATCGGTTCCTAAGGTTTGAATTCCTGGACAAGCATTTCCAGTTCGTGGCGTTTTCTTTCGGATTAGCCACTGCTCCTAGGATTTTCTCATAGGTACTAGGGTCCCTTCTGGCGGTGCTAAGACCAAGGGGCATTGCTGTAGTACCTTACTTGGACGACATTCTGATTCGAGCGTCGTTCCTTCCTCAAGTAAAGGCTCACAAGGACATTGTCCTGGCCTTTCTCAGATCTCACGGATGGAAAGTGAACGTGGAAAAGAGTTCTCTATCTCCGTCAACGAGGGTTCCCTTCTTGGGAACTATAATAGACTCCTTAGAAATGAGGATTTTTCTGACAGAAGCCAGAAAAACAAAACTTCTAGACTCTTGTAGGATACTTCATTCCGTTCCTCTTCCTTCCATAGCGCAGTGCATGGAAGTGATAGGTTTGATGGTTGCGGCAATGGACATAGTTCCTTTTGTGCGCATTCATCTAAGACCATTACAACTGTTCATGCTCAGTCAGTGGAATGGGGACTATTCAGACTTGTCTCCGAAGATACAAGTAAATCAGAGGACCAGAGACTCATTCCGTTGGTGGCTGTCCCTGGACAACCTGTCACAAGGGATGACCTTCCGCAGACCAGAGTGGGTCATTGTCACGACCGACGCCAGTCTGATGGGCTGGGGCGCGGTCTGGGGATCCCTGAAAGCTCAGGGTCTTTGGTCTCGGGTAGAATCTCTTCTACCGATAAATATTCTGGAACTGAGAGCGATATTCAATGCTCTCAAAGCTTGGCCTCAGCTAGCGAGGGCCAAGTTCATACATCAACCATCAGGGGGGAACAAGGAGTTCCCTAGCGATGGAAGAAGTGACCAAAATCATTCTATGGGCGGAGTCTCACTCCTGCCACCTGTCTGCTATCCACATCCCAGGAGTGGAAAATTGGGAAGCGGATTTTCTGAGTCGTCAGACATTGCATCCGGGGGAGTGGAAACTCCATCCGGAAATCTTTGCCCAAGTCACTCAACCGTGGGGCATTCCAGACATGGATCTGATGGCCTCTCGTCAGAACTTCAGAGTTCCTTACTACGGGTACAGATCCAGGGATCCCAAGGCGGCTCTAGTGGATGCACTAGTAGCACCTTGGACCTTCAAACTAGCTTATGTGTTCCCCGCCGTTTCCTCTCATCCCCCGGCTGGTAGCCAGGATCAATCAGGAGAGGGCGTTGGTGATTTTGATAGCTCCTGCGTGGCCACGCAGGACTTGGTATGCAGATCTGGTGAATATGTCATCGGCTCCACCATGGAAGCTACCTTTGAGACGAGACCTTCTTGTTCTAGGTCCGTTCGACCCACTCCAGCTGACTGCTTGGAGATTGAACGCTTGATCTTATCAATGCGAGGGTTCTCAGATTCTGTTATTAATACTCTTGTTCAGGCCTGAAAGCCTGTAACCAGAAAAATTACCACATAATTTGGTATATCTGTTGGTGTGAATCTGCAGGATTCCCTTGGGACAAGGTTAAGATTCCTAAGAGTCTATCCTTCCTTCGAGAAGGATTGGAAAAAGGATTATCTGCAAGTTCCTTGATGGGACAGATTTCTGCCTTGTCTGTGTTACTTCACAAAAAGCTGGCAGCTGTGCCAGATGTTCTAGCCTTTGTTCAGGCTCTGGTTAGAATCAAGCCTGTTTACAAAATTTTGACTCCTCCTTGGAGTCTCAACCTAGTTCTTTCAGTTCTTTAGGGGGTTCCGTTTGAACCCTTACATTCCGTTGATATTAAGTTATTATCTTGGAAAGTTTTGTTTTTGGTTGCAATTTCTTCTGCTAGAAGAGTTTCAGAATTATCTGCTCTGCAGTGTTCTTCTCCTTATCTGGTGTTCCATGCAGATAAGGTGGTTTTGCGTACTAAACCTGGTTTTCTTCCAAAAGTTGTTTCTAACAAAAACATTAACCAGGAGATAGTTGTGCCTTCTTTGTGTCCTAATCCAGTTTCAAAGAAGGAACGTTTGTTGCACAACTTGGATGTAGTTCGTGCTCTCAAATTTTACTTAGCAGCTACTAAGGATTTCAGACAAACTTTGTCTTTGTTTGTTGTTTATTCTGGTAAACGGAGAGGTCAAAAAGCAACTTCTACCTCTCTCTCCTTCTGGATTAAAAGCATTATCCGATGGCTTATGAGACTGCCGGACGGCAGCCTCCTGAAAGAATCACAGCTCACTCCACTAGGGCTGTGGCTTCCACATGGGCCTTCAAGAACGAGGCTTCTGTTGATCAGATATGTAAGGCAGTGACTTGGTCTTCACTGCACACTTTTTCTAAATTTTACAAATTTGATACTTTTGCTTCTTCTGAGGCTATTTTTGGGAGAAAGGTTTTGCAAGCCGTGGTGCCTTCCATTTAGGTGACCTGATTTGCTCCCTCCCTTCATCCGTGTCCTAAAGCTTTGGTATTGGTTCCCACAAGTAAGGATGACGCCGTGGACCGGACACACCTATGTTGGAGAAAACAGAATTTATGTTTACCTGATAAATTACTTTCTCCAACGGTGTGTCCGGTCCACGGCCCGCCCTGGTTTTTTTTAATCAGGTCTGATAATTTATTTTCTTTAACTACAGTCACCACGGTAACATATGGTTTCTCCTATGCAAATATTCCTCCTTAACGTCGGTCGAATGACTGGGGTAGGCGGAGCCTAGGAGGGATCATGTGACCAGCTTTGCTGGGCTCTTTGCCATTTCCTGTTGGGGAGGAGAATATCCCACAAGTAAGGATGACGCCGTGGACCGGACACACCGTTGGAGAAAGTAATTTATCAGGTAAACATAAATTCTGTTTTTTTTTAATTGAACTAGTATTATCAATTTAAGATATTTTTACAATTAAGAATATCCTCTTATTTAATTGAACAAATTTCACATTTTTGTCCCAACACCTGTGAAATAAAAAATGTTTCAGTATTAGTTGCGTAACTCTTATTGATGGTCACTGGCTGATAGGTACACAGTACTAATACTCATTGACTATCAGATATTGTGCATTAGTAGTATCTATCAACCAATGATCTTTAACAGGAAATAGCTAAAAGCCAATCAACTAGATTACAAGTCTGTGCGTTTGTCTTTTAACGCTGAAAATATGGCATTTTCAGCGTTACAACAGCACCGCAGCCATTACAAGTCTCGTCCGTATAGGTGTTCCGCAAGCTTTTTAGCCTGTAACGCAACATCAGTCCCGCACTCGTAAAAATTACGTTTATTCATGGGATTTCCATAGTGCTGGTATTATGAGTTTTTCTGGGAGGCTAAAAAGCTAGCTTTACACCCTATAGCGACAAGATCCGTAACGCCATCTAAAAGCAGTAGTTATGAGTTTTACGCAACAAAACTGTTACATAAAACTCATAACTAAACTACTACAAAAGTACACTAAACACCCATAAACTACCTATTAATCCCTAAACCGAGGCCTTCCCACATCGCAACTACTATTTTAAAGTTATTAACCCCTAATCTGCCGCTCCCGACATCTCCGCCACTAATAAAATGTATTAACCCCTATTCCACCGCTCCCCGACATTGTTGCCACTATAATAAAGTTATTAACCCCTAAACCGCCGCCCTCCCGCATCGCAAACACTATTTAAATACTATTAACCCCTAATCTGCTGTCTGCCCATATCACCCTCACTATACTAAAGTTATTAAGCCCTACACTGCCGCCACTATAATAAACCTATTAACCCCTAAACCGCAAGCCCCCACAATGAAATATACTAAATTAAACTATTAACCCCTAAAATGAAAGACCCCCATATCGCAATAAACTAAACTAGTAACCCCTAAACCTAACGCCCCCCTAACTTTATATTAATAATTTCCCTATCTTAAATGAAATAAAAAAATACCTATCAAATTAAAATAAAATAATTTTAAACTAACAATTAAACTAATATAATTATTAAACTAAAATTAAACTAGCTACCAATTAAACTAAACTAAACTACACATTAAAAAAATCCTAACACAGTTTTCTGTAACTATCTAATTAGAAAAAATAAAATGGACTAAATTACAAAAAAATAAGAAACACTAAATTACATAAAATAACAAAACAAAATTATCAAAAATAAAAAAGAATTACACCTAATCTAATAGCCCTATGAAAATAAAAAAAGCCCACCCAAAATAAAAAAAAAACCTAGCCTACAATAAACTACCATTGCCCTTAAAAGGGATTTTTGTGGGGCATTGCCCCAAAGATATCAGCTCTTTTCCCTGAAAAAAAATACAAAGACCTCCCCCAACAGTAAAACTCACCACCCAACCAACCGCCCAAAATAAAAAAACCTAATTTTAAAAAACCTAAGCTAACCATTGCCCTGAAAAGGGCATTTGTATGGACATTACCCTTAAAAGGGCATTTAGCTCTTTTACAAGCCCAAACCCTAAACTAAAAAAAAACCCACCCAAAAAAACCCTTAAAAAAAACTAACACTAACCCCCGACGATCCACTTACAGTTTTTGAAGTCCCGCTTGAACGATCTTCATCCAGGCGGCGAGAAGTCTTCATCCAGGCGGCCTCTTCTATCTTCATCCAGGCGGCTAAGTCTTCATTCAGGCGGACCTCTTCTATCTTTATCCAGGCGGCATCTTCTATCTTGATCCCGGCGGCGTGGAGCGGGTCCATCCTGAAGACATCCGGCCAGGAGCATCCTCTTCATAGGGACGCCACCGTACACTGAATCTTCAATGCAAGGTACGCAATTCAAGATGGCGTCCCTTGCATTCCTATTGGCTGGAAATTTTTAATCAGCAAATAGGATTTAAGCAGCTCTCATTCGATTGGATGATGAATCAGCCAATAGAATGAGAGCTGCCTAAATCCTATTGGCTGTTCAAATCAGCCAATAGGGTTTAAGCAGCTCTAATTCTATTGGATGATGAATCAGCCAATAGAATGAGAGCTGCTTAAATCCTATTGGCTAATTTGAACAGCCAATAGGCTTTAAGCAGCACTCATTCTATTGGTTGATGAATCATCCAATAGAATAAGAGCTGCTTAAATCCTATTGGCTGATTTGAACAGCCAATAGGATTTTAGCAGCTCTAATTCCAATTGGCTATTTAAAATTTTTCAGCCAATAGGAATGCAAGGGACGCCATTTTGAAACGGCTCCCTTGCATTGAAGATTCAGTGTATGGCGGCGACCGTATGAAGAGGATGCTCTGTGCCGGATGTCTTCAGAATAGACCAGCTCTGCGCTGCCGGGATAAAGATAGAAGATGCCGCCTGGATGAAAATTGAATAGTCCGTCTGGATGAAGACTTCTCACCGCCTGGATGAAGATCGTTCAAGCGGGACTTCAAAAACTGTAAGTGGATCGTCGGGGTTAGTGTTATGCTTTTTTAAAGTTTTTTTTTGCATGGGTTTTTATTTTAGATTAGGGTTTGGGCAGCAAAAGAGCTAAATGCCCTTTTTAAGGGCAATGCCCATACAAATGCCATTTTCAGGGCAATGGGTAGCTTAGGTTTTTTAGTTAGTTTTTATTATTTTGTGGGTTTGGGGGGTGGGGGTTTGTAATGTTAGTGGGTCTTTGTATTTTTGTTTCAGAAAAAGAGCTGATATCTTTAGGGCAATGCCCTACAAAAGGCCCTTTTACGGGCCATTGGTAGTTTATTCTATATTAGTTTTTTTTATTTTGGGGTATTTTTTTTAAATGGGTATTAGAATAGGAATATTTTTTATTATTTTTGATAATTTGTTTGTTATTTTGTGTAATGTATTTTTTTTCCGTTTTGGGGTATGTTTTTATTTTTAGATTAGGGCTTGGGCAGCAAAAGAGCTAAATGCCCTTTTAAGGGCAATGCCCATACAAATGCCCTTTTAAATGGCAAAGGGTAGATTAGGTTTTACTTTATTTTTATTTTGTTGGTTTTGTGGGGTGGGGGTTTGCATACTGTTAGGGGGTGTTTTATTTTCTTTTGTAGCAAGGAGAGCTGTTTTAACTTAGGGCAATGCCCTACAAAAGGCCCTTTTAAGGGCTCTTGGAAGTTTATTATAGATTAGGGTTTTTATTTTGGGGTGGTTTTTTTATCTTTAAAACGGCATTAGAATAGGAATAATTTTTATTGTTTTGGATAATGTTTGTTATTTTTTCTATTGGTAGGTTTTTTGTTTTTTGTATTGTTAGGTTTTATTGTAAGGCAAGTTAGGTTTTATTTCACAGGTAAGTTTGTATTTATTTTAACAAGGTAGCTGGCGGTTTAGGGGTTAATAGATTTATTTAGTGGTAGTGATGTGGGAGGCTGGAGGTTTAGGGGTTAATACCTTTAATGAGTGGCGGCGATGTTGGGGATGTGGCGGAATAGGGGTTTAATAACTTTAATATAGTGGTGGCGATATTGGGAGGCGCAGATTAGGGGTTAATAACTTTAGTATAGTGGCAGCAATGTTGGGGTGCGGCAGAATTGGGGTTAATAACTGTAGGTAGGTGTCAGCGATATTGAGGTGCGGCAGATTAGGGGTTAATAACATTATGTAGGTGTCTGTGATGTCTGGGGCAGCAGATTAGGGGTTAATAACATTATGTAGGTGTCTGTGATGTCTGGGGCAGCAGATTAGGGGTGTTTAGAAGTGGAGTTTATGTTAGGGTGGTTTAAACGTTATTTTTTTCCCCCCATAGACATCAATGGGGCTGCGTTACGGAGCTTTTCTTTCCGCGATCGCAGGTGTTAGACTTTTTTCTGACCCGCTCTTCCCATTGATATCTATGGGGAAAGTATGCATGAGCACGTCAAAACAGCGCTTGTTTTTGGTGCGGTATGGAGCTTAAAAGCACCATATTGCCCGCATAAGCCGGGTTTTTAAAAACTTGTAATGGCAGCGCTATAGGGAATTAAATAACGCAGCTTTTGTTGCATTCATTAATTTCCTTATAGCGAGCATAATTTGTAATCTAGCTGAATGTTTATTAATGGAAAGTGTCTGAGGGCCAATGAACACCAGGAGGAATTACACAACGGCTACTGCTGTATTACTTTCAGTTTACATTTTTACCTCACATTTTTTAGGCTAAACAAATTGTCAATATGTTTAAAAGGTAATATTTCATGTAAATTATAAGTAAAATGTCCCCTTAACTGTAACCATTATTATTATTATTATTATCGGTTATTTGTAGAGCGCCAACAGATTCCGCAGCGCTATAAACAAAGGGGGAGTACAACAAAACAATTATATGGTAGAGGGCCCTGCCAAGAGTTGCACTGTTGTATTCTTAAGAAGGGTGATCCACAAACAGCTGGACTATTAGGCTTACATGCTAAGAGGGTTTCAGGGGATTGCAGTGGAGGAGAGGAAACTGGTATTAGGAAAGGTTAGCGTAGGTTGTATGCGTCCCTGAACAGTAGAGTCTTTAGGGAGCACTTGAAGCTTTTAAAACTAGAAGAGAGTCTTATGGAGCGAGGCAGAGAGTTCCACAAGATGGGAGCCAGTCTGGAGAAGTCCTGTAAACGGGAGTGTGATGAGGTGACAAGAGAGGAGGAGAGTAGGAGGTCATGAGCAGAGCGAAGGGGACGGGAGGGAGAGTATCTGGAGACAAGGTCTGAGATGTAGGGGGAGCAGTGCAGTTGAGGGCTTTGGTATGTCAGAGTGAGAGTTTTGTGTTTGATCCTAGAGGCAAGAGGAAGCCAGTGAAGGGATTGGCAGAGAGGCGCAGCAGATGAAGAGCGATGTGTAAGGAAGATGAGTCTGGCAGAGGCATTCATTATGGATTGTAAAGGAGCTAGGCGGCAGGTGGGGAGACCAGAGAGGACAGAGTTGCAGTAATCAAGGCGGGGAAAGAATGAGAGAGTGGATTAAAATCTTAGTTGTGTCTTGTGTAAGGAAGTGTCTAATTTTAGAGATGTTTTTAAGGTGAAAGCGGCAGGCTTTAGCCAATGACTGAATGTGAGGAGTGAATGAAAGATCTGAGTCGAAATGTGACCCCGAGACATCGGGCGTGCGGGGTAGGGTAATGATGGAGTTGTCGACAGTTATAGAGATATTGGGGGTGGAGATTTTGGAAGAAGGGGGGAAAATGAGGAGCTCAGTTTTGGAGAGATTTAGCTTGAGGTAGTGAGAGGACATCCAGGAAGAGATGTGAGAAAGGACAGTTAGTGACATGGTTAGCAAGGAAGGAGATAGTTCTGGTGCAGAGAAGTAGATTGGGTGTCATCGGCATACAAATGATATTGGAAACCGTGGGACTTAATTAGGGAACCTAGTGATGACGTATAGATTGAGAAGAGAAGGGGACCGAGGACAGAGCCTTGCGGTACTCCGACAGAAAGTGGTGACAGGGCAGAGGAGGCCCAGAGAAGGCTACACTGAAGGTACGGTTTGACAGATAGGAAGAGAGCCACGAAAGGGCTGATGTCACAGATGCCCGAAGGATTGGAGGGTTTGGAGCAGAAGAGGGTGGTCGACAGTGTCAAAGGCTTGCGGACCAGATCAAGGAGGATAAGCAGAGAGAAGTGGCCTTTTGATTTAGCTATAAGAAGGTCGTGGTGACCTTAAACAATAGTTGTACTCTGTGGAGTGATAGGGACGAAATCCAGATTGCAAGCGGGTCAAGAAGGGAGTTTAACGTAAGGAAATGGGATAGGCGTGCGTATTACTAGTTTTTCGAGAAGCTTTGAGCAAGAGGGAGGAGGGAAATTGGGCGGTAGTTGGATGGGAAGGTAGGATCAAGGGAAGGTTTTTTGAGGATAGGTGTGACCAGCGCATGTTTCATTGATGAGGAAAATGTACCAGTGCTGAGGGAGAGGTTGAAAATGTGTGTTAGTATAGGGGTAAGGGTTAGCAGAGAGAGAGGGGAGCAGCTGTGAGGGGATAGGGTCAAGGGGACAGGTAGTGAGGTGAGAGCGCAGTATAAGTGCTGAAACTTCATCCTCAGTAACAGGGGAGAATGAACTAAGTTTCAGGTTATGAGGGTTGTGGGTTGGGTGAGAGTATTTGAGGGGGGGAGAGAATGGAATTGTGTTGAGAGCTGATTTCATGTCTGATGGAGTCAATTTTGTTAATGAAGTGACTGGCAAAGTCTTGGGCTGACAGAGAAGTTGTATTAGGAAGTGGGGGAGGGCGGAGGAGAGTATTGAAAGTGGAGAACAGACGTTTTGGGTTTGAAGAAAGATTAGAGATAAGGGTAGAGAAGTAGTGTTGCTTGTGGAGATTAAGGGCAGAGTAGTAGGAGTTCAAGATGAATTGTAATGAAGAAAATCAGCAGAACTCCGTGATTTTCTCCAATGCCGTTCAGCAGTACGGGAACATCTGCGTAGGTACCGTGTCAGAGGAGTATGCCAGGGCTGGGGATGAGTGTGTGATTTCCTAGCAGTGGTAAGAGGGGCGAGATTGTCAAGGACGGATATAAGGGTGGGAATTATAGTGGCAGATAGATTGTTCAGGGCAGGAAAAGGTGGAGAAGGATGAGAGGAGTGGTTGAAGGGAATTAGCAAGTTGTTGCTGAATCTAAAGTACCTAATGCTTCTGTGAAGTTTGGTGTGAGGAGTAGTAGGTGGTGGAGAGTTGTAGGAAGGGATGAAATGTTGCAGGTAAGGAGATGGTGGTCAGACAGAGGAAAAGGGGAGTTTGAGAAGTTTGAGAGAGTGCATCGATAGCTAAAGATCAGGTCAAGGGAGTGACCGTCTTTGTGAGTGGGAAAAATCAGTCCATTGTGACAGACCGAAGGAGGAAGTGAGTTGCAGAAGATTGTTTAGCAGATGAGGCCAGTGGGATTGTTAAGGGGGATGTTGAAGTCGCCCAAGAATGAGGGCAGGGGGTGTCAGAGGAAAGGAAGTAGGGTAGCCAGGCAGCCAAGTGATCTAGTAATTGAGTTGCGGAGCCAGGGGGTCGGTATATGACTGCAACACTTACAGAGAGAGGGGAGAATAAGCGAATCATGTGGGTTTCGAATGAGGGAAAAAGTGAGGGAAGAGATAGGGTGTATTTGTTGAAAGGTGCAACGAGAGGAAAGTAAAATACCCTACACCACCTCCTTGTCTATTACCAGACCTAGGAGTGTGGCTGAAGTGGAGACCCCCATGTGACAGAGCAGCAGTGGATGCTGTGTGTCTAGGGTGAGAGAGCCAGGTTTCTGTTAGGGCCAGAAGGTTGAGGGAGCGGGAGATGAAGAGGTCATGTATAGAAGTGAGTTTTTTTGCAAACAGAGCAAGAGTTCCCAGAGTGCACAGGTGAAAGGGGTAGTGGCTTTAGATGCAAGAGGAATGTGAGAAAGGTGTGCAGAGTTTTGTTTTCTGAGTAAACATTCTAATTTCTTTAATTATAATAAACTTAAATATTTTGAAAGTGTGATTTAAGACATTTAATTATTGTATTAAATTATTAAAACAATTAAAAAATATAATAACACTAGAGATGAGCCAAATTGAATTTGTAAAGACCAGAAAATCCTACAAAAAAACTTGTTAGACAAGTGTTTGCTGATGAGTTAGAGTTATTGGGGTAGATTTATCATACCCCAAGCGGGACATGATTTGCTATAGCGAATCATGTCCGCCCTGCATCGCTGAATGCTGACGGCATACAATGTCGGCATTTAACATTTCACAAGCAGTTCTGGTGAACTTTTTGTGCAATCCCCCCCCTGACGATTTGCGGCCACTAGCAGGGTGTGTCAATCGACCGGATTGTGTCCTCAGAGGTGGCGGACGAGTTAAGGAGCAGCGGTCTTAGGACCACTGCTTTTTAACTTCCGCTTCAGGCGGACTTGAAGCGGAGTGGGTCGGAAGCAGCATCTACTTCTTCATAAATCGACCCCATTGTGCCACATTTGAAACCAGTGATATGTGGATGTTCTCTGGGTTTTCCGGTAGATTGGAAATGATTTAAATTTAAAATCTCTGCAAAACCAAATATGAAACACTTTGCACAGACATTTTTATGATTTGAGTGATTGTCAATGAGCAGAGTTATAAGCAAATAAGTATGGCCTAGATTGCAAGTGGAGTGTAAAATAGTAGCGCTATGGTGTACTAACGAATTGTACAAGTGGAATATTAGCACTCAAGTTAAAGCGCTAACATCTCGCACAGCCGCGCTATATCCCTCACCTAATAAACTTCTATGGAGATTGCTACAAAACCCTAAAGGTGTGCTAAGCTGAAAATGCAATTAGCTACAGGTGCCGGTGCGCCAAAAAGTAGAAATATTAGAGTCCTTCACAAAGTCTTAAAGGGACATTCATGATTCAAATGCAATTGTATACAACTTCTCCAATTTACTTTTATCATCAAATTTTCTTTGTTCTTATGTTATTCATTGTTGAAAGCTAAACCTAGGTAGGCTCATATGCTAATTTCTAAGACCTTGAAGGACGCCTCTTATCTTAGAGCATTTTGACAGTTTTTCACAGCTAGAGGGTTTTAGTTCATGTGTGCCAAATAGATATCATTGCATTACCTAGGAGCCAGCACTGATTGGCTAAAATGCAAGATCTAAAATAAGAGGGCAGTCTGCAAAGTCTTAGATACAAGGTAATCATAGAGGTAAAAAGTGTATTAATATAACAGTGTTGGTTATGCAAAACTGGGGAATGGGTAATAAAGGGATTATCTATCTTTCTAAACAAAACATTCTGGAGTAGACTGTCCCTTTAAAATATGTTTTAATCTATCTATGTATCTATCTATGTATCTATCTATCTATCTATCTATCTATCTATTTGAGTAACAATGTTATTCCAGTGATTTAAATACCAAAGTATACCCTGTGCACATGGTCAGTAGGATATGTCACCTCAGAAAGTGTCCTTATAAAAAGACTGTGCAAAATTTGATAATAGAAATAAATGGGAAAGTCTATTAAACTGCTGCTCTAACTGAATCTTCAAAGTTTAATTTTAACTTTAGTGTCCCTTTAAATACAGTAATTACGGGGGGCGGAGTCTGACAGGGCTCCAAGATGGATGCCTTAGGCTTAGAGCTCTGTATACCAGAACAGGGAGATCAGCCACTACTCCTCTCCATCAAGGATCCAGAGGGTACATCTCAGCTCAAAAGTTATGTGAAGCTGCTGGGAACACCACAGGGGCTGAAACTGCAGAAAACAGGCTGTGGATAACTGTCATCATCAGCCAGACCATCATCCACCCTGTGGGAAAGGGCTCAGGTCGTGAGTAATGGCCATATAGAATCTGTTCAAAACCTTTACAGACCTGAAAAAACATTACAGCACAGACATGGAGCCTAACACACATTGCCACACTATAAAATACTGGCCAGGACATTAATCTTTAAGACAGAAACCTTCAGGTCCAAATTACAAATCCTGGAAATCACTAAGTTATTAGAAATCTCCCATGTGGCTAGATAACCTGAGAACACAATGGCATCTTAGAAGAACTAGCTTCTTAAAAGTGCAAAGAATAAGATCTGTACTACCACTATTTTAGAGGTGAACAAATTGCAATATACCTACGTCCCCTCTCAACATTCTACATGAAGGGTCTTGTATTTGGGAAACTATATTGTTTTGTAAACTGGGACATGTTTTTTTAATGTAGTTGAAAATCAGTTCATAGAGATACACCTATTCCTATACAACAACGCCACCTGCTGGATGATTACGAAAGCACACCCAAAAGGACTTTTTCTATTAAAACCTCAGAAGATTAAATATATCAAAACTCTCACTATTGCTGGAGTAATATTTTTTTAGGGAATTAACCCTACCTCCTGAGACTATTTTAGAGCATTAACATGGCCTCCAAGAAACCAAATAAATCAGACAAGCCAGGGAAATCTGCATCTGTCAACTCATATTTTTAAACCATCCCAGGAGATAAACCCCAGATGCAACAAAGAAATGACAGAAATGAATACAATGAAGCCTTCCATGCAGGATCCTTCTGTCGACCTCCACTCCACTAACCTAAAGCGGACCTACATCTACTTGTCTCCAAACAAGATATTACTAATAGTTTGATAAACTCTGGGAGAAATTGGATTCCATGCACACCTTCATGACGACAAGTCTGAATGATATCAAACAAAAAATTAAGGACCTAGGTTCCAGAGTAGAAACACTGGAGGAAAATAGAGGACAACCTGGTAGAGGATGTTGAAATGACAGTCCAACAAGTATCAGAGCAACAGCAGGTAGTAACCGATTTGCTGGACAAGATCGAAGATATGGAAAAACAGGAGTCGAAGAAGTAACATCCGTCTTAAAGGAATTCCCGAATCGATTACTGCAGCTGAATTGCCTTCGTATTTACATCAATTGTTCTGTGCAATAACAGGGGTGGATCAGTCAACGGAAATAGAGATTGAGAGAGCACATAGGGCTCTTAGACCCAAACCCAAAGCTGACAACCCACCTCGGGATGTTATAGTGGCATTCCTGAGATTCCCAGAGAAGGATAAGATCTCAAAGAGGCTGCTAAACAACCAACTTTCAAGTTTCATGGAAACGTTGTACATTTCTATCAGGACTTGAGCACTAGGACACTCCAACGGAGGGGGACTTTGCGTCCTCTCACCTCTCTGCTTCGAAAACATGGCATCCAGTACAGATGGGGTTACCCCTTTGCTCTACATATCTCTAAGGACAATAAAATCCTCACAATCAGAGATGTTAATGGGATATCTGATATATGTGAAGCACTGGATCTGGAAACACCAAACCTGCCAGAGAAATCACAGATGGAGGAGACTATAACACCTCAACAGGCGAAACTTAAGTCTCAGAAGTCACAATGGACTAGAGGCCCCGAGGAGACGACAGAAGAATAAGTGAAAGACTCACAGTGAAGTTTTGTGTATCTCCTTGTTTTTTTCTATTTTCCCCTCTCTTACAGGTTGCAGTGTACCTACAGAGACTAGGAAATTCTCCTGAGACAATGGGTCAAGCTTAAGAACTCTTACAATAAAATGTATAATTTAGTTTTTACTAAGTTTATCTCTTTATCTCACAGCATAGTAAGTTTATCCAAATGTTGTATTTCTAAAGATCATATACAGTTATTGTTGTTGGCTTTGGTAGGGGAGAGTGGTTAATAGTTAATATCTAACAATATTAATGGTACTTTACCTTACAGCTAGTTTCCCCCCTATGTTTTAAAATGGAGTTAGTTGGCAACTCCTCTGTTCTATAGGTTCCCCCAGAACTAATTGATGTTATTTCAGAAAACCTCAATATGTTATTTTTTATTTTATATTTCTTTTGTTTAAGTTATTCTTCTCTAACGTCTTTGCTTTTTCTACCCTACAGTTATTCAATCTACTTATCCTTCTCTTCTCTCCCCTTGTGCCTTCCCCAAGTGGACCACAGACACACCCAGTAACCCAACGGATGAGAGTGATTTTTCAGAGAGGTTGATTCGTTACTAGAGGCTGGTGAGCTCTTGCAAACACAATACACTTCATCACTATTCTTACAATTAATAATCAAACAATTCCATTTGTCACACACTAATGACTCCGACTAATATAGTTCTACTCTCCCATAACGCAAGAGGTCTAAATTCAGATGCAAACGTAGGAAAGCCTTATCTCAATACACACGCTTGGGTGCTAACGTCATTTTCTTACAAGAAACTCATTTTGAGTCTAATCATATTCCCAAATACTGGACGAATCAATACCCAACACACTTTCATTCTACTACAGATAAAAAGAAGAGAGGTGTTTCCCATCCTTCTCCACTCCTCCTTAAATTTTATTCACAAAGAATCCATAATAGATAAAGAGGGCAGATACCTAATCATTAAGGGCTACATTAACGAAGTGGAAATTATTTTTTGCAACATCTATGCCCCAAAACGAAAAGCAAGACAAATTCATTAATAAAATCTCACACCTTCTCACAAACTGGAACTCGGCTAGAATATTTCTAGCAGGAGACTTTAATGTCTCCCTCTACATGCAATTTCCTCAGTCACAAATCCGGACCCACACAATCACAAATTAGAAACAACAGAAAAACTAAATCTATTTCCAGTACTCTGGAAGGACATAATGTACTTGACTCTTGGACTGCGCTATATGGCATCACTTCAGATCACACTTTCTACTCAACAGGCACACCGAAAATATTTCAAGCTAGATTACATTTTCCTGAGCCAAACCCTAATTTCCAATCTGGTATCCTCCTCCATTCATCCTTGTGTGTGGTCTGATCATTCCATAATAGTAGCTAAAATAGCAGGGCTTCTTCCCCCAAACAATGCAAGAAGCTGGACTTATGACCCCACACTTATGAAAAATCCAAAACATAAAGATCGTATTTTCAAACAGATGATGGAATTCTGGAATATTAATACAGATTCCATCGATAACCCGATTCAGATTTGGGCAGCCCATAAATCGGTTGTTAAGAGGTTTCCTAATCCAACTAAAGTCAAAATCAAAAAGGGAAACACAGTTACTATTACAGACACTACACAAGGAGATAGCTACACTAGAGAAACAACATAGACTTACCTGCTCACCCAAGGTATATAAAACATTGCAAAATCAACGCCAAAAACTAGATAAATTATTAAATGACCAGTCACTTAGAGCCGGATTAAGACTACAAACCAAATACTATATATACGCCAATAAACCAGATCGTTATCTAGCCAATAAAATTAGAGATAGGATCAAAGATATTTCCATTCCCTTCTTACGCATAAATGCATGTGAATCTACATCCCACCCAAAAGTAATTGTAGACACTTTTGCCAACTATTATAGTTCTTTATACGATGGCAAGAAAGTTTCCAATCGGAACAAACTTCCTGTCTCCTGAATAGATTTCTGGAGGAAGCCACTCTGCCCCAAATTGACCAACAAGATTTGGCAACTCTTAACTCAGACATCAGTGCAAGTGAGGTACAGAGAGTTATCCAAGATCTGAAAACCTGGTAAAGCAGCAGGCCCAGATGGCTTTTCCAGGCGAGTACTATAAACTATTTAAATCCTTTCTCCTACCTCACCTAGTCAAATTTAGCAATCATATACTTCAAGGGACATACTACTTCCCTCAGAACTTTTAATGCCAAAAATTATAGTCCTCCCTAAGCCGGGTAAGGACAGGTCCCTCTGTCATAATTATAGACCAATTTCCCTCATTAACCAAGATTTAAATTTTTTTACCAAAATTCTGGCCAACCGATTAAAACACTTGCTCCCAAAACTAATTCACCCAGACCAGGTTGGCTTCATTAAAAATAGGGAAGCTCCAGATAATATCAGAAGGATGATATCATTAATAGATTATTTGCATATTTCTAAAACGCCTTCTCTGTTGTTATCCCTGGACGCAGAGAAGGCGTTTGACAGGGTCGACTGGGAGTACATGCAAGCTGTACTACATACCATGGGCTTTAGGGGTTCTTTTATTTACAGCGATCCAGAGTATATATTCATATCCCTCGGCATGCGTTAAGGCAATGGGACACCAATCTGACAGATTTGCGGTCTTAAATGAGACGAGACAGGGTTGTCCTTTATCCCCTCTCCTTTTTGCTGTTTGCATAGAGCCCCTGGCGCAACACATTAGGAACTCCCCAGACATTACGGGTATTAAAATAGGAACAATCAGTTTACAAACTCACTCTTTTTGCAGACGACGTTTTGCTCTCCCTAACCAAGCCCCTTATATCTCTGCCAAATTTATACAACAACCTTAGGAACTTCTCCACTATATCTGGTTACAAAGTGAACCTTGAAAAATGTGAAGCCATGCCTCTCTGCTATTCCAGACCACACAAAAAAATTGATAGAAACTAAACTTTGAGTTTAATTGGGTAAAACATCATCTCAAATATCTAGGGATCAACCTTACAAAAACACTCATCGGACCTTTACCAAACCAAACTATCCTCCAATTTATAAAGTAATCAAACAGGACCTCACTAAATGGAGGCAAACTGAGATTTTCTTGGTTTGGACGTCTATCTGTGATCAAAATGTCTGTGTTACCAAAGATTTTATATTTATTTCGGACCCTACCGATAGGCATCCCGAATTGTGATCTAGACAATCTCCAAGCTTGCATTAACAATTTTATAAGAGGGACTAAAAAAGCTAGAATTCCTAAACCAATATTTACGAGACATAGGCAACTGGGAGGCCTGGGCGCAGCAAATCTCAGACACTACTTCCAAGCAGCTAGGTTAGCCCAAACTACTCTCCTTAACAAATGGAAGATGAGATAAGAATGGACCACGTTGGAGTCAGACATAAATAAACTATATCCTCAAGAGCTGGCTCTGTGGGACCCACATAGAGCTCAAACCCAAAAACGTAATAAATTCCCCAATTACAGATTACATGCTCAAAGCTTGGTCCACTCTTGTTTCGTCTCTCAAAATTCTCCCTAACAGATCCCTCAAGACCCCACCTAAAAGTATCATACCTTCAGAACAGATCCCAGCTATACAGAAGTGGGAAACAGAGGTCTTTATAGGATTGCAGACTTAGTAGACAAAGGCAAATTAATGACTATACACACAACTTCAGGATAAACTGTCTCCTTCCAAATTACATTGGTTTCTATATCTTCAGATATCTCCATCATACATAAATACCTACCTTCATTGACTGGTCACAAATTCACTCCCTTAGAAATAATTTGTAGCTCCTCATCCAGACCTAGAAAAACTATTTCACAATTATACCAACTAATTCAATCTTCCACACAAATCACTAAAAACAATGCCTTCAGCTCAAATGGGAGGGCGAACCTCAAATACAGAATTGATATTTCCGACTGGAACAACTTAATATATAATGCGAGTAAAGGCCTGTTGAGTGCTGAAATGCAGGAAAATTGCCTTAAAACAATTTTCAGATGGTATCTCACTCCAATTATCACCTCTCATTCCATTAAACGGGGGTCCAAGCTCTGTTACAGGGGTTGTGAAAGTTGAAGGTACATACAAAACACATGTGGTGGGACTGCTCTACTCTAAAATAATCTGGAATAAATTATCACTCCTTTTTAAGTAGGATAACTAGATAGCCCCCATTCAGTTGTCAAATGAACCAAGCCCTATTGAATGTACGCTTAAGGCAGTTTAATAAAGACATTAATCCAATTTATCAAAATTTTATGTACAGCTACACGTATATGTATAGCCCGTCACTGGAAGGAGGGGGCTCCCCCCTGGGACGAAATTTTACATAAAATTAGGCACATATACAATATGTCCGCACAGGCAGCAATATTACTAGACACTCAGGAAGCTTTTCACAAAGTCTGGTTTTATTGGATCACACATGACTCCAAATAATACTGTTTGAATTGTCAATATACCAATACAGCAGAGATCTTATATGCCTTATATACATCGTTGGTTAATCATATACTTATTCTTATTGATGAAAATTCCACTGGGTGTGTCATGGTCGGAAGGCACTATTTTCTTACTCTTCTTCATCTTCCCCTCTTATCTTCTTCTCTTCCCCCTTTGATTTTCCCAACTTTTCTCTATACTCCCTTTGTATTCAAGATCTTCATAAATTTTTTGGTCTAAGATGGGAATGAGGGGGTGTCCTTACCCCACTCAGGTCCCCCAGACAAAACTGACAGACAAGATGCATGATAGCTGTTGTTTAAGGAGTAATCGACCAAGTAATTCCATCTATATAGCGATACAAATGTAAATGTTTTAAATGCTTTTGGAAATCTTAGTTACTGTCTACTATATGGTCTCATTGAGTCTATCTGTCATTAAGTGGCTATGTCTTCTGTGAAGGTCTTGTTCTATTCTTTTGTATTGTTTAAATATCAATAAAAAATTATTTCAAATAAATACAGTAATTACAATGTCACAGTCCCGGCATTGATCCTGCAGCAAGGTCACCACTACTTACTCCTGTATCATTTCATGGGTACTTTAATCCTTTAAAGGGATATTAAACTCAAAAATGTTCTTTTGTGTTTCAGACAGACAATACATTTAAAAAAAAAAAAAATGTTTCCAATTTACTTCTATTACAATTGTGCTTCTTTCTCATGATATTCTTTGTTGAAGGGATACCCTAGGTAGGTGTCTGGAGCACTATATGGCAGGAAGTAGTGTTTTGGATAACATTCTTGTAAAAACTGCTGCCATTTAGTGCTCCAGACACCTGCACACTCCTGAGCTAACATTTCTGCTTTTAAATGAAAGATATAAAGAGAACGAAGAAAATTTGATAATTTTAAATAAATTAGAGGGTTATTTAAAATTGTATGTTCAATCTGAATCATGAAAGATTTTTTTTTTTCCCCCCAAAATTCTTTTTTATTGTTTAACTATTGCTCTTTATATACATGATGGGAAATGTTTAATTCAGTGTCCTTTAGATGTTTACATTACATAGTGGAACACACATGGGGGGGCATCATCTCTCTAGGGTAAAAATGAAGATAGGAATATACCGGTAGATTATTGCCTCTAACTGTAGACAATTTATATTCATGTCATTGACTCACATTTATTTCCCTTTGCAGATTTCCCGTGGTGCCCCAGACAATGAGGACATCCCCATAGAAAGTAATAGCAACAAACTAAATTATAAAATCACTAGTATTCTTCCCGGATGCACTGACAGTCACTTGGTTTTAAGAAGGAAGGAAATACAGACTTAGTGCCGATTTCTACAGAAAACACTTATGAGGTTCCACAATATTCACTCACAGAAAGCAGGCAGATGGTACATTCACATGTAACGCTTGTTGGTCATTAAAGGTCCGGCAACCTCAAAGCAACACGAGCAATTTGTCTGTAGAGTGGAGCACCCAAAGTCTGAAGAAACCATTACAGACAGCAATAACTGCACTGCAGGACAATGGTGTGTATGTGTAATGATATGAAATATATGTTTAATTACATAAGAAACTCTACTAAGTAATCAGTGTTGCAAATTCTTAACAATACTTAGAATCTATTATTTTTGAGGTTGAGAGAGGTGCTCTGCAAGCAAGATTTTATTATTTTCTACCTAATTATTTGTTTCGAGCTCAGACCTGACTTGAGACCAAGTACCCCCTCTCTCCATCTTCACTCTAGGAAGACTTCAGGGTACTTTCTACTAGATTCCTGAGTGAAGCAGGGGTAAAGAAATACCTCAGTTATGGCATGTCAGTACTCTCATGGGTAAATCTCTCAGCCATAAATTGCCCTCTGTTTGCCATATGCAGTTAGTGGTTCAGCTCATGATGGATGAGGTTAGTGTTCGGGACCACCAAGAGGGATAATAGGGGGGTGTATTTATTATAATATGTTTATGGTGTGTTTTAGTGTTTTTTTCACATACCTTATCCTTAAGATCATTCTGGACATAGGCTCCGCCTCATTTTGCTTCCATTCTCTCTCCCTCACCAGATCTCTAAGTGACTAACATTTTCTCTGGGCCTGTTCCAGTCCTTAACAGCTATCTGGGTCTAGTTTTAACCCTCTTTTTTATATCAAGGAGTTGGGTGAGTCCCCCCCCTCCCCAAGACAAAACTAAAAAAAGCTTTTTATGAGGGAAATTCTTTGGCTTTTGTTTTCTCTGTCTTCTGAGTTCTGAGATATTTATAATATGCTGATAATATACCAGTTTTGGAATATACCTTTATTTACAATTACTTGCAGGTTTGCTTATTATATTGCATGTCTGTACCCCCACTTAATTTGACTAACCCATTAAAAAGGACCTCTAGGGAATATACTGCAGCCCAAAAACTTTCTGCAGTTAATTTTCTTGTGAATTATGCAAAACTGTTCCAGTGGACCAAATTAACCAGTTACGTGCTAATTGTGTCCAACATCTACAATTTACAAGGCATAATCCTGTCAGTATTACACCTGGCAGACAATTAGTGCCCATGTCTGTTTTTGTGGCCCAGGGGGATTCCACTGACTTTCCTCCAGAGTTTAAATCAAGTCTTCAAAAGACTTTGACAGAATGTTATCAGCTATCCCCAAACCAAGTAAGTGTAAGCAAATATGAGGAGATTTAACCTCACACTATCTGTAATACACATGGTTCTATCCCCCATCTCAGTTACCACCAACCTTACCAAAACTCTGACTCGGCTGAGTCTCTGTCTGAGGGTTCTGAGGATGAAGTCTCCTCTGAGGACCTTGATCCTATGCCTGAGCCTGAGGCTGATCATATCCGCTTCCTACTTCAGGAAGTTTTGAATACTAGCAATTATCGGAAACGAATCCAGAGTATTACCAACCTGTAAATAAGTAAAATCAAGTTTTTACTTATCAGGGTTTGTTCCCTGAAATGTTGTCTCTTTTATTTGACTCAGCTACGATACAATAAAGGTCTTTTAAATGAATTGGACAGTGCTGCTGGATTCTATTTTTGGCTGAACATGCCGCTAGTGGTACCAGTGTGTAATGATAACCTGTGACTTTAAGAGATTTAACAATCCTGGCACAATATAGTGCATAATAAAAGTTTAGATGTTACAGTTATATTAAGAGATCTGCAAAACTTGCAAACCAATACAATATAATTGGAGTAATCTGGCCTGAGTAACTAGAGATAAGATATATAGGAAATTTAGGTTTCCTATATAGTTACATAGGCAAGGGAATTGGAAAATAGTTAAACAACAGGTGCAGGCTGAATCTGTGGCGAGGATCACTATAAACTGGAAAAGGTAATTTGCAGCACAATTTATAACACAAACTGGTACACAACTAATGTTAGAGTAAGCGCTAGATGGTACAGACAGAGCGATGTATATATGCAGCTAATTGCAGTACTTACAGAACCTTGCACATATGCTGCTGAGATGTCCCGCAGAGATAAAGGGGAAGTCTGTGTAAGAGATGCTGCAAGCTGTAAGAGGAATCCATGCTGCGTTATCAAATAGTAATGACCGTTGCTGGATGGTGAGGTCAGAGGCACAGCAGCTGACGGAGTGTAGTTTAAAGTAGCAAAAACCTGAAACAAAGTTATTTCTACAATTTGTTGTATCAGTATACACAGAGAGGCTGGAGAGGTGAGTCAAGGAAAACACTTCATTAAACCTATCAACGAAGTGGAAGAGGAGGAGCCTTTTATACACCTGATGGAGCAGAGGAGAGATTTAAGGTGGAAAATAAAATAGCAGTGTTAAGGTGGTATGATTTATGACATATCCCCCCCCCCCCCAAGGAAATGTCAAAGAGGTTTCAAGGTGCAGGTCTATCAGGATTGCGGCGATGGAAGAGCAAAAACTAAGCGGTCAGCTGAGAGATTCTGAGCAGGTTCCCAAGAGTCTTCCGAGGAATCATAACCCGCCCAATGAACGATGGTACAGAATTTCCCCCACGATAACGCATGGAGTCCAAAATAGCTTGTACCTCGTATTCATGGTCAGGTAAAGGTTTGTCAGAAGGGGAACAGTGGTGGAAGTGGTAGAGTTGCAAGGTTTGATGAGAGGACACTTGAATGTTGGATGTATTCGATAAGAAGAAGGTAGTTGCAGAGTAACAGTCATTGGGTTTAGTATGGCAGTGATTGGAAATGGACCAATATAGAATTTGTTTTCTACAAGGGTTATGCAGTCTGAGGTTTTTAGTAGACAACCACACCAACTGACCAATCTTATACTCTGGATGTGTTAGATGTCGGGGGTCATAATATCTTTTTTGTGCAGCTTGTGCATGTTTGATATTATTAGTAACAATATCAAAATTTTGTTTGATGGACCTGATCAAGTCGTTTACTTCTGGACAGGGAGTATTTGACGTGGTAAGTGATTGGAATTTAGGGTGAATTCCATGGTTAATGTAGAGGATCCTTTAGAGTCTTTCTTTGTGAAAGGACAGAACCAATAGCTTGTTCTGATGCATCAACTTCGAGAACAAAGTGGTAAGAAGTATCTGGGGCCCCATCCAATATGCAGCGATGCCCGCAAAAGCCTGCGACGCCGTTTTTTGCGCAGGTTTGGTATCATATATACGGCGTAGCATACAAGTTACGTGCGTATATTTCAGCCTTCGCCCGTATTTTTTTTACCCATAGACTGACATAGAAAACACGCGCAATTTGGTATCCAAATATACAGCGTAAGGACTTACGCGCGCAGAATTCGAAAATCTACTCCATTCTCATCTCGCCACAAATTGCAGGCGCAGCAACCTTGCACTGACTTATAAACCAACTTAACTCTCTGAAGGCCTAACAAATGCATGCTCAACAACATACATATCAGCAGCTTGATCTCAAACAGTTAAACCTCTTCCAAGCATTTATTATTCCTGCCCCTGCAAGTGTGTCAAACCAATCACAAACAGCACAACCTCTCAACAGGAAGCCTAAAAAACCCGCCAATGCACATCCTCATTAGCCACCATGTTTCCCCTGCTTTCTATAGAGAGGCAGCATCATGGGGCACAAGGGGTGCATCATGGGGCACAAGGGGTGCATCATGGGGCACAAGGGGTGCATCATGGGGCACAAGGGGTGCTGGAAGCCCTACAAGCCCCTGTTGTTCTGTCTATACATGCTGATTCTATAGTTGCTGCTGAGGTCCCTGGTCATGGTGCTGCCCCTGCTGCAGCTGGTCATAGAATTACATACTGCGGATTTCCACTGCATGTAAGTGAAACTACTACATCCTACCCCCCCCTTCCCTTAACCCACCCTAATTACTGAAAATATCTCATTATTTTAATTCATGTTTAGTTCACTATGATTTATTGACTATCATTAAGAAGAATGAAAATGGATGTTTATACCTTATGTTCACACCTTCTGTAAATACATTATTATTTATATATATATACCCATGTGCAGGGATAGGAAAGGTGTCCTTCACTAAAGGTCTTTACTTTAGAAAATGTCCGCCATAGCCTTGGCTTGTGCCTATCCCTGCCCATGTGTCAATTTCTATTGGATGTGAGAAACCTTGATTTACATCTTATAAGTGAATATTACTATATGTACCCTTCATACACAACTATGTGATGTGGTTTATAGAACATGAATATGTCATAAACATGATAATATTACTTTTTTTGGGCCATTTCCACACAAGCCTTATTATATGTTTTAACAATATTAGTGTACTAAAACACCCCTCACAAGGATGTGGATGACAATTATATGGTAAATAACAGAGGACAAGATTTATGGTGAACTATAAGAATATTTATTTCTTTTGAGGCTTCTTGGATGAGGGGGCTGAGGTGACTGTAGTGGATTTCCTTGTCATCCTGGTTTGTGAAGATTAAGATGATTCTGCTGGAGTGCTGGCCACAGATGATAGGCTGGAGGCAGTGTCCTGCTGGTGTGTAAAGTGCTCAACCAACACACCCGAGAGTTGATTTTGTTCCCGCCATCTATTGTCCATCTGCATCTGCATATCAGACAGAATACTCATCATCTGCAGCTGGTTTTGAACAATTCCATTTAATGATGCTGCCATGTCCCTCTGCAGCTCTATGCTATGCTTGAGTAACCTCTCTTGGCTCCTGTGAAACCTCTGTTGGCCTCTTTGTCTGCTCTCGCAGCTTGTTATGAGCCTCCTCTGGAGTGAAATGTATTCCTCACCCAGGGGAGAATACAGTGCATCCACCGGCTCTTGAGCAGCATGGCTTCTAGGTGCTTGAGGTACAAGTTCAGCTGCATCTGCTGGTGCTTGAGGTGCAGGTTCAGCTGCATCTGCTGGTGCTTGTGGGACATCTTCAGCTGCATCTGCTGGTGCTTGTGGGACATCTTCAGCTGCATCTGCTGGTGCTTGTGGGACATCTTCAGCTGCATCTGCTGGTGTTTGAGTACTTTCAGCTATATGCTCATCTGCAGATGGTGGAGCTCTCCCAGGGGAAGAGGATGGTGGAGCTCTCCCAAGTGAAGAGGATGGTGGAGCTCTCCCAAGTGAAGAGGATGGTGGAGCTCTCCCAAGGGAAGAGGATGGTGGAGCTCTCCCAAGTGAAGAGGATGGTGGAGCTCTCCCAAGTGAAGAGGATGGTGGAGCTCTCCCAAGAGAAGAGGATGGTGGAGCTCTCCCAAGAGAAGAGGATGGTGGAGCTCTCAGGGTGGATTGGTAGTCCCATTGATGACCAGTGTGGGACCACTCAGCCTGTCCAGTTTGCACTTCTTGTGACATACCCTGTGTGTAAAAGCCATGACTGCCCTGATATTGTGTTGGGGGGGGTGGGGGTAAAGACATGGACCCTTTGTGGCTGACTTGGCTCCCCCTCAAAGCCAAAAGAAGAATATTCCTCTGGTCAGGAATCTTGCCAGGGGTCATATGTCAATGGTGGTGGCATCACTTCTGGGTCCTCAACTGAAGCCACCCAACCCTGCTCATGCCTGGGAGCATAATGTTCACATGGTTGCCTGAAGACTGGTGGTGGTGGCTGCATGCCTGTGACTGGTGGTGGTGGTGGAGGTGGCTGCATGCCTGTGACTGGTGGTGGTGGTGGTGGTGGAGGTGGCGGCATGCCTGTTTGCATCCTGGTGACAGGAGGTTCTGTGGAGGAGTCAAATGATGAGAGGGATTAGTACAGTCATATATATGTCCATGTGGGCATACAATGTACATTGATACATGCTAGGGCCTATACTCATTCTCATGTCAAACTCTATAACATGCATGTGCACAGTGTGATTTGTGATATGAGGGATTTTAATCTGCACAGTATACAGGTATGTGTTTCATACAATAGTTATGTGTACATGTCAATGATGGAAAAAATGTGTTCTTTAAGTGACACTATGGTCACACAATTTACTTTAGCCTGATGTAGGCACAGAACCTGCTTTCAGAGCTAAAAGTATTGTGATGGCTATAGTGTCCATTTACTGAAAACTCTACATGTGGCTTGTGGCCTGTGTTACTCTGAGACATGTTAGTATTGCACTATTCTACCTCATATCATGAATTGCATTGTGTTAAGTAGCATTAATGTCAAATATAATTGTAGATGTTTTTGTTAGTAGGCCAAATACCATGCTCCTCATTGTGTACATGAATGTGTGACATTAAAGGATGTTATATCTCAAATACATATCATACTGGTCGTGTGGGATGTTACTCACCAGCATGATGTGCTGTGGTTGCAGCCCCTGAGTCACGAGCCCCCTGGAAGTCCATGGACTGCTGTGATACTCAGGGACCTGCGTATCATCTCCTGCCAGGTGTTGTATTCTGTGTCCAGGGGTGGACCACCGCCTGTTCCCCTCTTGGTGCATGGGCTTCCTGCCCCCATCTTCTCTTTCACCCGCCCTCTTACAGTCATTCCACCTTTTTTTAAGGCCCTCAACAGTCCTCCTCTGCGGGGGCCACACTGTTGACGGCATTCTCTACTGCCAACCATGCTGTTTTACGCCTTCTGGCAACACCTTTGCCCTTCTCCTGGCCAAAGAGGGCACTGTAATTGTCCATGATGGCCTGGACTAGGGCAACATTCTCATCGAATGAGAAGTTCGGACATCTCATCCTCTCATCCTCTGTGGACACCTGGCTTGCTCCCCTGCGATATCCCTGGTGTGGGTTCCTCCCTATCCTCTCCCTCCTCCCCCCTTCTGTCCCCCATGTTCCTCCCCCCTTCTGTCCCCATGTGCACCCTCTGTCCCTCTCCTTGATGTGCAGATATAGTCTAAATCACTAGAGGGATTGAGACTAAAAAGGTGCACTTGTATAGCACTTCTAATGCCCCTAATTAGTAGGGTTATAGACTGTATAGAATAGACCAATGGGTCAAATTGAAATTAAAACGTAACTTTTATTACTACAAAAGTTTAATAAAATCACTGTGTGAGTGTGTGCAATTTAAAAACACATAGAAACTCGAATAAAGGATTATTATAATTTATGTAAATCCTTGTTATATAAGGGCTTGCAGAATAAACATCCACATGTATAGTGTGGATACTTTGGGTATAGGTTGCTGGTAGTCAAGTTGAAAATGAGCGAATTATGCTCTTGCCTTTTTTGTTTAGTAGTATCTGTTAATGTGTCTAATCACAAAGAGGCACAAGTGTTAAATATTCTGGCTGCTGCCAAGGTGAATATATGTATGGGTAAAGATACATTTTATAATAGCACTTGTCTTGTAATGATACCTCTATGTATATATGGCAGATATTCACTGTTAATATTTGATGTACGAGTTGGCATATATTGATTCTAGTTATTAGAGAAGGAAAGGCTTTAATGCTTTTTGTTTTCTGGTTTTCAATAATATGTGTGTATAATAGGACTAAGTCAGCATTCTAAGAATGTCTTAGGTCTTAAGAAACACACTTGTGTGGTGTGCTGTATTAGCACTTATTAATCGTTTTGGACTTGCAATTAACCCCTTAATGACCACAGCACTTTTCCATTTTCTGTCCGTTTGGGACCAAGGCTATTTTTACATTTTTGCGGTGTTTGTGTTTAGCTGTAATTTTCCTCTTGCTCATTTACTGTACCCACACATATTATATACCGTTTTTCTCGCCATTAAATGGACTTTCCAAAGATACCATTATTTTCATCATATCTTATAATTTATTGTAAAAAAAATTATAAAATATGAGAAAAAAATGGAAAAAACAACACTTTTTCTAACTTTGACCCCCAAAATCTGTTACACATCTAAAACCACCAAAAAACACCCATGCTAAATATTTTCTAAATTTTGTCCTGAGTTTAGAAATAACCAATGTTTACATGTTCTTTGCTTTTTTTGCAAGCTATAGGGCCATAAATACAAGTAGCACTTTGCTATTTCCAAACCATTTTATTCAAGATTAGCGCTAGTTACATTGGGACACTGATATCTTTCAGGAATACCTGAATATCCATTGACATGTATATATTTTTTTTTTAGAAGACATCCCAAAGTATTGATCTAGGCCAATTTTGGTATATTTCATGCCACCATTTCACCGCCAAATGCGATCAAATACAAAAAATCGTTCACTTTTTCACAAAACTTTCGGTTTCTCACTGAAATTATTTACAAACAGCTTGTGCAATTATGGCATAAATGGTTGTAAATTTTTCTCTGGGATCCCCTTTGTTCAGAAATAGCAGACATATATGGCTTTGGCATTGCTTTTTAGTAATTAGAAGGCCGCTAAATGCCGCTGCGCACCACACGTGTATTATGCCCAGCAGTGCAGGGGTTAATTAGGGAGCTTGTAGGGAGCTTGTAGGGTTAATTTTAGCTTTATTCTAGTGTAGCAGACAACCCAAAGTATTGATCTAGGCCCATTTTGGTATATTTCATGCCACCATTTAACCGCCAAATGCGATCAAATAAAAAAAAAAGTTCCCTTTTTCACAAACTTTTTGTTTCTCACTGAAATTATTTACAAACAGCTTGTGCAATTATGACATAAATGGTTGTAAATTTTTCTCTGTGATCCCCTTTGTTCAGAAATAGCAGACACATATGGCTTTGGCGTTGCTTTTTGGTACTTAGGCCGCTAAATGCGCATCACACGTATTATGGCTAGCAGTGAAGGGGTTAATTAGGTAGCTTGTAGGGAGCTTGCAGGGTTAATTTTAGCTTTAGTGTAGAGCTTAGCCTCCCCACCTGAAACATCAGACCCCCCTGATCCCTCCCAAACAGCTCTCTTCCCTCCCCCACCCCACAATTGTCCCCCGCCATCTTAAGTACTGGCAGAAACTGCCAGTACTAAAATAAAAGCTATATTTGGGCTTTTTTAAAAAAAAGAAAAGGCATATTTACATATGCTGCTCTGTAGGACCCCCCCTTTAGCCCCCAAACTGACTGATCCCCCACCAAACAGCTCTCTAACTCTCCCCCCTGTCTTAATGGCCGCCATCTTGGGTACTGGCAGCTGTCTGCCAGTACCCAGTTTAGAATAAAATTGGTGATTTTTAAATTTTTTCCCCTTTTCTGTAGTGTAGCACCCTGCCCCACCAAAAACCAACCCCCCACCCCCTCCAAGATACCATCGATTTATATATTTTTTTACATAAATATACCCCTTTCTCAAACTTTTAAACAGTTATATTTTCTGTAGTGTAGCGTTCCCACCCGCTCCCGCCCCGTGCACGCGCCCGCCCCCCGCCCCCCGTGCACGCTGCGCACGCCCGTGCGTGCCCCCATCGGCTCTGCCCCCGATCCCGCCCCCCTCTACATTACCCGGCCCATCGATGGCGCCCCACCCGCCTCCCAAGGCGGCTCCCACCCACCAACGATACCGGCCATCGATGTCCGGTGCAGAGAGGGCCACAGAGTGGCTCTCTCTGCATCGGATGGCCATCTAGCGTTATTGCAGGATGCCTCCATATCGAGGCATCACTGCAATAACCGGAAAGCAGCTGGAAGCGAGCAGGATCGCTTCCAGCTGCTTTCCACACCGAGGACGTGCAGGGTACGTCCTCAGGCATTAACTGCCTTTTTTTTGAGGACGTGCCCTGCACGTCCTCGGTCATTAAGGGGTTAAGTAAATTAGGAGTTCGTGAATATTAATAAAACCACATCTGTGTTTTGCTGTTTCAACACTTCATAATAATTTTTGACTTGTAAGTGGGTTCTAATGAGATTATTATCATCTAGTGCTTTCAGTTGGTACCATTCAGTAATATATCAGGAGTAGTGTCAACTTTAATATACATATAGATATGTATTATATTTAGTGAGTATATCCATTCACGTTAATATTGCTAGGTCTGGAGTAATTAGTAATACTACTAAGGTTAGAAGCCCCAAAACATTACGGGGTTAATAGAATAATGCTGTGTATCAAACTGTATTTGAGGCTGCAACGAGCCTTATTTTAGCCAGAATATATTCTTATATTTAGAAAAGGTTGTATAAATATAACCGGCTATATAGTATACTATCAATTAGTCTGAAATGGACAGTATAGCATTATTTCTGCTATGTAGTTTGTAACATTAACTCCACACTGGTGAATGAAAATCACTGTATTATTACAAATGTCAGCACTACATCAGTAACTGGAATTCACTGTGATTGTGTATACATTAACCGTATCTTAGTTGTTATATATGATTTCTCTAGGTTGATGGATTTAATTTTCAAATTATGAGAGTTTGTATTGATGTTTCAAATTTACCATCTATTGCTCAGTTCATTAATTATGTTTTAAAATCCGCTTTCCACTCGGACTATTAGTGACACTGCAAAAAGCCTTATTTTGGCATAACGTGGTTTAACGTCTAGGCTCAATTATCCGTTGTTTGCATGCTAGTGTCCATGAACAAATAAAGCTTGAAAGAGTTTGTTAAACAATACTATCAATGCAAGTCTTGCCCTAAAGTAAATTATGCCCCAAGGATAAAGTCTAATATTGTTAAACTAGATCGAGTTACTATGCTATTAAAATTACAAACAGGGTATTTTTACACAATACCCCTCCCTGACATGTTTCGCCGATATAGTCTCGGCTTTTGATGTGCCTGGTCTCTGGGGCTCTCGAGCATCTCCCCTCCCATCATCCCTTCTAGCTCTCCCTCTCCTCACTCCACTTACTCCCTGATGGGGACCCCGCTGCTCCTCATGTCCTCTACAATAGTCCTCTCCCTGCCACTCCTCTCCCCTCCTCCCCTCCGCCCTACCTCTCCCTGCCATCCTCACACTACACACACTCACACTCACTCCCCAGTTCAATCACACAGAATCACAACAAAACACTCAGCCTATCACACGGTAAAATTGAAATAAAATGTTGTGAGGTGTTAGAAAAAAAAGTGTTGTGTATTTTGTATATGTATGTATGCAAAATGTGTGCAATATGTAAAAATATGTGTAAGTGTACAAGCTTAACCAACCAACAATGCGACCTAACTAACTCCTCTGTTTGCGCCTCTCTCTCTACTCTGTCTAATCCTCCACTCCACTGTAGTGTGCTGTAGCTCAGCGAACCAACACACTGAAGAAAATGGCGGCTGCGCATGGGTTTATATATGACTTTTGAATTGCGTAATTACGTGGCACATTTTTTAGATGGAGTTGCGGGTGATTTTTAAGAGTATTAGCCTAATTTGCATAAAACTACTCTTTATTGAGACTTTACGTGGACAAAATACAGGCGTAAGTTACTTACGACAAGTAAAATGTGTATTTGCGCACTTTTCGGAAGAACGCCAGTTTGTCCTACTTACACCAGTTTAGTATCTAACGGCGCAGTATATGTAATACCCCGATGTGCGAGGTGAAATTACGGGCGGCGCGGGTTCCCTCACTTGTGCCGAAAACTACGCCGTATATCGGATCGCGCCCCTGGTATTTGCAAAATGGGGAGCTACTGAAACATCTTTTAAGTTGGTCAAAGACTTGTTGACAAGAGAAATTCCAAGAGAAATTGGTATGGTTCTTGGTCAAATTGGTGAGTGGTTTTGTTATATCTGCAACATTGGGTATAAATCTTCTGTAAAAATTAGCGAAGCCCAGGAAGCGCTGGACTTCTTGTTTGCTATTGGGTCTTGGCCAGTTAGTTATAGCTAGAGCTTTATCACTTTCCATTCTGATTTCGTTTTGATTGATAGAATAACCAAGAAATGAGATCTGTGTAGTACTAAAGGTACACTTTTCGAGTTTCACAAACAGTCTGTGGGTTCTTAATCTAGAGAGAACAACCCTAACATGTTTAGTGTGGTCAGTTTTATTGTTGGGAAAAATTATCGGCTAGATTTAGAGTTTTGTCGGTAATGACCCGCGTAGCTAACGCTGGCTTTTTTCTGGCCGCACCTTTTAAATAACTCTGGTATTGAGAGTCCACAGAATGGCTGCGTTAGGCTCCAAAAAGGGAGCGTACAGGCATATTTAACGCCACTGCAACTCTCGATACCAGAGTTGCTTACGGAAGCGGCCAGCCTCAAAAACGTGCTCGTGCACGATTCCCCCATAGAAAACAATGGGGCTGTTTGAGCTGAAAAAAAAACCTAACACCTGCAAAAAAGCCGCGTTCAGCTCCTAACGCAGCCCCATTGTTGTCTATGGGGAAACACTTCCTACGTCTGCACCTAACACCCTAACATGTACCCCGAGTCTAAACACCCCTAACCTTACACTTAATAACCCCTATTCTGCCGCCCCTGCTATCGCTGACCCCTGCATATTATTTTTAACCCCTAATCTGCCGCTCCGTAAACCGCCGCTACTTACATTATCCCTATGTACCCCTAATCTGCTGCCCCTAATACCGCCGACCGCTATATTATATTTATTAACCCCTAATCTGCCCCCCACAACGTCGCCTCCACCTGCCTACACTTATTAACCCCTAATCTGCCGAGCGGACCGCACCGCTATTATAATAAAGTTATTAACCCCTAATCCGCCTCACTAACCCTATAATAAATAGTATTAACCCCTAATCTGCCCTCCCTAACATCGCCGACACCTAACTTCAAACATTAACCCCTAATCTGCCGACTGGAGCTCACCGCTATTCTAATAAATGTATTAACCCCTAAAGCTAAGTCTAACCCTAACACTAACACCCCCCTAAATTAAATATAATTTAAATCTAACAAAATTAATTAACTCTTATTAAATAAATTATTCCTATTTAAAGCTAAATACTTACCTGTAAAATAAATCCTAATATAGCTACAATATAAATTATATTTATATTATAGCTATTTTAGGATTTATATTTATTTTACAGGTAACTTTGTATTTATTTTAACCAGGTACAATAGCTAAAATAGTTAAAATAATTACAAAATTACCTGTAAAATAAATCCTAACCTAAGTTACAATAAACCTAACACTACACTATCAATAAATTAATTAAATAAAATACCTACAATTACCTACAATTAAACCTAACACTACACTATCAATAAATTAATTAAATACAATATCTACAAATAAATACAATGAAATAAACTAACTAAAGTACAAAAAATAAAAAAGAACTAAGTTACAAAAATAAAAAAAATATTTACAAACATCAGAAAAATATTACAACAATTTTAAACTAATTACACCTACTCTAAGCCCCCTAATAAAATAACAAAGACCCCCAAAATAAAAAAATGCCCTACCCTATTCTAAATTACTAAAGTTCAAAGCTCTTTTACCTTACCAGCCCTGAACAGGGCCCTTTGTGGGTCATGCCCCAAAGAATTCAGCTCTTTTGCCTGTAAAAAAAATACATACAATACCCCCCCCCCAACATTACAACCCACCACCCCACATACCCCCTAATCTAACCCAAACCCCCCTTAAATAAACCTAACACTAAGCCCCTGAAGATCTTCCTACCTTATCTTCACCATACCAGGTTCACCGATCGATCCAGAAGAGCTCCTCCGATGTCCTGATCCAAGCCCAAGCAGGGGGCTGAAGATGTCCATGATCCGGCTGAAGTCATCATCCAAGCGGGAGCTGAAGAGGTCCATGATCCGGCTGAAGTCTTCATCCAAGTGGGAGCTGAAGAGGTCCATGATCCGGCTGAAGTCTTCTATCAACGGCATCTTCAATCTTCTTTCTTCCGGATCCATCTTGCAGACCTCCGACGCGGAACATCCTGCTGGCCCGACGGACTACCGACGAATGAAGGCTCCTTTAAGGGACGTCATCCAAGATGGCGTCCCTCGAATTCCGATTGGCTGATAGGATTCTATCAGCCAATCGGAATTAAGGTAGGAAAATTATGATTGGCTGATGGAATCAGCCAATCAGAATCAAGTTCAATCCGATTGGCTGATCCGATCAGCCAATCAGATTGAGCTCGCATTCTATTGGCTGTTCCAATTATTGTAGGTAGCTGGCGGCGACGTTGTGGGGGTAGGTTAGGGGTTAATAAATATAATACAGGGGTCGGCGGTGTTAGGGGCAGCAGATTAGGGGTACATAAGGATAACGTAGGTGGCGGTCGGCAGATTAGGGGTTAAAAAAATTTAATCGAGTTGCGGCGATGTGGGGGGGGCCTCGGTTTAGGGGTACATAGGTAGTTTATGGGTGTTAGTGTACTTTAGAGCACAGTAGTTAAGAGCTTTATAAACCGGCGTTAGCCCAGAAAGCTCTTAACTACTGACTTTTTTCTGCGGCTGGAGTTTTGTCGTTAGATTTCTAACGCTCACTTCAGCCACGACTCTAAATACCGGAGTTAGAAAGATCCCATTGAAAAGATAGGATACGCAATTGACGTAAGGGGATCTGCGGTATGGAAAAGTCGCGGCTGAAAAGTGAGCGTTAGACCCTTTCCTGACTGACTCCAAATACCGGCGGTAGCCTAAACCAGCGTTAGGAGCCTCTAACGCTGGTTTTCACGGCTACCGCCAAACTCTAAATCTAGGCCTTAGTCATCTAAGTATACAACTAAAAAGGTGTCAAGTATGTCCCTGAATATGTCAGTGGGTAATAAAAGTTTAGATGTTACAGTTATATTAAGAGATCTGCAAAACTTGCAAACCAATACAATATAATTGGAGTAATCTGGCCTGAGTAACTAGAGATAAGATATATAGGAAATATAGGTTTCTATAGTTACATAGGCAAGGGAATTGGAAAATAGTTAAACAACAGGTGCAGGCTGAATCTGTGGCGAGGATCACTATAAACTGGAAAAGGTAATTTGCAGCACAATTTATAACACAGGTACACAACTAATGTTAGAGTAAGTGCTAGATGGTACAGACAGAGCGATGTATATATGCAGCTAATTGCAGTACTCACAGAACCTTGCACATATGTCTGTTTAAGAGATGCTGCAAGCTGTAAGAGGAATCCATGCTGCGTGGTCAAATAGTAATGACCTTTGCTGGATGGTGAGGTCAGAGGCACAGCAGCTGACGGAGTGTAGTTTAAAGTAGCAAAAACCTGAAACAAAGTTATTTCTACAATTTGTTGTATCAGTATACACAGAGAGGCTGGAGAGGTGAGTCAAGGAAAACGCTTCATTAAACCTATCAATGAAGTGAAAGAGGAGGAGCCTTTTATACACCTGATGGAGCAGAGGAGAGATTTAAGGTGGAAAATAAAATAGCAGTGTTAAGGCAGTATGATTTATGACACAGTAACATTAATGGTTATATGATGGGGCACTGTTGGTGTGCATAGTAACATAATTTTTTTTTTTAAACAATGTTGCAAATGCAGGTATATTGCAGAAATGCTTCTAATGGAGTTTTAAAATCAGTTGTATTCCCCTTTAATAGAAACACAGTTTAAAAACCAAGAATTTAAGAATAATAAATAAGACCAGTCAAACCCATCTATTGTGGCTGTAACCCTAATAATAATCATAAAAATATTAACTATAATAATTTTTAAATAGTTAGGCATTGCTGACTAATATATTAGTAAATATGGGGCAGATTTATTATATGGCGGGTCTGCCCCACATCGATAAATGCCGTTGGCATTTATCATTGCACAAGCATTTCTTGTGAAATGCTTGTGCAATCCTGCACATTTGTGGCCAAATGGCCACTAGCAGCGGGTGTCAATCATCCCGATCTTATGACCGCTGCTTCTAAACTCCTGATTCCAGCGAGCCGGAATGAGCAGCATACGCTGCTTAATAAATGGGCCCCTATGTATCATGTAGAAATGGCCTTATTTCCAGCACAATTTACAACAAAGTATAATATTTTTACATCTATTAATGGTATAATATTGCTTTACAGAAACATTCAAAATCGGTAACATCCATGGACCTAAGAAGTGGATTGATGGTGAAAAGGTCACATTATATTGCACAGCCTCCTATTGCCCGGAGGACGTCCAGGTGATGTGGGTTATAACAGAGCATGACGGAACTGTGCGAGAGGTCTCAGAGCTTGCACAAGGAAAGGACAATAAAGGAAGGAAAGTTGTACCCACTGGATATGTTGCAAACAGGGAGAGAACAGAGACATCAGATAAAGAGGGACTTACAGACTTTACTACTTCGCTGAGTTTCACACCATCTATAGCAAAACACAAAGACATCACCCTAGTCTGCAAGTTTGTCTGTGGTGGGACATCCAAGGAGAAATGGTTTCAACTTGAGTCACTTTTCGGTGAGTAAATCATAACTGTTACATTATTTTTCTGTTCCCTTTATATGATAAACTGAAGCACAAATGCATAAAATGAACTCAGCAATATAATTGTTCTACATCAGTGAACCAAATTAGGTGATGTTTAACCTTTATAGATCACTTATAGCTCAGCAAGGAAGCAAACATCATGTGATAAACTGTGCCCTTGATCTAGTAAATAGCTTTCATATGTTCAGTGTATATGACAATAGATTAAAGGGACATGAAACCATAAATTGTTCTTTCATGATTCAGACAGAACATGTAGTTTTAAACAACTTTCTAATTTACTTCTATTATCAAATGTTCTTCATTCTCTCTGTATCTTTTGTGCAAAGTCAGGCAACATAAGCTCAGGAGCGTGCATGTGTCTAGAGCACTATATGGCAGCGTTATTCATTTGCTAGAGCACTAGATGGCAGCACTATTGCCTGTTGTGTAGAGCTCCAGACACCTACCTAGCTATCTCTTCAACAAAGAATACCAAGGGAATAAAACAAATTTGTTAATATAAGTAAATTAAAAGCTTTTTGTTTAAATTGTATGTTCTGAGTGACTCAAATAAGTTTTTGAGTTTCATATCCCTTTAATAGTGTGTTCATTTCTCTGTATACTGTGCTATTGCTGTGATTACCTTATGATGTTAAAGGGACAGTATACACTCATTTTCATATAACTGCATGTAATAGACACTACTATACATAATAAGATGCACAGATACTGATATAAAAATCCAGTATAAAAATGTTTTAAAACTTACTTAGAAGCTGTCAGCTTAGCTCTGTTGAAAAGGTAGCTGGAAAGCCCACTGCAAGTGGCAAATAAGACACTCCCCCTCCCCCTTTTGCATATGAAAAGACCCTTTACACAAACAGGAGCAAGCTGGAGAAGGTAGCTGACGGTATTCACATAAAACTTTGGGGCTTGGTTAGGAGTCTGAAAATCAGAGCAATGTTATTTAAAAATAAGCAAAACTATACATTTATTTTAAAATAAAACTTTATGGGATATATAAATAGATCATCTACAAAACATTTATGCAAAGAAAAAATGAGTGTATAATGTCCCTTTAAAGTTAGAGCATTCGAAAGAAGTCTTATTGTCTATATGACCAGGCTTTTTAGAGATGAAAGTCTTTGTTAAAATGCCATAGTTATGTAATTTTGTAGAGATCTTCTGATCTGCGGGCTAAGAACAAATGCAACCATCCAGTACTACACTACAGCAAACATAATACAATGAAACAATGCTTGGGACACTATAAACCAACAATAATGAATTTACTTTACTTGACGGACACTATACAGTTGTAACAACACATACTGGGCTAGATTACAAGTGAAGCGCTAATTTATTACGCGTCTGTGGCTGGTTATTGCTACAGCGATCTCTGGTTAATTTGATAAATGTGCCACAATTGGCCACAAATACAGAGTAGTATATTTTATTAAAAGATAAAAATTGTAGATTTTTTTTTAATAAAATAACTGCACCAGGCAGTTTTTGGGGGCTAAATTTTGCGGGTGTGGGGTGTTAGAAAAAAAAAAACGGCACTGAAAAGTGCCTTTTCACTGCATATATATTTACAATTTTCTGCCATCGCTGCATGACTTACCCCCTTCGCTGTGCTAGTTCTCATGCCATGTCTGATGGTATGAGAATGAGGCTCCAATTGGAGCCTATGGAAGCGCAATGCAAGCTCGCTTTCGCATTGCTGTCAACTTGTAATACCAGCGCTCATTAGTGTGCGCAAAAGTGATATTTAGCTCTCCACTTGTAATCCGGCCCACTATGGGTAAGATTACAAGTAGCGCTTTATGAGTTTTCTGCACGCAATGGGGTCCTTTAGCATTCAATGTCCATTGCGCAGGTATTACAGTTTTGCGCAACTTAAAAGTTTAATGAAATATTTAAAAAATACATTACAAAGTACAGTTAAACTCATTTTAACACTGTCTAATAAAAATTATCAAAAAATGTATTGCACACAAAAGTTATGTGATCAAAGATAAGAGCTTGCGGGTGTTAGAAAAAAAAAAAGCAGACGCAGGGATTTTACATTGACATATATGATATATATATATATAGATATATATATAACATACAGATATGTTTAACTAGGGAGATAACGAAAAGATTTCACATTACAGTCTTATGCACGTTAAACAATATATATATATATATATATATATATATATATATATATATATATATATATATATATATATATATATATATATATATTCATATATTGATACAAAAAGAGAAAAAGAGCATGTTCTAGCCGGCACTTGTGCATAAACTATCCTAAGATAGAAATTATACCCTGAGTAATCCGGATGAGAGGACCAACCCCCAGGTGACAATCTCCCCTCCCCACAGATGTCTCTGTTAACCAAATTAATGAAATACACATTTATTCAGCTAATATAATGCTTGTTAAAAACCTCTAAAAGGCTTACTAAAATCCAATATATAATCAATTAATACCCTAAAATAGAAAACAGATTAATTACTACACTAAACACATAATATCATAACAACATCCACCAATGGCCATTGGGTATATTATGGGGACTTATGCATATTATTGATGTCCCACAATTGATATATAGATAGTCACTGATCCAGGTTGAGAATTAGAGTATTGTCAGAGCATAGTCACAATCATTCCATACAATTGCTGAGCAAAGCAAACAGATGGTTAATCCACAGCAAATTAGTAAAGTTATCGCAATCAGACAAGGTATGATAGAGTCTTAGCAGATATTAGCAGCACAATAACACAGGATATAGTACAATCTTTGCGGATCTCAGTAGCCCAATCAAGAGCGGTATATTGGTGTCTTAGCAAACATATAGTCCGTAATCACAACCATGCATATCTGCAGTCAATACTGTCATGATCCTTACCATCTTCAGCCCCTAGGGTGCTACCTTAGAGAAACGTTCCCTCGTTTAAGCATTCCAATCACAGGGCGTATGGTATAGTTCTTAAGACAAGACAATCTCCGCACCAGATTGTTTCAATTGCAAGTTCCACTTACTTTAGACTTCCTGTTGACGTGCTGCAGTAAAGATTTGTATAGCTCCTTGTCATACCTTGCTGTTGCTAATACCGTGAGAAAGCTGTATCGAATCGCCCTGCGGCGAAACACGTGTTGCGTGATCACATTGTTTGCCTATACAGCTACGGTTTGGCCGACCAGGCTGTCTCTACCCACCGCTGGCAGTTTCTTGGGGAGATATCTGATCCCGACAGTATTTGGGAGCATTATTCACCACGGTATTAGCAACAGCAAGGTATGATATTGATATAAATATCTCGCTATAAATAGATATATCAATCCAAGGGGTAGATTTGTCATATGTCAGGTGGACATGATCCGCTGTAGTGGATCATGTCCGTCTGACATCGCTAAATGCCGACAGCATACTCTGTTGGCATTTAACATTGCACAAGCATTTCTGGAGCAATGCCGCCCCCTGCACATTTGCAGCCAATTGGCCGCTAGCAGGGGGTGTCAATCATCCTGATCATATCCGATCGGGATGATTGCTGTCTGCCACCTCAGAGGTGGTGGATGAGTTAAGGAGCAGCTGTCTTATGACCATGCCATCTTACGACTGCTGCTTCGTAACTTTTTGTTTCCCTGAAGGCTCGCGCGAAAATAGCTGCATCTGCAGCATGATAAATCTACCCCCAAAAATCATCACTTATTGTCAAGAGTATGTCAAGGGAACTGAAATTTAAAGAGCTTGAATAAGAATGTAACATCAGGTGCTTTAGAACCACAACTGCTAGGATATGACACTATTAAATAGGGTGTATTGTATTAGTGAATAGTATGGGATACACATGGTGATCCTGCGCAACAATGTATTACTCAGTAATCACACAATACAATTTAATATACAGGTGCAGTTTCCCACTTATCCCCTATGGCTGCCACATGTGTCAGGGTTGACACTGTGGAAGGAAAAAATAAAGCAGCAGGGGTAGTTGAAAACAATCCTGATATAAGAGTTGTATGCAGTTTAAAGTTTATAATATTCAGACTCTTGCAAGAGAAAACAAAATATGGCTGCCACACACTGAGAAAAACTTATGGAAGTGAGAGGATCAGAACAAATACAAATAATATTGGCACTCATATAAGTTTAGATTTCTTTTTAGGAGAGTAAGGCAAAGATACAATGTTCTGCGGTAGCTCAGAGGATCAAACTAGAGCAGTGCTTACCAAGCAGGAGCGCGAAGCAAAACTCGCCACAAGCTGAGGAAGTGAGCAGAGAATAGGAGCTGCTGCTATCAGCGGTAATGTGAAGCTGGCGGATGACGTCACCGCGTTCCCGTAGAACACTGCTGTGAGCTGACAGGCAAGGAGAGCGGTAGCTGGAACCGGAGTGCGGCAGAGAGATAAAGCAGAGTCCTCTCAACTTTAAATATAGAACACAGGAAAAACGATAAGTTGCCTTAAAATAATACAAGACAACAGAGATAGGAGTTTCAATGTTAAGTTTCTCAGGAGTTCAGAGGTTTGTGAACAGCGTTCACAGGATGGCATAGGTTCACAGAGGATCTAGGAAAGATTACTGCAATACTAAGCAATGAGATATCATGAGGAGGAGCCTTAAATAGGGAAAGGAGTGAGACTGCACTGGGTCTTAAAGGTATATTGGTTATGTGATACCTGACAGAATCCCCCCTTCAAGGAGCCACTCTGGGGCTCAAAGCTTCGGCCGATCTGGATGTCGCTGATGGAAAAGTGTAATTAAACGTGGAGCCGAAATGTTGCAAGCTGGTTCCCAGGAATCCTCATCGTGCGAGTATCCTTTCCAATGAATGAGGTATTCTAGGTGACCACGTCTAATTCGTGAATCCAAAATAGTGTGTACCTCGTACTCCACAGTAGGGTCTATAGTAACTGGTGGTTGCACTACCGAAGTAATGGGGTCTCTAACTTCTCTGTAGGGCTTGAGAAGCGAGACGTGGAAAGTAGGATGAATTTTGAGGGTAGATGGTAATTTGAGACGTATTGCGTTAGCATTTATGGTACGTAATACTGGGTATGGACCGATGTATAGAGGAGACATCTTTTTTGAAGGAGTATTGAGACGTAAATGTTTGGTGGAGAGCCAAACCAGGTCACCTTCCTTATACTGAGGAGGAGGACGTCTACGGCGGTCATAATACCGTTTGTATACTTCTTTTGCGCTGTTTATAGCAGATTCAATAGTTTTGAAGTTAGCTGATATGTTGTCAGACAATTCATATATAGTGGGGGATGATGTGGCAGAGTTTTGAAATAAATGGAAGTTTGGGTGAAAGCCGTAATTTGCAAAAAATGGTGTGATACCAGTGGTGGAATGGATAGTATTGTTGTAACAAAACTCCGCATAGGGGAGGTAATCAGACCAAGAATTTTGGTTGTTGGAACAATATAATCTTAGGAATTGTTCTAACCATTGATTACATCTCTCGGTCTGTCCATTGCATTGGGGGTGATAGGCAGTTGTCAGTTTCCTTTCAACTGAGAAAGTCTTGCAGAATTGGTGCCAAAGTTTACTAGAGAATTGAGTTCCTCTGTCACTGAGTATAGATATGGGTAAGCCATGTAGTTTAATAACATGTTCAATGAGTAAGTGAACTGTCTCTAGAGCAGTAGGAAGTTTGGGGAAAGCAATAAAATGAGACATCTTCGTGAATAGATCGACAACCACTAATATAGTATTGTTTTTTGATGATAGAGGTAAATCGACGATGAAATCTAAGGCAATTTCAGCCCAAGGTTTCTTTGGAGTTGGTAAAGGTAAAAGGAGACCATAAGGGGAATGTTTATCCCTCTTGGAAACAGAACAGGTTGCACAAGAGCTTACATAATTTCTGACATCGGCAGAGATGGTTGGCCACCAGTGGGTCCTATTTGCCAATTCCTGCGTTTTGCGCAAACCTGGATGACCAGCTAAAAAGCTGTCATGAATAGATCGGAGAAATGAAGGTCTGAGAGTAGGAGGGACATACAATTTTGTGTCATGAGTATACAGACCTTGAGAGTTCTTTTGTAGAAGTTGTGATGGTTTTGTGGAATCCAAAGTTTGTTCCTTTTTAAGTAAGGGTGTGATATCTGTTGTAAAAGAGATGAAATTGTTTTCTGGAATCACTGAACGAAGGGTTGATGGAGAACTGGGATGGCCTCCAATTCTCGAAAGGGCATCGGCCTTTTGGTTTTTTGTTGCTGGTCTGTAGGTTATCAGAAAGTTGAAGCGTGAAAAAAAAAGATTCCAGCGAACCTGTCTGGCCGAGAGTGTTCTAGTGGATTTTAAATACTGGAGGTTTCTGTGATCCGTATAAATGAGTGTTGGCACTGGAGTGCCTTCAAGAAGGTGTCGCCAATGTTCTAAAGACAGTTTTATAGCTAAAAGTTCTTTATCACCAATAGGGTAATTTTGTTCTGCAGAGTTTAGAGTTCTAGAATAAAAGGCGACAGGATGAAGGGGTTTTTTCAAACTCTCTCTCTGTGAGAGAACAGCTCCAATAGCATGGTTGGAAGCGTCTACCTCCAGTACAAACTGTAAATTAGGATCAGGAAAACGGAGTATGGGAGCTGAAGTGAACATCTGTTTAAGTAAATCAAAAGCTTGTTGTGCTTGTGGTGTCCACTTAAACGATGTATTAGCTTTTGTCAGCGTAGTGAGAGGTAGAGATATCTTAGAGAAGTTTTTGATAAACTTGCGATAAAAATTCGCAAAACCCATAAAAGATTGAACCTGACGTACGCTTTTTGGTATGGGCCAGTTTAAGACTGCTTCAACCTTTTTGTTTTCCATACAGATACCTTTGGGAGAAATCTCATAACCGAGAAAGGATATAGACTGTGTATTGAAAAGGCATTTTTCTGCCTTGGCATATAAGTGGTTACCTCTTAGTCTAGAAAGTACTTGTCTAACATGAGAGATATGTTCTTCAAATGTTTTGGAGTAAATTAAAATATCGTCAAGATATATAACAATGAAAATATCTAAAATATCTCTAAAGATATCATTGATGAGGTGCTGAAAAGTTGCGGGCGCGTTACAGAGCCCAAAAGGCATGACGACATATTCGAACAAACCGTATCGGGTTCGAAATGCCGTCAGCCACTCATCGCCAGCTCTTATACGGATGAGGTTATAGGCACCCCTCAAATCCAGTTTGGTAAAGAATTTTGCGCCCTCTAACCTCTCTATTAACTCAGGAATAAGGGGTAAGGGGTAACGGTTTTTTATAGTAACCTTGTTAAGTTGACGATAATCGATAATGGGTCTAAGAGTACCATCCTTATTTTTCACGAAGAAAATTCCTGCACTAGCTGGAGAGGTAGAGGGGCGAATAAAACCCTTTTTAAGGTTTTCGTCTAGGTAAGTCTTTAAATGTAAGAGTTCTGGATTGGATAGAGGATAGATATGCCCTGTAGGGATTTCAGACCCTGGAATGATCTCTATAGGGCAATCATATTTTCTATGGGGTGGTAAATTTTCAGACTCTGCCTTACTGAAAACATCTGCAAAGTCCTGGTAAACTGCAGGGATCTGAGGATCCTCAGGAAGTGCAGATGTATGAAGAACAGTTGCAGGGAAACAAGTAGACAGACAAAACTTTGAATTGAAATCAAGGGTAAGTGAGTTCCAATCTATTTGGGGGTTATGAGTACAAAGCCAATTTATACCTAAAACAATAGGTGCAATAGGAGAGGGAATGATATCAAAAGTAAAATATTCCCTATGATGGCTGGTGGAGGTGATAAGTAAAGGGATAGTCTGATATTCGACGGGACCAGTGGGGATAGGAGTACCGTCAATACCTCTTAATAAGACAGGAGACTTCTTTTTGACTACAGGTATTTTATTTTTTTGAGTAAATACACTATCAATATAGGAAGCTGTTGCTCCCGAATCAATGATCGCGGTAGCGTTGACCCGATGGGAGTCCCACTGCAAGAGAAGAGACAAGTGTAAGTATGGATCAGGTAAGAGCTGAGTGGTACAACAAAAAGGTTGAATGATAGTCTTACCCTTGTTCTGTTTCTGCAAGGATGGGCAATCTCTAACAGTGTGACTGTCGCAGGCACAATATAAACATAAGTTGTTAGCCCTACGCCTGATCTTCTCCTCGGAGGAAAGGGGGCCTTTAATGAAACCTATATCCATAGGTTCGGAAGAAGATTTACTCACAGCAGGTATGTTTTGTTTTTTAGGATAGCTATCATGGTAGGAGCGTTCCTGTTGTCTCTCTCTAAGACGCCTGTCGATGGTAATACTGAGAGACATCAATTCTTCTAGGGTTTGGGGTAAGTCAGTGTGAGATAGCTCATCTTTTATGCCATCTGATAGGCCCAACCTAAACTGATTTCTCAGAGACAGGTTGTTCCACTGTGAGTCTTTGGCCCATTTTTTAAAGTCTGTAATATAGTCTTCGACTATTCTTTTCTTCTGTTTTAAGTTTCTCATAGCGTTTTCTGCGGTGAGCTGTTTGTATGGATCTTCGTATAGGGTACCCATGGCAGTAAAGAAATTTTCTAATGAATTAAGAATCTCATCGTTACTTTCAAAATAGGAGTTAGCCCAGGTGCGTGGCTCACCCCTCAAATAGGAAATAACAGTTAATACTCTAGCTCTATCATTTGGATAGGTATGTGGTTTCAAAGAAAACATGAGCAAACAGGCATTCTTAAAATCCCTATATTGAGAGCGATCACCATTAAATTTCTCTGGAGTACTAACCTGGGGCTCCAGTAAGGGGACCCTTTTATCCACAACATCCCGGATGTAAGTTTTCATAGTATCATTCTCCACTTTGAGGGTATTCAAGGCCTCTGTAAGCAGATCAACCCTCTGAGTGAGGTTCTGAATATGTGTATTCATCCCAGCTGGGTCCATGTTAGTGGGCTTAGTATTATGTCAAGAGTATGTCAAGGGAACTGAAATTTAAAGAGCTTGAATAAGAATGTAACATCAGGTGCTTTAGAACCACAACTGCTAGGATATGACACTATTAAATAGGGTGTATTGTATTAGTGAATAGTATGGGATACACATGGTGATCCTGCGCAACAATGTATTACTCAGTAATCACACAATACAATTTAATATACAGGTGCAGTTTCCCACTTATCCCCTATGGCTGCCACATGTGTCAGGGTTGACACTGTGGAAGGAAAAAATAAAGCAGCAGGGGTAGTTGAAAACAATCCTGATATAAGAGTTGTATGCAGTTTAAAGTTTATAATATTCAGACTCTTGCAAGAGAAAACAAAATATGGCTGCCACACACTGAGAAAAACTTATGGAAGTGAGAGGATCAGAACAAATACAAATAATATTGGCACTCATATAAGTTTAGATTTCTTTTTAGGAGAGTAAGGCAAAGATACAATGTTCTGCGGTAGCTCAGAGGATCAAACTAGAGCAGTGCTTACCAAGCAGGAGCGCAAAGCAAAACTCGCCACAAGCTGAGGAAGTGAGCAGAGAATAGGAGCTGCTGCTATCAGCGGTAATGTGAAGCTGGCGGATGACGTCACCGCGTTCCCGTAGAACACTGCTGTGAGCTGACAGGCAAGGAGAGCGGTAGCTGGAACCGGAGTGCGGCAGAGAGATAAAGCAGAGTCCTCTCAACTTTAAATATAGAACACAGGAAAAACGATAAGTTGCCTTAAAATAATACAAGACAACAGAGATAGGAGTTTCAATGTTAAGTTTCTCAGGAGTTCAGAGGTTTGTGAACAGCGTTCACAGGATGGCATAGGTTCACAGAGGATCTAGGAAAGATTACTGCAATACTAAGCAATGAGATATCATGAGGAGGAGCCTTAAATAGGGAAAGGAGTGAGACTGCACTGGGTCTTAAAGGTATATTGGTTATGTGATACCTGACACTTATATAGAGAAATACATTACTGGGACCTAGCTGGTGATTGGCTACTGTACATTTATGCCTCTTGTTATTGACTCTTTAGATGTGTTCAGCTAGCTCCAGAGCCTACCTAGGTTTATTTCTTAACAAACTATACCAGTAGAACAAAGCACATTTAATAATAAAATTGGAATGTTTTTTTTTTAAATTGCATTTTCTATGGACGTTTATATTTTGACAATGTTGTCCCTTTAAGCATCATTATCATCAAAAGTGGATGCATTTTTCTCTATAAATTTTTCTGAATATTTTTGTGAGATGTATTTAGTAATTTAATCTTTTGTGGTGCTTAAACTTTTAAATGTTGTATTCATGGTATATCAGGTGTAAAATAACTTACATGTTTACTAGATAATGACACAAATAGCTCTATACAATATAGGAGACATTTTATGCAGAATTAATTCAGATCTGTATCTCAGTATTTTTTATTTTTTTTTAGCAAAACCCAAGGTCCTGGAGCCTATAAAACTGTCACTGAGCAGTACTGGAGAGGTACTTTGCTCTTTCATTGTGAAGGAGTTTTATCCAAAGAATATTCAGATAAACTGGAGTTACGGAGGGAAGAATCACCAAGAAAACAAAACATCAAATGAGACTTTCACAGAACATGATCTCACCTGGAATGTTCAGACTAAATGCAAAGTTCCTGGTCACCTTTTTAAAGATAAAGATTTTACAGTGATTGTGAAATGGAAACACAAATCTATGGATGGCTGTAAAACAAAACAGATATCTGTAAGAGGTAAAGGTAAAAATAAATTAATAAGGTTTTAGTTATGGAATGCCCTTTCTCTTCAATACATTTTAAGGGACATGAAACCCATTTTATTCTTTCATGATTCAGATAGAACATACAATATTTAAATGATGGTAAACTTAAAGGGACATGAAACCCAATTTTTTTCTTTCATGATTCAGATAGAGAATACAATTTTAAACAACTTTCTAATTTACTCCTATTATCTAATTTTAGCAAATGGTGTAGAGTATAGGGCCCGTAATGAATGTGATAACCTCCATTGGAAATCCAAAAGCTTCCAGGACCACCCATTAGTAGTCCCATTTGACCCTGTCAAATGCCTTCTTAGCATCTAATGACAAGGCCAGCATGGAAGTCTTAGCTTCTGAAAACATATTCAGTCTTCGCCTACCAAAAGTAAAACCGACTTGATCAGTATGAAGCAGAGAGGGTAGAATAGTGCAGAGTCTATTTGCCCACAATCTTGAATATATTTCTTTCCAATGGCATGGAGAGTCCACAAATCCATTCAATTACAAGTGGGAATTCAACTCTTGGCCACCAGGGGGAGGCAAAGAACACCCAAGCAAAGCTGTTAAGTATCACTCCCACTTCCCATAAACCCCCAGTCATTCTTTGCCTCATTTATCAGGGTGGATGTGCGAAGATGGTGTCTGAAGAAAATCTAATGGTTATTCCTTATATGGGTACTTTTCCCTGCAAGCAAGGATTGGGGCGATGCTGCGTCCATGTATTTCTCTTTAGTAAGAGTAATGGTGGCTATTAGCTGTTGGAGGTCGGTGAGGTAGTCCTTACTTTAACTCCAACAATGTATGCTGCCCCTGATATAGAAAACCAGGGTTGGTTACTCTGATTTTCTTGTATCTTCAGGTCCCTGTCAGTGATCAGATGAGGATAACACACCTAGAAGTGTTGTGACTGCTCCACAGCTGAAGACCCCGGAGGGTAAGTTCTTTAATTTATATTCAGAAGGACTGGGACAATCAGGGACCTAGTGGGACCTGCTACCTCCAGATGGGGTTTATCTGTTAATAATATATCTGATATTTTTTAGATATGTTGCTGCAGAGCAGTATTTTGATCAGGGATTTGCCGCTTCCATGGCCGAGAATTCCTATAGGGACCCAGCCTGTATAGTATGTGGGACCGGCTCTATTTTAGAGGTTATATCCAACTTTATTTCCCTGCACGGTCTGTTTGTTTCAAATATGGGTAATATAGTTTAAATATTTGTAAGGGCATTTTATTATTTGTATTTGTGTCTTATCACTTTCCCTCTGCTGAGGGACCGGACCATTAAAGGGACAGTCTATTCCAAAATAAACTTTCATGATTCAGAAAGGGCATGTCATTTTAAACAATTTTCCAATTTACTTTTATCACCAATTTTGCTTTGTTCTCTTGGTATTCTTAGTTGAAAGCTAAACCCATTAGGTTCATATGCTAATTTCTTAGACCTTGAAGGACGCCTCTTTTCTAAATACATTTTGACAGTTTTTCACCACTAGAGGGTGTTAGTTCATATGTTTCATAAAGATAACACTGTGCTCATACACGTGGAGCTCCTAGGAGCCAGCACTGATTGGCTAAAATGCAAGTCTGTATAAAGAACTGAAATAAGGCGACAGTTTGCAGAGGCTTAGATACAAGGTAATCACAGAGGTACAAAGTTTATTAATATAACAGTGTTGGTTATGCAAAACTAGGGAATAGGTAATAAAGGGATTATCTATCCTTTAAAATAATAAAAATACTGATTCAGTCTGTCCCTTTAATGGCGCAGTTACAAATATGGGTAGGCATATTTGTAAGGGTATTTTATTTATGTATGGGGTCTTCTCTCCCTCTGTTGAGTGATTGGACCGTTGATGGCGCAGTTAGCCTGCTTACTTATTTCATTGATTTAGCAGTATGCTTATATTACATAGGCTGTTTTGTCATGTCATTGGGGTCTCCTCCCCTGCATGTTTGTGTTTGCGGCAGTGAGGCCATTTCGCCTACTAGAAGCAAGCGGTAAATCCTAATTGGACTTGCGTTTTCGCCACGCCATAGGGTTTTTCTGGTCCTGATCTCTTGCTAGGTGTGTTCCTCCATTGTGGGCGGTTACAATAGCATAGACTTTATGATTGTTAGTATTGCATTCTGTTTTTGAATTATTTAGGATTTTTATGTTTATTCGGCACCTCCTTTCCGCCATGTTGGGCGGTTTCAATAGCGCCGCTGTACTAGCTTTTGGTACGTTCTGCATATGTTGGCACTTGTCAAGAAGAATCTCTTACAGGAGATCATAGGCTTTCTGAACTATTGGTTCTGCTCTGCTTTACTGAGTATTTTATGTTTATACGGCACCTCCTTTTTTCCCTTGGCAGTTGAGGGAAGATCTGCGGGCCGCAGACATTTATTGTTTCATCAGCTCTGCTATATAGACCTGGAGTTCTAGGTTAATACCTGAAATGGCTGGTCAGTGATCAGATTCTGAGTGTATAGTATGCTTCTTCTGTTTAGTCAGAATATGGCTATTTATATGTGTAGAAATATTATTTGCACAAAGACTAATGTTATTTTTGTTCAGAGGGGATCCTTTTCTTAAAGATCCAATATGTCAGCACCTTTATTTTCAGATGTGTTTTTCTCTGAATTATAGTGCGTTTTCCATCATTTTTGCTGCTATCTGGTGGTAGTTTTAAAAATGATCAAGCTTATGGCCCTTCTATTATAAGCTTTTTCCCTATCTCTCATACTGACAGAATTTTCGGTATTGTTGGGTGAAATATTGATAGTATCATGTACTATATATTTTTAGTTTCCTTTTTACATAAAGAGAAATATGTATATTATCTCCCTAATCTGAGGTGATAGTGTTCTAATGTCTGCAAGATGTAGGTTGTCAGATTTAACAGGGGCTTATATTAATCTCCCCATTATGAGGTGATTTTACTGTTGCCTTGTAACAGTGATACAGTGTGGTGCGGTTAGTGCAATGTGCTTGCAAGCAGAAGGTTACAGGTTCAAATCTGGCAGCGGCTGCTGGTTTGTCCTGGTTAATTTCCATCTGTTAAAATATTATAATATATATTGTCCTATTTTATTTATAGAGACTTCTATTTTTATCTTTCTTATGGATTCCGTATGTTTGTGACATGTCTTTGCTTATTATATCCCTTTCTAGGGGCATATATATTGGGTGTTTTTAGGGATTTAATATCCCTAACTTATATAGTAGAAGTATGTCTTGATGTTGTTATCACAGTATCTCTGTTTCTTTCCTCTTCTACTGTAAATACTCAAATCTTTTCCCTCTCTGTCTTCAGTAGAGGTTTATACTAATATTGCTTTTAGCATTATCCTGATGCTTTCATTCTTTTAATTTTAACATTGGCATGTTTCATTCCTATCTGTTTCTCAGTAGGAATTTATCTGGATATGTTATAAGCTTTAGGTTTTCTTATTATATGTTAATGTAGAGGGATTTAAACATTTCTTGTTTTATCCTTACTTTCTATATATAGAATATGTATATCTGATTCGTTTCTTTTGTATCTCTGGTTCTTCAGATCATATAAACCTTTCACCGGTTGCTTGAACCGGGCATTGTGAAGCATTACTTCGTTCTGTCCTACTCCTTCTTATCATAAGGAGTTTCCGTTGCATAACCTGGATGTTGTGTATGTTCTGCAGTTCTATCTGCAGGCAACTAGAGATTTTTGACTCTTTTGTTGTACTCTTTGGTGCATGTAAGGGTCAGAAGGTCTCTTCTTCTTCACGTCCTTTTTGGTTGAGAAGTGTTATTTGGTTGGCTGATGAGTCTACTGGACATCAGCCTCCTAGGAGGATTACCGCTCTTTCCACTAGGGCTGTCTCTTCTGCCTGGGCCATTAACAATACAGCTCATGTGGAACAGATCTGCAGGGTAACCACTTGGTCCTTGTTGCATTCTTTTTCTAAATTCTACAATTTAGATGTTTTTTGCCTCAGCTGAGGCTTCTTTAAGAGGAAAGTTCTTTAAGAGGAAAGTTCTTCAAGCGGTGGTTCCTTCTGTTTCGGTACGCCTATCTTGTTCTCCCTCCCTTCCATTCTGTGAACTCTAGCTTGGGTTTTGATTCCCACTAGTAATTGAATGCAGTTGTGGACTCTGCATGCCATTGGAAATAAAATAAAATTTATGTTTACCTGATAAATTCTTTTCTTTCCTGGAATGGAGAGTCCACGACCCGCCCTTATTATATTTGTAAGATGGTGTTTGTCTTTTTTGTTTTAAACACAAAAGATAGTTCAAAAGGAGCGCCTCTCTGGAGGCAAGGACTAGTACTAAGGTGTCTATATTAACCAGAGATCCTAAAAGATCTGATTAAAGATACAAATATAATATGTTCACAAAAAAACAGAAGTAATGTTAAATATAAAATGTTTAAAAGATATGCAAAATTATATAGAATAAGATACTAAAATACTTAATAAAAATATTTAATATCACACAGAATATATACCATTAAAAATATCATTAAATATCACAAATACATGCATGGATCCATGACTAAAAGATAAACAACTTTAAAATAAAAACAACTTGGTATAAAAACAATAAAAAAACAATAGATGCGCTATTAGCAATATGAATATAAATATGCAGTGTCTAAAGTCCTAATAAGTAGTATGTATCAACATATCATGCAGATAAATGGAATAAATGAAATCAATTCAGTGAAATAAATAGTTTGTCAAGTTAATACAGTTCTCCAGATTAGTGATGTATCCAAAGTGCTGGTGCAGAAACAATTCCCAAAATGGTGTTCGTGTACACAAAAATGGAAAAAATGAAAAACATACAAAAATCAAAAAGTCAAAAATCAAAAATGGCCATTGGGCAATGTGAAAAAATGAATCAAAATGAATATATGAATAAAAGTGAATAAAAATATCAAAATGTGTAATAAAGTGTACAGAAATAAACTGTATAAATCCAATAAAACAATAGAAAATCCTTAGTGGAAGTAGTAATCCAATAATCCTAGTGGGTATCTTCAAATCCTAAAGATAAAAAACAATAACAACATAGCACAGTATTGTTTAAAACAGGTATATAATAATTGAAACAGAGCTCACCATATGATGTCAATGCGTTTCGGCCCAATGTAGGGCCTTTTTCAAGACTAGAATATGGTCTGGTGAATCTGCTCTTAAATATCTTTGAATAGCCAATCACAGTGTTTGTGCTTTAGCGCCAAAATTACTGTTTTTTCAAACCGGATATTGTATACCGGATGTTATGACCTTACAGACCGGAAGTTGTATATCGGAAATATATGGTATTTGTTTCGGGTTTATAATACTTATATTATATGCCGATTGAAGTTTCCAATCTATCTATTGTGTTATTCCACATATCTTATCCATTACTCTCTTCAGATTAGCCCCCGGAGGTGGTTATCCTGTCACCGCATGCTTTCGCCAAACCGGAAGTGGATATGACGTGTACTTCCGGTACCGCACCGGAACAGGACATGACGTTTTTGTTTTCGTCATCTATAGTATCCGGGTCAGGTTTATTGTGGGCACAAATGAGAGCATTACTATTATGTGTTCTATGTATGCAGTGTAACAGATATCATATAGATCTAGTATATAAGAACAAGGGCAAATAAATCAATAATGTGAAAGGCCATCTGAGTAAGATGAATAATAATAAAATAAGTATTACACGACAATATAAAAAATGGTAAGAAGAAAAATTGTTGAGAAGAAAAATTGATGTTACATTTCCATTGTAAACTTTAGACATCATATTGGTGTATATATGTCTGTTTATGAATTTTCAATGGGATATTGTGAGTAAGTAAATATATTCGATAATGGAGTTGCATATGACAGAACATAGTGTTAATACCTCTGTGTAGATGATTAAAAGACATATTGACTATGATAGACTCTATAAAGATCTATATATTAGTCCATTCTGATTTGACAATATATGTGCTCTTTAACAGATTGGTTATGAGACATGTGAAAAAACTGATCATAGAACATGTCTAAATTATTATGGCATATGAAAACTGAAGCTACCGATGACAAACGAGATAGAGACACTTTGTTTGCTGGTAATCAAACATGTTGTGATAGTGGATGGGGAAATATCCCATAATATAAAAGAGGTTAAGAAAAAATAAGAGAAGTTAAGAAAAAATAATAAAAATGGACGCTATATCATATATTAGTCTAAAAATACGGAACATTTAGAAAGGAGGGGGAACCATAATGCCCTATGACAAGTACCTCCCTGAGGATATTCTACTCCTAGTTATATCAAACTCATTGAGTGACATTACTTGGTTACTAGACTAACTATGTGGCGATATGAGTTAGAATGAATAAATGAATAATATATAATGTTCATAAATCTATATATATGAACAGAGTGTATAATGTCCATAATTGATGAAAGTCATGATATGGTTAAGAAACCCCCAAAGAATACAAGAGTATATGTCAGTTGGATTCCACTATACTAATGGCATAAATCTGAACAGACCAACTGGAGCTTGAACTCTGGCCAGATTTTTTCAATTGATGTTATATAAGCTTTTTAAAAATATAATAGACCATATCATATCTAATGTAACAGTCCTAGTGGTTGTAGTATATTGTATAGCTTAATGGGGGTCGGATCATTTTAGATTTAATAAGTGGGAAAGATCTTCCTTGTTATTAAGACCTTTTAGATAGAGACAGTCTTTTCTATTGTTTTATTGGATTTATACAGTTTATTTCTGTACACTTTATTACACATTTTGATATTTTTATTCACTTTTATTCATATATTCATTTTGATTCATTTTTTCACATTGCCCAATGGCCATTTTTGACTTTTTGATTTTTGTATGTTTTTCATTTTTTCCATTTTTGTCTACACGAACACCATTTTGGGAATTGTTTCTGCACCAGCACTTTGGATACATCACTAATCTGGAGAACTGTATTAACTTGAAGAACTGTATTAACTTGACAAACTATTTATTTCACTGAATTGATTTCATTTATTCCAATCCTATTGTATCTGCATGATATGTTGATACATACTACTTATTAGAACTTTAGACACTGCATATTTATATTCATATTGCTAATAGCGCATCTATTGTTTTTTTATTGTTTTTATTCCAAGTTGTTTTTATTTTAAAGTTGTTTATCTTTTAGTCATGGATCCATGCATGTGTTTGTGATATTTAATGATATTTTTAATGGTATATATTCGGTGTGATATTAAATATTTTTATTATTTTTTTTCACAGTGTTTTTTTATTTTTTTTGAGCAAATTTTTTTTATTGAGACAAATAAACAAGAATCCATGCAGAGCCTTAAAATGATACAGAACGAGAACATCTGTAAGTACAGACAAAATACAGAAGGAAGCGTTGTAAAGGTTAAATATTCATGTATATATATAAATATAGTGAGAACAAAAGAGAAGGCATGGAAAGGGTCTCTTTTCTGAAAGTGGTCTATAAAGAAAATATATCAAGGAGCTGTTTCTGCTGTTAACTGTCTTGTGGCGTTGTGTCTATGTGTTATGACAAAAACGGAACCTGGGAGAAGCAGTAATGATAAGGGGGAGGAAGAAAGAATAAAAAAATAAAAAAAGGGGGGGGGCGGAAAAAGAGGAGAAAAGGGAAGAAAAAAAAAGGGGGGGGGGAAGGAGGGATAGCTCTGAGAGGGGGTCTAGAGGTTAGTATCTCAAACTGGGAATTTTGAAATCCATGGGAACCAGATCTCGTGGAAGGAATCGACTTTGTCGAGGACTTTATATGAATATTGTTCCATTTGTCCAACAGAGTGGACAATGGAGCTTATCTGGGAAAGAGCAGATGGGTCTTCCTCTTTCCAAGCTCTGGCTAGGGCAAGTTTTGTGGCCATGAGGACACATAGATTGTAAGGGCTTCCTCGGGGGGGGGGGGGGGGTAAGGTTAGGCATCTGCATGTGTAGGAGGGCTACTTCTGGGGTGAATGGGGGAGTGAGGCCAAGTGATTGGAGGAGAGCTTATATTTTCTTCCATAACAGCTGAATCACTGGACAGGACCACCATATGTGTAGTGCCGTACCACTAGCTCTGCATTTCCTCCAACACTCGGGGGATTGTGACTGGTAAATCTTATGTAACATGATTGGGACAAGGTGCCAGCGGACTAGAACTTTGTAATATAGTTCCCAAAGAGTGGCGCAGTGAAGAAGTTTTCTGGTTGTCATAATTCTGGAGTGCCAAACATCCAGAGGTGCATTGAACCCTATTTCTTTTTCCCAAGCGTGGTGTTGTGATATTTTATGGGAGGGATGTAAGTTGGTGAGGAGACTGTAATGAAGGGATAAGAGATGTTTGAGATTATGAGCACCCAGCCAAGCCTTTTCCCAGACTGTCATGGGTCGAAGAGCTTGTTTGGGGTAGCCCCAGGTGCGTAAACGGGTGCTCAGACGGAAACCCTCAAAGGTTTCTCTAGGTGGGAGTTGAAACTTAGTGCATACCGCAGGGTGTAAAAGCCAAATGTCGTTTTTATAAAAGTCTGATACTCAAAGTGTTTGCAGTTGTGGCCATAAGTCATAGTGGGAGTCTGGGAGGCAATGTAGTGCGGCAGAGATTGTAAACATGGGGGAAGGGTGAGGGGAGATATCAGGATTATGTCTTATCTGGTCCCAGAATTGCAATGCGTGTTTGAAGATAGGATGCAGGCTGTCAATAACTCATCTATGATGGATAGGGATCCACAGGAGGTCAGGAAGGTTTACACCAGGGGGCAGTAATGAGGACTCTAAGGCATACCAATTCAATTGTCTTTCAGGGTCATTCCAATGGAGGACGTGTGATAATCTAGCTGCATTATAGTATGAAATTATGTTCAGTAGGGCTAAGCCGCCTTGCGAGATCGGTTTTTCTAAGGTACGTACCGATGTTCTGGGTCTACGGTCTCTCCATACATATGAGGTAATCAGGCTTTGGAGTCTATTGAGGAGCGTTCTAGGAATATTATATGGGATTGCTCTGAGGAGGTATGTGATCTTGGGGAGGAAGGACATCTTAACCGCGGCAATGCGTCCAGTCCATGAGATCTCCCGAAACTCCCAGGTCTCAAGGACCTTTTTGAAGTCTGAAAGCCTATCCGTATAATTCTGAGCTATCATGGCGGAAGGATCCGGGGTAAGGTGAACTCCCAATATCTTAAGAGACGTAGTTTTCCACTGGAAGTGGTGTGTCGTCTGCAGGGGGGCGAGATCATTAATAGGGATGTTTATAGGAAGAGCTTCTGTTTTGGTGATATTGAGCTTATAAAAGCTCAAGTCACCAAACTTCTTTAGGTTGGTAAATACTGCAAAAAGGGATTCTTTATGAGATGTTAAGAAAAGGGTAATGTCATCTGCGTAGAGGGAGATTTTATGGGTGTGAGGCCCGATGGGGAGGCCTCTGGTAAGGGGGTCTCGTCTAATGAATTGGGCTAGGGGTTCTATGGCTAAAGCAAACAGGAGGGGGGATAAAGGACAGCCTTGTCTGGTGCCGTTAGCTACAGTGAATTTGGAAGTTTGGAACCCAGCTCCTCGAACGATGGCCGAGGGGTGGTTATAGAGGGCTTTTACTGCAGATATAAAGGCAGCAGGGAATTGGAGAGTGTTCATGGTTTCCCATAAGTAATCCCATCTGACCCTGTCGAACACCTTTTCAGCGTCGAGCGACAGGGCCAAGAAGGGGGTGTCTCCTTGAGCTGCAACATTGAGGATATCGAGTATTCGCCTGGACGCATCTGCATCTTCCCTATTCGGAATAAATCCAACCTGGTCATTCGCTATGAGAGGGGAGATAATTTTTGAGACTCTGTTGGCCAGGAGTTTGGCGTATATCTTAGTATCGAGGTTAATCAACGATATGGGGCGATAGCTGCTGCAGAGGTCAGATGGCTTACCTGGTTTCAAAATTGGGATTATCACGGCTTCTAAAAACTCTGCTTTGAAGGAGACTCCTGAGAATATGTCTTGGAAGAATCTGCAGAGAATGGGGGCTATCTGGGGATGGAAGGCTTTGTAGAATTTGGCTGTGAAGCTATCGGGGCCCAAGGCTTTTCCTAATTTGAAGTTTTGAATAATTTTCGAGATTTCCTCCATTGTTATCGGGGTTGTTAGGGGGATGTCTTCAGGAGACAACGAGGGGAGAGAGAGAGATTTAAGGAAGGCGGTGATATCCTCTAAAGGGCATGCTGGAGATTCTAGGTTTGCTTCTATATTGTACAAATTTAGGTAGTATTGTCTAAATGCGTTCCCTATGTCTGCAGGAGCATAGACGTGTACCCCCGAGGAGGTTTGTATGGACATTATCCTAGCTTGGGCTTTTCTGTGTTTGAGTTTAGAGGCTAAGAGAGTGGAGGCTTTATTGCCATAGTGATAATAGATCTTTTTAAATTTCTCCAACATGTTATGGGTTTTTTTAAGTTCTAGGGCTTGGATTTGTTTCGATACTTTGGCTATTTCGTTATTTATGGTGGGAGAGTAGGCATGAGAGAGAACAGTTTTAAGATTACGGAGTTGGATATTTAAGGAAGATAAGGTGGCTTTGCCTTTCGAGCGGGCCTCAAATTCTGACTGCATGAGGTGACCCCTCACTACTGCCTTTAGTGTGGCCCATAGATTTTGAGCAGTAGTCTGATTATCATTGTTGAGGGTGATAAATTCATCTATTTTGTTCTGAAGGGCTGTTTTAAGGAGAGGATCTGTGATAGTCCAGTCTTGTATGCGCCACATCCGAGGGGAGGGTTTAACATGTGGGCCTAAATGTAGGTGTAGAGAGTCATGATCAGACCAGGAAACAGGGGTAATGAATATAGAATGGATATTGTCCAGAAATTTTGCGTCAGTGAAGAAATAGTCGATACGTGTGTGTGATTTGTTTGGGGAGGAATAGAATGTAAATTCCCTGTCTTGCGGGTGTAGGGCTCGCCAGACGTCATATAATTCATACTGTGCCATCAGTAGTTGGAAGGCTAAAGAAAGAGAGTGGGTTGCCCTATCATTCCTAGAGAGTGGGGGTCCCATTCTATCTAGTTTTACATCCCAAATTAAATTACAGTCCCCTCCAAATATAAGGTCCCCTTGCTTAATTGTTTCTACAGACTTGAGAAGAGTTCTAAGGAATTTTACTTGTTTAACATTCAGGGCATAGACATTGAGGAGGGTGACTAAACGTGTGTTCAATTTACATATGGCAACAATAAATCTCGCCTGGGGGTCGGATTCTAAATAAATCGGCTCGTAGGTGACATTTTTACCTATGTAAATAGCTACTCCCCTGGACTTGGAGGGGAACGAGGCTTCTAGGAGTGTAGGGAAATGTCTGGATGTGCGGGTGATGCTCAGGGACAGGCATCCAGTGGGTCTCCTGTATGAAGGCAATGTCTATGCGCTGTTTGCGCAGGAAAGTAAATAATAAACTGCGTTTGGTTGGAGAGTTTAATCCTTGCACATTAAGGGTGAGTAAGTGGAGCCCTTCCATGGTGTCGTGGGGTTAGAGGCTGGGATGAGGGAAGAGAGAGGAAAAAAAAAATGGGGGGGGGGAGGGGGAAAGAGGTAGATAGGTAGAGTGCTAGAGTGTGGTCCGTTATAAGTACCTAGGGGAGATTTGGGTAAACTGGAGAAAGCAGTGGAGGTTTAGGTTACGCGCAGACACAGCTAGATACTGAATACTTCGCTTTCTTAATTATATTTTTGTGGGGGGGGGGAGACAGCGGTCCAGAGCCGCTTTGGTTAAAAAGGAGTAAAGGGTTGAGGTTTGGAAAATGGGGGGAATAATTTGGCACAAGGGGGACAATGTGATGTGGCGCAATATATGAATGGGGAAGGGAATAGGAAGGGTAGAGGGGGGGGGCGGAACCTAGGGTGTTCAACCTACAAGAGGTTAGGATGCAGATGGGTAATAGAGCTGACTAGTAATAAAGATAGGGAGGATGAAAAAAGGAAACTAAGCAAGGAGAAGTGAAGGAAAAGGTATTCTGAAAAGGCCAGGGGAATGAGGTATGGTGGGAGTGGTTGAGTAGGGAGCTAGGGGAGTGAAGATATTGAATAAGTGGAGGAGTGGGGAGTTGCTGAACACAACACCCCCCCCCCCCAGTTTTTAAACAATAAGATAAATGGGCAGGGGCAACTAATTATGGGGCTTTATTTAACACTATAGTCAGAGTAGGTGTATGGGCTTTTGGAGAGGAGAGGAGAGAATCTGTATAGGTAAAAGGAGGGGGAGGATGGGAATGTATATACAACAAGGATAACGAAAAACTAGTCAACAAATATCTTACAGTTGAGACTTAACATTTTAAGGTGTATGAGTTTGAACCTGAAAAGGAAAACAAATCTTGAATAGTTGCCAGCTTAGCACATTCGTAAGGCGATTAAAGTCAAACATGGTGGTCAACATCTTTCACATGGCAGGGGAACTGATAGAATTCTCTGGAATAATCATAGTGAAACAGAACACAAAACAATAATAGCATATAAATTACTCAATACTGGATAACACATATTTTCCCTTTTGGGGCTAAATATTTTAAGGTGTATGGGTGTAAACATAAAAACAGGAACAAGTCTAGGAGAGTTGTCAGTTTAGTGTATTCACAGAACAATTAAAGTCCATAATAGTCCGGAGGGCTATAGAGGTTCTTTAGACTAATCTGGTGAGATAACTCACAGGATAGAAATATCTTATAAACAATATAACTAGAACAGAGAGAAACAAAACTGTAAACAGATAAACGGATAGCCATGAGCTAGAGTAGGGTAAGATAAGTACCCATGTGTGAGCTCCAGGCTTACCTGTCTGGAGGTCGTGCGATGAGTAGGTCTTTTTTAAGGGGGTAGAGGAACAAGGAGTGAAAAGAGAGTAAGATATGTACCCGTTAGTACACTCCGTTCCTCAGTATAAGCTTTCATCAATTTCTTCAGCATCTCTCGAAACAGAGAGTATCCCTGATGGGGAAGTAGACCGGCAAAAACAAGGGGTGAAAAGAGTTTCATCAGGACTTTTCTGACTCCAGACGTGAGGGAATGGAGGTGCGTGAGCGCCACTCTGGGGCTGAGGTGTTAAGGTCGCCTGCTTTTCCTCTTTGCATGGGGAGAAGGTCAGAAACCTCAGAGGGTTCCAGGGTATTTAGGAACTTCATGCCCTGATCCACGGATGAAATCATGTAGGAGCGATCCTGATGTTGCACATAAATCTTCACGGTTAACCCCCACCTGTATTTGATCTTGTGCTGTCTCAGCGCCAATATAAATTGGTGGAAAGTTCTCCTTTTAGCCAGTGTGTGCGGGGACAGGTCCGGGAAGATTTGTAGGTTTTGATAGGGTTCCCTAAGAGGTTTGTTGACAAAGGAGGCTCGCATAGTTCTTTCTTTGGTGGTGTAGTAGTGCAGACGTAGTATAACATCTCTAGGAGTGTCAGCAGTGGAGTTGCAAGGGCACGTCGCCCTATGTGCTCTGTCCAACAGAAGGCCCTGTTCCGTCGTTGTGTTTAGAAGAGCCTTAAATAGAGTGGTCAGGTAGGTCTGGAGCTCAGATGAGGAGATGTCCTCCGGGATGTCACGGATTCTGAGGTTGTTCCGGCGGGATCTATCCTCTATGTCCACCATTTTAGACTCCAGGTCCGAGATCTGCTCTGCTAGAGATTGGGAGTAGGACAGGAGATTGGAGTGGTCATTTACTAAATCTTCATGCTTTCTTTCCAAAATCTCTGTCCTCTCTCCAAGAGAGGAGATATCTCATTTCAGTTCGCTCACCGATTGGCAAAGTTCTTGTCTTAGCGATGCATAGTGGGTATCCATCTTGGTAATAGTTTGATAGATTCTAGGAAGGTAGATTGAGAAAGTGCTTCTTTGTCTTTGTGTGTACCCTCTAGTTTAGTATGTTCAGATGTGAGGGCTGTTGAATCTCTGGAATCTTCCCCCGAGATATCTGGGTCTGAGAAATTTTTGCTGTGAAAATGGAAAGTCAGAGTCCTCTTAGGGTTGTCTTGATGTTTTGGTTTTCTCTTGACTGATTGCACCATAATGAAAGGGATCAGCCTCAGGGCTGCAGTGAATAATATGACAAGTTGCCTTCCTGTTGTGGTTGGTATCTGGGGGGGTATCTAGCCAGCACCTCTAGAGCATGATGCCCTAGCCCTCCATCTCTCTTCTAAAGACTTAAAGCAGGAAAGTCGGGGCTATCAGGGTTCAACCGATAGGTCAAGTGCAGGCTAAATGAGCTGGTAGGGCGTCAGTAGTAACCCCTCTCCATTGATAGTGCCACCTCTGGGCGAGTCTGGAAAAAGGGAGATAGGTATGACCCGCAACACCAGATGATTGCGGGAAAGGGAGGAGAGGGGAGCCCTTGTGAAATAAATAGGAGTGCTTTAGAGGAATCTGTGCGATTCTAATACAGGAGAGTAGTGCAACAATTATCTCACAGGCAGAGTGCAATGTGGGTTTAACGTTATTCAGTCACAGTGAACCAGGAGAAGGGTCAAAGTTCTGCAGCTGCTATATGTTTTTCAATAAGGTGCAGGGAATGCCAGGTGTTATCTGTAGATTTTGGTTATAGTTGTAGCCCATTCATAAACATTACACTGTATTTCCCTGAACAGTATAGGTTAGATCCAGAGGTGGATTAATGTGGGCTGTGTACATTAATAAATAAACTAACTGCTGCAGCTGAGCCACGTGGCACTAAGTATATATTGGGGTATTCCAGGTCTATGTGTATGACCCCTATACAGAGCTCAAAAGCAGTCTATTTGGGTATAATGAAGGGCACAGGCTAAGCACAGTGGAATCGTAAGCCCTGCTCGATTACCCCAGTCTCTGTTTATGTAGTTGTACTCACTCAGGGCAAAAGGATCCGGTGTACGCTCTGCATGTCCTCCCTGCAATCGCACCATATGTAAGGAACAGCTGTGGCTGGCGTTAGAGTCCGGAGCATCCCCCGTACAAGTAGGAGCAAGTGCAGGTCAGGCTGTTGTAGTGGCTCCGATATGTGCTATTTAAGGAGGTCAGACGGGTGAGTCGGGACCCAGGAAGCTTATGCGGCACTCCGTAGCCTGTGAGGCAAAGCTAAAATGGCCGCCGTTCGCAGGCTTTCTGATGCCTCCTTAGTGTCTCTCCTTATGTGCAGGGGAAGAAATGCCGGGACCTCCGCTGAGACCGGTTTGTCACTGGAGGCTCTAGAGAAGGTGGGGAGGTCAGCGGTGGGTAAGAATGAAATTGGGTTTGGTCCTCTTGTTCTCCGGAAGGGTGTTTCAGATCAGGCAGGTTGATATGACGGCTAGGGTGAAAAAATAATAAAGCTGGGCTAAGGAAATAGAATAAGTGGTAGTATTTTGAGGTGGGGGGAGTATAGGGGATATGTGAGTCAATCAGGGAGTCTCTCTGGGGACTTTAGGGGTCTTTTATAAGTTATATTTGGCTGTGGTGGAAGGAGAGCTCCAGCTCTGTGCGACTAGACAGCTCCGTGGTCGGCTCCGCCCCCCCTTAAATATTTTTATTAAGTATTTTAGTATCTTATTCTATATAATTTTGCATATCTTTTAAACATTTTATATTTAACATTACTTCTGTTTTTTGTGAACATATTATATTTGTATCTTTAATCAGATCTTTTAGGATCTCTGGTTAATATAGACACCTTAGTACTAGTCCTTGCCCCCAGAGAGGCGCTCATTTTGAACTATCTTTTGTATCTAAACCTTAATGGGTGGCTAGGGACCCATTTCCCTTTAGGAGCTATAGGACACATCTTTCAGCGCTGTTAGATATTTGTCTACAGTCTTTTTTGTTTTAAACCTCAGGCACCTCTATACCCTTTTGTTCTCTTCTATTTCCATATTCCCTTGGCTGAATGACTGGGGGTTTATGGGAAGTGGGAGTGATACTTAACAGCTTTGCTAGGGTGTTCTTTGCCTCCCCTTGGTGGCCAGGAGTTGAATTCCCACTAGTAATTGAATGTATTTGTGGACTCTCCATGCCAGGAAAGAAAAGAATATCAGGTAAGCATACATTTTATTTTTCACGTCCAAGTTTATCAAAGAGATGAGTCTATAACTACGCATTGAGTTGGATCCTTTCCCGCATTTCAGGATCATCAAAATACTTGGTTCTAAAAATTCTTATTGGAAGGAACCTTGATCTCTAGTGAAACCGTTGGGGCCTTATTTCTCTTTAGCTGTTTAATAACTTTGGTTAATAATATTTGACTTTTTAAATAAAGGGACATGAAATAGTAGAAACAAAAGGTCCCAATTTACTTTTTTGTTGTTGTATTGTTTGTTCAAAGTTTCCAAGAGAGCATACATAGGTAGGCTCATGATCTCGATGGTAGCATTGTTTTCAATAATGTTTACAATAATGTTATGTTATGTTATACATATAGTGCTCAAGACATATGCATGTACCTGAGCCTACCTCAGTATGATTTAATGGAACAGAAGGCTACCAAGAGAAAGCAATACATTTAATAAGTAAAATATAACATTGTTTTTCTTTAATTGTACACTCTATGTAAAATAATGAAACTTTGACTTCCATGTCCATATAAAGGGACATCTTAGTAATGCATGAAATGCACAGAAGTAATATTAAGTGACACAATCCTCCCCAACCCTAAATAGAACAGTGTGGTTTTTGTCAATAACAAAGCTTTATTAAAAAAACAAATATTTAATTTCTTCTTGCTACAAAAATACAAGTTGTAAAATAAATATAGCTAACATTCTCAGACAGGTCTATTTTAGAGAATGTTTTTTTTCCTGTCATTGAGAAATATACTTAATTATACCCCTTAGAGAGCCACAGGGCTTTCAATGGCATATTAACATTTAATAAATCCCACAAAATAATACATTTCCAGCAGAATTTGTTGGAGTGACTCTAAGACCCAAAAAATCTTTTACTGAATCTAGTCCATTATGATAGAAACAAACAAACATAGAGACAGGGATAGGGGAAGAACACCAAACACAACTCAAAAAGAGCATATTTGAAAAAGCTGGGGAGAGATTTCTTAGCAACGTTTGGATTGGTTTACATACATTCCCCTATAAATGTCTTGTGTGTATATTTATCTTATAAATTAACTCCTGCACGGATCAAGTACTGCATGCCTGTTTTTGCACAATCCATTCCTCTCCTGCCTCTGTGATGGCAAAGGGAAACCTACAGTTCTCAGAGATAAATGATAAATTAGTAGACATTGTAAAGCTTTTGTGTTCTTTGTTTTACATCTATAGTTAAACGTGTATATTTTTAATTGAATGTCATTTTAAATTATCTCACTGTTTGTTTTTATATTTTTAGATTTCCCTTGGGAACCTGAAATTAGGGAAATACCAATACCCAATATTTTTAACAATAAACCAGCGACTCTGATGTGTACAGTTTCTAATGTATTTCCTGATAGTCTGGCTGTGAAGTGGTTAAGAAAAGAAAGTTACACTAACAACCCTGTTCCTTTATCTGACTGTGACAAATATAAGATTCCGGATATCCAGCGAGAGAAGCATAAAGATGGCACATTCATCTATAAATCACGGTTAACTTTTATTCCATCTGTGAAGACTGATCAAGGGGCTGAGTTCATCTGTAAAGTGGATCATCCTAAATTAAAAAAGAAACAAACAAAATCAACAGGGCCCCTCCAAATAACAGGTACAAAAGCCGCACTAGTATATAGCAAACTTGTTCTTATTGTGAATAAAAAATATACATATCGCACCAAATTAAACAGTTATAAATGTTTAAAGGGACAGAACGGTCCAAATTGAAATGTGTGTTGGTACATTTCAGTTTTAAATAAAAGCATGTTTGCAATATACATCCATTAGCAACAACACTTCTAGTAAACGTTATTACTGTTTCAGTGGCATACGGACATATGCTGCATGCGACTAGAGGATCAGGATTCAGACACCATGAGTGCTGGCGGTGGTGTGTATTGCAGCAGTCAAGACTTAATTTGCGTCATTGTCACGCAAGTCATCACTGACTTTATGAGACGGTATACCGTTTGAATGTTGGTGCACGTGGCACTCACAACATATGTGTGTATGCAGCTGACAGTAATAACTTTTACTAGAAGCATGTTTGCTAATGGAAGTAAAATGCAAAAATGCTTCTATTCAAAATTGAAATGCGCCAATCCACATTTCAGTTTAACCCCTTAATGACCACAGCACTTTTCCATTTTCTGTCCGTTTGGGACCAAGGCTATTTTTACATTTCTGTGGTGTTTGTGTTAAGCTGTAATTTTCCTCTTACTCATTTACTGTACCCACACATATTATATACCGTTTATATACTCATTTACTGTACTCACACATATATACCGTTTATATACTCATTTACTGTACTCACACATATATACCGTTTATATACTCATTTACTGTACTCACACATATATACCGTTTATATACTCATTACTGTACTTACACATATTATATACCGTTTATATACTCATTTACTGTACTCACACATATATACCGTTTATATACTCATTTACTGTACTCACACATATATACCGTTTATATACTCATTACTGTACTTACACATATTATATACCGTTTATATACTCATTTACTGTACTCACACATATTATATACCGTTTTTCTCGCCATTAAATGGACTTTCTAATGCCATTATTTTCATCATATCTTATAATTTACTATAAAAAAAATTATAAAATATAAGGAAAAAATGGAAAAAAAACACACTTTTTCTAACTTTGACCCCCAAAATCTGTTACACATCTACAACCACCAAAAAACACCCATGCTAAATAGTTTCTAAATTTTGTCCTGAGTTTAGAAATACCCAATGTTTACATCTTCTTTGCTTTTTTTGTAAGTTATAGGGCCATAAATACAAGTAGCACTTTGCTATTTCCAAACCATTATTTTTCAAAATTAGCGCTAGTTACATTGGGACACTGATATCTTTCAGGAATCTCTGAATATCCATTGACATGTATATATTTTTTTAGTAGACATCCCAAAGTATTGATCTAGGCCCATTTTGGTATATTTCATGCCACCATTTCGCCGCCAAATGCGATTAAATACAAAAAATCGTTCACTTTTTCACTCACTTTTTCACAAACTTTTTCACAAACTTTTGGTTTCTCACTGAAATTATTTACAAACAGCTTGTGCAATTATGGCTTAAATGGTTGTAAATTCTTCTCTGGGATCCCCTTTGCTCAGAAATAGCAGACATATATGGCTTTGGCGTTGCTTTTTAGCAATTAGAAGGCTGCTAAATGCCACTGCGCAATACACATGTATTATGCCCAGCAGTGAAGGGGTTAATTAGGGAGCATGTAGGGAGCTTTTAGAGGTAATTTTAGCGTTAGTGTAGTGTAGTAGACAACCCCAAGTATTGATCTAGGCCAATTTTGGTATATTTCATGTCACCATTTCACCGCTAAATGCGATCAAATTAAAAAAAACGTTACATTTTTCACAATTTTAGGTTTCTCACTGAAATCATTTACAAACAGCTTGTGCAATTATGGCACAAATGGTTGTAAATGCTTCTCTGGGATCCCCTTTGTTCAGAAATAGCAGACATATATGGCTTTGGCATTGCTTTTTGGTAATTAGAAGGCCGCTAAATGCCACTGCGCACCACACGTGTATTATGCCCAGTAGTGAAGGGGTTAATTATGTAGCTTGTAGGGTTAATTTTAGCTTTAGTGTAGTGTAGTAGACAACCCAGAGTATTGATCTAGGCCCATTTTGGTATATTTCATGCCACCATTTCTCCGCCAAATGCGATCAAATAAAAAAAAGTTCCCTATTTCACAAACTTTTTCACAAACTTTAGGTTTCTCACTGAAATTATTTACAAACAGCTTGTGCAATTATGGCACAAATGGTTGTAAATGCTTCTCTGGGATCCCCTTTGTTCAGAAATAGCAGACATATATGGCTTTGGCGTTGCTTTTGGTAATTAGAAGGCCGCCAAATGCTGCTGCACATCACATGTGTATTATGGCTAGCAGTGATGGGGTTAATTATGTAGCTTGTAGGGAGCTTGCAGGGTTAATTTTAGCTTTAGTGTAGAGCTCAGCCTCCCACCTGAAACATCAGACCCCCTGATCCCTCCCAAACAGCTCCCTTCCCTGCCCCACCCCACAATTGTCCCCGCCATCTTAAGTACTGGCAGAAACTCTGCCAGTACTAAAATAAAAGCTATATTTGTTTTTTTTTTTGTTTTTTTATAGCATATTTACATATGCTGCTGTGTAGGATCCCCCCTTAGCCCTCAACCTCACTGATCCCCCACCAAACAGCTCTCTAACCCTCCCCCTCTGCCTTAATGGGCGCCATCTTGGGTATTGGCAGCTGTCTGCCAGTACCCAGTTTAGTAAAAAAAGTGTGTTTTTTTTTTTAATTGCCCTTTTCTGTAGTGTAGCTTCCCCCCCCAAGACCAACCCCCCACCCCTTCCAGATCCCTTAGATGATTATTTAATTTTTTTTAAAAATGTTTTTTTTTTACTTTTATTAACTTTGTTTATCTGCAGTGTAGCGGTTCCCTCCCGCTCCCGCCCTGTGCACGCGCCCGCCCGCCGCCCTCCGTGCACGCGCGCCCACCCGCCTCCCAGACATGCTCCCACCCACCAACGATACCGGTCACCGATGTCCGGTGCAGAGAGGGCCACAGAGTGGCTTTCTCTGCATCGGATGGCCAAGGGGGGTTATTGCAGGATGCCTCGATAACGAGGCATCACTGCAATAACCGGAAAGCAGCTGGAAACGAGCAGGATCGCTTCCAGCTGCTTTCCAGACCAAGGACGTACGCCATACGTCCTCGGTCATTAACTGTATTTTTTTTGAGGACGTATGGCGTACGTCCTTGGTCGTTAAGGGGTTAAGCATTTATATCCCCTTTAAACCTGCTATACATGGGGTAAAAATGATAGAGAGTGAATAAATTAGAGAACACTGCTACATAGGAAACGTCTGAGGGGTGTGTAGAAACAAAAGGTGGGGGAGTAGCTTGCAAGCCAAGCTGGCTGTAGATCTGGGTCTGTTATTCATTTTAAAACTAAAAGAACTGCTCTTAGATGTAAGTTTAACTGTATGAGGCTAGAGAGGTAGGTTTTGTAGTTTTTGAGGGAAGAATTAAAGCTGCACAAACTTTATGACATTTTTTTTCTTTTGAATGAACTGTAATTTAAGAATTACCATTTTAATAAGAGAGCCTTTGGTGGTCTATATTCAGCATTGATAACTGTGGGGGAGGGGCGGTTCAGAAAGTGAGTGGTCCAGTTGTTGTGTCTTCAGTGATAAAGATACAACTTTTGGAATTGTTCTGCAAATGGATGCAGCAGGATTTGGCAAAAAAGTACATTTTGGGAGTAAAGGACAGCACAGGGTTGAGTATTTCATAAAAGAGTGAAATTGGGGTGCAGGAGTGAGTGGGGAGTTGTCTACAATGATAGATATTTCTGGTGTTGGTGATGATAGGTGTACTCAACAGGAAGAGATGTTAGTGAGACAGCCAGTGACATAAAATGAATAATAGGTTAGGAGAAGATACATAGTTATCTGTGTCATCAACATAGAGGTTGTATTGGAGGTGCATCAATTTGTATTGTCCACATCTCTGCTAATATTTTACTATATTGTATTGTGCATGAATGTATAAACGTCAGGTATTATGTATCCTTTGTACATGTGCTCAGTATTACTTAAAGGGACAGTGTATTTGATTTTCTTTATTGTTAAAAAAGATAGATATCATCTTCAGTACCCACTCCATAGCTTTGCATATCATTGTTATATTAATGTATGTTATAACCTATAAGTTTGCATGTTTCGAAGCCCCTGCAGGCCACCCCTTATCTCAATGCTTTTTGTTTTTTTTCTTTTCACAATCTTGCACTACTGTGTGCCATACAGATAACATTGTGCACACTCCTGTGGAGAATGATAATGGATTCACAAGAACCGGCACTAATTTGCTATAATCCAAGATTGTAAAAAGCTAAATAAAATACACTGAGATAAGGAGCAGTCCGCAGAGGCTTAGATACAGGTAATCATAGAGGTACAAACATATTTTAATATAACCGTGTTGGTTGTGCAAAACTGGGGAATGGGTAATAAAGGGATTATGTATCTTTTTATACAATACAAGTTTTCAAGTAGACTGTCCCTTTAATATGTCAGAGATATATGAATAAAAGATAGCAGTACATAATAAATATGTCTCTCATAATTAAGTAGACAAATATCTATACACATTAACAAGGTAACATGGATTAATTTGATATCCTACAATGGACTGCGTTTAGAACATTATTTCTTTTTTTCTTTTTAATGAACTGTAATTAAAGTGATGGTAAACTCAACCCTTTTTAAAATCATTTCCGGAATGTTAGCGATATTTTAGATGTAGTTTAATTCATCAGTTGTAATGAAGATGCGCTGTAACTTACTTTTTGACATAGATATGAAATTGAAAAACTCTGCGCTCCGCAGCTCACTTCAAAAGTACATTTTTCTGTGAGATAACAGTTTGAAATGTTGTCCAATCAGCGCTCTCCTCATATGGCACTTTTGTTGTAGCTGAGTAGAGAACAATTCAAACCATTAGCTCACAGAAAAATTGACTTTTGAAATGGGCAGCGGAGCGCAGGGAATTAGAGTTTTATATCTATATTAAAAAGTAACTAATAGCGCATTTTCGTTACACCTGATTAATTAAACTCCATCTAAAATATCGCTAACATTCCGGATATGATTTTAAAAAGGGGAGAGTTTACCATCACTTAAACTAATTACTATTTTGATAAGGGAGATGAGAGGAAGTGATAGCTGTTAGGGTATTTCAGTACTACAAAGCACAATAATTAAACAGCGCTAGCTGCCAGGGGTGATTCAAAATTGCTATGATGTAACAAAATAAACACCAAAAGGATAAATAACAATAAGAATTAGAATAAAAATTAATACTTAATGAAAGCAATAAATAAATATAATATAAAAAAATATAGATTAACGTGTGTTAGTTTGGAATCACTAATTATTATTATACAAATTCCTAAAGATCAGACAAGGAGCAAAAAACACAATAGGTGCAAATAAGTACAACTGTGTAATGATTATTATATACGAGACCTGTTGCTGCAAAAATGACCGAAGGTGTCCTGCGTGCCTCCTGAAGTAAAGTAGAATCCCAAATCTCTGAAACAGATAAGCGCAAACAGACTCAAGTGTAGGTAGATACAACAGACACACCCCACTCTCTGAATTGTACTTACAAAATTGTAATTTATTCAGGCGGTTTGTTAAAATAACATATGATCTCCACGGCAGTTAAAACATAAATCTTTGCAAATGAACATGAAAGTTTCTGAGCCAAAAGTGTCCGTTTTGAGTTAATGTCCGTTGTAGTGACTTCAAATAAAAAAAACGCTTGTATTAGAGAACGTCAATGTAGAAGCCGGTAACGTCACTGGAACAAAGTACGGATCCTCATGTAGTCCAAAAGCCTCAACGCGTTTCAACCGCCACCGTGCGGTCTTTCTCAAGAGGTAAAAGTTCATGTCCCTTCTCACAGTGCAGGTTATTATATAGCCAGCAAGCTTATTTTATTGGATGGAGAAAGGTCTCTTTATATAACTAGCCTGCCTGCTGTGTTTGTTGTGGGAAGCAAGCTAGAGTTACGATGCATATTAAATAAGTGGCACATATTATAATAATACGATTAAAAACATAACTATGCTAAAATACTATAAAATGGTATATAAATTATACTACAACAAAATAAGTTAATAAACCAAATGATGTCATTACTAAACTACAATAAACTAGATTTTCACAAGCATATTTTGCCAATTGTCGAAAAAATGTTGAAGGATAGTACAAAATAAAAGACAAAGAAAGAACAAAGTTATTATAACAAAAATCTATTAAAAACACAAATATTTAAATTTTATACTATTGAAAACATATATAATAATGTACTGTTAAACATATAATTACTAAATTTTACCGAAAAATGTAAAATAATAAACCGCAAAAAAAACTATCACTAATAGATTCAAAAACCAATGTATTTTCACAAATGTTTTTATAGCCATTAATAGTACGGTGTATATTGTGCATAGATCAAAATCTAAACCAATGTATAAGGGAACAGCCATTGTATCCTATCTACTCTATATTGATTATTACTATTAGCACCCATAAGTTATGCCATTAAAATACATAATAATACTGATTTGAAAACATTTAAGTATTATACTACTTAAACGTTATTTGGATACTATTTAAATATTCTGGACATAAAAATATTCATATTCAAATTAATCAAATCATGTAATTTAAAATATATATTAAAAATACTAAAAATCTCAAAAATATTTAAAATGTCCAAAATATACATAATAAAAATATATCATTAATAAATAAATTGATTAATTAATTCTTTGTCACATACATATATAAATATACATACACAAATGTATAAATAAAGGGAGATGTGCACACATATAAACATACATGTGTATATAAGTACACCTATCCCAAAAATTCTCTGAAACACTGTACACTAAAGGACCTTATCCTAAACTAAAAGCTATAAATAGGAAAACTTACATGAAGGCTGCTAAATCTAAATCAACATTGAGACCACCTGGACACAGACAGTTCAACTTCTGTATCCAGAATGTCTCACGTTTACGTAATGTAAGTAATCTGTTAGGGATGGAGGGGGGAATCCAGTCAATGACCTGTACCTTGAGTGTTCGGGGGTCTCCACCATGAGTGTCTCTAAAGTGAAGGGGAACACTGTGCTTATCCATCTCATTTATAATATTATTGAGATGTTCTGACACTCTACGTCTGATCTTCCTTTTCGTGCGGCCCACATACATAAGGCCACACCCACACGTTAATAAATATACAACATGAGTAAAATCGCAAGTGCAACGGCATTGAATCTTAAAGTTACGAGATTTATCACTATTTGTGAAGTTGGGATCTTTATTTACATGTTTGCACATACTGCAGTTTTGTTTACCACATTTATATGTGCCTTCCTTCAAACTTAGCCAATTACTCTTATTCAATGTTGTTTTATTTCCTTTCACTGTTTTTAATTTACTAGGGGCTAACAGATTTCTCAAGTTTCTACCCTTCCTAAAGGTGATTAGTGGATGTTCTGATAATGATGGTGCTAGCATACTATCTGATTTTAGTATGCCCCAATGTTTCCTAAAGGCCTCCTTGACAATCATATGGCCTTCATTATAGGTAGTTATGAATCGGATGGAATCCTGGTCCTGTGCATTTTGTTTATGGAATCTACCTGTCGAGCTCATGTGATCTGTTCTTAACAGTGAATCCCTAGTACGCCCCGTGGCCTTAATTCTAGATTCATTGATTTTGACGGGATCATATCCTTTAACTAAAAACTTGTTCGCCATAATGTCTGCTTCTTTATTGAAGTCGCTAATAGAGCTACAATTTCTTCTCAATCTAAGAAACTGGCTGTAAGGGATGTTATCTTTCCAATGGCGTTGATGGGCACTCTTATAATCAATGAAACTGTTTCTTTCAGTGGGTTTCCTATAGTTGGTAACTGCTGTTTTGTTGTCACTATTTACAAAAAGTCGCAGGTCAAGAAATTCAATTTCAGTACGAGAATGATTTTCAGTGAATTTAAGATTATAATTATTATTATTAATATATCTGACAAACTCGTCCACTATACCGAGATCCCCCTCCCATAGGATGATCACGTCATCAATATATCTGTAATATTTAACGATATTCTTACTGAACTGATGGGTCTTCCAAATGAATTCGCCTTCGAAGGTGTGCATATACAGATTGGCATAAGATGGGGCAAAGGTTGTGCCCATCGCTGTTCCTCTGATTTGTCTGTAATACACACCCTCGAAGGCGAAATAATTGTGTTCCAATATGAATTGTATACACTGCAAGATGAATTTTTGCTGTACTACATTGAATCCCCAGTTTATCAATTCCATTTCTACAGCATGTATCCCCTTATCATGCGGTATTGACGTGTATAACGCTGATACGTTGCATGTAATCCAACAGTAATTACTTTTCCATTCAATTCCTTCAAAGATCCCAATTACACTAGTAGTATCCTTAAGGTAGGCCCTGGTGTTCTTAACAATGTCTTGCAAAAAATAATCAATATATTTAGAAACTTTATCTGTTATCGATCCAATCCCAGATATAATGGGCCTACCCGGAGGGCACTCACTATCCTTGTGGATCTTTGGTAGATGATAAAAATAAGGGATCTTGGGATCCAATTCTTGCAGATATTTAAATTCATCTGTATTCAATATCCCCTCAGATTTAGCATCCACCAACAAGGAATTCAATGCAGACATATATGATTTAGTAGGATCAGTCTTAAGGATACAATATGTATCTTTATCCCCTAACAGTTTATGTGCTTCTTTGAGGTATTCTGATCTCAATTGGATCACCAAGCCTCCTCCCTTATCTGCTGCCCTGAATACAACTCTATCATCATTCATTAATTTAGTAAGTGATTTTCTCTCAAGTATAGTGAGATTATCATTATGTTTATTCAATAAATTCTCCTTTTTACCTTTAATTTTAGACAGGATTTCATTGGTGACCAAATTAATAAAAACAGGGATTTGATCCCCTTGGGCACTAACTGGATAAAAGGAGGAGGGGCGTTTAAATGTACTATGAGTTATAGATCTAACCTCCTCATGAGTTGAAATATCTAGAAGTTCACATAACATCAAATCCTGATATTCCTCACTGGGTGACTCCTCTAAGTCCGAATCTAATCCTTCTAGACTCTTAAGGATATTCAGTGTTTCTAGATCTTTAGATTCAAGATGTTCCTCTTTGTTAGGTACTGTTTTCATAGTTGAATTTTTTGCAAAAAATCGTTTCAAAGTTAATTTTCTACTGAATTTCTGAATATCCAAAAATATTTGGAATTCATTGGGTAATGTTTTAGGGGCAAAGTTTAATCCCTTACTCAATAATTTAATATCATTATTGTCCAGATCAATCTTGGCTAAATTAAAAATACTCATTCTCTCTCTTCCTCTCTCCGCTGCCTTCTGTTTGGCTGCCCTAATTCTAAGTCCACCCCTTGTTCCTCTCTTTGTTCTAATGTTCTTTTGTTCATTCGTGTCCTTTCTTCTGGGTTCCCTAGGTGTGAACTCCTCGGTTCCTGCTCTAACCTGGCGGGGTGTCCTATCTGGCTGTTCCCTAAAAAAGAAATATTTCTTGCAGTCTTTCTCATATCTCCTTCATGATGTTCCTCATGCTCATTCCTAACATGTTTTGGTTTAGCACCTTGATCAGACCAATAAGTCTCCCTATATGATTCGGGATGGGGATCAAGACTATGAAATCTGTTACTAGTGGGTACTTGTATATGAGGAGAGCTGTAATTCTCCTTATAATTGTTGCCATATGGCCGCCAATTATTGTGATAACCATAATTACTGTTATTTTTATAATTGTAATTGGGGTGTTGGCCATGGTAAGAAGAATTAGATCTACCACCATGACCAGTATTCTCAAACTTGGAATGACTAGGTCCATGTGTATGCTCATGGCTTCTAGAATATTCATGTTTATTATCCCTATAAGAGTTCACAATCATATGTGATTTATTCTGATCCCTATTTGTTCCAACGTGAGGGGTCCTATTGTCTGCCCTATTATAGCCCCTGGACTGATCATTAGTAGGATCATGATATTTAAATTTGTTAAAATTATTAAAATCTTGATCCTTTCTTTCAAATGACACTTTTTCTAATTGGTGTGTATTAGACTGATATGAACCAGACTGTTTATCACTCCGTTTAAAAAATGGTTTATCCTTCAACATACGTGCATTTTGAGTTTTCTTTTTAAAGGTATAGACCTTATCCTCCTTGAAATCCTGAATATCCCTAGATAATTTCATTTGTTTAGCTGCCATTAATTCAATATCTAGTTTTTTAATTCTACTCTGGATACTGTTATTCCTATTGATCCATTTTTCTTCTGATTTAAAACATTGGATTTTTGGGAAAATATGTTCTAGTTCTTCTTTAATCTGTTTTAATTTAAATTCTCTATATTTTACTAAAATTTTAATCATTTTCATAGAGCACTCATGTAAAGATTCCTCCCACTCTGTGGTGAATTCCACATCCTCAAGATCAAAAGCAGGATACTTAAATAAACGTAAACCCCTGGGAATAATATTATGGGAAACATAGTTATCCAATAAAATAAGATCTTGCCATTCACAACAATCTTGCTGTAAAAGTCTTTCTAGTTTTTTAAAAAGTTCATCAGGTGATTCTGATGCATAAAACAACGGCTGTTCCCCTTTTGTTAAATCAATATCTCTCTGTCTATTTCTCCTATACCCAATATCACCAAATGTATCAGATTCAGTCAGTACATTGCTATTAAGCATAGAACCACCCTCCATGGCAGTCATGCTGCTGTGTAAAGAGAACACAGTAAACAAAACTACAAAGCACAATAATTAAACAGCGCTAGCTGCCAGGGGTGATTCAAAATTGCTATGATGTAACAAAATAAACACCAAAAGGATAAATAACAATAAGAATTAGAATAAAAATTAATACTTAATGAAAGCAATAAATAAATATAATATAAAAAAATATAGATTAACGTGTGTTAGTTTGGAATCACTAATTATTATTATACAAATTCCTAAAGATCAGACAAGGAGCAAAAAACACAATAGGTGCAAATAAGTACAACTGTGTAATGATTATTATATACGAGACCTGTTGCTGCAAAAATGACCGAAGGTGTCCTGCGTGCCTCCTGAAGTAAAGTAGAATCCCAAATCTCTGAAACAGATAAGCGCAAACAGACTCAAGTGTAGGTAGATACAACAGACACACCCCACTCTCTGAATTGTACTTACAAAATTGTAATTTATTCAGGCGGTTTGTTAAAATAACATATGATCTCCACGGCAGTTAAAACATAAATCTTTGCAAATGAACATGAAAGTTTCTGAGCCAAAAGTGTCCGTTTTGAGTTAATGTCCGTTGTAGTGACTTCAAATAAAAAAAACGCTTGTATTAGAGAGCGTCAATGTAGAAGCCGGTAACGTCACTGGAACAAAGTACGGATCCTCATGTAGTCCAAAAGCCTCAACGCGTTTCAACCGCCACCGTGCGGTCTTTCTCAAGAGGTAAAAGTTCATGTCCCTTCTCACAGTGCAGGTTATTATATAGCCAGCAAGCTTATTTTATTGGATGGAGAAAGGTCTCTTTATATAACTAGCCTGCCTGCTGTGTTTGTTGTGGGAAGCAAGCTAGAGTTACGATGCATATTAAATAAGTGGCACATATTATAATAATACGATTAAAAACATAACTATGCTAAAATACTATAAAATGGTATATAAATTATACTACAACAAAATAAGTTAATAAACCAAATGATGTCATTACTAAACTACAATAAACTAGATTTTCACAAGCATATTTTGCCAATTGTCGAAAAAATGTTGAAGGATAGTACAAAATAAAAGACAAAGAAAGAACAAAGTTATTATAACAAAAATCTATTAAAAACACAAATATTTAAATTTTATACTATTGAAAACATATATAATAATGTACTGTTAAACATATAATTACTAAATTTTACCGAAAAATGTAAAATAATAGACCGCAAAAAAAGCTATCACTAATAGATTCAAAAACCAATGTATTTTCACAAATGTTTTTATAGCCATTAATAGTACGGTGTATATTGTGCATAGATCAAAATCTAAACCAATGTATAAGGGAACAGCCATTGTATCCTATCTACTCTATATTGATTATTACTATTAGCACCCATAAGTTATGCCATTAAGATACATAATAATACTGATTTGAAAACATTTAAGTATTATACTACTTAAACGTTATTTGGATACTATTTAAATATTCTGGACATAAAAATATTCATATTCAAATTAATCAAATCATGTAATTTAAAATATATATTAAAAATACTAAAAATCTCAAAAATATTTAAAATGTCCAAAATATACATAATAAAAATATATCATTAATAAATAAATTGATTAATTAATTCTTTGTCACATACATATATAAATATACATACACAAATGTATAAATAAAGGGAGATGTGCACACATATAAACATACATGTGTATATAAGTACACCTATCCCAAAAATTCTCTGAAACACTGTACACTAAAGGACCTTATCCTAAACTAAAAGCTATAAATAGGAAAACTTACATGAAGGCTGCTAAATCTAAATCAACATTGAGACCACCTGGACACAGACAGTTCAACTTCTGTATCCAGAATGTCTCACGTTTACGTAATGTAAGTAATCTGTTAGGGATGGAGGGGGGAATCCAGTCAATGACCTGTACCTTGAGTGTTCGGGGGTCTCCACCATGAGTGTCTCTAAAGTGAAGGGGAACACTGTGCTTATCCATCTCATTTATAATATTATTGAGATGTTCTGACACTCTACGTCTGATCTTCCTTTTCGTGCGGCCCACATACATAAGGCCACACCCACACGTTAATAAATATACAACATGAGTAAAATCGCAAGTGCAACGGCATTGAATCTTAAAGTTACGAGATTTATCACTATTTGTGAAGTTGGGATCTTTATTTACATGTTTGCACATACTGCAGTTTTGTTTACCACATTTATATGTGCCTTCCTTCAAACTTAGCCAATTACTCTTATTCAATGTTGTTTTATTTCCTTTCACTGTTTTTAATTTACTAGGGGCTAACAGATTTCTCAAGTTTCTACCCTTCCTAAAGGTGATTAGTGGATGTTCTGATAATGATGGTGCTAGCATACTATCTGATTTTAGTATGCCCCAATGTTTCCTAAAGGCCTCCTTGACAATCATATGGCCTTCATTATAGGTAGTTATGAATCGGATGGAATCCTGGTCCTGTGCATTTTGTTTATGGAATCTACCTGTCGAACTCATGTGATCTGTTCTTAACAGTGAATCCCTAGTACGCCCCGTGGCCTTAATTCTAGATTCATTGATTTTGACGGGATCATATCCTTTAACTAAAAACTTGTTCGCCATAATGTCTGCTTCTTTATTGAAGTCGCTAATAGAGCTACAATTTCTTCTCAATCTAAGAAACTGGCTGTAAGGGATGTTATCTTTCCAATGGCGTTGATGGGCACTCTTATAATCAATGAAACTGTTTCTTTCAGTGGGTTTCCTATAGTTGGTAACTGCTGTTTTGTTGTCACTATTTACAAAAAGTCGCAGGTCAAGAAATTCAATTTCAGTACGAGAATGATTTTCAGTGAATTTAAGATTATAATTATTATTATTAATATATCTGACAAACTCGTCCACTATACCGAGATCCCCCTCCCATAGGATGATCACGTCATCAATATATCTGTAATATTTAACGATATTCTTACTGAACTGATGGGTCTTCCAAATGAATTCGCCTTCATATAATAACCTGCACTGTGAGAAGGGACATGAACTTTTACCTCTTGAGAAAGACCGCACGGTGGCGGTTGAAACGCGTTGAGGCTTTTGGACTACATGAGGATCCGTACTTTGTTCCAGTGACATTACCGGCTTCTACATTGACGCTCTCTAATACAAGCGTTTTTTTTATTTGAAGTCACTACAACGGACATTAACTCAAAACGGACACTTTTGGCTCAGAAACTTTCATGTTCATTTGCAAAGATTTATGTTTTAACTGCCGTGGAGATCATATGTTATTTTAACAAACCGCGTTTTAGTATGCCCCAATGTTTCCTAAAGTATCCAAATAACGTTTAAGTAGTATAATACTTAAAGGGACATGAAAGCCAAATTTTTTCTTTCGTGATTTAGAAAGAGCATGTCATTTTAAACAACTTTCTAATTTACTTCTATTATCTAATTTGCTTCATTCTCTTGATATCACTTGCTGAAAAGCATATCTAGATATGCTCAGTAGCTGCTGATTGGTTGCTGCACCTAGAGGCCTTGTGTGATTGGCTCACACATGTGCATTGCTATTTCTTCAACAAAGGATATCTAAAGAATTGAGCAAATTAGATAATAGAAGTAAATTGGAAAGTTGTTTAAAATTGCATGCCCTATCTGAATCATGAAAGTTTAATTTTGACTAGACTGTCCCTTTAAATGTTTTCAAATCAGTATTATTATGTATTTTAATGGCATAACTTATGGGTGCTAATAGTAATAATCAATATAGAGTAGATAGGATACAATGGCTGTTCCCTTATACATTGGTTTAGATTTTGATCTATGCACAATATACACCGTACTATTAATGGCTATAAAAACATTTGTGAAAATACATTGGTTTTTGAATCTATTAGTGATAGTTTTTTTTGCGGTCTATTATTTTACATTTTTCGGTAAAATTTAGTAATTATATGTTTAACAGTACATTATTATATATGTTTTCAATAGTATAAAATTTAAATATTTGTGTTTTTAATAGATTTTTGTTATAATAACTTTGTTCTTTCTTTGTCTTTTATTTTGTACTATCCTTCAACATTTTTTCGACAATTGGCAAAATATGCTTGTGAAAATCTAGTTTATTGTAGTTTAGTAATGACATCATTTGGTTTATTAACTTATTTTGTTGTAGTATAATTTATATACCATTTTATAGTATTTTAGCATAGTTATGTTTTTAATCGTATTATTATAATATGTGCCACTTATTTAATATGCATCGTAACTCTAGCTTGCTTCCCACAACAAACACAGCAGGCAGGCTAGTTATATAAAGAGACCTTTCTCCATCCAATAAAATAAGCTTGCTGGCTATATAATAACCTGCACTGTGAGAAGGGACATGAACTTTTACCTCTTGAGAAAGACCGCACGGTGGCGGTTGAAACGCGTTGAGGCTTTTGGACTACATGAGGATCCGTACTTTGTTCCAGTGACGTTACCGGCTTCTACATTGACGCTCTCTAATACAAGCGTTTTTTTTATTTGAAGTCACTACAACGGACATTAACTCAAAACGGACACTTTTGGCTCAGAAACTTTCATGTTCATTTGCAAAGATTTATGTTTTAACTGCCGTGGAGATCATATGTTATTTTAACAAACCGCCTGAATAAATTACAATTTTGTAAGTACAATTCAGAGAGTGGGGTGTGTCTGTTGTATCTACCTACACTTGAGTCTGTTTGCGCTTATCTGTTTCAGAGATTTAGGGTATTTCAGTGCAGATGCATGGAGCACACATACACATTTTCTATGCACAGCAAAAGCTATCACTGAAACTACTCATGTTTACTAGAAACACATTTGATAATACATATGTATAGCACAAATTAAATTAAAAACTAAAACACATTAAGATACCTTTTTGCAGAAATTGAATTTTTTTAAAGAGGGGAAGGTTTGGAAATTCCAGAAAATGACAGTTTGTGACATTAATGTCCTAGCACACAGCTGAAGTCTTTCACCAATTTAAAGGGACACTCAGGTTAAATTACATTTTCATGATTCAGATACAGCATGTAATTTTAAACAATTTTCCAATTTACTTCCATTAAAAAAAATGTGCACAGTCTTTTATATTTACAATTTTTGAGTCACCAGATCCTACTGAGCATGTGCAAGAATTCACAGACTATACGTATATGCATTTGTGATTGGCTGATTGCTATCACATGGTACAAGGGGAGTGGAAATATACATAACTTTGAAATTTGTTATAAAAAAATCTACTACTCATTTGAAGTTCAGACTAAGTGCTATTGCATTGTCTTGTTATCTTGCATTTGTTGATTATGCAAATCTAATGTGTTGACTGGTCCTTTAAATGTATTTTTAGCATTACCAGATGTGAAGAATATTTGTAATCCTGAAGATGGGATATTTACATTGGAAGTTGACAGTTTTTACCCTGAAAACATTACAATTTCATGGAAACTGACTCTGGACTCAACAAAAGAAGAGAATATAACACTTAACTCCTCTGTTAAATCTGATGTGCGTGAAAATGGCAGCTACAGAGCTATAAGCACCTGTGACTTGAGGAAAAATGATTTAATTGAGGGGAAATCATATGGTGTAATAGCCACAGTGGAACATGAGACGCTGGACTCTCCTATTCATAAATCATTTAATATGGAAAGAGGTAACATATATTTTTTAATTCTTGAGAATATTTAGTTAATACTCTTAATAAAATTGCTTAAATTTAGTGTAAAGTTGTCTCCAGTAAAACAGATTCTGCAGTATAATGAAATGAAATTTTTTGCCTGTTGTTAATGCAAAAGATTCAAGTCTAGATTACAAGTGGAGCGTATAAATGAAAGCATTACGGTGCGCTAACATTACTAGAGCACAATCCATAGCCTACCCATTTTTACTAACATATTACAAGTGGAAAGTAAAATGTTAGCACTAAAGCAAAATCTTAAGGCACGCTAACATCTGGGTATTGCGGTCTCAGTAAATCTGTAGTGAAAAAAGGGTGTGTGTACAAGCGCTAAGGTAATCCCCAAGCTGTATCCAAACAGAGATCCTAACCAACCTCCAAAAAATATCCAAAAAACTACTTACTACTGGTCTCAGTAAATCTCTCAGCTAATAGACTTCTATGGGTGTAAGGTGTATAATCCAACGGGGGGGTGTCAGCGCAGACCAAAGCCTGGGGCCTACGGTACCACGAGAGGCAGATGCAGATTTATCTGATAAGGAGCTCCCTGAACAGATTCAGACCACGCAGCATTATGATCCAAAGCTATTCATGTTTATTGAACATTGTAATCATGTCTTATAGCGTACAGAGACAGCACATAGGGTTAAGGGGATGACACGTTTGGACCGCGTCATATTACACAGTTATACAGAGCAGAAATACATGGAAAAGCTAGAACATGAGTTTCTCATAACAATATTTACAGAGTCATAACAAACTACCATCTGCAGAGACAACCAAGTGTCTAAAGCCTCTTGTTTACATTATCTTATGCTATCTTACTTCTAGGCGTTAGGCCAGGGTACATTGGCAAGGCCGAATAGCTAAAAAAACGCATAACATGCATAATATTCTCACTGCATAATAACCCAGTATAATAAAGTCTATTCATTCTAAAATGGCTGCGAGGAACAAGATGGCTGCGAAGAACAAGATGGCTGCCATCAGGTTCATATTACCCCTAACATACCACCCTTTTATTCTAACAGAATAACATAAAAACTAGAACAACTTAACGAATATAAAGAACCTTATAGCGAGATGGCTGAGCGGTGACATTATGGAAAAAGGAATGGTGAGGGTTAGCATGAGTACTGGTAAGCTTATTAATCAAACACACAGTAAGCTTATATATGAAAAAGAAAGCAAGAAACAGAAAAAGAAGAAATGCAAAACCCATTAAAATTTTCATACCAAGAGCTCCTAGCCAGGAACTCAGACCAAAGGTCCAATCTATACCATCAAAGAGACCTGTTGGCTGCTTACGTATGTGTGATTGAATGTCATGCAAAGTGTCAAGATCATAGTGTATTCTACCAGTGTTGTTCCAGATAAAAACACAGCAAGAAGAACCTATGCGCTTACATACTCCTCCTTCTGCTGCTAGCAAATAATCTAAAGCCATACGATTCTGGAGAGCAGTCTGAGCGATCTGCTCTTGTCGCATAGTTAAGGACTCTATGGCGTCTGCAGTGGAATTAAAAGCTGCATCTACCAGTGTAGCAAACAAATTAAGCTTATAATATAATCGCATGACAGCTGCGGTAGGAAACCAAGATGCAGTAGCTATCTCGGCAGTACTAGTCTTAACTGTAAAATCAAAAGCTCTACGTGTTCGCAGTTTAGCATTAGGGAGTGTGTCATGAATACTTAATGCTGGGAATATGTAACCCAAATAACAAGGTGAGAGATGGCTACATGGTATAATTTTAACTGCCCATCTTTCACAAAGCCAATAATAACCATAAGGTAACTTAATAACTGAAGGACATGAGGGAAATCTTTTCCTCTTAGCTTCTGGAGAAGCACCTGTCTGTTTACCTATATTTCTGTTGTTACGCCAGAACCAATTACGAATTGTGTTGTGTGGTTCAGTATACTTAGCAGTAAAATTACGAATATACTCAAAAGAAAGATAGGATCCATCCCATATATTTAACAGTGTAGCATTAACTGGTGTGGCTGCATTGTAGATTAAGGCAACTGTAATAGGCATTTGACTAAGTGTACTGGGGTGAAAACTAGTACCATTAAGATTATGGGACATAATAACACCATGGTTTACACAATTGACTAAGTGTACCCTATCCTTTTCAAAACCTTTATCAGTGTTAACTATTGGTGTAAAATTCCACATAGTATCATCATTTATCATTTGTGTCAAATTGTGTGCGGTAATAGGAAAACCCACAAATGGATAACCCCATTTCCCCCCATGAGGGACATAGCCACAAACCCAACAAGAATCAGTCTGATTAGTCACTTTGTATAAGTTCGTGGCAGCTTTAACAAAAGCATTGTCAGTTTCCCATGCCGACATATGCAACTCTCTGACATCACGGGTGAGAGGGATGGATAAGGGATTAGTGACATTGTCAATTACACTTTTATTATCATTGTGCCGGGGCGCACCAGGACTAGGGAATGGCCTGAGTTTGTGCAGGGGCGCACCAGGATTGAAGATTAGGATCAGGATGACAATCACGGATGCGAAGAACACTGCTGGCAGGAGGTACCACACTATTCGATACTCGATGGAATCATGGAGCGGCCAGGGTTGACGTCGTCTGGGGCCATCTTGATCCGGTTCGCGTGGATCCATACTGGAGCTTCCTTTGTAAGGACAGCGGTTCTCGTCACAGCGATCACAGTAGTTGGAAGGCCAAAAGGAGGATCCAGCGACTTATTCTTGTGGAGCTGCTTCACCAAGACAGTATCTCCAGGCTTGAACGGGTGTGTCGGGATACCTGTAGGCTGAGGAAGAGTAGAAGAAACATCACCATAGATGCCATTCAATGTTTCAATCAGATTAGTTACATATTCTTCCCTTACAACATTGATATCTCCCCTTACCACAGGAGAACCTTTTTGTTTACACCATGGGGTTGGAAAAGGTCTGCCCATCAGAATTTCAAAAGGTGAATAACCCGTAGTGGTGCTAGGGGTCATTCTGATTTCTGCCAATACTGCAGGTAAATGTTCAAGCCAATTAGTAAATGTACCACCAGTTCCCTTCCTGAACTTATCTTTAATGGTTCTATTCATGCGCTCTACCTGTCCTGATGACTGTGGGTGATAAGGAATATGAAACTTCCAGTCAATGGACAACATAGTACAAATCATTTGTGTAATCTGTGAAGTGAAAGGAGTACCTCTGTCACTGTTTATCTGTAATGGACAACCAAAACGAGGAATAATTTCCTTGCACAATATCTTTGCTACAGTACGTGCATTCTCTTGAGTGGTTGGAAAGGCCTCAACCCACTTACTGAATTGATCAACAATGACTAAAAGATACTTGTATCCACCTCGCGCAGTGGGCATGTGTGTGAAATCAATTTGCAATACCTGCATAGGACCATCAGGGGGTGGTAAATGCTCAAGTTTACCATGAACAAGGCCTCCAGGATTATTTCTGGCACAAGTTAGACATCTGTCCAGTTGTCTATCAATCATGCGCAACAGATCTTTAATGACATACTTGGATGTCATCAGATTCTTGGTCTGTTGTTTACTTATGTGGCCAAAACCATGAAAATGACTAATAAACAATGGTGCGGCAATTTGTGGTATCCCTACTCTCCCCTCCTCGTCTGACCACAGGCCATCTTGGCCTTTGGTCAGACCAGCAGAGATCCAAGTCTGTAAATCAGTTTCAGTTGCGCCAAACTGTAGGTGCGCCACATCCACATCAGATGCTAAGGCAGGAATCATTACCATGTGTAACTGTTCCTGTGTAGTAGTGCTGAGATAGTCAGGGTGCGGTGGACCCCGAAACGCAGCCTCCTTAGCAATGGTGTCTGCAAAATCATTGCCAAGTCTAACGTCAGTGGAGTCAGTACTGTGGCCTTTACATTTAACAATTGCTAGCTTATGTGGTAATTTAATTGCATCTAAGAGTTCCTGTACCAGTGTAGAATGTGAGATACTCTTACCATCAGCTGCAACAAAACCTCTGTTCTGCCAAATCACTCCAAAATCATGCACAACTCCAAACGCATACCTTGAGTCAGTGTAAATGGTCACATCTTTCATCGCAAACGCTCTACATGCCTGAGCTAGGGCTACCAATTCAGCTGCTTGGGCTGACACAAAAGGCAGAGAACCAGCAGTAACCACTGTGTCGGGTAACTGTACCACAGCAAAGCCTGTAAGATAAACACCATCAGCAGGTTTAGAACATGACCCATCAACAAAAACAACTTCTCCCTCCTCTAGTGGAGTTGTTTGCAAGTCAAGACGTGGTGACGTCTCTGTGTGTACAGTGTCTATGCAATTGTGGGCCTCAGGGTGTTCTAAAGGACATTTAGAAATCAATGCATGTAATAAAGGTGCTGGGCCTCCTGTGGGTGCAATGTATTTGATAGTGAGGTTTGCAGTGGATGTGAGAATTGTTTCATAGCCTGACCTTCTCTGTGCAGTCATGTGCTGTGTAGTGAGATTATTTAACACTTGCAAGACTTGATGTGATGTATGCAATATCAGAGAATGTGACAGTACCAATGTTTGTGCCGCTTCCACCATCATAGCGCATGCTGCTGTAGCTCTTAAGCATGCTGGCATACCCTGTACCACCGTTGGCAATAATTTTGAATAAAAAGCTACCGCTCTGTACCCATGACCGTGTTCCTGAGCAAGGACCCCTGCTGCTGTACCTCCCCCTTCTGTGCAATACAGGTGAAATGGTAGGTTATAGTTGGGTAAACCTAGGGCTGGAGCGGAACAGAGAGCCTGCTTGAGGGTGTTGTAGGCCTTATCAAGAGCCTGTGTCCAGTGGATTTGTTCTGGTTCATGCTGACCTGTAACTGAACGCAAAATATGATCATAATATGAACAGTCTGGTATCCATTGCCTGCAGTAAGTAACCATACCCAGAAAAGATAACATAGCAGTCTTTGTTTGTGGTCGAGGAATAACCATGAGAGCCTTAACTCTTTCAGGGGATAACAGTCTCTTGCCTGCTGAAAGAAGAAAACCCAGGTATGTTACTTGTGGAAGACAAAATTGCATTTTTCTCAAAGTCACTTTGTGCCCTGCATCACCTAAGTGCTGAAGCAAATGGAGAGAGTCAGTTTTACAAGTCTGTTCATCAACACTGCACAACAACAAATCATCCACATACTGTATCAAAGTGGAACCTTCAGGAGGTGTCTAGGATTCTAGGGTCTTACGAACTACAGCTGAGTACGCGGCAGGGGAATCAATAAAGCCCATTGGTAAACGATTAAACGTATATTGATTCCCTAAATACGTAAAACCAAACAACGGTTGAGTGTCGGGATGCACAGGGATGCTAAAGAATGCACTGCAGAGATCAATGACTGTAAAGCAAGTTGCAGTACTTGGGATGGCTGTTAAAATAGCATTAACATCTGGCACTATCGGTGCAAGTGGCTGCACCAGAGCATTTACTGCTCGCAAGTCTTGTGTAAATCTGTATTCTGTACCTCCAGGTTTAGGAACAGGATTGATAGGTGTATTGTATGGTGACAGTGTGCGTCTAATAACTTTCTTAGACAATAGGTCCTTAATTACAGGAGCTATTCCCTGTTCCTTTTCCTTAGACAAAGGGTACTGCTTAATGTATACAGGTTTAGCACCTGGTTTGAGAGTGGCTTTATATGGTGTGCATGAAATGAAACCTGGATCATTAAATCCAGTGGCCCATAAACTCTGTTTTAACTCATCAAGTGCCTCTGGCACGTCATTAGTGACATGTGAAGCATGTGTGAATGCATCTGGCTCTAATTGTACAGGTATAACCTTAGGATCTTTCACAATATTCCTGCCATATTTCCATGTCCACAAATGTTCTGGTGTTTGCACATAAACTGTATCTGGTGTAAGTACAACTGCATTAACTGGTGCTTTCCACATCTCTTTCTCAACATGGTCAGTAATCCAAGGTCTGTAAAAAGCTTGTGTCACAACTTTGTCAGGGTGTGAGGCATACTCAAACACATTCTCAAGAGTCTGTAAACTGAGTTTATCAAGGTACAACTGTTTAGTAAGGGCAGGTTCAGGATCAGCTGCATACAGCAACGGAACTGAATCCCAGGGAGTGTCAACATGCAATCCTCCCTTGCAATCAATATTAACAGACATTTGCATCTTAGCCATTAAATCCCTTCCAAGCAAATTAACAGGACTATTGGGTATTATGCGAAAAGCATAAACAAATCTGTTTGAAGGGCTGTCGTTTGGATACACCTCCAAAGGAGGCGTCCTGGGACACGAAATTGGGACTCCTGTAATGCCAACAGATTTTTCACATGTATTAGTCACTGGCCCATTGTATTCTCTAGCAGAAATGCTAGATTTAGTTGCTCCGGTATCTACCAAAAAATCATGTGGGACACCTTGCACAACTAAAGACATTAAGGGTAAATCTTGCCAATGATACGACAACTGAGCAGTATAACATGTGAGCAGTCCCTTCTGCTGGCAATCCTAGCGGGTACTATTCTGATTCTGGGAAGGAGAATGAGTCCAGGGAATCTGATATCTAGGAGTGTTGCTGGGATTCTGGGAGGAATTATTATTCCCACCATACTGATCATTTCTATCCCTCCTAGGCTGTGGGCAGTCCTGCTGCCAATGATCATAAGACCCACAATTCCAGCAAGATCTGTCTGTGGAGTTATGTGCCTCTTGTCTCCTATCACCGTTCCACTGAAATCTGTCTCTTCCCCTTCCTCGAAAGCTTCTATTCTGCCCTCTATTCTGATTTCTTCCTCTCCTGTTACCTGACGCATTAAACATACTCTCCTGACCTTTCTCATTATACACACGAAAAACATCTGCTGCATCTTTCTCTCTTATAGCTTTTTCAAATTCTTCCACTTTCATTGCATGAATACCTGAAATTGTCTGTCTCACCAATTGCGCAGTTTGCAAATGCATATTATTCAACAAGTGTTGCACATACAGTTGTGCCAACTCTCCTTGCGTACCCAAACAACATTCCTGTCGCCAACAATCACCAAACCTCTTCAGAAAATCAGACACCTGTTCACCCTTCTTTTGCTTACATGCACCAGCTTTCGTAATATCTTTACGATCACCATGCTGACTTTTAAAGAATTTCTCCACATCCTCCCACATTACACTCACAACAGCCGCATCTCTCCACACATAATCATCATTCACTGGAACATCATACTTAGTATCCAGGAACTTGCACACTTCAGTAAAATTCACATCTGTGTATTTAGTGATCACATTCAACAAAAACCTGTAGTCTGGACCACCCAGACACATATCTCTAGTCACCCGTCTAAGATAAGTTATTGCTCCCATCGGATGCTTTACAGGATCAGGACATTTTAATGCCCAATCCATCAAGCGGTCTGTGTCGGGAGGACGAATCATCGTCTGGTCCCCGATTATAAAAAACGGTGCTTCTATGTTCATATCATCCTCTAAATCAGTGTCTGCTCCCTGCGTGTGTGATCTCGTATGCTTCCCTATAGGACTGGGACCTGTGACAGCTGCAGTTTTCACAGCTTTCGCTTTTACAGCTTTAGATGTCTTTGCAGGGCTCTGCAACCCCCCTTCTTTGCCCACACTGTTAGGGAATGTGAGAGCTAATTTCTTTACACTACCAGGAGCCCGACATTCCACTCTCTCCCCCTCCCCTTCAGACATTCCTGCATCTGTACTGCTCTGAAGAGAACCAGTTAACCCTTTTCTAGCACTTAAAGTGGCAACAGCAACATCTTCCAGCTGCTCTATTTCCTTAACGCTGTGTGCTTTCTTAAGCACAGACAACGAAGGGTACAGTGCAGATGGATGAGGCGGAGGAAGTGTCGGGGCAGGTGGGGGCAATGCCGGTGCCGTGGGCACGGCGGCTGATGGTATGGGCACAGCCGCTGATGCCGTGGGCACAGCCAGATATGGTGGAGGCAGGATATTGCATTCAGTCCAAAACACAGACAGCTTTATCCAAACCTCTCCACATTCCTTCATGTATTTCTTATCCCATTTAGGATCGCCCTCTGGTCCCTGATAAGCAGGATCCTTTAAACACATCCCTCTTATCATAGTTACATGCGGTTCACAGAGGGAGCCTATACGGGGGAACGGATTTTGCTCCTGAGGGAACAAGGATTCGCTCCACCCACTCATGTTATCCACAAATGGAATTACATAATATTGTCCTGCAATTCTAGCTACAAAGTCTTTTGGAGTTTCCCCTTTAACTGGCTTAGGGTTTGTAACACGCACAGTATTTTTACCAGCACTGGATGGTACACGCTGCACAGTCTTGTACTTAATATTACATTTCTGATCAGCATTTTTATCACATTTTTTGCTGTGTGCAGACCCCATTGTTACACAAAAATAATTACAGCGATATTAGCAGCAGCAATAATAAAATGCACAATCACTTAATATGTTCTATGCACAGCACAATAAACAAAGCAAAATAAGCAAAAGCAAAGCTTCAGATAGCAACACCAGCCTCAAATGGATACCAAAACTCTATAACGGAATAAATCAGGGAAACTTCAACACACATGAGACTTACTCACGTCACTGCCAAGTTCGCCCGGGGGACCTTATCTTAAAAGAACCTCCCGTCAACTGGCATTCATATATTACTTGCGCGCTTATCACCGACAGGACTCACAATACCTGTCGTGTCCCAGCACAGGACTGATTACCTGTCTGGAGGGGTTATCACAACTGCTGGCAGGACTTTAACCTCCGCAAACCTGTGCTTCAACCACAGGAACCCCTTTAACCTTATATCATATATTACACCTTTTAAAAATACAAACAATTAAATTTAGGTTCAGATTCACAGAAGGAAAGCAGCGTAATAAAACCACGATAACTTACCCTCTGCGAATCCCACTTCTGACACCAAGAATTGTAAGGTGTATAATCCAACGGGGGGGTGTCAGCGCAGACCAAAGCCTGGGGCCTACGGTACCACGAGAGGCAGATGCAGATTTATCTGATAAGGAGCTCCCTGAACAGATTAAGACCACGCAGCATTATGATCCAAAGCTATTCATGTTTATTGAACATTGTAATCATGTCTTATAGCGTACAGAGACAGCACATAGGGTTAAGGGGATGACACGTTTGGACCGCGTCATATTACACAGTTATACAGAGCAGAAATACATGGAAAAGCTAGAACATGAGTTTCTCATAACAATATTTACAGAGTCATAACAAACTACCATCTGCAGAGACAACCAAGTGTCTAAAGCCTCTTGTTTACATTATCTTATGCTATCTTACTTCTAGGCGTTAGGCCAGGGTACATTGGCAAGGCCGAATAGCTAAAGAAACGCATAACATGCATAATATTCTCACTGCATAATAACCCAGTATAATAAAGTCTATTCATTCTAAAATGGCTGCGAGGAACAAGATGGCTGCGAAGAACAAGATGGCTGCCATCAGGTTCATATTACCCCTAACAATGGGGCAAGCTAAAAAACTCAGCTCTTGCTTTCACCTAAAGTAATGGCAAATCTTAGTGTTTTTATAACACTAAACTGTATCTATACAATAAATAAAATAGACCTCAATTCATGATGTTTAAGTGATCTTTTTTTTTTTAGAGTTGACATTTCTACCTCTTCTCCAATAGCTATGCTAGCCATATGGCACTGTGCCGTATGTTACATTTTTATTGTATAATCACTTAAACATCATGGGGTAGATTTATTAAATGCTGGGCAGAAATGATTCGCTGATCAGGATGATTGCAGTCCCCCACCTAAAAGGTGGCGGAGAAGTTAAGGAACAGCAGTCTTACGACCGCTGCTTCTTAACTTCTGTTTCTGGTGAGCCAGAAACTGCGGGCATAGATGTTATTTATTGCATAGATACAGTCTAGCATTTCAAAAACGTTAACATTTCCCATCACATTAAGCACTAAGGATTTCAGGTCGTAAGCTACTAGCTAGGCCAAAATGTTACTCGCCACTTCTGATCCTACCCACTACCTGCCCCACACCACACCCACTACTCCAACCCCTCTTTGCATATGTTTAACAATTGTGAAACACATTATTGTGCAGTAAGTTTTAATATTTTTTATTTTATACCTATAACGTATTAAATAATACTACATACAGTAATAGATTAAACATAAGTGCATAGTAGTTAGCAACATTAACTTGGTGGTTCTGGGTAAGACAACAGCTAGTTAGAAATAGGAAGTTGTTGAAGTGAGCGAGTGCTGACCGTCATGGATAGTCATAGCAGACCTGGAGATTTTCTTTTAAGAATTATCTTTCCCTTCTCTCTCTCTTAAATATCTTTCTCCCCTCCCTCCAATCTTTCTTTTTACCCTCTTCTCTTTCTTTCCCCCTCTCGTATCTTTTTACTCTTTTTTTCCCTCCAATCTCTCGTAAAGCTTCTTCTTCTTCTCCAATTTAACTTTTCCTCTCCAATCTCTCTCTCTCTCTGCCCCTGTTTACCCTCTCAGAAGTAACCGTCTAAGCACTGATGGTGGTCCTACCTGCCCTAGAGGAATAACATATCCTTGTCTTTCTAGGATATATAATAATATTCCTTCAGATAATCATTTTAGCACATACCCCAAAATGTGTGTTTGTCAATGCTGCAATAGGAGTGTACATTTCGCAAATGTGCTAATTTTTCTACTTACAATACCATTCACACACTAACTTTCACTTGCCACCTTTAAATTTCCACTCGCCAATGGCTAGTAAAGAGTGGAAATTTTGAGCCGCCCTGTATATATATATATATATATATATATATATATATATATATATATATATATATATATATATATATATATATATATATATATATATATATATATACAGTCGTATGCAAAAGTTTAGGCACCACTGACAATTGCCATGATTTTCATTTATAAATAATTGGGTGTTTGGATCAGCAATTTCATTTTGATTTATCAAATAACTGAAGGACACAGTAATATTTCAGTAGTGAAATTAGGTTTATTGGATTAACAGAAAATGTACAATATGCATCAAAACGAAATTAGACAGGTGCATAAATTTAGGCACCCCAACAGAAATATTGCATCAATATTTAGTAGAGCCTCCTTTAGCAGAAATAACAGCCTCTAGACGCTTTCTATAGCCTGTAATGAGTGTCTGGATTCTGGATGAAGGTATTTTGGACCATTCCTCCTTGCAAAACATCTCCAGTTCAGTTAGGTTTGATGGTTGCCAAGCATGTACAGCCCACTTCAAATCACCCCACAGATTTTCAATGATATTTAGGTCTAGGGACTGGGATGGCCATTCCAGAACATTGTACTTGTTCCTCTGCATCAATGCCAGAGTAGATTTTGAGCAGTATTTTGGGTCGTTGTCGTGTTGAAATATCCAGCCCCGGTGTAACTTCAACTTTGTGACTGATTTCTCAACATTATTCTCAAGTATCTGCTGATATTGAGTGGAATCCATGCAACCCTCAACTTTAACAAGATTCCCAGTACCGGCACTGGCCACACAGCCCCACAGCATGATGGAACATCAACCAAATTTTACTGTGGGTAGCAAGTGTTTGTCTTGGAACGCTGTGTTCTTTTGCCGCCATGCATAACGCCCCTTGTTATGACCAAATAACTCAATCTTTGTTTCATCAGTCCACAGCACCGTCTTCCAAAATGAAGCTGGCTTGTCCAAATGTGTTTTTGCATACCTCAAGTGACTCTGTTTGTGGCGTGGCATCATTCTCCCATACAACTTCTCCTTGTGCAAAGTGTGCTGAATTGTTAAACGATGCACAGTGACACCATCTGCAGCGAGATGATGTTGTAGGTCTTTGGAGGTGGTCTGTGGGCTGTTTTTGACCGTTCTCACCATCCTCTGCCTTTCAGATATTTTACTTGGCCTGCCACTTCTGGCCTTAACAAGAACTGTGCCTTTGGTCTTCCATTTCCTCACTAGGTTCCTCACAGTGGATACTGACAGCTTAAATCTCTGCAATAGCTTTTTGTAGCCTTCCCCTAAACCATAATGTTGAACAATCTTTGTTTTCAGGTCATTTGAGAGTTATTTTGAGGCCCCCATGTTGCCACTCTTCAGAGGAGAAACAAAGATAACAACAACTTGCAATTGGCCACCTTAAATACCTTTTCTCATGATTGGATGCATCTGTCTATGAAGTTCAAGTATACGCTGTCGGCTGTCAGCATTTAACATTGCACAAGCATTTGTAGTAATGCTGCCCTGCACGCTAGCAGGGGTGTCAATCATCCCAATCGTATCTGATCAGGATGATTGCAGGCCGCCACCTCAAAGGTGCTCTGAGGAGGCGGACAGACATCGCCGGAAATCAACCTGATCCAATACGATCAAGTTGATTGACACCCCCTGCTAGCAGCCGATTGGCCGCAAATCTGCAGTGGGCAGCATTGCACCAGCAGTTCACAAGAAATGCTGGTGCAATGATAAATGCTGACACCATACGCTGTCGGCATTTATCGATCTGCAGCGGACATGATCCGCAATATTGGATCATGTCCGCTCGCAGTTTAATAAATAGGCCCCTGAAACTTCATTGTAGAGGTTGATGCTGCTTTTAACCAGTGGCAGAGAACTATTGCATGCAACAGTAAAGTATTGTAAAATACCTAGTGACAATCCTTTTAACATAGGACCCAATACTTTACTTATGTGTTCAACCCCTATATGGTAAACTTGGTAAGGATGTATTTTTTTACATTTGAATGTTGTTTTATATTTTAACCATTTTAGCCACTACTGGTTCTTCTCTGTTGTACATTCAAATGTAGCCTGTGGATAGAATTATAAAATAAATTAAAGTTACATGTAGTGAAAACAATGTAAATGTTCTTGCTTAACACTGTTCATACATTTAAAATATATTTCTGTATATTACTAACTGACTTCTTTTGGTCTTTAGCAATGACTTTACCTTCTCCAGTTGACCAAAAACAGAACCAAGAATGTACCACCCCAACCATGCAAGACAATGTGAATCTTTCAATCCAACCAACAGGTATGTAGTATCGGTAGGTACGACAGTGCTGACATATTTACACATATTAATTATATTATTGTGAGTTGTCATATTTTAAGTTTACATGTGACCCTAACCATCAACTCTAATCCCAACCTGCAACCTAATACTAAACCTCTTATTTTGTCTGTAACTCTGTTCCCAGTACTGGTAATAATTACATTTTATTTACCATTTGATTTATATTAATTGCAAATATTTGTTTCTTTGTCAAAAGAGCCCTCATATGAAGAACCAGCATTAATTTAGTAATTTGCATGTATCATGCTCATTATGCTATCCCCTGCAAGCTATTGGCTTGATCCTATTGAAGCCTCTATATGAAACTGTTATGAGAAATGTTTATAACTGCAACTTTTTCATAGCAGCAACTTGTTATTGACTGTTTCATACTCACACTGTTATAATGTACTGACTGCTTGCTATGAGTAAATTACTGAACAATACTGGTACACAATGACTGGTGCTATAATCAGTTATCAGGGAATCTCTGACCTTAGTCACTATAATAACTTTATTACCTACACACCAGTGTTATAGCTCATTACACTTAACACTGATCAACCTACTGTATTTTTACTCACAACTGTCACTCATTAAAACTCATCATATTGAAAATAAATGCAAACACAATCTTCCCCACAGTAAAATACCTGTCAGTATATGTCTAGGATGTATTTTACAAAATAGTAAACAATTAACCACTTACACCTGGGAAGGATCCCATTTAGGGCTATACGCTAAAGCAATATTTAGGCTCAACTGAGTAATACCAGCACACACTAATGTCCACTGGTATTACAAGTGAGGTCACGTTCGCATTACACGGAAGCCTTGAGCTTAGGAGAGTGCGGTTCCATAGGCTCCAATGGGAGCCTCGTTCTCATGCTGTCAGACATGGCTGAGAACCTAGCACAGCAAAGGGGGTAAGTAGCGCAGCAATAGTCAGCAAATATAAATATATATGTACATGATTATATACATATACTGTATATTGATGTGTTAATAGTGTATAAAAACATATTTACACGTAAATATATATGTATATAAGCATATAAATATATATTTACAGGGAACACACAGTTTCCATAGATCGCAATATAAAGGCACGTTTCAGGGATGTTTTCTTTCTAACACCCCTCAGCTGCCACCTTTTAGCCACTTATAACTACTTTTAAATACTAAGAAATAAAGATGCTACAATTTTTGGGCCAGCTTACAAGTTTTGCGTTACAGCTGTAGCACTTAAAAAATGGCCTTTGCGTGCGGTATGGTCAGCTACTCGGTATTACAAGTCACGCGTTACAGCTTTAACGCAATAGTTATGACCTATACTGCAACGATCCATACCGCAATCAAAGACCAGTAGTTATGGATTTTGCAAAACAAAAATGTTTCACAAAAAACTCATAAAAATATGTTACAAAGTACACTAACACCCATAAACTACCTATTAACCCCTAAACTGCAACTCCTGCATCGCAAATAGTAAAATAAAGCTATTAACCCCTATTCTGCCGCTCACCCACATCGAGACTGCCTAAATTAAAGTATTAACCCCTAATCTGCCACCCCCTGCATTACTAACACTAAATAAAACTATTAACCTCTAAACCGCCAACCCCCACATTGTGACTCCCTAAATAAGCCTATTAACCCCTAAACCGCCGGCCCTCCACATCGCAACAAACTAAGTTCATTTATTAACCCCTAAACCTAACACCCCCTAACTTTAAATTAAAGGTACAATATAACTACGTTAAATAAATAAAAACTTACCTATATATAAAAAATCTAAACTTAAACTATAAATAAGCCTAACATTATTATTTTAAAATAATACCAAAAATAAAAAATCTAAATTACAAAATTAAAAAATCCTAACACTACGAAAAAATAACAAACTCTAAAATTATGAAAAAAAAATAAAATCTAAGATTACAGAAAATAAACCAAATTATCCCAAAAAAATAAACCTAATCTAATACCCCTATAAAAACAAAAAAACACCCAAAACAAAAGCACCCCTAAACACTAAACTACCAATAGCCCTAAAAAAATGCCTTTTGTAGGGCATTACCCTAAGTTTAACAGCTCTTATACTTTAAAAAAATACAAAGTACCCCCTAACAGTGCAAACAAAAAACCCCACAAAATAAAAAAGAACTAATTCTAAAAAAATCTAACCTACCCATGGGCATTTGTATGGGCAATCCGCTCTTTTACTGCCCATTAAAAAAATCCCGACATAGGTACTCACCATTCCTGAAGTCTGGCAGTGGAGGTCTTCTTCCAGGTGGCTCTATCTTCAATATTCATCCCTGTTCAAATCAGCCAATAGGATTTAAGCAGTTTTCATCCAATTGGCTAATTTCAAATTTAGGTTTTTTATTTTTGGCATTTTTTAAAATAGTAAAGTTAGATTTTGTTATAGTTTAAGCTTAGGTTTCTTTTATTTCACAGGGAAGTTTTTATTTATTTTAAGGTAGTTATATCGTAACTTTAATTTAAAGTTAGGGGGCGTTAGGTTTAGGGGTTAATAATTTAATTTAGTTTGGTGTGATGTGGGGGGCCAGCGGTTTAGGGGTTAATAGCTTTATTTTAGTATTTGCAATGTGGGGGGTCGGCGGTTTAGGGGTTAATAGCTTTATTTAGGGAGTCGCAATGAGGGGTGGACGGCAGTTTGGGGTTTGTAGGTTTATTTAATGTTGGTGATGTGGGGTGACGCGGGTTTAGTGGTTATTAGACTAGGGGCTTATGTTAGGGTGTTAGGTTTTTATACAACTTTCTTTCCATCTTAATCTGAGGAGAGTCCATGGCTTAATTCATTACTTGTGGGAATACAGAACCTGGCCACCAGGAGGAGGCAAAGACACCCCAGCCAAAAACTTAAATACCTCCCCCCTCCCCTCATCCCCCAGTCATTCTTTGCCTTTCGTCACAGGAGGATGGCAGAGAAGTGTCGGAAGATTCGGAGTAGTCTCTTATGGAGGGTAGTACTCTTTGAAATGGAAATGGAGTTTTAAGTAGTCCTGTCAGCTTCTCAGTGAGAGCATGGATGAAGGTTAGAGTCCGGAGATGCAGGGAGAGTCTTTCTGCGAAACCATCCCGACTCATATTAACAGCTCTGTAAGCCATCAGTGTTGACGAGTTTCACTGCCTGCTTTACCACTCAAGTCCATGTGAGGAGCGACGCTACAACACTGTCAAACTTGAGAGGCCGTGTTCCTGTAACACGGCATAGATCCTGGTAAGATCGTTTCATTTTTTAATACATGATTACGCAAGAAAACGGGGTCACAGTGTGACTCCTTTTATCTGTATAGAATCAAGGGTGATATCTCTGGAAGGGGATTATTGAACAGGGGGGATTTATACATGATTGCTTTATTATGTTTTTATGCTGCAACATGTGAGATGAGGCTCTGGCATATGTGTGAACATTTAGGTTTTACTTTCACTTTTAGATAACTACGCAGCTGGTTAATTTGGCGCTCTTAGCTCCTGCTGCAGGGGCGGTCCTGCATGGCACTCCATGTGACCGGGTGTGGCCTCAATAGCTGCCCTTTTTCTGACCGTGCGGTGTAAGGAGAAGAAGCGGTTTCTCTCTGAGGCCTGGTTCATCAGAGGTGGTGAGTGCCCCGGCCATAGGGGGTATAAAGGTGTTATTTTTTCTTCTATTGTCTATATTAAAGGGCAAGCTATGGAGGACTGATACCTTAGAGGGTACTCCCTCGTTGCCTAAATCTACTGCCTGTGTTTATTGTGAGGATTAATAGAAATAAAATTAGAGGCGCCCTTAATTACTAGCAATGTTCCGCCAGTACTAATGTGCAAAAGTGCTGCAAAACTGTCATAGAAAAAGTTGTAAATATTGTCAATAATACAACAAGAACAGTAATAAAGAACAACCTACAAATAAATTTAAAACTTGTTAGGTTAAGAGTATCTTCATATGATATAGTTTGCTATAATGAATAAACTATCTCTTTAACAATGTGTAATATGATAGTCCACACTCTCAGAGGTATTTATAATCTCCAGGCCGCAATCTCATTCCAGAAAGGTGTTGGCAATCACAGGTTCTGTTCAAAAAAGAGAAAAGAGAGAAGAGGCGCCAAATGGTGTGTATCGTTTTGAATTCAGTAGGCCTTGCCCCCAAATAAAAACTACTTACAAAATTTCCAGCACTTGAGAAGTGCCACATATGCCTTCTGAACTGTTAGCAGCCGTCCAGCTAGCTGAAATGTATCAGAACTGCGTCTATACTGTGCTGTTTAAGACAAAAAAACACAAAAGTGCCACAATAGTGTGTATCAGTGTGATCATATGATATAGCGCAACAAATGTAATGTACTCACAAGATGTAAGGCACTTGAGAAGTGCCACAAGAGCCTCCTGGACACTTGTCAGCTGTCCAGCTCACTGATAGCATCGATCCCAGGTTCACTTGTTCGACTTACACATGGGCTCCAATGCAGCACACTTAGATCTCCCTGCAGCTCAGTGTTCAGATGAGTGCAAGTCTGGCTACCAATATTGGGTGTGCAAAGTTGCTAGAAATAGCCGTGCTACTTGTACTGATTAGTTTAAAAATATATATTTATTAAAAACAATGTTACACTACGCGTTTCTCGGTTACTTAGACCGCTTCCTCAGGTGTAATTTCAGATACAAAGTAGCAAAATTTTATAGCCCCATATCGGCGTCTATCCCGACCCAGGGCGCATGCGTGAGCAACTAAAAAAACCTTAGCCAATCAGTGCCTAAGTTCGATTTGTCTCTGATGTAATAGGTTCTCACTAGGGGGCTTGGTTAATGACGTGCCCGCTATCGTCTGTGTGATGTTTATTATCGGCACACATGATAGTTTTAAACTGAAGGATAAACAAATCATAAGTTTTGTATTACCAAGTGGTACTGACTCCCTAGTATTTATAGTGTTAACTGTTTTTGGCACCAATTCACTAGAGTTAGTTGATCATGCATTTACATATAGTAGAAAATTAATATAAAAACATACTCAAAATACAAATGTTATCACTCTTGTCTAAACATCTATATGCATTATCTGATTTTAAAACCGCTGTGATCGGACAGATAACCATATACTAGAATGATAATAAAAGTTAATAATATAACATAAAATATAAATTATTCTAAAGTATAAACATAAATCAAATGATATATATCGAATAAATTATAACATGACTGTAGCTATCATTGACAAATATTGCAACTATTAATATATAGGTCTTATATTTTAATTAAAAGCGGCCATGTCTATATTTTCGTTTAAGCCATGGGGTTGGAGAGTCTTAAGCTTCCAAATCCAAAATGTCTCTCTCTGTCTTAGATGGGTTAACCTATTCCTACCCCATTTGGGAGCAATCTGTTCTAATGGAAAAATATTAAAAAGATCAGTTTGTCCGTCATGACAGTTTTTACTGTGTCTTGGAACACTATGGTTGGCCACCCCATTTTTTATATTTCTATTGTGTTCCCCCCATCTCTTTTTTAGGGGTCTTGAGGACCTACCAATGTACTGAATTCCACATTGACATTCAAGGAGATATACCACATAACTTGAATCACAAGTGAATCTAGAATTTATTTCAAATTCTTCCTTTGTGGAAGCAGATTGAAATTTGATCCTATTGCCTGAAGTATATTTGCAAAGACCACAGTTCGGTCGATTACATCTGTAAAAACCCCTTTTGCCCATTGGCCAACTATTTGTGGTAGTTCTTGTGTTGCTCCCTTTAATATATTTCTTCATTACCACCTTGCTTGGTGCTAATTTATTTTTTAGTGTAGGAGCTCTCTTGAAAGTGCAGATAGGGAACTCTTCTAAAATGTTTTTAAGAATGCAGTCATTTCTTAAAATATACCAATGTTTGCACAAAATGTGTTTAATTTTATGATGGTTGCTATTGAATTTGGTGATAAATCTTAAATTGTTAGATTTGGGCTGTGTATTTGTGGATTTATTAACACTATTGCCATTAATATTCATAATGCCTTCATTTTTCTTTTTAAAAAATTCCTCTCTATCTTTAATCCTAGCTTTTCTATAGCCTTCTTCAATTAGGACTCTTGGGTATCCTTTTTCTAGAAATCTTGATCTTAGAGTCTCTGCCTGATCATCATAACTATTTAAAGTAGTACAATTTCTGCGTATCCTGGAAAACTGGTTATACGGTATATTTTTAACCCAGGCTTTGTAATGATTGCTTTTATAGTTTAAATAGCTATTTGTATCAACTGATTTGAAATATGTTTTGGTGGTTACTCGTCCATTTGCATCCCAGCTCAATATTAGATCCAGAAATTCTATGGAGTTCTTATTAATATTTGATGTTAATTTAAGGCCCATATTGTTGTTATTTAAAGATATAATAAATTCCTTTGCGGAGTCTTCAGTGCCATCCCATATCAGTAACAGGTCATCAATGAAACGGCCATAGTACACCAGGCCTGCCCCCAAAGGAGACTTGTATATATAATTCTCCTCAAATACCCCCATAAAAAGATTCGCAAAACTGGGGGCAAACCTGGTGCCCATGGCCGTTCCCTTGATTTGTAAAAAAAACCTTTCCTGGTACACAAAATAATTGTGTTTTAACACAAAAGATATGGCCTCTAGTAAAAACTGTCTTTGTTTGGACGGTAGATATTGATCTCTTTTTAAAAACTTATCTATTGCTTCTAGGCCTAGATTGTGACAGATGTTTGAATATAAAGAGGATACATCACATGTACACCAGATGAGATCTCGCCCTGCTTTTTCAATTTTGGAGATCTTCGATATAAGGTCTGGAGTATCTTTGATATAAGATTCTAGACCCATAACCGGTTTTTTCAGATAGGTGTCTACATACTCGGATAAATTGCAAGTAAGATTTCCGATACCAGAAATAATAGGTCTCCCTGGTGGACACTTTGGGTCTTTGTGTATTTTCGGAAGATGGTAATAATAAGCCAAATTGGGTGACATGGGTATCAAATAATCTCTCTCTTTTTTATTTAGAATTCCTTCTGAAAAGCCTTTATCTATTAGTTTGGTGAGTTTAGCCAAATATGTTAATGTGGGATTAAAACTCAATTCCCTATAATAACAGGGATCTAACAGAATTTTATCGGCTTCTGCAATATAATCTGACATATCTTGTAGAACCACCCCTCCCCCCTTGTCCGCCTGCCTAATGACTATATCTTTATTCTTTGCCAAATTGGCCAGAGCCTTGTATTCAAATTTATTCAAATTATAGTTATTGATTTCAAGGTTCATAGTTCCAAACTCTTCTAACACTAGATTTTGAAAAAGAGTAATATTGGGACATGTAGTAGGGGGATTAAAATTGGAACTGGGTGCTAGATTAGAATGTATGTAATCATCGAACAGTGATTCACAAAATTCTTCAGGTTCACAATAAACAATATCTCTAGTAGGTCTTTCAGGCATGTCATTTGTAATGATAGGCAATTGATTTGATGACTTTAATTTTTTATCACAAAAATATCTTTGTAAATTTAACTTTCTGATAAACCTATTGAGGTCAACAAACAACTCAAACATATTATGTTTGTTGGAAGGACAAAATGAAAGTCCTCTGCTTAAAATACAGATCTCCTCATTGGTTAAGGTGTGACTAGATAAATTAAAGATACCTTCTTTCATTTTCGCAAGTTTTTGTTTTTTGGATGATTTTGCTCTACCTCTGCAGCCACGCTTGCGTAGCTTCTTTTTCTTGGGGTTGACACTGGGATATATTCCTCTCTTATAGGTGTTCTGTCTAATTGTTTCAGGTGCATGGGTAACCTTCTCTGATTCGACTGAAAAGGATTTTGTTGTTTGTGCATCTGAAAAACCTGAGTATTTCCAGGTTCAAAAAAATCTCCCCTATTGTCTAATCTATGATTATATGTATGATGAGATCTATTCTGTGATCTATTCTGTTCCTCATAATTTCTAGGTTCCTTCATTGAATTGCCACTCTGTGGCTCTCTATATTCATAGTAAACATTAGGGGATTCAGTTCTCTTTCTATAGTTATTGGAGTAAAAATTCCCCATATGATTTTCTGATCCCTTACTTTTATCCACGTAATCTCTTCTATGGTTATTCCCTGATTGGTAGTTATTTTGCCAATAATTTCCATTTTTGAAATTGTAGTTCCCTTTGTAGTTTATATTTTTCTTCTTATCTTTAGGTTTTTTGTAATAGTTTACCCTATTCCAGTTTGGGGAACTGACCGCTAACTGGTCTCTCTGATTTGTCAGTATGGGATTGCTCTCAATATTGGGCTCTGTTGTTACATCTATATTATCTGTTGGTTGAGTTCTATAAATACATCCCTCCAGGTAATCTTTTTCATCTCTTGCTAATTTTTTAATTTTTATTTTAATTAATTTTTTCTGGAATGCATCAGATTTTTCTGTGACTTCCTTGATTTTAGCAGTATACTCTGGATGTTGTTCGTATTTGTTTAATAGTGATTGTAATTTCTCTATCTCAATTTCAATATTATTTAAAAGAGTGCTTCTGAATTCTATTAAAAGATCTATCAATTTTAGTGAACAGTTTGTAAGTTGTTCTTGCCATTTAATCGTTAGTTCATTATCTTGTGTGAATGAGCACACTTTGGATAACCTTAATCCTCTCGGTATATGACCTTTTGCTTTATATTTTTTCAAAGTATCAATATCCCACCAGTGTCTGTGTTCACATTTTAAAGCTTCTTCAAGTTTATGTAGAAGCTGTGAAAAAGTGAGTTCCTCGTCATCCCTAGATAATTCCTCAAGTGGAGTGTCTAAATTGCTAAGTGTGTGTCGAAAATTTATTCTTTGTTCCTTGCTTTGCATTGTAATGCAAGTTTCTAAACAAGGAAGAAAAAAGAGTGTATTTGTGCTGTGTAAAAAAACAACAGTGTGTTAGCTGTGATACATAAGGTAATCTATAAATTAGCCTTGTAATATCCAATAAAACTATTAGATATATTCTATTCAAAGTGAAATACAACTATGGAGTATATGGTGATACTGTGTATAACATATATATTTAAATCTCTATGGTCGCTCTCTAACAAAAGCCAGCAATCATCAAATGAAAATTAATAGAAATAAAATTAGAGGCGCCCTTAATTACTAGCAATGTTCCGCCAGTACTAATGTGCAAAAGTGCTGCAAAACTGTCATAGAAAAAGTTGTAAATATTGTCAATAATACAACAAGAACAGTAATAAAGAACAACCTACAAATAAATTTAAAACTTGTTAGGTTAAGAGTATCTTCATATGATATAGTTTGCTATAATGAATAAACTATCTCTTTAACAATGTGTAATATGATAGTCCACACTCTCAGAGGTATTTATAATCTCCAGGCCGCAATCTCATTCCAGAAAGGTGTTGGCAATCACAGGTTCTGTTAATTTGAGGAGAATTATATATACAAGTCTCCTTTGGGGGCAGGCCTGGTGTACTATGGCCGTTTCATTGATGACCTGTTACTGATACGCAAAGGAATTTATTATATCTTTAAATAACAACAATATGGGCCTTAAATTAACATCAAATATTAATAAGAACTCCATAGAATTTCTGGATCTAATATTGAGCTGGGATGCAAATGGACGAGTAACCACCAAAACATATTTCAAATCAGTTGATACAAATAGCTATTTAAACTATAAAAGCAATCATTACAAAGCCTGGGTTAAAAATATACCGTATAACCAGTTTTCCAGGATACGCAGAAATTGTACTACTTTAAATAGTTATGATGATCAGGCAGAGACTCTAAGATCAAGATTTCTAGAAAAAGGATACCCAAGAGTCCTAATTGAAGAAGGCTATAGAAAAGCTAGGATTAAAGATAGAGAGGAATTTTTTAAAAAGAAAAATGAAGGCATTATGAATATTAATGGCAATAGTGTTAATAAATCCACAAATACACAGCCCAAATCTAACAATTTAAGATTTATCACCAAATTCAATAGCAACCATCATAAAATTAAACACATTTTGTGCAAACATTGGTATATTTTAAGAAATGACTGCATTCTTAAAAACATTTTAGAAGAGTTCCCTATCTGCACTTTCAAGAGAGCTCCTACACTAAAAAAAAAATTAGCACCAAGCAAGGTGGTAATGAAGAAATATATTAAAGGGAGCAACACAAGAACTACCACAAATAGTTGGCCAATGGGCAAAAGGGGTTTTTACAGATGTAATCGACCGAACTGTGGTCTTTGCAAATATACTTCAGGCAATAGGATCAAATTTCAATCTGCTTCCACAAAGGAAGAATTTGAAATAAATTCTAGATTCACTTGTGATTCAAGTTATGTGGTATATCTCCTTGAATGTCAATGTGGAATTCAGTACATTGGTAGGTCCTCAAGACCCCTAAAAAAGAGATGGGGGGAACACAATAGAAATATAAAAAATGGGGTGGCCAACCATAGTGTTCCAAGACACAGTAAAAACTGTCATGACGGACAAACTGATCTTTTTAATATTTTTCCATTAGAACAGATTGCTCCCAAATGGGGTAGGAATAGGTTAACCCATCTAAGACAGAGAGAGACATTTTGGATTTGGAAGCTTAAGACTCTCCAACCCCATGGCTTAAACGAAAATATAGACATGGCCGCTTTTAATTAAAATATAAGACCTATATATTAATAGTTGCAATATTTGTCAATGATAGCTACAGTCATGTTATAATTTATTCGATATATATCATTTGATTTATGTTTATACTTTAGAATAATTTATATTTTATGTTATATTATTAACTTTTATTATCATTCTAGTATATGGTTATCTGTCCGATCACAGCGGTTTTAAAATCAGATAATGCATATAGATGTTTAGACAAGAGTGATAACATTTGTATTTTGAGTATGTTTTTATATTAATTTTCTACTATATGTAAATGCATGATCAACTAACTCTAGTGAATTGGTGCCAAAAACAGTTAACACTATAAATACTAGGGAGTCAGTACCACTTGGTAATACAAAACTTATGATTTGTTTATCCTTCAGTTTAAAACTATCATGTGTGCCGATAATAAACATCACACAGACGATAGCGGGCACGTCATTAACCAAGCCCCCTAGTGAGAACCTATTACATCAGAGACAAATCGAACTTAGGCACTGATTGGCTAAGGTTTTTTTAGTTGCTCACGCATGCGCCCTGGGTCGGGATAGACGCCGATATGGGGCTATAAAATTTTGCTACTTTGTATCTGAAATTACACCTGAGGAAGCGGTCTAAGTAACCGAGAAACGCGTAGTGTAACATTGTTTTTAATAAATATATATTTTTAAACTAATCAGTACAAGTAGCACGGCTATTTCTAGCAACTTTGCACACCCAATATTGGTAGCCAGACTTGCACTTATCTGAACACTGAGCTGCAGGGAGATCTAAGTGTGCTGCATTGGAGCCCATGTGTAAGTCGAACAAGTGAACCTGGGATCGATGCTATCAGTGAGCTGGACAGCTGACAAGTGTCCAGGAGGCTCTTGTGGCACTTCTCAAGTGCCTTACATCTTGTGAGTACATTACATTTGTTGCGCTATATCATATGATCACACTGATACACACTATTGTGGCACTTTTGTGTTTTTTTGTCTTAAACAGCACAGTATAGACGCAGTTCTGATACATTTCAGCTAGCTGGACGGCTGCTAACAGTTCAGAAGGCATATGTGGCACTTCTCAAGTGCTGGAAATTTTGTAAGTAGTTTTTATTTGGGGGCAAGGCCTACTGAATTCAAAACGATACACACCATTTGGCGCCTCTTCTCTCTTTTCTCGTTTATTGTGAGGAGGCTACGGTATATCCACCTGCTCAACTATGTTCCACATGCCTTGATAAATAATGATATCTAAAAAGAATAAAATGTTTAGTACCACTGAGCCGTCCAATTCTGAGGGGTCTCCGCCCCGCGAGGTGCGTTCCCTACATTAATCTCCAATTTCACATGCAGCTCCCTAGTGCACTACTAATCCTCCTGCAGGAGGGGCCCTGTGGACACCAGATTTTGCTGATCAGTTGCAAACGGTGGTGTCTGCAGCCTTCAGTGCTTTACCTCGCCCTGCTAAGCGCAGGGTTAAACATTGCTATCCTTCTCTGGGGTCATCTACTCCGCTGGATGTATCTGATATATTATCCACTGATGAGGCGGACTCAGAGACTTCGGAGGACTCTCTCTCTATGGGTCGGAATCTGTGGCCTCTAAACCTCCGGCTGCGGTGGAGCCAGACTTTAGGTTTAGGATGGAGAACTTATGCTTTTTATTAAAGGAGGTGTTGGTTACTGTAGAGGTTCCGGAACAGAAGTTACCTGAAGAACCTTCTATTCCTAAGCTTGATAAGGTTTACAAGGACAGGGTGGTTCCCCAGACTTTCCCGGTTCCCGTTAACATGGCAAATAGAATTAAGAATGAATGGGAGAGGCTTGGTTCTTCTTTCTCCCATTCTTCTTCGTTTAAAAATTTGTTCCCGGTTCCTGACTCTCAGCTAGAATTGTGGGGGTCTGTCATGCTTGTATAGCCTGAGGAAACAGCCTCTGAAGGGCTGAGAAACGCATTGCTACTCTAGAGCTTGGGTATTTGTTTCCCACAAATAATGAATGAAGCCGTAGACTCTCCTGAGATTAAAATGAAAAACATAATTTATGCTTACCTGATAATTTAATTTCCATCTGTCTGAGAAGAGACGGCTCCCGCCCGTTGCTCCGTTGGGCGGACCTCAATTGTTGTTTTTCTTCTGGCACCGTTTGTACCCTGATATTTCTCCTACTGTCCCTTGCAGAATGACTGGGGGATGAGGGGAGTGAGGGAGGTATTTAAGCCTTTGGCTGGGGTGTTTTTGCCTCCTCCTGGCTGCCAGGTTATGTATTCCCACAATTAATGAATGAAGCCGTGGACTCTCCTCAGACCGATGGAAATGAAATTATCAGGTAAGCATAATTTATGTTTTTCTCCATAGACTTCAATGGGGGAATGCGTTAATGTGATCGACATTTTTTTTTCTCCATTTTTTTTCCATTGATCTCTATGGGGAAAATCGGAACTTTCTTATTGTGCGGTATGGGGCTTACCGCACCATATCGCACAACAAAATAAAGTTTTATGGTGACTTTTGTAATACTGGCGAGCTTGCGGTAGCAATAACCAGCCACTTGTAATGGCTGGTTATCACGTGGTGTGTGATAAATTAGTGCTCCACTTGTAACCTAGCCCTTAATATATATTTTAATTATAAACAATTTAAAAGTTTATTATGCCTACCCTCATTATCTTTAAACAACACAAATGCTGGACTATTGCCCCTCTGTAAAAATTATTATTGAACAAAGACAGTGACTTATATACAGGAGTGTTTATTCAATATTATTATTCTAATTCCCAAATTAGATATTGGCATTAGCGCATATAGTATATAATTACCACAGGCATATAGTATTTAAATATAATAAATGATTAGAATTCAATAATGTAAAAACAAAGAATCAATACTGTTTGCAATATTTAATCAATCAATTAATAATCAATAGTTCCTATTACATAACATTTACCATAAATTAAATCAGGTATATATCATGTAGCATGTACAGTTACAGGCAATGTTCTCAAATAGAAACTACTGACAAAGATCTATAATTTATAGTCTAGAGTATTCTATCAAAATATGACACCATTCAATATCCCAAATAAATATGCCACTATAATGCAAAGCTTCTGATTGTTACAGTTTGACTACTCACAATACTTTATCAAGGAAATAATAAAGTTAAAAATATTAATATCTAAATATAATCACATTCAGATTTATACTACGTTAGGCTGCATGTTTTAAGAGTAGGATGTTGTGAATATACTACAATTATGAAGATAACATTTAATATCTCCTAACGCGTAGACCTGTGACCCATTCTGCAGTTATGGTCAGAGGTATGCTCTATTCTATGTTATTCTTAAAATTGAGACAGAATTCAATTGGCCCAACTCTCCACATTTCCTATAGCAATCTATATACATATACACACATAGATATATTTAGATACAATTAAATTTAACACTTATACATTACTCTCCAATAGAGGTATGATTAGTATTGGATTCCTTAGACCTTCCCTTCAACAATAATGGTGTATAAAGGTTTCAGTCTGTCTCTCTGAAGTTGTGTGCTGATGTCATTCCCCTTGTTTCTCTCTGTCACTTTTTCTCTATCTTCTGTGTGACTCTTGTTTCCCTCCAAATATCCCTCCTTCAGCACTCATCCATTGTTGATGTATTTGTAAATTGGAGTATCAGTTTCTCATTGGAGGAGGGGCCCACCCCCTGGTGAAGCTTTAACAACCAATTCTTATCTTGTTCTTTACAACTATTAGGTGGTGATAATATCAGAAGTGGGCAGCAGGTGGATTTTTGGGAGTCAAAAGGAACATTTTCTATCTGTGAAGATATGATTTTATAGTACATTTACAGACATTTACACTCATCTGCCACTTTATTAGGTATGCCTTGCTAGTACTGGGTTGGACCCCCTTTTGCCTTTATCAGACCAGGCAACATTTTTCCAACGTCGAGCCTGTGCGAATTGTAGCCTCAGTTTCCTGTTCTTAGCTGACAAGAGTGTGGTCTTCTGCTGCTGTAGCCCATCTGCTTCAAGGTTCGAAGTGTTGTGATATTCTGCATACCTTGATTGTAACGAGTGGTTATTTGAATTACTGTTGCCTTTCTGTCATTTCAAACCAGTCTGCCCATTCTCCTCTGCCATCTGACATCAACAAGGCATTTTTGTCCACACAACTGCCGCTCACTGGATATTTTCTCTTTTTCTGACAAATCTCTATAAACCCTAGAGCAGTTTTTGAAATACTCAGACCAGCCTGTCTGTACCAACAACCATGCCACATTCAAAGTCACTTAAATCCTCTTCCTTTCCTATGGCATGGAGAGTCCACAGTGTCATTCCAATTACTAGTGGGATATTCAACTCCTGGCCAGCAGGATGAGGATAAGAGAAAACCCCAGCAAAGCTGTTAAGTGTAACTTCCCTTACCTATAATCCCCAGTCATTCTCTTGTCAATGGATGATGTGTGAAGTTGGTGTCTGAAGATAATTATTTTATGGGTACTTTTCCCTGCAAGCAAGGATTTGGGGCTATGCTGTGTCCATGTCCATCTCTTTAGTAAGAGTAATGGTGGCTATTAGCAGTTAGAAAGCGGTGAGGTTGTCTTTGCTTTATTTCTAACATTATTGCTACCCCTTCATGGAAAGCCAGGGTTGGTTACTCTGTTCTTTCTTTTTCTTCAGGTCCCTGATAGAGAGTGGAGTGTCTATCACACCTAAAGAAGCTGTTCCTGCCCTGCAGCTGGATCCACAGGTAAGTGCATTTGCCTTCTAGGTACTGAAGGACAGCACTTTGGAGGTTAATTCATCTAGTGGATTATCATATAGGACATATTACGACCTTTAGGGGTTAACTTTTGGGCAGCTTGATAGGCACTGTTTTTAATGAGACTGAAAGTAAATGTTAAGGGTTAATTCCCCCTTTTTTATTTAAGAGACTGTCTGAAGGAATTTTTTAAGAGGGTCTATAGCACATGTGAAAAACATAACAGTGTGTACTTTGTTTTTAATTGGGCTATCAGTGCAGAGTTGAGACTTAGAGGTTTTCGCTCTGTCGTTAGTTTTGTTTATGGTCGTACTGAATTGGGCGCTTTTTCAGTGGTGCAGGTTATTTTCTAGTCCTATCACGTGACTGCCCTTCCGCTTGTATACTTGAGAGTGGAGTGAATAGCCTATCCGTATGTTTTTTCTGCTCTGTGTGTAAACGATTGCATGTTTGGGCACTAGTAATTCTCTAACGATCCATATTCAGCTTTCCAGGGCTGAAAGCCATCCCGGACAGTGGATTTGCAGTTTGTGAGAGACTTCTCCTTTTACCAGTGTCAACTCCGGTTCTGTTGTGGTAAGATCTCCTCAGCTAGTTTGAGGTATAGAGGTGCGAAGATTTTTTATTGTAAACTGCTTAAATATCTTTGAGTTTACTTTGAAAGATTTTGAGTATTTGTCCCTATTTTTTCTTAAAGTGACATAACGGTTCCATTTTTCTATACTATTGGGAACTTTTTCAGCTATGGACACTGACCAAGATTCTGTTTCTCTGGACAAATGTCTATTATGTTTAGAGGTCCAAATTGTTTTGCCTATGCAATTTTGTTCCTCATGTTTAGCTAAGACTCTAAAATTAAAAGATAAAGTTCTTCCTTCTGAGCCATTAGTCTCTCAGGATAATGCTGTTCAGGACATGTCGCAGCTTTCTCCTGAAATATCCCAAGCCTTAATGTTCTTACATACAGTGCCCTGCGGTTCCTCTCAACCTCCTGGGGGTATTTATTTGCCAGGAGATTTTGCTGCACAGGTTACCTCTGCGGTGTGTGCGGCTTTAGCTGTTTTTCCCCTCTTCGGGAAAGGGTAAGAGGAAATCTAGACATATTTCTGCTAGTAAGGTTTCTGACCCCTCTAAATCTACACTGGTCAACCTTTCCAAGATGTCTGATACTTCAGTAGCTTCTAAAGGTGAGAGCTCAGACTCTGATACTATGGGGGGAAAATCTTCTGAATCGGAAGAAATTAATTTCAGATTTAAGCTTAAAACATCTCCAGTTACTACTGAAAGAGGTTCTAGCTAATTTGGATGACTCTGAACCTTTGGTTGCTGTCAACCCTAAAATGTCTTCTAAACTTAACAGAGTTTATGATTCTCGCACTTCTGAGGATGTTTTTCCTGTTCCAGACAAGATGTCTGAAATCATAGCTCAGGAATGGGATAAGCCAGGAGTTTCTTTTTCCCCTTCCCCTGTTATTAAAAAGATGTTTCCTGTTGCTGACTCCATTCGGCGCACGGTGCCTAAAGTAGAAGGAGCTATATCTACCATTCCTATAGAGGATAATTGTTCTTTTAAAGATCCCATGGATAAGAAAATAGAAACTTACTTAAAAAAGATGAACATCCATCAGGGTTTACAGTGACAACCTACGGCAAGTATTGATATGTGTTAGGATTCAACTGATGAAAGACAGTTGTTTGGATCTGCAACTGTGAAACTGTTATAAAATGTCTCAATGGAGCTGAGATTTATCTTATCAGGAAGACAACCAGCTAGCTCACAGTGAATTTTTGGTAAGATACAGTTGAGGTATATTCAGGTATGAACCTGGTTATGATCTCAGAAATAAATCAGAAGAATGTCTCTCTCTATGAGGAAGAGCTATATATATAATTAAGCAGGCAGTCCTGATTAACTGAACAGTGTCTTTTGTTATCATAGGTGAGTAACGAATTGCAGTGATGAGAAACTTCACATATATACATATATACAAATTAGAACATGTTCATGCTTACCACAACCTCAGGACACTTAGCTTGCAGTATTTTTCAGTGAGAGGAGAGTTTCTGATCTGCAGCTGACAGGCAACAGTGAAGCAATGCAATCAGGTAAGAGACAGAGTGGATGTATGGAAACTGGAACTCAATTACAGGTTGTTATTCCTTAGAGCCTTTAATGTAATTATTCAGTGGCAGACTTAGTTACCGTGACTGTGACAAACAAAAGTGCAGAGGTTTGGTATTGTAGCACAACTGTTTCCTTTGAGAGGAGATGATTGCTGCAGTTTGTGGGAGTCAGCATGAAGTGGGAACCAGTCTCCCAGTTTGTAAAGATCCTGTGCTGCAGGCAGTTTAATGATTGGAAAGTTTCCTATTGTTTAGGATGCTTGAAATATCTCAGTAGATAAAGGAGATTAGAACAGTAATTTGTAATCCAAAATAGCTTAGGATAAATCAGAGAGAGCAACTATGTTACTCCTATAACACTCAATAACTAAGCACTTGTCTAAGGTTGGAAGACAGGTGATATAGAGTAGGTAGGTTGGTCTAATGAATAAAGGTGGTATTGGAAGTTATTCACACAAGTCAGTTTAAGGTGGAATACCTGACAGAATCCCCCCTTCAAGCAAACCGCACCACGGTTTGTGGCCGAGGTCTATGAGGATTGCGTCTATGGAATTGAGCAATAAGCCTAGGGGCAGTTATATGAGACTCCGGTTCCCAAATGTCCTCATCGGGGCAGTAGCCCTTCCAACGAACCAAGTATTGTAGTTCACCATTATGAATCCTGGAGTCAGTGATCTCCTTCACTTCATATTCCTCAGAGTCTATAAGTGGTGTTGTTGGTGGCATCACCTAAGTCTTGGTGATTTTAGCTGGTTTCAACAGGGAGACGTGGAAGGTCGGATGGATGGTTAAGGTAGAGGGCAACTGAAGGGTGACTGCATTCTCGTTGATTACACGAATGATCTGAAATGGTCCTATGAATAGACTGGCTAATTTTTTACTGGGAACTTGAAGTCGTAGATTTTTTGTCGACAACCATACCCAATCCCCTGTAGTATATGTCGGTGGTGTTCTTCGCCTGAGATCGTAATAATTTTTCTGCACTACCTGTGCGGTCTCCATATTTCTGCGAAGTAGTTGGAAATTCTCAGTTATTTTATCAGCCAATTCTTCAATGGAAGGATTCGATGTGACTTGTTTTGAATTTACGGAGATTTTGGGATGGTATGCAAAATTAGCAAAAAATGGGGATAACTTAGTAGAGGAATTGGTAGAGTTATTGTACGAAAATTCAGCTAAAGATAAGTATTTTTTCCATTCATCTTGATGATATGCACAATATCATTGTAGGTAGGATTCAAGCCACTGATTAAGGCGTTCAGCCTGTCCATTGGTCTGCGGATGATATACAGTGGTGTATCTGTGTTTAATTTGGAGTTTTCTGGCAGAGGTTTCTCCAGAAGCGGGAGGTAAACAGAGTTCCTCTGTCCATGGTTAGTATAGATGGTATGCCATGTAATCTAACAACATTATCGATGAAGAGCTGAGTGGTTTCAGAGGAACTGGGAAGTTTGTGAAATGGTATGAAATGAGCTTGTTTCGTGAACAGATCTATAACGACTAAAATGGTATTCATACCTGATGATATTGGTAGTTCAACGATAAAATCCATGCCCAAATGGGACCATGGTCTATCTGGTATCTGAATGGGCATGAGTAAACCATAAGGAGCTTTCTTTTCAGACTTAGAAGATGTGCAGATGATGCATTTATGTACATATTCCGTTATGTCTTGTATCATCTTAGGCCACCAGTAACTCCTAGAGATTATTTCATTTGTTCTTGTAATGCCTGGATAACCGCAGAGAGGAGGATCATGGTGGTCCTTAATTAACTCCTTGAGTAGGGAGATAGGAATGTATAATTTATCCTTTTTGTACCATAAACCATCTGAGGCTTTCTGTAGATCATCTGGAATATGGGTTTCCAAATGAAGAACCTTGTGGTACTTGGCCTTGTCACAGTAAGTTAAGCCAATGAATTTCTCATGAGAGATGATTTCTGTTGGATTGTCATTATTTACAGGTATAGGATCTCTTCTGGAAAGAGCATCTGCCTTGCCATTTTTTGAGGCAGGTCTGTAGACTATCTGGAAATTAACAGAACAAAGCAGGCGGCTACTAAGCTACTGAAAAAAGGTACTTTTATTCCAGATAAAAAGTAAACATGAAGCAAAAAAAGGTGAATATGTCACAACAAACCAGGGAGGGAAACAGCAGACTGTCTGCTGTTTCCCTCCCTGGTTTGTTGTGTCATATTCACCTTTTTTTGCTTCATGTTTACTTTTTATCTGGAATAAAAGTACCTTTTTTCAGTAGCTCAGTAGCCGCCTGCTTTGTTCTGTACCTTTTTGCGGCTGTCCACCGCTTTTCTGGGCTGGCTCCATACTTTCCCCTATTCAAAGTGGGTCTGTTTCCCTCTTAACCGACGGACGTTTCCTGCAGCAGCACCAGCTCTACTATATATCTGGAAATTAAATCTACTAAAAAAAAGACTCCAGCGTACCTGGCGTGCTGAAAGTGTCTTATTCCGCTATAAATACTCCAAGTTCTTGTGATCGGTATACACCAAGATGGGAAGTAATGTGCCCACTAGGAGATGTCTCCAGTACTCAAACGATCTCTTAATGGAAAGCAGTTCTTTTTCCCCTATAGAGTAATTCCTTTCAGGAGGAGATAACAACTTCGAATAAAAAGCTATGGGATGTAAAGGGTGAGTGATATCTTGTCTTTGTGAAAGTACTGCTCCAAGTGCATACTCAGAGGAATCAACCTCTAAAACATACTGTAATTCAGGGTTTGGATGAAATAATATTGGAGCAGAAGTAAAAGAGGTTTTTAGGAATGTAAATGCTTCTTCAGCCTTTGGGTTCCATTGAAATACGGTTGATGATCCAGTTAAAGCTGTCAGAGGTTTAGCTATTGTGGAATAGCCCTTGATAAACTTTCGGTAGTAGTTGCTAAACCCTAAGAACCTCTGAAGTTCCTTTCGTTTTTTTGGGGTAAGCCACTTTTTAACGGCTTCCACTTTGTTCGGTTGCATTTCAATTCCTTCTGGGGATATAGAGTACCCCAAAAAGGAGATCCTGGTGGTATGGAAAAGGCATTTTTCTGCTTTGGCATACAAACTGTGAACTTGTAACCGGGATAAAACCCATCTCACATGCTTAATGTGATCCTCTAAAGTTTGTGAATATATTAAAATGTCGTCTAAATAGACTACGACACAAATATCCAACAGTACCTTCACCCTATCAGTGGGATAGGTTTTTGGTTTTAACGTAAAGGTAAGGAGACAGGCATTTCTAAATTGTCTGTACAGCCGTCTATCCCCTGAGAAAACATCTGGAGGAGAGATGTGTGGTTCAGGGACGCTCTCAGAGGGGGTTGCCTTCGGTGTTATAGCATCCTTTATGATCTTCCTTAAGGTTTTGTTTTCAACCTGTAGGTTAGTGAGGGCTTGACCCATTTGATCCACTTTCTGAGATAAACCATACACTATCTGCGGCAGTTCCGCTGGATCCATTTTTATTGGCTTAGTTATTATGTTAGGATTCAACTGATGAAAGACAGTTGTTTGGATCTGCAACTGCAAAACTGTTATAAAATGTCTCAATGGAGCTGAGATTTATCTTATCAGGAAGACAACCAGCTAGCTCACAGTGAATTTTTGGTAAGATACAGTTGAGGTATATTCAGGAATGAACCTGGTTATGATCTCAGAACTAAATCAGAAGAATGTCTCTATAAGGAAGAGCTATGTATATAATTAAGCAGGCAGTCCTGATTAACTGAACAGTGTCTCTTGTTATCATATACCAGGTGAGTAACGAATTGCAGTGATGAGAAACTTCACATATATACATATATACAAATTAGAACATGTTCATGCTTACCACAACCTCAGGACACTTTGCTTGCAGTATTTTTCAGTGAGAGGAGAGTTTCTGATCTGCAGCTGACAGGCAACAGTGAAGCAATGTAATCAGGTAAGAGACAGAGTGGCTGTATGGAAACTGGAACTCAATTACAGGTTGTTATTCCTTAGAGCCTTTAATGTAATTAGTCAGTGGCAGACTTAGTTACCGTGACTGTGACAAACAAAAGTGCAGAGGTTTGGTATTGTAGCACAACTGTTTCCTTTGAGAGGAGATGATTGCTGCAGCTTGTGGGAGTCAGCATGAAGTGGGAATCAGTCTCCCAGTTTGTAAAGATCCTGTGCTGCAGGCAGTTTAATGATTGGAAAGTTTCCTATTGTTTAGGATGCTTGAAATATCTCAGTAGATAAAGGAGATTAGAACAGTAATTTGTAATCCAAAATATCTTAGGATAAAGCAGAGAGAGCAACTATGTTACTCCTATAACACTCAATAACTAAGCACTTGTCTAAGGTTAGAAGACAGGTGATATAGAGTAGGTAGGTTGGTCTAATGAATAAAGGTGGTATTGGAAGTTATTCACACAAGTCAGTTTAAGGTGGAATACCTGACAATATGGTTGCAGGTGCAGCATCTTACTGGTGCAATGCCCTGTCTGATCTGATATCAGAGGAGACTACAATTGAGGAGATCCAAGATAGGATCAAGGCTCTTAAATTAGCCAACCTTTATCTGCAATGCTAACATGCAGTTAATTAGACTGGGAGCTAAGATGTCTAGCTTCACTGTTCTAGCTCATAGAGCTCTTTGGTTAAAATCTTGGTCGGCTGATGTATCTTCAAAGGCCAAGCTTTTGGCTTTACCTTATAAAGGTAAGATCCTATTCGGTCTGGGTCTGGCGGAAATCATTTCAGAGATTACGGGTGGAAAGGGATCTTTCCTACCTCAGGACAAGAAGAATAGACCTAAGGGTCGACAGACTTCTAATTTTCGTTCATTTCACAACTTTAAGGGACAGAAGTCTTCCTCCTCTTCTTCCAAACCAGACTAATCCAGGTCCTCTTGGAAGCCCAACCAGCCTTGGAATAAGAGAAAACAAAAAAAAAAAGCCTTCCACTGTCTCTAAATCACATGAAGGTTCCCCCCCGATCTGATTTTGGATCAAGTGGCAGGCAGGCTTTCCTTTTTTTGACAGGCTTGGATATGTGATGTCCCAGATCTGTGGGTTGTGGACATAGTATCTCAGGGTTACAAAATAGGACTCAAGTCTTGCCCTCCAAGGGGCAGATTTCTCCTGTCAAGACTATCCTCAAACCAGGTAAAAAGGGAGGCCTTCTTAAATTGCGTAGAGGACCTATCCTCCCTGGGAGTTATTGTACCAGTCTCTCTAGAGGAACAGGGTCAAGGATTTCAAATCCAAAAAGGAGAGGATTTTCCCTCCAATCCTAGACTTAAAGTGCCTCAACAAATTCCTCAGGGTTCCATCCTTCAAAATGGAAACTATTCATTCCATTCTTCCATTTGTTCAGAAAGGTCAGTTCATGACGACTATAGACCTAAAGGATGCGTATTTACATGTTCCCATACACAAGGATCATCACCAGTTCCGAAAGTTTGCCTTTCTTGACAAACATTTCCAGTTTGTTGCACTTCCATTTGGTCTTGCCACGGCTCCTAGAATATTCACAAAGGTTCTGGGTGCTCTATTGGCAGTGATCAGATCCCAGGGTATTGCTGTGGAGCCTTATTTAGATGACATTTTGGTTCAGGCGTCATCTTTTCAACTAGCAAAATCTCATACAGAGATGTTGTTGTCTTTTCTACATTCCTACGGGTGGAAGGTGAATCTGGAAAAGAGTTCTCTAGTTCCAGCTACAAGAATGTGTTTCCTTGGGACAATCATAGATTCCCTGTCCATGAAGATTTTCTTGACGGACGTCAGAAAATCCAAGCTTCTTGCCTTTCTCTCCAGTCTGCTATTCATCCTTCAGTGGCCCAATGCATGGAGGTGATTGGTCTGATGGTGGCTTCCATGGATATCATTCCAGCTGCAGCTTTGCATGCTCAGTCAATGTAACAGAGACCATTCAGATTTATCGCAGAGGATAAATCTAGCTCCCCTAACAAGAGACTCTCTCTTGTGGTGGATTTCACAGGAACATCTGTCTCGGGACACTTGCTTCCTGAGACCTTCTTGGGCGGTTGTGACTATGGATGCCAGCCTGTTAGACTGGTGAGCTGTTTGGGGTGTGTATATATATATATATATATATATATATATATTTATATATATATATATATATATATATTTATATATATATATATATATATATATATAATGAGACAAAGATAAATCATTTCAGAACTTTTTCCACCTTTAATGTGACCTATAAACTGTACAACTTGATTGAAAAACAAACTGAAACTTCTAGGTGGAGGAAAGTAAAAATAAAAAAATAAAATAATATGGTTGCATAAGTGCTGTGTTTAGAATTGAGCAATCACATTAAAACCATGTTAAATAGAAGTAAGTACACACTTGCGATCATTTAAAATGCCTCTGATTAACCCCAAATAAAGTTCAGCTGTTCTAGTAGGTCTTTCCTGACATTTTCTTAGTCGCAACCTACAGCAAAAGCCATGGTTCACAGAGAGCTTCCAAAGCATCAGAGGGATTTAATTGTTAAAAGGTATCAGTCAGGAGAACGGTACAAAAGAATTTCCAAGGCATTAGATATTCCATGGAACACAGTGAAGACAGTCATCATCAAGTGGAGAAAATATGGCGTAACAGTGACATTACCAAGAACTGGACGTCCCTCCAAAATTGATGAAAAGACGAGAAGTAAACTGGTCTGGTAGGCTGCCAAGAGGCCTGCAGAACCATTAAAGGAGCTGCAGGAATATCTGGCAAGTAATGGCTGTGTGGTGCATGTGACATCAATCGCTCACATTCTTCATATGTCTGGGCTATGGGGTAGAGTGGCAAGACGGAAGCCTTTGCTTACGAAATAAAAAACATCCAAGCCCAGCTAAATTTTGCAAAAACACATCTGAAGTCTCCCAAAAGCATGTCGCAAAAGGTGTTCTGGTTTGATGAAACCAAGATTAAACTTTTTGGCCATAATTCCAAAAGATATGTTTGGTGCAAAAACAACACTGCATATAACCAAAAGAAGACCATACCCACAGTGATGCATTTTGGTGGCAGCATCATGCTTTGGGTCTGTTTTTCTTCAGCTGGAACTGGGGCCTTAGTAAAGGTAGAGGGAATTATGAACAGTTACAAATACCAATATCAATATTGGCACAAAACCTTCAGGCTTCTGCTAGAAAGCTGAACATGAAGAGGAACTTCATCTTTCAGCATGACAATGCCCCAAAGCATATGCTTTATCAAAAGCGCCTTTGATAAAGCATATGCGAAACGCGCGTTAGGCCGTTTGCACTGCGGCTCTCTGTGGTATTAGTATTTTAAATATAGAAAACGGGGTAAAACTTAATTGGGAAACTTTTTTCACTTGGTAATTTGTTGGCCCACTGTGGGCATCTATTTAGGTGGTAATGTGTGCCTAAGTTTGGCGGCTAGGGGAGTGTGGAGACTGATACTTGTTTACTATAAAATACAGGCAACGAATTTATATACAATAATAGTGCTGTCTCCCTCAGTTACCTCTAGGCACGCTGCGGTCTCACTTACCATTAAACGTATAGTGAATTACAGTTCATTACCCTTCAAAGATATATTTAACTAATTGTGATACACAGGAGGTGACTCCTTTACCAGAGAGTACACAGTGCTATTTTCTTTTATACTGTTTTATTTTTCTTTTCTTTTTTGATTCTAATATAACTTGATGCAACGTTTTTATTAAAAGTGGCATGGTCCACAACACTTGAACTATTTTATTTATATATTTAATAAATGTTAAGTTTTAATATAACTCACAATTCTACACAATGAACTCACCAACCACATATGTATGAGATGACAATACCCCCCAGGGGTGCCATATAAATGCTTCTGTTCTTTCTCTCTGTTTATAAATTAAACTATGTTTTGGCATTAGGCACTACCTTATCCTATACTTAGGCTTATAAGGAATTAGGTCTGTGGGTTGTCACCTCCAGTTCTTTCCCACCTTCCCTTTAGGTTAAAAGGGACTTATTCCATTGTATATAGTCCTAACACATAGGTTAAAAAACAATTTGCACAATGGAGGGCAAATTAAAGCTTTTGAGATAAAATGGAGCGCTATTGTCCCCACTTTTCTACAATATACAAATTTATAACATACAAATATGCAGTATTAAATCACAAGTATATAAACCTTTTAAAAAACTAAAAATCATATAATACTCTGATAAATGAAGAGCGAGAGAAACTGCAAACACTTGCCTGGCCAGACTGTGTATACGTTACCACTACTAGTTTCAGGGCCACGCCCCTTCCTCAGGTGTAACTGTCAATCGCTCCTATTTAACAGACAGCACTTGCCTAAATGACCAATAGGCTTCTACTGAGTGAGAGCATCACCTTTTCAAGTCTTCAAATACTTATGTGTTCTTAAATGTTATTAAAGGCATAGCTCTACTATATACAAGTTTTATGTAAGTTCATATGTGTTTATATAGCTCTACTATATACATATATTCTCATAATAGAGTAACAATAAAAAAAAATTAAAAAATTATAGCTCTATTATATACAAATATTCTCATAATAAAGTCCCCCCCCAAAAAATATGGAAAATATAAAATGTAAAATAATAATAACATACACCGCAAATAACAAAGCATATACATGATATATTAAAAATAACCTTATGCTTTTTGATTGCACCGTTTTTAAAAACATGTTTTATATACATATTCTTAATTTAGCAGTTACTTTTCTACTTCATTCCTGGTTAAATTTTGACTTATTTTTGTGTTGTTATATTTGCATGTCCAGCCGGCTTGGGCAACCAAATATACAAGACTAGTAACTGATAAGTGATATTGTATCCAAATTACTGCGGTGCATATCAAACTGCATGTTATTTTAACAAACTTCATGGATTTAAAGGTACAGTACATTCTTTTTTAATTTAACTTATTTCTTAAAAAAACTAACACCTAGATTTAGAGTTTTGCGTTAGAAGGGGTGCGTTAGCTACGCGTGTTTTTTTCCACGCACCTTTTAAATAACGCTGGCATTTAGAGTTCTCTGAAGGGCTGCGTTAAGCTCCAAAAATGGAGCGTAGAGCATAATTTACCGCCACTTCAACTCTAAATACCAGCGTTGCTTACGGACGCGGCCAGCTTCAAAAACGTGCTCGTGCACGATATCCCCATAGGAAACAATGGGGCAGTTTGAGCTGAAAAAAAACCTAACACCTGCAAAAAAGCAGCATTCAGCTCTTAACGCAGCCCCATTGTTTCCTATGGGGAAACACTTCCTAAGTCTGCACCTAACACCGTAACATGTACTCCGAGTCTAAACACCCCTAACCTTACACTTATTAACCCCTAATCTGCTGCCCCCGCTATTGCTGACCCCTGCATTTTATTATTAACCCCTAATCTGCTGACCGCACACCGCCGCAACCTACATTATCCCTATGTACCCCTAATCTGCTGCCCCTAACATCGCCGACACCTACATAATATTTATTAACCCCTAATCTGCCCCCCCCCCCAACGTCGCTGCTACCTAACTACACTTATTAACCCCTAATCTGCCGACCGGACCTCGCCGCTACTCTAATAAATGTATTAACCCCTAAAGCTAAGTCTAACCCTAACACCCCCCTAAGTTAAATATAATTTTTATCTAACGAAATAAATTAAATATTATTAACTAAATTATTCCTATTTAAAACTAAATACTTACCTGTAAAATAAACCCTAATATAGCTACAATATAATGAATAATTATATTGTAGCTATTTTAGGATTTAGATTTATTTTACAGGCAACTTTGTATTTATTTTAACTAGCTACAATAGCTATTAAATAGTTAATAACTATTTAATAGCTACCTAGTTAAAATAATTACAAAATTACATGTAAAATAAATCCTAAGCTAAGTTACAATTAAACCTAACACTACACTATCAATAAATTAATTAACTAAACTATCTACAATTATCTACAATTAAATCAACTAAACTAAATTACAAAAAAAACCTCACTAAATTACAAAAAATAAAAAAAGATTACAAGAATTTTAAACTAATGACACCTACTCTAAGCCCCCTATAAAAATAACAAATCCCCCCAAAATAAAAAAAATGCCCTACCTTATTCTAAAATAAAAAGTTAACAGCTCTTTTACCTTACCAGCCCTTAAAAGGGCCTTTTGCGGGGCATGCCCCAAAGAAAACAGGTCTTTTGCATTTAAAAAAAACATACAATACCCCCCAACATTACAACCCACCACCCACATACCCCTAATCTAACCCAAAGCCCCCTTAAAAAACCTAACACTAAGCCCCTGAAGATCTCTCTACCTTATCTTCACCACGCCGGGTATCACCGATCCGTCCAGAAGAGGGTCCGAAGTCTTCATCCTATCCGGCAAAAAGAGGTCCAGAAGAGGGTCCGAAGTCTTCATCCTATCCGGCAAGAAGAGGACATCCAGACCGGTAGACATGTTCATCCAGGCGGCGTCTTCTATCTTCATCCATCCGGCGCGGAGCGGGACCATCTTGAAGCAGCCGACGCGGATCCAACCTCTTCTTCCGGCGACTCCCGACGAATTAAGGTTCCTTTAAGTGACATCATCCAAGATGGTGTCCCTCAAATTCCGATTGACTGATAGGATTCTATCAGCAATCGGAATTAAGGTAGGAAAAATCTGATTGGCTGATTGAATCAGCCAATCAGATTCAAGTTCAATCCGATTGGCTGATCCAATCAGCCAATCAGATTGAGCTCGCATTCTATTGGCTGTTCCGATCAGCCAATAGAATGCAAGCTCAATCTGATTAGCTGATCCAATCAGCCAATCGGATTGAACTTGAATCTGATTGGCTGATTCAATCAGCCAATCAGATTTTTCCTACCTTTATTCCGATTGGCTGATAGAATCCTATCAGCCAATCGGAATTCGAGGGACACCATCTTGGATGAAGTCACTTAAAGGATCCTTCATTCGTCGGGAGTCGCCGGAAGAAGAGGAAGGATCCGTGTCGGCTGCTTCAAGATGGTCCCGCTCCGCGCCGGATGGATGAAGATAGTAGACGCCGCCTGGATGAACATGTCTACCGGTCTGGATGTCCTCTTCTTGCCGGATAGGATGAAGACTTCGGACCCTCTTCTGGACCTCTTTTTGCCGGATAGGATGAAGACTTCGGACCCTCTTCTGGACGGATCGGTGATACCCGGCGTGGTGAAGATAAGGTAGAGAGATCTTCAGGGGCTTAGTGTTAGGTTTTTTAAGGGGGCTTTGGGTTAGATTAGGGGTATGTGGGTGGTGGGTTGTAATGTTGGGGGGGTATTGTATGTTTTTTTTAAATGCAAAAGACCTGTTTTCTTTGGGGCATGCCCCGCAAAAGGCCCTTTTAAGGGCTGGTAAGGTAAAAGAGCTGTTAACTTTTTATTTTAGAATAGGGTAGGGCATTTTTTTATTTTGGGGGGCTTTGTTATTTTTATAGGGGGCTTAGAGTAGGTGTAATTAGTTTAAAATTCTTGTAATCTTTTTTTTTTTTGTAATTTAGTGTTTTTTTTTTTTGTAATTTAGTTTAGTTGATTTAATTGTAGATAATTGCAGATAGTTTAGTTAATTAATTTATTGATAGTGTAGTGTTAGGTTTAATTGTAACTTAGCTTAGGATTTATTTTACATGTAATTTTGTAATTATTTTAACTAGGTAGCTATTAAATAGTTATTAACTATTTAATAGCTATTGTACCTAGTTAAAATAAATACAAAGTTGCCTGTAAAATAAATCTAAATCCTAAAATAGCTACAATATAATTATTCATTATATTGTAGCTATATTAGGGTTTATTTTACAGGTAAGTATTTCGTTTTAAATAGGAATAATTTAGTTAATAATATTTAATTTATTTCGTTAGATAAAAATTATATTTAACTTAGGGGGGTGTTAGGGTTAGACTTAGCTTTAGGGGTTAATACATTTATTAGAGTAGCGGCGAGGTCCGGTCGGCAGATTAGGGGTTAATACTTTAAGTTAGGTGTCGGCGATGTTAGGGAGGGCAGATTAGGGGTTAATACTATTTATTATAGGGTTTTTGAGGCGGGAGTGAGGCGGTTTAGGGGTTAATACATTTATTAGAGTAGCGGCTAGGTCCAGTCGGCAGATTAGGGGTTAATAAGTGTAGGTAAGGTAGCGGCGACATTGGGGGGGCAGATTAGGGGTTAATAAATATTATGTAGGTGTCGGCGATGTTAGGGGCAGCAGATTGGGGTACATAGGGATAATGTATGTGGCGGCGGTGTGTGGTCGGCAGATTAGGGGTTAAAAAAATTTATTAGAGTGGCGGCGATGTGGGGGGACCTCGGTTTAGGGGTACATAGGTAGTTTATGGGTGTTAGTGTACTTTAGAGCACAGTAGTTAAGAGCTTTATGAACCAGCGTTAGCCCAGAAAGCTCTTAACTCCTGACTTTTTTCTGCGGCTGGAGTCTTGTCGGTAGCGTTCTAAGGCTCACTTCAGCCAAGACTCTAAATACCAGCGTTAAAAAGATCCCATTGAAAAGATAGGATACGCAATTGACTTAAAGGGATCTGCGGTATGAAAAAGTCGCGGCTGGAAAGTGAGCGTTAGACCCTTTCCTGACTGACTCTAAATACCAGCGGGCGGCCAAAACCAGCGTTAGGACCCCTTAACGCTGGTTTGGATGGCTAACGCAGAACTCTAAATCTAGGCGTAATTTTCTCAAAAATTCATCTTATTTTAAGTTTAAAAAGAAATACTACTAAATATTGTCTGTCATTTTTCCATTATTCAATTTTTACATAATGAATTTAATGGCCATTTCAAATGGCCCTAACAGCTAATAAGAACAATTTTCAAACATATATTTATTTATAAAAATGACACCAAATCAAAATTCTCATTTAGTACCTTCGGTTGTAAGGTGTCCAAAGTCAGGATCCAGAATGTTTCTCTCTGGTTTAGTCTCCTTTCTCTGTCACCCCTTCTCCTATCCACCGGTATGTGCTCTATTCCTAGGAACTCCAGACTCTTACGGCTAGATTTAGAGTTTGGCGTTAGCCGTCAAAACCAGCGTTAGAGGCTCCTAACGCTGGTTTTGGGCTACCGCTGGTATTTAGAGTCAGTCAGGAAAGGGTCTAACGCTCACTTTCCAGCCGCGACTTTTCCATACCGCAGATCCCCCTACGCCATTTGCGTATCCTATCTTTTCAATGGGATCTTTCTAACGCGGTATTTAGAGTCTTGGCTGAAGTGAGCGTTAGAAATCTAACGACAAGACTCCAGCCGCAGAAAAAAGTCAGGAGTTAAGAGCTTTTTGGGCTAACGCCGGTTCATAAAGCTCTTAACTACTGTGCTCTAAAGTACACTAACACCCATAAACTACCTATGTACCCCTAAACCGAGGTCCCCCCACATCGCCGCCACTCTATTAAAATTTTTTAACCCCTAATCTGCCGACCGCACACCGCCGCCACCTACGTTATCCCTATGTACCCCTAATCTGCTGCCCCTAACACCACCGACCCCTATATTATATTTATTAACCCCTAATCTGCTGCCCCCAACGTCGCCTCCACCTACCTACAATTATTAACCCCTAATCTGCCGACCGGACCTCACCGCTACTATAATAAAGTTATTAACCCCTAATCCGCCTCACTCCCGCCTCAATTAACTAATAATAAATAGTATTAACCCCTAATCTGCCCTCCCTATCATTGCCGACACCTAACTTCAAGTATTAACCCCTAATATGCCGACCGGACCTCGCCGCTACTATAATAAATTTATTAACCCCTAAAGCTAAGTCTAACCTTAACACTAACACCCCCCTAAGTTAAATATAATTTAAATCTAACAAAATAAATTATTTCTTATTAAATAAATTATTCCTATTTAAAGCTAAATACTTACCTGTAAAATAAACCCTAATATAGCTACAATATAAATAATAATTATATTGTAGCTATTTTAGGATTTATTTTTATTTTACAGGCAACTTTCAATTTATTTTAACTAGGTACAATAGCTATTAAATAGTTATTAACTATGTAATAGCTACCTACCTAAATAAAGAGACATTTACCTGTAAAATAAAAACTAACCTAAGTTACAATTACACCTAACACTACATTATCATTAAATTAATAAAATAAATTAACTACAAATAACTACAATTAAATACAATTAAATAAACTAACTAAAGTACAAAAAATAAAAAAAGCTAAGTTACAAAAAATAAAAAAATAAGTTACAAACATTTTAAAAATATTACAACAATTTTAAGATAATTACACCTAATCTAAGCCCCCTAATAAAATAACAAAGCCCCCAAAATAAAAAAATTCCCTACCCTATTATACATTAAAAAAGTTCAAAGCTCTTTTACCTTACCAGCCCTTAAAAGGGCCTTTTGTGGGGCATGCCCCAAAGAAAACTGCTCTTTTGCCTGTAAAAGAAAAATACAACCCCCCCCAACAATAAGACCCACCACCCACATACCCCTTATCTAACCCAAACCCCCCTTAAAAAAAACCTAATACTACCCCCTGATGATCATCCTACCTTGAGTCGTCTTCACTCAGCCGAGCCACCGATGGAATCAATGGAACCGAAGAGGAGAAGAAGTCTTCCATCCGATGAAGTGATCCTCCAGGCGGCGCTGAAGAAGTCTTCCATCCGGGCGATGTCATCTTCCAAGCGGGGTCTTCAATCTTCTTCTTCAGGATCCATCTTCATTCCGCAGGCGCGGAATATCCTTCTTCCCCAACGGACTACCGACGAATGAAGGCTCCTTTAAGGGACGTCATCCAAGATGGCGTCCCTCGAATTCCGATTGGCTGATAGGATTCTATCAGCCAATCGGAATTAAGGTAGGAAAAATCTGATTGGCTGACTGAATCATCCAATCAGATTCAAGTTCAATCCGATTGGCTGATCCAATCAGCCAATCAGATTGAGCTCGCATTCTATTGGCTGATCGGAACAGCCAATAGAATGCGAGCTCAATCTGATTGGCTGATTGGATCAGCCAATCGGATTGAACTTGAATCTGATTGGCTGATTCCATCAGCCAATCAGATTTTTCCTACCTTAATTCCGATTGGCTGATAGAATCCTATCAGCCAATCGGAAATTCGAGGGACGCGATCTTGGATGACGTCCCTTAAAGGAGCCTTCATTCGTCGGTAGTCCGTCGGGGAAGAAGGATGTTCCGCGTCGGCAGAATGAAGATGGATCCTGAAGAAGAAGATTGAAGACCCCGCTTGGAAGATGACATCGCCCGGATGGAAGACTTCTTCAGCGTCGCCTGGAGGATCACTTCATCGGATGGAAGACTTCTTCAGCGCCCCTTGGAGGATCACTTCTGCCGCTCCGGATCTCTTCTTCAGTTCCATCGGTGGCTCGGCTGAGTGAAGACGACTCAAGGTAGGATGATCTTCAGGGGGGTAGTGTTAGGTTTTTTTAAGGGGGGTTTGGGTTAGATTAGGGGTATGTGGGTGGTGGGTTTTAATGTTGGGGGGGGGGGGGGTTGTATTTTTCTTTTACAGGCAAAAGAGCAGTTTTCTTTGGGGCATGCCCCACAAAAGGCCCTTTTAAGGGCTGGTAAGGTAAAAGAGCTTTGAACTTTTTTAATGTAGAATAGGGTAGGGAATTTTTTTATTTTGGGGGGCTTTGTTATTTTATTAGGGGGCTTAGATTAGGTGTAATTAGCTTAAAATTGTTGTAATATTTTTAAAATGTTTGTAACTTATTTTTTTTATTTTTTGTAACTTAGCTTTTTTATTTTTTGTACTTTAGTTAGTTTATGTAATTGTATTTAATTGTAGTTATTTGTAGTTAATTTATTTTATTAATTTAATGATAGTGTAGTGTTAGGTTTAATTGTAACTTAGGTTAGGATTTATTTTACAGGTAATTTTGTATTTCTTTTAGCTAGGTAGTTATTAAATAGTTAATAACTATTTAATAACTATTCTAACTAGCTAAAATAAATACAAAGTTACCTGTAAAATAAATATAAATCCTAAAATAGCTACAATGTAATTATTAATTACATTGTAGCTATCTTAGGGTTTATTTTACAGGTAAGTATTTAGTTTTAAATAGGAATAATTTATTTAAGTATAGTTTAGTGTTAATTGTAACTTAGGTTAGTTTTTATTTTACAGGTAAATTTCTCTTTATTTTAGCTAGGTAGCTATTAAATAGTTAATAACTATTTAATAGCTATTGTACCTAGTTAAAATAAATTGAAAGTTGCCTGTAAAATAAAAATAAATCCTTAGATAGCTACAATATAATTATTATTTATATTGTAGCTATATTAGGGTTTATTTTACAGGTAAGTATTTAGCTTTAAATAGGATTAATTTATTTAATAAGAAATAATTTATTTCGTTAGATAATAATTATATTTAACTTAGGGGGGTGTTAGTGTTAAGGTTAGACTTAGCTTTAGGGGTTAATAACTTTATTATAGTAGCGACGAGGTCCGGTCGGCAGATTAGGGGTTAATACTTGAAGTTAGGTGTCGGTGATGTTAGGGAGGGCAGATTAGGGCAGATTAGGGGTTAATACTATTTATTATAGGGTTATTGAGGCGGGAGTGAGGCGGATTAGGGGTTAATAACTTTATTATAGTAGCGGCGAGGTCCGGTCGGCAGATTAGGGGTTAATAAGTGTAGGTAGGTGGAGGCGACGTTGCGGGCGGCAGATTAGGGGTTAATAAATATAATATAGGGGTCGGCGGTGTTAGGGGCAGCAGATTAGGGTTCATAGGGATAACGTAGGTTGCGGTGGTGTACGGAGCGGCAGATTAGGGGTTAAAAAAAATATGCAGGGGTCAGCGATAGCGGGGGCGGCAGATTAGGGGTTAATAAGTGTAAGGTTAGGGTTGTTTAGACTCGGGGTACATGTTAGGGTGTTAGAAGCAGACTTAGGAAGTGTTTCCCCATAGGAAACAATGGGGCTGCATTAGGAGCTGAATGCTGCTTTTTTGCAGGTGTTAGGTTTTTTTTCAGCTCAAAATGCCCCATTGTTTCCTATGGGGGAATCGTGCACGAGCACGTTTTTTAAGCTGGCCGCGTCCGTAACCACCGCTGGTATTTAGAGTTGCAGTGGCGGTAAATATGCTATACGCTCCCTTTTTGGAGCCTAACGCAGCCCTTCTGTGAACTCTAAATACCAGCGGTATTTAAAAGGTGCAGGGAAAAAAAGCCAGCGTTAGATACGCGGGTCGTTACTGACAAAACTCTAAATCTAGCCGTTAGGATCTTTATTGTGCACCTGGTTGAAATGTCGAGAAACAGAATGTTTAGCAAAGCCTGTTTTTATATTATATATATGCTCATACATTCTTTTCCGGAAGGGGCATGTAGTACGCCCTATATAATACAAATTGCAGCTACATTTTAACATATAAATCACATATGTTGAATCACAATTAATAAAATTCTTTATTTTTAATTATTTCCCTTCAAAGTTAAAGAATAATTTTCTATTTGGACAATGTATGCAATAGTCACATCTTCCACACCTATGCCAGCCCATAATAGGTTGTTTTTTTGTCAATAATATTTTATTTTTTAAACTAGAATCTGTTTCCTGTTGTTTCTTATCCCATTCTACAAACTTCGGTGTGAGGTCAGAGGGGGATAATATAGTTTTCAAATGTTTTCCTTTTTTGCAGATTGTTTTGTTCTTGTTGGGTACAATTGGGCCTAGTAAAGGATCTTTACACACCAAATGCCAATGTTTATTTATGGCCTGTTCTATTTTATTTTTATCTTGGTTATATGTGGTTAGCATTCTCTTACTATACTTGTTTTCTTCTGTTTTAACCAGAAAATTATATTCATTAATATTATTTACACAATGTTTCTTTGTTTTTATTTTTGTACTCACTGAATCACTGTTGAGATGAGATCAAAGAAACATTGTATAAATAAGATTAATGAATACAATTTGCCGGTTAAAACAGAAGAAAATGTATATATATATATATATATATATATATATATATATATATATATATATATATATATATATATATATATATATATATATATATATATATATATATATATATATATATCCTTTCTATCCTATGGGAAAGAAAGTCACTGATATATATGCAATTTCCTCATCCATAAGGTATATATGTCTGCCTCATACTTAAGGCTATTACGATCCACTTAAAACCCTATATGCGACCCTGCCCAGGTTAATCCTCCAGGGCTTTTGCTAAGGGGTTTCTGTGTGCGGCTGGGGTGTAGTGGATTTATTCTATACTTTCATGCTTATCTGCTTCTGATGGTATAATATATGGGCCCTTGCTAGTCACATGACCTAGCTTATATGTTTTTTAATGTTGTATGTATTGTTTACTTGCACTTATGCATGTTATTGACTCGACGGGTTATGTGTATTAGGTAGTCTGCCTATTTAGTGCCTCAATCTATGAGGACTATATTAAACTCATATTTACCTCATACTTAAAAGAGTGCTTTATTCTCTATCTATATTTAAGGAACATTTATCAAGATTTGTCCTTTCTTTTTTCTTATAGTCTGATGCTGTATTTTAATTTATAGGAAAGGTAAAAGAAGGGTGATGCTATAGGACTGGGATGTTTTGAGAACTAAAATTAGAAAGATGCTATTAAAATTTTAAATTTGTTTATATTTCACATTTATTACACAGTACATACATACATAATTAGACACCGGTGTCCATACATACTAATATTCCAAAAAATACAATTTAGTTAAAATGCAATATTGATAAAATAATATCTTGCTAATTTACTTTGTATAATTAAAAAGTCCACTGTATAAAACATATATTTACACTGATATATATTGACATCTAGATTGAATTGATATTATTCAGTCTACGGATTCGTAGGTTGGAAAAAATGTGAACAAAATTTCTGACAACAGATTCGTTTAGTTGAAAAAATATATGGACACAGTTTCTGACAGCAGATTTGTTATTTGGAGATAATGGAAACACAGTTTGTAATAAATATATCCTTCAATATGTGGTGTTCTAATAGATTATTTAAATTTTACACTGTCCTATTCCGTATATAGGGTAATTGTAATCCTGTCCACGGATATACCGTAGGGTGCCTTGTTAGATACAAGTTTGTTTGTGATGTGTTTTATATATATATATAAACAAGTGTCAGTGTTGATTCTTTAGTTCTGGCTTTTTTAATTCTAGCAGTATATTGCTCACTTTCAGGTTATGAATCGTACCTGCAATATTTGACAATGAGAGGTGGGAGTGGATTAGGGTCCTATTGTAATGAGCTCCCCAACAGCTAACCCCTCTGGCATTGTAATTCATAGGGTTCCGTTACGCTCCTCACATAGGTCCCAGCTTTCTTGTTTTTGCCTTTCAGTTGAAAGATTTGCAGACATTGTGTCTTTACAATCAAACACGTTGCAGCTTTAAGCGTTATAGCCTTTTTCACCAGTCTGTTCCTTTACAGATGGCTGATAGTGTGTGCACATATTCAATCCAGGTGGGTCCAGTCAGGTGATCTACGCGTTTCGGCGGTTCAATCTAGATGTCAATATATATCAGTGTAAGAATTGCATTAGATATGTTTTAACAAATATATGTTTTATACAGTGGACTTTTTAATTATACAAAGTAAATTAGCAAGATATTATTTTATCAATATTGTGTTTTAACTAATTAAATTTTTTGGAATATTAGTATGTATGGACACCGGTGTCTAATTATGTATGTATGTATGTATGTACTGTGTAATAAATGTGAAATATAAACAAATTTAAAATTTTAATAGCATCTACCTAATTTTAGTTCTCAAAACATCCCAGTCCTATAGCATCACCCTTCTTTTACCTTTCCAAATTGCTTACACTATCTCTTTTGAGGAGTATAGTGTCTCTCTTGGGTGCAGCAGCTGATTATTAGTTTGCAGACTATTATATCCTTTATTTATACATTTAAATTTATAGGGCCCGCACCACTTGATACTATATTCGTTTATACTTGGTATCCATATCTTGAGTCACACAGATTTATATCAACCACTTCTGCTCTTAGTCTTTGCTTATACAGTATATATATATATATATATATATATACACACGCACACACGCACACACACACACACATACATACAGTATATATGAGGTCTATCCCCAAAATGTCACAAATAAAACAAAGGTTGGAATGAGTGCTGAGCCTTGTGTACTTATTATAGGTGCTTTTTAAGATCTAAGGCCTAGATTTAGAGTTGGGCGGTAGCCGTCAAAACCAGCGTTAGAAAAAAGTCAGTAGTTAAGAGCTTTCTGGGCTAACGCCGGTTTATAAAGCTCTTAACTACTGTGCTCTAAAGTACACTAACACCCATAAACTACCTATGTACCCCTAAACCGAGGTCCCCCCACATCGCCGCCACTTTATTAAAAAATTTTAACCCCTAATCTGCCGACCGCACACCGCTGCCACCTACGTTATCCCTATGAACCCCTAATCTGCTGCCCCTAACACCGCCGACCCCTATATTATATTTATTAACCCTTAATCTGCCGCCCCCAACGTCGCCACCACCTACCTACAATTATTAACCCCTAATCTGCCGACCGGAGCTCACCGCTACTATAATAAAGTTATTAACCCCTAATCCGCCTCACTCCCGCCTCAATAACCCTATAATAAATTGTATTAGCCCCTAATCTGCCCTCCCTAACATCGCCGACACCTAACTTCAAGTATTAACCCCTAATCTGCCGACCGGAGCTCACCGCTACTATAATACATTTTTTAACCCCTAAAGCTAATTCTAACCCTAACCCTAACCCTAACACCCCCCTAAGTTAAATATAATTTTATTCTAACGAAATAAATTAACTCTTATTAAATAAATTATTCCTATTTAAAGCTAAATACTTACCTGTAAAATAAACCCTAATATAGCTACAATATAAATTATAATTATATTGTAGCTATTTTAGGATTAATATTTAATATTTGTATTTATTTTAACCAGGTACAATAGCTATTAAATAGTTAATAACTATTTAATAGTTACCTAGTTAAAATAATTACAAAATACCTGTAAAATAAATCCTAACCTAAGTTACAATTAAACCTAACACTACACTATCAATAAATAAATTAAATAAACTACCTACAATTATCTACAATTAAACCTAACACCACACTATCAATAAATTAATTAAATACAATACCTACAAATAAATACATTTAAATAAACTAACAAAAGTACAAAAAATAAAAAAGAACTAAGTTACAAAAAAATAAAAAAATATTTACAAACATTAGAAAAATATTACAACAATTTTAAACTAATTACACCTACTCTAAGCCCCCTAATAAAATAACAAAGACCCCCAAAATAAAAAAATGCCCTACCCTATTCTAAAATTAAAATAGAAAAGCTCTTTTACCTTACCAGCCCTGAAAAGGGCCCTTTGCGGGGCATGCCCCAAGGAATTCAGCTCTTTTGCCTGTAAAAAAAAAACATACAATACCCCCCCCCCAACATTACAACCCACCACCCACATACCGCTAATCTAACCCAAACCCCCCTTAAATAAACCTAACACTAAGCCCCTGAAGATCTCCCTACCTTGTCTTCACCACACCGGGTCCCGATCTGTCCAGAAGACCCTCCGAAATCTTCATCCAAGCCCAAGGGGGGGCTGAAGAGTGACGTCCATCCTCCGCCTGAAGTCTGGATCCAAGCGGCGGCTGAAGAAATCCATCATCAGGCTGATGTCTTGATCCAAGCGGGCGCTGAAGAAGTCCATCATCGGGATGAAGTCTTCTATGAAGCGGCATCTTCAATCTTCTTTCTTCCGGAGCCATCATCTTCCAGCCGACGCGGATCCATCCTCTTCTACCGACGCCTACTCGCCGAATGACGGTTCCTTTAAATGACGTCATCCAAGATGGCGTCCGTCGAATTCCGATTGGCTGATAGGATTCTATCAGCCAATCGGAATTAAGGTAGGAAAATTCTGATTGGCTGATGGAATCAGCCAATCAGATTCAAGTTCAATCCGATTGGCTGATCCAATCAGCCAATCAGATTGAGCTCGCATTCAATTGGCTGATAGGAACAGCCAATAGAATGCAATCTCAATCTGATTGGCTGATTGGATCAGCCAATCGGATTGAACTTGAATCTGATTGGCTGATTCCATCAGCCAATCAGAATTTTCCTACCTTAATTCCGATTGGCTGATAGAATCCTATCAGCCAATCGGAATTCGAGGGACGGCATCTTGGATGACGTCCCTTAAAGGAACCGTCATTCGTCGGGAAGTCGTCGGTGAAGATGGTTGGATCCGCGCTGGAGGTCTTGAAGATCAGCCGGTCGTCATCGGATTGAAGAACATAGAAGATGCGGCTTGGATGAAGATGTTTGCCGGTCCGGATGTCCTCTTCTGCCCGCTTGGATAAAGACTTCAGCCGGAGGATGGACGTCACTCTTCAGCCCCCGCTTTCGGAGGCTTGGATCAAGACTTTGGTGGACGGATCGGTGAACCTGGCATGGTGAAGATAAGGTAGGAAGATCTTCAGGGGCTTAGTGTTAGGTTTATTTAAGGGGGGTTTGGGTTAGATTAGGGGTATGTGGGTGGTGGGTTGTAATGTTGGGGGGGGGGTATTGTATGTTTTTTTTGACAGGCAAAAGAGCAGAATTCTTTGGGGCATGCCCCGCAAATGGCCCTTTTCAGGGCTGGTAAGGTAAAAGAGCTTTGAACTTTTTTAATTTAGAATAGGGTAGGGCATTTTTTTATTTTGGGGGTCTTTGTTATTTTATTAGTGGGCTTAGAGTAGGTGTAATTAGTTTAAAATTGTTGTAATATTTTTCTAATGTTTGTAAATATTTTTTTATTTTTTGTAACTTAGTTCTTTTTTTTATTTTTTGTACTTTAGTTAGTTTATTTAAATGTATTTATTTGTAGGTATTGTATTTAATTCATTTATTGATAGTGTAGTGTTAGGTTTAATTGTAGATAATTGTAGATAGTTTATTTAATTTATTTATTGATAGTGTAGTGTTAGGTTTAATTGTAACTTAGGTTAGGATTTATTTTACAGGTAATTTGTAATTATTTTAACTAGGTAACTATTAAATAGTTCTTGACTATTTAATAGCTATTGTACCTGGTTAAAATAAATACAAAGTTGCCTGTAAAATAAATATCAATCCTAAAATAGCTACAATATAATTATAATTTATATTGTAGCTATATTAGGGTTTCTTTTACAGGTAAGTATTTAGATTTAAATAGGAATAATTTATTTAATAAGAGTTAATTTATTTTGTTAGAATAAAATTATATTTAACTTAGGGGGGTGTTAGGGTTAGGGTTAGAATTAGCTTTAGGGGCTAAAAAATTTATTAGAGTTGCGGTGAGCTCCGGTCGGCAGATTAGGGGTTAATACTTGAAGTTAGGTTTCGGCGATGTTAGGGAGGGCAGATTAGGGGTTAATACTATTTATTATAGGGTTATTGAGGCGGGAGTGAGGCGGATTAGGGGTTAATACATTTATTATAGTAGCGGCGAGATCCGGTCGGCAGATTAGGGGTTAATAAGTGTAGGTAGGTGGAGGCGACATTGGGGGCGGCAGATTAGGGGTTAATAAATATAATATAGGGGTCGGCGGTGTTAGGGGCAGCAGATTAGGGGTACATAGGGATAATGTAGGTTGCGGCGGTGTACGGAGCGGCAGATTAGGGGTTAATAATAATATGCAGGGGTCAGCGACAGCGGGGGCGGCAGATTAGGGGTTAATAAATATAATATAGGGGTCGGCGGTGTTAGGGGCAGCAGATTAGGGGTACATAGGGATAATGTAGGTTGCGGCGGTGTTCGGAGCGGCAGATTAGGGGTTAATAATAATATGCAGGGGTCAGCGATAGCGGGGCGGCAGATTAGGGGTTAATAAGTGTAAGGTTAGGGGTGTTTAGACTCAGGGTACATGTTAGGGTGTTAGGTGCAGACATAGGAAGTTTTCCCCATAGGAAACAATGTAGCTGCGTTAGGAGCTGAACGCTGCTTTTTTGCAGGTGTTAGGTTTTTTTTCAGCTCAAACTGCCCCATTTTTTCCTATGGGGGAATCGTGCACGAGCACGTTTTTGAAGCTGGCCGCGTCCGTAAGCACCGCTGGAATTTAGAGTTGCAGTGGCGGTAAATATGCTCTACGCTCCCTTTTTGGAGCCTAACGCAGCCCTTCTGTGAACTCTAAATGCCAGCGGTATTTAAAAGGTGCGGGAGAAAAAAAGCCAGCGTAGCTAACGCACCCCTTTGGCCGCAGAACTCTAGCCGTAAGTCTGTTAATTTGTGATATTTTCATATTGCATTACTATTGTCCCTTCCTATTAATATATTTATTAGTAGATTCCATCACATAGTATAATCTAAGACAATGGCCTCTATTTATCAAGCCGTCAACCGCAAATACGCTGGAATTCCGCAGCGTATTTGTGGCAAGGCTGATTCGCCATAGTTATCAAGCCCTACAGACCGGCAAAAGTAGAATCTAGTGACGTAACATACGATCCGCCGGACTCAGTCCGACACAGATCAATGCTTACGTCACTACAGATGTTCCGAACGCAAGTTCGGCACAATCTGACTACTTTTGGTAGTTATCAAAGAACAACCAGGTACGCTCGCCACTATTCCGGCCCAGCGTACCTGGTTTTCAATCCGCCGCCCTGGAGGTGGCGGATGCCATAGGAATCAATGGGAGTCTGACAGCAGCGAAAGCTCATGTTCGCTGCTGCCCGATATCCCATTAATTCCTATGGGAAATGTCTGCACCTAACACCCTAACATGTACCCCAAGTCTAAACACCCCTAATCTGCCCCCCCTACATCGCCGCCACCTATATAATACTTATTAACCCCTAAACCGCTGCTCCCGGACCCCGCCACATCTAAATAAAGGTATTAACCCCTAAACCGCCGCTCCCGGATCCCGCCGCAACTAAATACATTTATTAACCCCTAAACCGCTGCTCACGGACCCCGCCGCCACCTACATTATACATATTAACCCCTATCCTGCCCCCCTACACCTCCGCCACTATATTAAAGTTTTTAAACCCTAAACCTAAGTCTAACCCTAACCCTAACACCCCCTAACTTAAATATAATTTAAATAAATCTAAATAAATATTACTATTATAAACGAAATCGTTCCTATTTAAAACTAAATACTTACCTGTAAAATAAACCCTAAGATAGCTACAATATAACTATTAGTTACATTGTAGCTATTTTAGGATTTATTTTTATTTTTTATTTATTTTACAGGCAACTTTGTATTTATTTTAACTAGGTACAATAGTTATTAACTATTTAATAACTACCTAGCTAAAATAAAGACAAAAGTACCTGTAAAATAAAACCTAGTTAATTTTAGTTAATTTTATTTAATTGTAGGTAATTGTATTTAATTAATTTAATTTATTTAATTATAGTATAGTGTTAGGTGTAATTGTAACTTAGGTTAGGATTTATTTTACAGTTGATTTTGTATTTATTTTAGCTAGGGAGTTATTAAATAGTTAATAACTATTTAATAACTATTCTACCTAGTTAAAATAAATACAAACTTTTCTATAAAATAAAAATAAATCCTAAAATAGCTACAATGTAACTATTAGTTATATTGTAGCTATCTTAGGGTTTATTTTATAGGTAAGTATTTAGTTTTAAATAGGAATAATTTAGTTAATAATAATTTTATTTAGATGTATTTAAATTATATTTAAGTTAGGGGGGTTTTAGGGTTAGGGTTAGACTTAGGTTTAGGGGTTAATTCATTTAATATAGTGGCGGCGGTGTATCGGGGGGGGCAGATTAGGGGTTAATAAATGTAATATAGGTGGCAGTGGGCTCCGGAAGCGGCAGTTTAGGGGTTAAACATTTTATTTAGTTGCGGCGGGCTCCGGGAGCGGCAGGATAGGGGTTAATAAGTTTATGTAGGTGGAGCCGGTATTGGGGGTGGCAGATTAGGGGTTAATATGTATAATGTAGGTGGCGGTGGGCTCTGGGAGTGGCGGTTTAGGGGTTAATAGCTTTATGTAGGTGCGGCGGGGTCCGGGAGCGGCGGTTTAGGGGTTAATAACTTTATTTAGTTGCGGGGGGCTCCAGGGGCGACGGTATAGGGGGTAAACAGTATAGTATAGTGCAGGTGCTTAGTGACAGTTTATCAATAAAGCAGGGGGAAAGCTGAAGAGCAGCAAGATCAATGACTGTTAGTTAACAACAGTCCGCTGCGCATCGCCCCGTACTTGGTGCGTGGCTTTTTGACATTTTTCTTGATAACTTTGGAGAGCGTATTCAGGTCCGCGGCAGAGATGTTAGGAGAACTTAGGCGAGCGTATTGGGGCCGTTGAATGCAGGTAAGTAGACAGCTTGATAAATAGAGGCCATTGTATACAAATAATCAAGTTTATCTATTATTTAATTTCTTTCTTCAATGCCTGTTTTAACAATCCTAGATAAATAATATTGCAATCAGTATGTTAAATTGTTTTTAAATTTACAATTGATTACACTATTTCCATCTAAAGGGGAGGAGAGTCCACGGCTTCATTCATTACTTTTGGGAATTAAGAACCTGGCCACTAGGAGGACACCCCATCCAAAGGCTTATATACCTCCCCCACTTCCCTTATCCCCCAGTCATTCTTTGCCTTTCGTCACAGGAGGAGGCAGGGAGGTGCCGAAGATTCAGAGGTCTCTTATGGAGGGTAGTACTCTTCGCAATGGGACGGGAGTTTAATGTAGCCCTGTCAGCCTCTCGGTGAGAGCCTGGGTGAAAGTTAGAGTCCGGAGATGAAGGGAGAGTCTTTCTGCGAAACTATCCCGACTCATATTAACAGCTCTTCCAGCAATCGGTGTTGACGAGTTTCGATGCCTGCTTTCTACTCTCAAGTCCATGCCATGGGCGATTCTACTACCTGTCACACATGAAGGGCGGTGTTCCTATTCCACGGCGTAGATTCTGGTAAGATTGTTTCATTTTTTTATTACATAATGATAACACAGAAGACAGGGTCACAGTGTGGCGCCTTTTATGTTTATAGAATCGAGGGTTAATATTCCTGGTAAGGGGATTATTGAACAGGGGGGTTTATACATGATATTGTTTATTGTGTCATTGCTGTGTTATATGAGAGCTGAGGCTCTGGCAATGTGTGGAACTGTCAGGTTCAATTCCGGGAGTTTTTGTGCTGCCTTTTTTGTCGCGTCTTCTCCTTAATGCAGGTGCGGTCCTGCAAGGCATTCCATGTGACCAGGTGGGGCTTCTCCACTTCCTGTCTGATCTGCGGCAGAGGAGACAAAATGGTTTCTGTAGTCCGGGTCATAGGAGGTGGTGAGTACCCTGGCCATTGGAGGTTATAAAGATGCCTGTTTATTAAACTATCTAGTCCTTAATAAAAGTGCAAGCTATGGAGGATTCTGACTTGTTAGAGGGTACTCCCTCTTTAACAAAGTCTCATACCTGTTTTTATTGTGAAGTTCAGGTAGACCAGCCTGCTCAACTATGTTCCACATGCCTTGATAGAGTTGTGACATCTAGCCTTGATAGAGTTGTGACATCTAAAAAAAAGAGGATGTCTAGTACTACTGAGCCATCCACCTCTGAGGATTCTCCATCCCGTGAGGTGCGTTCCTGTTAAGATGGCAAACATTATCAAGAATGAATGGGAGCAATTATTTTCTTCCTTTTCCCCTTCCTCTTCTTTTAAAATAAATGTTCCCCATCCCGGACTCTCAGCTTGAGTTGTGGGGGACCATTCCTAAGGTGGATGACGCTATCTCCATGCTCGCAAAGTGGACAACTATTTTCCTAGAAGATAGTTTGTCGTTTAAAGAGCCCATGAATAAAAAGTTGGAAAACACGTTAAGAAAGATGTTTCAGTGCACAGCGTTTGTTTTTCAACTGGCAGCGTCCGTACCCGTGGTTTCCGGAGCTGCAACATATTGGTGTGAATCCCTGTGTGAGATGATCGAGGGGGAGACCTCTATCGACAAGATACAGGATAAGATTAAGGCGCTGAAGGTAGTCAATTCTTTCATCTGTGATGCCAATATGCAGATCATTCGCCTGAATGCAGATCATTCGCCTGAATGCTAAGGTGTCAGGTCTTTCTGTTTTAGCCTGCAGGGCGCTGTGGCTAAAATCTTAGTCTGCGGACATGACCTCTAAGTTGAGGCTGTTGTCCCTGCCTTTTCAAGGAAAGATCCTGTTTGGTCCAGGACTGGATTCGATGGTTAGGGGAGGCAAGGGAGCTTTCCTGCCGCAGAATAAGAAGGTTAAACCTAAGGGATCTAATTTTTCTCCCTTTCGTGCCGACAAGGCCCAGCACCAGCAGCCTGCCGCGAAAGCGGACCAGTCTATGGGAACTTGGAAACTTGCTCAGTCTTGGAATAAGTCCAAGCAGAACAAGAAGCCAGACGAGACAAAGTCGGCATGAAGGGGCAGCCCCCGACATGTCTCCAGACCGAGTAGGGGGCAGGTTGTCTCTATTCTTGGAAGCCTGGTTGCAGGATGTTCAGGACCCTTGGGTTCTGGAGGTTGTCGCCCATGTTTTCAGGATAGGGTTCAGGTCCCTTCCGCCCAGGGGCAGATTTCTCTTGTCAAACCTGTCTTCAAGGCCAGAAAAGAAAAAGGCCTTTCTAGAATGTGTGAGGGATCTCTCCTCTCTAGGTGTTATCGTACCAGTACCCCAAGCAGAAAGGGGTCTAGGGTACTATTCAAATCTGTTTGTGGTTCCAAAGAAAGAGGGCATGTTCCGCGCGATTCTGGACCTAAAGTGTTTAAACAAGTTTCTGGCTGTTCTATCGTTCAAAATGGAAACGATCAGATCCATTTTGCCCCTAGTTCAATAGGGGCAGTTCATGACAACAATAGACTTGATGGATGCCTACCTTCATGTTCCAGTTCACAGGGACCACTTCAAGTTCCTAAGATTTGCGTTTCTTGACCAACACTTCCAGTTTGTGGCCCTTCCTTTTGGTTTGGCGACAGCCCCAAGAGTCTTCATGAAGGTTCTGGGGTGCTTCTTGCAGTGGCCAGATCCAGGGGCATTGCTGTGTTGCCCTACCTGGACGACATCCTTGTTCAGGCACCGTCATTCAGTCTTGCAGGACCATTCAAGGGCTCTGCTTCTTTTGCTCCAATCTCACGGTTCGAAGATCAACTCAGGAAAGAGTTCCCTGGTTCCCAGCAACAGGGTTGAGTTCCTGGGCACGATAATAGACTCTATGTCCATGAAGATATTTCTAACAGATCAGCAACAAAGGAAAATTGTGTCCTTCTGTCTTGCCCTTCAGCCCTCCACAAGCCCTTTAGTGGCCCAGTGTATGGAGGTGATCGGGCTCATGGTCATCATACCATTCGCCAGGTTCCATCTCAGACCTCTTCAATTGTGCATGTTGAGTCAGTGGAACGGTGATCATTCAGATCTATCACAGCTGATATCCATGGATGTGCAGACTCGGAACTCCCTTTCTTGGTGAATCCGCCTGGAGCAACTGTCCATGTTGACACCCTTCTTGAGACCGTCCTGGGAGATTGTAACCACGAACGCGAGTCTGGCGGGATAGGGGGCTGTTTGTGGTGCCAGGATGGCACAAGGAAAATGGTCTCAGGAGGAGTCTCTCCTTTCGATAAATATCCTGGAACTCTGAGTGATTTACAATGCTCTGAAGGCATGGCCCCCTCTGGGGTTGTTCAACTTCATAAGGTTCCAGACAGACAACATTATCTCAGTGGCTTACATAAACCATCAGGGGGGTACGAGGAGCTCCCTAGTAATGAGGGAGGTGTCTCGGATTCTGGAGTGGGTGGAGTCCCACAGCTGCTCGCTCTCAGTGATCCACATTCTGGGTGTGAAAAACTGGGAAGCAGACTTTCTCAGCAGGCAAACCTTCCATCCGGGGGAATGGTCTCTTCACCCTGAGGTGTTTGCAGAGATTTGTCTCAGATGGGGGCGCTGGAGATAGATCTTTTGGTGTCCAGACTCTATTGTAAACTCCCCCAATATGGGTCGAGGGATCCCCAAGCAGAGCTGATAGATGCATTAGCAGTGCCTTAGGGGTTCAGCCTAGTTTACATATTTCCTCCGTTATCACTTCTACCTCGTATAGTGGCATGTATAAAACAGGAGAGAGTGTCGACCATTCTGACTGCTCCTTCGTGGCCGAGGACGACGTGGTTTGCTTATCTGGTGGGGATGTCATCCTCTCCGCCATGGAGGTTACCCTGTTGCAGGGATCTGTTGGAACAGGGTCCTTTTCAACAACAAAATATTGATTCTCTGCGGCTGACTGCATGGAGATTGAACGTTTAGTCTTAGCCAAGAGAGGTTTTTCTGAAAGTGTGATTGATACTCTAGTTCAGGCAAGGAAGCCAGTCACTCGTCACATCTACCATAATGTGTGGAGGACGTACTTGTCCTAGTGTGAGAGACATGGATATCCTTGGCACAAGGTGAAGGTATCTAGGATTCTGTCTTTTCTCCAAGATGGTTTGGACAAGGGACTTGCCGCTAGTTCCTTAAAGGGACTGATTTTGGATTTATTAGTTCTGCTGCATAGGAGACTCACTGAGCTCCCTGACATTCAATATTTTGTTCAGGCTCTGTCTAAAATCAGGCCTGTCTTTAGGCAGTCTGCTCCACCATGGAGCTTAAACTTGGTCCTTAAGGTTTTGCCGAAGGTTCCGTTTGAGCCTATGCATTCTCTTGATATTCAGATTCTGTCCTGGAAGGTTCTCTTCCTGCTTGCTTATGGCATCAGCACACAGAGTATCTGAACTGGCTGCCTTGCAACATGAGCCTCCTTATTTGGTTTTTCATGTGGATATGGCTGTCCTTTGCACGTCAGGAAATAGTCATTCCTTCTTTGTATCCTAACCCTTCTTCTTCTTCTAAGGAGAGGTTACTTCATAATCTGGATGTGGTTTGTGTCTTAAAGTTCTATCTTCAGGCTACAAAGGATTTCAGAAATCTACATCTCTTTTTGTGGTGTATTCAGGGAAGCGCAGGGGACAGAGGGCTTCTGCTACTTCGTTGTCCTTTTGGCTGAGAAGCTTGATCAGCCTGGCCTATGAGACAGTGGGAGATAAGCCTCCTCAGAGGATCACTGATCATTGGTCCTCCTTATATACAAAGTTTTAAAAATTTGCTGTTTTTGCTTCTACAGAAGCTGTTTTTGGGAGAAAGGTTCTACAGGCTGTGGTGGCCTCAGATTAAGGGTCCAGCTTTTTACCCTCCCGGTTTCATTCAGTGTCCTCTAAAGCTTGGGTATATGTTTCCCAAAAGTAATGAATAAAGCCGTGGACTCTCCTCCCCTTTAGATGGAAAACATAAATGATGCTTACCTGATAATTTCATTTCCATCGTGGGGAGGAGAGTCCTCGGCTCCCGACCGTAACTCCGGTGGGCGGACCTAAATTTATTTTTCTTCTGGCACCATTTATACCCTGATATTTCTCCTACTGTTCCTTGTTCCCTCGGCAGAATGACTGGGGGATGAGGGGAGTGGGGAAGGTATTTAAGCCTTTGGCTGGGGTGTCTTTGCCTCCTCCTGGTGGCCAGGTTCTTAATTCCCAAAAGTAATGAATGAAGCCGTAGACTCTCCTCCCCACGATGGAAATTAAATTATCAGATAAGCATAATTTATGTTTTTTATAAAGCCAGAAATTCATATGTCTTGGTTATTTGTTAATGAGTCCAGTCCAAATCCATTTGTCCATAAAAGTTAGACAGGATTGTGTATTCAGTCTCAATAACACTATTTCCATTCTCATTGGCTTTAGTGTTGTGGATGTAAATAGCCTAGATAGAATATTCGTCTAAAGGGCCATATAACAAATCTCTCTTTATTGTTTTAGCTCTGCCAATGTGATGATTGCTGATTCAAAGAATTTCAAGAAAAACAAATCATTTTAACTCTGAGTGTTCTGATTTAAGTAGTCATTTTGTCAGTTGTTTGGAAATCATATTTATATTTTAGAAAATATATGTTTGATGGCTTTTGCACACAAAAGTTCGGACATACCCTAACCCCTCTGTTCCAACCCCACCGCCACAATTACCCTAACCCCTCTGTACTAACTGCACCTCCACAAATACCCTAAACCCTCTGTACCAACCCTTACTGCCACAAATACCCTAACTACTTTGTCCCAACCCCACCGCCACAAATACCCTGTACCATCACAAATACACTAACCCCTCTGTCCCAACCCCACCACCACAAATACCCCAACTCTTCTGTACTAACCGACTAACTAGCTCCCACATTGCCGCTCCATTTAACAAAAGATACCAAGAAAATGAAGCAAAGTTGATAATTGAAGTAAATTGGAAAGTTGTTTATAACTGCAATGCTCTTTTTGAATGGTGAAACAATAAAATTGGGTTTTATGTCCCTTTAATATCTAATAATTATACAGCCATGGTGAATTGACTATACATTAATTATAATTATTCTTTATTAAATGAATATATTTTATTATATTTATACAGGGAAATAAAAATACAATTATTAATTTATTATATTAAAAGGACAGTATACTTGATGTTTTATTGTTTAAAAAGAGAGATAATATCTTTAATAACCATTCCCCAGCTTTGTACCACAAACATCACTGTCTGTAGAGGCTTAGAGATAAATTAAAGTGATTGTAAAGTCAGCCTCCTGTCTAAACATCTGTGTAACAGTTGTCAATAAAAAACCTGACTTTCATTCATCAATTCCCAAGATTTTACATCGTTACCTGTATTTTCATCTTCTTCTAATAATTTTCTCTGCACTCATCCTCCTCCCGGCATTCGCGCTCCTTTACTGTAGTTTTTGATGGACGTCTTCATAGCCAATAACGGCTCTAACCACAGGGGGACCCACCCCCTTACCATGACGTAATACGTCCTTATAGCGCATGCGTTCGTTTGCGGTGCAAAGCTAATCTATTGTAAGATCGTGCACATTTCGCGCATGCGCAATTTAAGTAAATTTGGCGTCTCAATAGAAATCTATACGGAGTCCTGTCATTTCCTCACAATTGTACCGCTTGGATTAGCGGATATGAAAGGGCTCCGTATATAGGTACTTTATCTTATATATTTTATCGATGAGACCAACTAGGTTCATATTGTGAATGAAATATATATTTTATTAGAAATTGACTTACACTCGATATAGTATTTTTTGTTATTTGCGGGATTAAAGTGTTTGCTTTTAGTAGATCCTGTCCTTCGCCACTCGCAACGGTAGTTTTCATTGAATAGACCCATTCAATGAATACTATGTTGTTAAAAAGCGGAAACAGGAGAAACGCATGCGCAATGGAAAATCTACACAGGAGCGCGCAGTGCCGATACGTAAACAGCGGGTGGGACCGCTGTTTACGTAATATGGAGGAGAATTAGCAAACAGTGAGTGGGAGGAGTGGGTAAAGTGAACGATCGGTATTTAGTGTATGAAATTTAAACGAAATGATAACTTTTATTACAAAAATATTGTGGCGGTTTGCTTAATCGGATGATTCTCTACAAAACTATATCATCCGAACATGAAAAATTTACATTCACTTTAAAGTTAAATATTTTGTTCCTACAGATCACCAGAGGTCCATTATTAATGCTATACAGGGACCTCAGGTTTGGACCAATGGAGAAAAAGTTTGTCTGTATTTAACAGCCTCTTACTGTACTAAGGATGTGACGGTGACCTGGATTATAACAGAGAGAGATGGCAGCGTATGGGAAATACCTGACACAGTAACAGAACAGACCAGCAATACAAATACATTAATTTCTAGTGGATATGAAGCAACAAGGGAGAGCACAGATAAGTCAGACAAAGAGGGGCTTCTAGACATTGTGAGTTGTCTGACAGTTGTACCCTCTGTGTCTAAACATTCCGCAATGACTCTGTCATGTAAAGTCATCTGTGAAGCAGAAGTGAAGGAAAAACTATATACATTACAATCTATTCATGGTAAGTATCATTTATTCACAACCAACCGTACTGAAATGTGCAAAATCAAAACTGTCTAGTTGTATAAATAAACAACTTGCTTTTTTCTAAGAGGAGACAGGATTTAAAGGGACATGGAAGTCAAAATCAACTCTTAGGGGTCTATTTATTATTGTGCGGACGAACATCACACAATGTAGCGTATCATGTACGCCACACATCGATAAATGCTGACAGCAGGCCAATCGACTGCTAGCAGGGGGTGTTAATCAACCCGATCGTATTCGATCGGGTTGATTTCTGTCCTCCACCTCAGAGCAGGCGCACAGGTTATGGAGCAGCGGTCCGTACGGAGCTTGATAAATTGACCCCTTAGGATTCAGAAAGAGTGCACAGTGTGCTTCTGTTATCAAAGTCGCTCTTTCTCTTGCTCTACCTCAGTATGCTTACAGAATCAAAAGAGAAAAAGAGGAAGGTTTTAAACACACTATAGATCTTTTCAGAAACATTAAAATGATGGAAAAATACCTTTATTAAAATAACTATTAGTGGAGAGGTAAACCACTTCTTGCAGTATCCTGGGTATTCCTGGCCGATAACCAGATACCATTGCATCAAATGGATATTTTATAGGTGCAAATCAATACTGGAGTGGAATCAAATATTAACAAAATGTTTAATAAAAATGCTTAATTAAATAAATATATTTATTGGTGTTCAGGACAGCACTTATATAAGATAAAATACGGTACCAGAGAATATGCAGAAAAAGAGTTTATTGCTAAAATAAAAAAGAAATTATAAAGAGTTAAAACTGTTATAAATATGTGCACATCTATTTAAAAAAAATACTTAAAAATAGTTCAAGATACAAATGCTTAAATCACATACAATAGGGCTTAAATGTGCCAGTGCATGATGGGTGCTAACAGCACCAAAAGTAGCCGATAATGATAATCAAATATAACACTAAGTACTCCCCCGAAAGAGGATGTAAATGATTATGCAGAGGTAGACTTATCTTATCCTCCTCTGATGCCGGTAGTCTTACTTTTTTCTGCATATTCTCTGGTATCATATTTTATCTTAGATAAGTGCTGTCCTGAACACCCATATATATATATATATATATATATATATTTTTTTTTTTTTTTTTTAATTAAGCATTTTTATTGAACATTTGGTTAATATTTGATGCCACTCCAGCATTGATTTGCGCCTATATAATATCCTTCTGTGTCTGTATCTTTGCTCTGTAGGTCCCCTTTTTGGAGATAGGGAAAAATTATATTAGGCAGTGAGTGAGGGGTTAGCGCTGATATATTTTTCTTTCCCCATATCAAATGGATATTTCTTATGAACAGCGTACAACCAAATATTATAAATGAGAGTCCACGTCTTAATTCATTACTTGTGGGAATACAGAACCTGGCCACCAGGAGGGGGCAAAGACATCCCAGCCAAAGGCTTAAATACCTCCCCCACTCCCCTTATCCCCCAGTCATTCTTTGTCTTTCGTCACAGGAGGATGGCTGAGAAGTGTCTGCAGATTCGGAGTAATCTCTTATGGAGGGTAGTACTCTTTGGAATGGGACTGGAGTTTTAAGTAATCCTGTCAGCCTTTCAGTGAGAGCATGGATGAAAGTTAGAGTCCGGAGATGCAGGGAGAGTCTTTCCGCGAAACCATCCCGACTCATATTAACAGCTCCATAAGCAATCCGTTTTGACGAGTTTCACTGCCTGCTCTCACCACTCAAGTCCATGTCAGGAGCGATGCTACAACACTGTCAAACTTGAGGGACCGTGTTCCTGTTCCACAGCATAGATTCTGGTAAGATTGTTTCATTTTTTAATACATGTATGATAACGCAAGTAGACAGGGTCACAGTGTGACTCCTTTTATCTGTATAGAATCAAGGGTTTATATCTCCGGAAAGGGAATTATTGAACAGGGGGGGATTTATACATGATTGCTTATTATGTTTTTATGCTGCAATATGTGTGAGATGAGGCTCTGTCATATGTGTGAATATTCAGGTATACTTTAGATTTTGGATAGCTGTGCAACCGGTAAATTTGGCAAGCTTTGCTTCCTGCAGCAGGGGTGGTCCTGCATGGCACTCCATGTGACGGGATGTGGTCTCGTTAACTTCCACTTTCCTGACCGAGCGGTATACAGGAGAAAAAGTGTTTCTCTCTGTGAGGCCTAGGTCATTGGAGGTGGTGAGTGCCCCGGCCATTGGGGGTATAAAGGTGCCATTTATCTTTCTCTATTGTCCATATTAAAAGTACAAGCTATGGAGGACTCTGATGCGTTAGAGGGTAATCCCTCTTTGTTTGAATCTCATGCCTGTGTTTATTGTGAGGAGGCTACGGTATACCCGCCTGCTCAATTATGTTCCACATGCCTTGATAAAATAGTGATATCGAAAAAAAACAAGATGTTTAGTCTCTGTCCTGTGAGATGCGTTCCCTACATTCATCTCCGATTACACATGCAGTTCCCCAGTGCACTACTAATCCTCCTGCGCGAGGGGCCCTGTGGCCGCCAGATTTTGCTGATCAGTTGCAAACGGCGGTGTCTGTGGCCTTCAGTGCTTTACCTCTCTCGGCCAAACGCAAGCAAAAGGTTAAACATTGCTATCCTTCCCAGGGGTCATCTACTCGGTTGGATGTATCTGATAGATTATCCGCTGATGAAGAGGATTCTGAGACTTCGGAAGACTCTCTCTCTGTTTCGGAATCTGCGGCCTCTAAACCTCCGGCTGCGGAGGAACCAGACTTTAGGTTTAGGATGGAATATTTACGCTTTTTATTAAAGGAGGTGTTGGCTACTCTTGAGGTTCTGTAACAGGAGTTACCCGAAGAACCTTCTATCCCTAAGCTTGATAAAGTTAACGAGGACAGGGCATTCCCCCAGACTTTAAGATGGCAAATATTATTAAGAATGAATGGGAGAGGCCAGGGGCGAAACTACAGGGGGTGCAGAGTCCGCAGGTGCGACTGGGCCCCTGAGGGTGGGGGCCCAGCATAAAAAAAAAATTAAAAAAAAAAAAAATTTTTATAATTTTTTTGTTATAATTCTTTTTTAAATAAAAAACGTTAACCTACCACTGCCTGCACTGATATCATGTGAGTGTGACATGACTACAGGGGTTAGTGTTTCTGTTTTACCCATTGGTGTTTATGTGTGTGTGTATGGTGTGTGTGTGTGTATGTATGTGACTGTGTGTGTATTTATGCATGTATGTGTGTTGGTGTATGTTTGTGGAACCAGCAAACTACAGACCTTGTTACTACAGCATGGGGGGCAGGGGGTAAACAGTGTCACTATACAGTACCACTATATACAGTATGGGGGGTGGACCATGTCACTGACTACTGTGGTCACTTTATAAAGTACTGGGATGGGTAGGGTCAGGCCAGACATCTCACCGGCAGATTACAGACTGTGTCACTAACTTACTATATACAGTACTGGGGGGTTAAATAGTGTCACACAACTTGTTTCCAGTTCCTGACTCTAAGCTAAAATTGTGGAGGTCTGTCCCTAAGGTGGATGGAGCTATCTCCACACTTGCTAAGTGCACCTCTATCCCGCTCGAGGATAGTTCGTCATTTAAGGAGCCCATGGATAAGAAATTAGAGACCCTGTTAAGAAAGATGTTTAAGCACACAGGGTTCTTGTTTCAGCCTGCAGCAGTGGTCGCTGCGGTAGTGGGAGCCGCTACCTATTGGTGCGACTCTCTCTGTCAGATATGATCGAGGTGTAAACTCTCCTCGATGAGATACAAGAAAGAATTAATGCCCTGAGGTTAGCTAATTCATTCATCTGTGGTGCAAATATGCAGATTATTTGCTTGAATGCCAAGACATCAGGCTTTTCTGTTCTGGCCCGGAGGACTCTGTGGTTGAAGTCGTGGTCTGCTAACATGACGTCCAAATCTAGATTCTTTTCGGTCCAGGCCTGGACTCCATCACATTCACGGTCACAGGGGGCAAGTGTGCCTTCCTACCACAGGATAAGAATAATAATCCTAAGAGTCCTAATTTTTGTCCCTTTCGTTAGGACAAGTCCCAATAACAGCAGCCTGCCGCAAAGCCTGAGCTGTCCAAGGGATCTTGGAAGCCATCTCAGTCTTGGAGTAAAGCCAAGCAGAACAAGAAGCCCACGGAGACAAAATCGGCATGAAGGGGCGGCCCCAGATCTGTCTCTGGATCGCGTAGGGGCAGAATATCTCTTTTTGCTGAGGCTTGGATGGAAAACGTACCGGATCCTTGGGTTCTGGAACTCACCCTCCCAGAGGCAGATTCCTATTTTCAAATCTATCATCAAGACCAGAGAAATGAGATGCCTTTCTAAAGTGTGTGAGGGATCTCTCCTCTCTAGGAGTATTTGTGCCTGTACCTCTAGCAGAGAGAGGTACTATTCAAACCTTTTCATGGTCCCACAGAAGGACATGTTTCGCCTAATTCTAGACCTAAAGTTCTTAAACAAGTTTCTGTCAGTCCCATAGTTCAAGATGGAAACGATAAGGTCTATTCTGCCTTTGGTTCAAGAGGGACAGTTCATGACCATGATAAACTTGGACGCTTATCTTCATGTGCCAATACACAAGGATCACTTCAAGTTCCTAAGATTCGCTTTTCTGAACCAGCACTTCCAGTTTGTAGCTCTTCCATTCGGTCTGGCTACTGCCCCAAGAGTCTTTACGAAGGTTATGGGAGCTCTGCTCACGGTGGCGAGATCCAGAGGTATTGCAGTAGCACCATATCTAGACAACATCCCGGTCCAGGCTCCATCCTGCCGGCTGGAAGAGGACCATTCGAGAACTCTTCTACTTCTTCTTCGATCTCATGGATGGAAGAGAAACTCAAGAAAACGTTCCCTGATTCCCAGTACCAGAGTGGAGTTCCTGGGCATTATAAAAGACTCCATATCCATGAAGATATTCCTGACAGACCAGAGACGCTGCGAGATTGCCTCCAGCTGTCTGGCCCTTCGGACCTCCTCAAGGCTATCTGTGGCCTGGTGTATGGAGGTGATTGGGCTTATGGTCTCCAGCATAGATGTCATTCCATATGCCAGGTTCCGTTGTGCATGCTAAGACAATGGAACGGCGATCACTCAGATCTATCCCAACAGATCTCTCTGGTGAAATGGGCAAGAGAATTCCTCTCTTGGTGGCTGTGTCCGGATCTTCAGTTCCAGGGGACATCCTTTCTGAGACCATCCTGGGAGATTGTGATGACGGACGCGAGCCTCTCAGGATCAGGAGCTGTTTGGGGTGCCAGGAAGGCACAGGGCAGGTGGAATCGAGAGGAGTCGCTTCTCCCAAACAACATCCTGTTGTCCCAGTTCATCAGATTCCAGTCGGACAACATTACCTTGGTGGCTTACATCAACCATCAGGGGGGAACGAGAAGCTCCCTAGACATGAGGGAAGTATCTCAGATTCTAGAATGGGCAGAGACCCACAACTGCTCGCTTTGAGCGATACACATTTCGTGTGGACAACTGGGAAGTGGATTTTCTCAGCAGACAATCCTTTTATGGTCTCTCCATCTCAATGTGTTTGCGGAAAACTGCAACAGATAGGGGACGGCGGAGATAGATATTATGGCGTCCAGACTCAATTCCAAGCTACCCAGATACGGGTCACGGTCCAGGGATCCCCAAGCAGCACTGGAAGATGCCTTAGCAGTGCCCTGGGGGTTCAACCTAGTTTACATATTTCTACCGCTACTGTTGCGCCACTCTGCTAGGGACGCTTCGCCTGCTGTCTGCTCGTTGCCTAGGGGGGAGTCCGCTCCTCTCTGCGTGCTGCGATGACATCATTGCCGCACGCTTCCTCCAGCAGAGGCTGGTCTGGATCTCCTGCGGCGCGAATCCTGCGCCTATATAATTAACTTCACTCCTGCCTACCACTGCCCAAGTATAGGTGTTACTTACTGTTCTCCTGGGTTGTGCTTATTTGTTTGCTGGACTGTTATATTGTTGCTGAACCTTGCCTATCTGACCACTCTGCCTGTTTAACCCTTAAACTGCTGGATTGATATACTGCTGCTGAACCCTGCTTGTCTGACCACTCTGCCTGTTTAACCCTTAACTGCTGGATTGATTTACTGTTGCCAAACCCTGCCTTCTGGACCATCCAAGTGGTTTACCTCTGGACTGCCTTACTGTTGCCGATTCCTGCCTGCCTGACCATCCTAGTGTTTTACCCCTGATTTACCTTTCTATGGTTTCCTGTCTGTTGCCGCCAAGGACTGTCCTGCATGTGGTAAGTGCCACTTATCTCACCTTGCAAACCTTCTCTGCTCTGGGATATTTCCTATCATTCCGGCTTGACGCTGGGATAACAAGACTACTGGCCGAGTTCGGTCTGATAGAAGAGTATCCCACGAGTATTACATTATACTTGGGCCATGGAGCCAGATGAGGTGGCACGAGCAGTTTATCTACAGGGACAGATGTTGGGAACCCATACTACACAGTTGCAGAATGGATTCCAAGCTAGAGGCTATTACCGCTTAACTCTCCTTACTAGTTACAGTGAGGAATACTGCCTTCTTCCTCTACTTCTGGAAGTATACCCCGGATACCATTGCCTGATAAATATGAAGGTACTGCGGACTGCAGGGGTTTTCTTAACCAGTGCAGGCTGCACTTCCGCAATGATCCTCACAACTTTCAGTCTCATCAGTCAAGGGTCACCTTTATCATTTCCTTACTGAAAGACAAGGCCCTAGCCTGGGTCTCTCCCCTTTTGGAACAGAACGCTCCACTCCTGCATGATGCTGATGATTTCATTTCTGCATTATCTTCTGTCTTTGGGACTTCTGGCCATACCTCTGCTGCAGAATTTTTTCTCCTGGACCTCCGCCAGGGCAATAGAACTGTGACACAATTTGCATTGAGTTTCGCACCTTGGCACTTGAAACCAATTGGGATGACAGTGCTCTCAAGGCAGCCTTTAGGAGGGGTCTGCATGAACGCATCAAAGATGAACTCACTTATTGTGATGTTCCCTCTTCTTTGGATGACTTTATATCGCTTTTTATCAGTCTGGACTCTTGCTTCCAGGAGAGACAAGCCGAAAGAGACAAAACCAGGAGGCTCCTTCCCTCCCGTCCTCCTATGCGTCCGGCTTCAGCAGTGTCCTCTACCCCTTAAACAGCTCCAGTTACCCCAGTGGAGGAACCCATGGATCTCTCCTCCTTCAAACCTTCAGAATCTGAAAGACAGAGAAGAAGGAGATTGAGACTATGCTTTTATTGTGGGTCTAACACCCACCAACTAAAGGACTGTGACATTTGGCCGGGGAAAGTCAATGCTTAGGGGATAACACTGGGGTACCTCTAAGCATGATCACTACTAAATCCCCTAGTTCCACTCGGATTCTGGTACCTGTAACCCATACCTTCCTTCAGAATACAGTCCACACTCAAGCCTTCATTGATTCTAGGCAGCTATAAACTTTCTGGATCACCCTTTTATGATCCACGCTTGCTTGCCTCTCCTGCAGAAAATACATTCTCTCAAAATAACTACTCTAGATGGCACCCCCCTTGGTTCAGGGTTGATCCCCTGACCCTGACTGTGGGAGTCCTTCATACTGAACAGCTGCAGTTCGAGGTCATTCATTCCCCAGCACAGCCTGTCATTCTTGCTCTTCCTTGACTTCGGGTACACAATCCACAGTTCGACTGGGCTGAAGGACAGCTGGCCTCCTGGGGTACCTCCTGTTTGCACTCCTGCCTTGGTAAAATCACTCCTCTGCCCGCATCCCCATAGTCAGTATAGACTCCTCCAAACCTTCCTGCAGTATATATGGACTTTGCAGATGTGTTTGAGAAAAAAGCAGCCGACGTGCTGCCTCCCCACCGTCCTTATGACTGCAAGATCGACCTTTTTCCCAGAGCCCCACTTCCTAAAGGGAGGACTTATTCACTCTCCAAAGCTGAAACCAAATCCATGGAGGAGTACATCCAAGAGAACCTAGCTAAAGGTTTAATTCACCCTTCCTCCTCTCCTGCTGGGGCAGGCCTCTTTTTCGCCATCAAGAAGGATGGTGGGCTCAGACCCTGCATCAACTACAGGGCCTTGAACAGCATAACTATCAAGAATCGCTATCCCATTCCTTTGATCACCGAACTGTATGACACCGAACTGTATGAGGTTGCTTGCTTCTTCACCAAGCTGGATTTACGTGGGGCATACAATCTGATTCGTATCTTTCCAGGTCATGAATGAAAGACAGCCTTCAACACAAGATCAGGGCATTACGAATACCTCATAATGCCCTTTGGGTTATGTAACGCCCGTACAGTCTTCCAGGCATTTGTCAACAATGTCTTCCGTGACCTCCTCAATCGCACTGTCATCCTCTACCTTGATGACATCCTTATCTTCTCTTCCACTCAGGAGGAGCATCATAAGCTTGTGAGGAAGGTACTTCAACATCTCAGGGACAATTCTTTAGTAGTCAAACTAGAAAAATGTGAGTTTGACCAAGTCCAGATCCAGTACCTTGGCTATGTCATCTCGAAAGAAGGTTTTGCCATGGATCCTGCTAAACTCACCGCAGTTTTAGAATGGCCCCAACCTACTTCATTGAAGGAATTGCAGAGATTCTTGGGGTTCTCCAATTATTACCGCAAGTTCATAAAGAACTTTTTCCAAACAGTTGCTCCACTCATTGAACTGACAAAATGGAACAAAGACTGTAAACATTGGCCTCCTGAAGCCATAAATGCCTTTTCTCGTCTGAAAAAAGCATTTTGTTCTGCTCCTGTGCTCCGCCATCCTGATTCTGACCTACAGTTCACTTTAGAGGTTGATGCCTCAGAGATAGGAGCTGGAGCAGTTCTAACCCAAAGGGATCCTTTAACTGCCAAGTCACACCCTATAGCTTTTTTCTCTAAACATTTTACTCCTGCAGAGAGGAATTATGATGTGGGTAATCGTGAGCTCTTAGCCATCAAGAGTTTTCTAAATCAAGTAATTCCTCTGAAGCTCCTATTGAACATATCATACCCCTTCCTGTGTGGTTGCTCAATTGAATACCACCCTTCTTCAAAGACTGCAACGTGCCCAGTCCAATAAACCTTCTGAAGCCCCTGTGGCTTCTGATATGTTTTTTGTACTTTTGAACTTACGCACTCCCATACTGTTCTGGGTTCATGACAGTAATTTCTCAGGACATCCTGGTTTGACAAGGACTTTTAAGCGTCTTTCCCAACATGTATGGTGGCCTACTATGAAGGCTGACACTCAGGATTATGTAAAAGCCTGTATAACTTGTGCTGCCAACAAAACTCCCCGATCCTTGCCTCCTGGCTTGCTCCAACCATTGTCCATTCCCAAACAAACATGGACACACATAACAATGGACTTCATTGTGGACCTTCCTCCTTTTGACCACCATACAGTTATCTGGGTTGTGGTGGATTGCTTTTCCAGACTGGCTCATTTTGTACCCCTAACAAAACTGCCTTCTGCCCAAGAATTATTGTCACTTTTCCTTCTGCATGTGGTACGACTTCATGGCATTCCTGTGAATATTGTGTCCAACAGAGGTCCACAATTAATTTCTACCTTTTGGAGAGCCTTTTGTAAGTTGATTGGAACCACAGTTTCCTTGTCTTCTGGCTACCATCCTCAGACCAATGGGGCACTCTTCTCTTCAATGTTCTCCATGTCAAGCCGCAGCGGTGTATCAACCTTGTGTCTTCCCTCTTTCTGCTCAATCCACTGGGGTTCCTGCTGCAGACCGACACGTTACTGAACTCACCACTCATTGGCAACGTATTCGCTCTCAGCTACGTTCAGCTTTCTCTAGATATAAAAAGTTTGCTGATCATCATAGAGCTTCTGTACGTGCCCTCTCAGAGGGTGAACGTGTGTGGGTCTCTACTCGACACATTCGCCTATGTCAACCCTGTCACAAATTGGGGCCTGGGTTTAGTGGTCCTTACACAGTGGCCTTGTCCAAAAGTCTGCGCATACACCCAGTCTTCCATATCTCGCTACTCAAGCCTTACATCAGGAACAGATATACCCATCTCCGAGCTCCTCCTCCTCCGCTCCTGGTCCGTGGTGACCCTGAATATGAGGTTGCTAAGATCCTGGACTCCAGATACAAGCGCAGACAACTGCAGTATCTGGTACATTGGAAGGGTTACTCTGTGGCGGATCATTCCTGGGTTCCTGCCCGTGATGTGCATGCTTCATCCTTGGTCTCTAGATTCCATGCTACTCATCCTTTGATGCCGACTCGGGTTCCCAGAGGGAACCCTTGAGTGGGGGGCTATGTCGCACCATGCTTGCTGTCTGCTCGCTGCCTAGGGGGGAGTTGACTCCTCTCAGCGTGCGGCGATTACGTCATCACCACACGCTTCCTCCTGCAGAGGCCGGTCTGGATCTCCTGTGGCGCAAATCCTGCGCCTATGTAAGTAACTTCACTCCCACCTATCACTGCCCAAGTATAGGTGTTACTTACTGTTCTCCTGGGTTGTGCTTATTTGTTTGCTGGACTGTTATATTGTTGCTGAACCTTGCCTGTCTGACTACTCTGCCTGTTTAACCCTTAAACTGCTGGATTGATATACTGCTGCTGAACCTTGCTTGTCTGACCACTCTGCCTGTTTAACCCTTAAACTGCTGGATTGATATACTGCTGCTGAACCCTGCTTGTCTGACTACTCTGCCTGTTTAACCCTTAACTGCTGGATTGGTTTACTGTTGCCGATCCCTGCCTGCCTGACTATCATAGTGGTTTACCCCTGAACTACCTTTCTCTGGTTTCCTGTCTGTTGCCACCAAGGACTGTCCTGCCTGTGGTAAGTGCCACTTATCTCACCTTGCAAACCTTCTCTGCTCTGGGATATTTCCTATCATTCCGGCTCGACGCCGGGATAACAAGACTACTGAACGAGTTCGGTCTGATAGAGGAGTATCCCACGAGCATTACAGCTAACACTTTTCCTCAAGTAGTGGCCCGCATCAAGCAGGAGCAAGCATCAACTTTTCTGGTTGCTCCGTCGTGACTGCGCAGGATGTGTTTTTTGCGGATCTGGTGGGGATGTCATTGTCTCCACCGTGGAGGTTACCTTGTCACAGGGATCTGCTGGTACAGGGTCCTTTTCTTCCTAATTGGAAAGAGTCCACATCTGCATTTATTACTTTTGGGAAATAAGAACCTGGCCACCAGGAGGAGGCAAAGACACCCCAGCCAAAGGCTTTAATACTCCTCCCACTTCCTTCATCCCCCAGTCATTCTTTGCTTTTCGTCCCAGGAGGTTGGCAGAAAAGTGTCAGAAGTTTAAGCTAGTCTCTTATGGAGGGTAGTACTCTTAGAAATGGGACTGGAGTTTTAAGTAGTCCTGTCAGCCTCTCAGTGAGAGCCTGGATGAAAGTTAGAGTCCAGAGATGCAGGGAGAGTCTTTCTGCGAAACCATCCCGACTCATGTTAACAGCTCCATCAGCAATTGGTGTTGACGAACTTTGCTTTGTTGCCTGCTTTCTTCTCTCAAGTCCATGTCGGAGGCGGTGCTACTATCCGTCACAGTTGAAGGGCCGTGTTCCTGTTCCAAGGCGTAGATTCCGGTAAGATTGTTTCATTTTACTACTTCAATGTAATGTAATCACTGTATTTGCTGGGATGCTCACTAGCGGGATTTATTTGAAGAATTATTTGGAATCAAGGGTTAATATCTCCTAAGGGGGATTAGTGAATGGGGGGGTTAATCATGTTTCTTATGTGATTCAACCTGCTAATGTGTAGTTTATTTGGGCTTATGGCTGGAACATTGGGGGCTTTGGAAGTGACGGAACCTTTTGGTTGGGTGCACTTTTTTGCACTATATGGTTCACCTTGGACAGGGTGTGCTGATGCTCGCTTTTCTTTTTCCGCATTCCTGACCATGTGGCGACAGAAATTTTGGTCCGATGGTATCTGGATCTGGTCATAGGAGGTGGTGAGTGCCCCAGCTATTATGGGTGTCAGGTGCCGTTAGATATTTTATATAGTCCTTTTTTCTGAATTATCTTTTCAGTTATGGAGGATTCTGATGCTGAAACAGTTCTAAATTCTGATTCGTATTCTTCATCCTGTTAAGAATGCGTCTTGGCCCTATTGACTCAGGTCAATCAGTTATGTCCATTATGCCATCTTAGAGCACCTGGTTCCTCGGGCTCAGGGAACCAAGGGTCTGCTCAGCCATCTGCCTCTGGGGGTCCTGTCCTTCAAGAGGCGAGTTCCCTACCGCACCCTCCTACTACACATGTGGCTAACCCAGATGTTTACCCCTCCTTAAAGGGAGGCTTGTTCTCCCCAGGAGTTGCAGCACGTTTTCGCTTTCACATGTTTCTGGTGACGATCATTCGCCTGCAAAGTCCAGATGTTTATTTGCGATTGTGCTTGTGCCCTATTGTCCTGGGTCTCCCGTCCTTGGGAGGGCCTATACAGTTCCCTTTGGGTGTGGCTGTTCCTAAGTGTTGTGCCTTTCGCTATAGAATTGCGCGTTTACACGTTTTGCTTAGACATGTTTTCCAGTTACTGGAGGATCCTATCCTTAATAGGTACAGGAATCCGCAGTCTTCTACTCAGGGCCGGATTGGGCCGCCGGGATACCGGGAAAAATCCCGGTGGGCCGGCAGCTGGTGGGCCGGCAGATGCAGATAGTGTGTAAAGAGAAAGCAGTGAGCACAGCACAGGCCGCACCGCAGCACAGTATGAGGGAGCGCAGTGGCCAAGGCAGGTATCAATGACCTGCTTTTTTGAGCTGCCTGCAGAATACACAGAGGGCCGCTCATTCAGCTCAGCACACACTGTTGGACTAGAGAGCAGGTGAGGGAGCGG